>NW_027120710.1:0-637426 GCF_030686945.1 Centruroides vittatus | reverse complement strand
TAATTGCAAATGTAGAGCGATAAGATAAACAATTTTTACGTTACAACTTAAATTCTTTAAATTTAAAAAATTTAATTTTTGTTCCAGAATAAATTATTTTGTATGATGTTTAATAATAAGAAATTGAAATATTTTAAAGTTAATTCAAAATTAAAAGGGGCATATTTAATTGGATTTTTAGTATTGAAACTATCAATTTAAAAACAAGTAGATGACGAAAAATCTGAAAATGTTCACATAAAATAGAAATTTTGCAGCTGAACTATAAATATCTGTTAATGTCATCTTGGAAAATATTCATCTGAGCTATAATTATAAGTTTTTTATTATCATTTTATTTATTATATATACAATACTGTAAGCGATATGAAAACATAAAATTCATTATTTCGTATAAAATTTATAAGTCGTTTATACGTTTAGACCAGAGACTAATAAATTTTATTGATAGGTCATTAATAAATACTGATAAGAATCGAGTCTTTTAGTACTTGATGAGATTCTTTTTTATTAATCATCTGCTATATAATTTTCTTTTTATGTGACTCTGTTAATCTAAAATAAATGCGAAATTTATACAGAATAATTTGCGAGAATTAAACCGAACATTTGGTAATATTTAATAAATAAACTTTTATTAATTACAAAACATTATTTAATAAATTAAATTTATCTTTGTATACTAGTACATTTATCAATTAACAGGACTTATTATACTGGAAAATTATGGATGCAGATATTTAGTCTTACTGATCTGAAATAATATTTTTTATTTAGTTCTAAATAAAAAATATTATTTCTGATCAGTAAGTTGACCTGTTTAATTCTACTAAAAATAACACACGTTACCACTACCGAACGCTACGTGTACCCAGTGGTGATATTCAGCGGGTTCGCACAGGTTCGGCCGAACCCGTTGGTAAAATTTTCAGTTTCCCGAACTTTGTTAAACACACGTAACATTTTTCAGTAGTTTTGTTTCTTTTAAAAAATATATTAAAATTTACGTATTATACTCTGTAACACTACTAAACTAGAGCCTTATAGCCCGTTCGCACCGAGCATTTCAATCTAGATTGTGAGCGAGGTCGGGGACTATGCCAAAGCCGTCTAGATGATACAGGCCGTAACCCCGAAGCCGAAACTTTTGGTGACGTCATTCCTCGGGTCCGTTAGAAACACGTTAGAACAAGATAGACCTGAACGAGATTTCGTTTCTGATCGGATTAGCTGTAGTTGGATGCAGATGTTAAAAAAATTATTAGTTGTAAACTATTTCCATGGATTAATATTAAATCAATAAAGTAAGTTAAACTTGAATTACAATAGATTAAGATTTAATATGTGAAGATCAAAGAAAATGAGCTATTTTTATTCATGAACGCTAAGCCTAACTGATGTTTTCAATGTAAATGATTTTCAAAAAGTTCATTCTTTGATAATTTAATGTAGTTTGGTTATTTTATTTTTTCCTGGTTGAGTAAGTAAGATAACTTATTAACGAAATAAGAATTTAGAGCTATATACATTTATCATTTTTACATGTAAATATACATGTATAAGCAAATGATGAATATAATACTAAACTTGTTTAAACTATTCTAAAATTTAAACAATATGATTCATATTTTATATATTTTTTTGAAAATATGATGTATAAATTTGGATTTATAAAAATTCTTACAAACAAAAAAATAAAACAATATGTTCCAAGAATACCATATGTCGAACGAAAAATAATGGTAAAGATACAGTTTCCAACTCTTTGTACTGTACGTCCAGTGGTGATATTCGGCGGGTTCGCACAGGTTCGGCCGAACCCGTTGTTAAAATTTTCAGTTTTCCGAGCGGGTTCGCCCGAACCCGTTGTTAAAGTTTTCCGAACGGGTTCGGGCGAACCCGTTGTTAAAATTTTCAGTTTTTCGAACCTTGTTAAACACACGGAACATTTCTCAGTGGGTTTGTTTTTTTTTAAATATATTAAAATATGCGTATTATACTCTGTAATACTACTAAACTAGGGCCTTATACCCCGTCTGCACCGAGCATTTCAATCTAGATTGTGAGCAAGGTCAGGGAGTATGTCTTGGTGCGATCTCTCTCGAGCGTTTCAATCGAGGTTTAATCGCGATCGATTCAAGAGTGTTCTTGAAAGTAGATCCAGTCACAAGAGAGATCCCAGAATGCCATGCGCGCGAGACAATATAAGATGGCTGTGGAACACGTGTCGGGCTATAGACAGCGAAATAAAAAGTATAATGTATCTCGAGAGATAATGACATGTGCCTATTTCTAGAAGCGCCATATTGCGGTAAAGAATTTCTCTGCCTTAAAAAAGAAAAAGAAAAAAGAAAAAGGTCGACAGCTCTAAAATACTATTGTTACCTGGCCTTCTCCCATGGCTCATTACGTTCTAAATACGTCACTGATTGTTAGATATATGGTTGCAAGAAAAGGTATTGTATTTCTAGCCAAAACTTCCATTTCGTTTGTCTGTTATTGTCAGGGAAAAATTTTCTGCTAGCGCACCCCTTGTTAAATATTTCGAATATCACCACTGTGTACGTATATATATAGAAATGTAATTGATTACTGTACATACGTCCATAATGCAAAAACGTATGCAATAGAGACAATTCAGATTGATTACATTTAAATTTATTTAACATTTTTTAAACAAAAACCAGTTTCTAACATAAAATGCATATATACTGTATACCTTGCATACAAATGCACTATATGTTTTATGTATTTAAAACTAATACTTTATACCTTTTCAGATTTTTATACGTATATTTATAAATAGCAATTTAAATTATTTTCTTTAATTTTAGATGCCACAGAAATGTTGTGCCTGGTTGCACGTCTAATTATGGTACACAGAAGGAATATACTAATGTTTTCAGTTTTCCCAAAGTTCCTGTTCGATGTAAACAGTGGATTAAAGCAATACATAGAAAAGATTTTGAACCAAGTACTAATTCTGTAGTTTGCATACATCATTTTGATGAACAGTTTTTATTAGAGAAGATAGCGCAGTGCGTGATGATGGTACTGTTCTCACTATTCGACGTAAACATCCAAGTCTAAAAAAGGATGCATTTCCTACAAAATTTCCAAATCAGCCATCATACTTATCTACTATACTTCCAACAAAAAGACGCAATACAGAAGAAAGATCACTTGAATTGCTTGAATGAGAAGAAAAAAAGTATAAAAATTGGTTATCCACAGATAAGATTACTTTTAAGGAGTTAGAAAAAATTAGAAGGAAAAGAATTCCTGAAGATTGGATTACAATACCATCTGAAATAGATTCATTACAATATACAGTCGACTCCGCATAAGTCGGCACCCCAAGGGGAAGTGGAAATGTGTCGAGTTATTCGATGTGACGACTAGAGCGAAGTTGGAAAAAAACCACAAAACTACAATTAATAAAATACAGTAGTGCGTTATAGTAATTGTAAATGGAAAACACAATATAATAGTAATTGTAATTGTAAATAGTAATTGTAAATAGTAATCTGTAATTTCATCTACAGAGTAATTGTAAATGGAGGACACAATGCATTGTGTCCTCCATTTACAATTTACTCTGTAGATGAAAAACTGAAAAATTCGTTTAGTGTTGTTTGTTTTGAGCACTTAACTGTCTCGACTTTCTGTTTCATCGATCGTGAATGCTTTTAAAACATCGTCTTCGCAATTGCCAATTGTCGGCAAGTAACGTCTAAGGATTCTTAATGCCTCTGGCATGAGAAAATGCAAAATTGGATTCTTGTGTGACGTTGATGTAGACTGTATTTTCTTTTTGTTTATCTGTTATTATTTTATACATAAAAATACATAAAATGTTAAGGCAGTTTTATTAATATGTATATATATGTATATTAATATATTATTAAATATACTACTAAATAAATCGACTCCCCCTCCTGAAAAAAAAGAGTTCGCACCACACGTGCGGAGTGAATTCATTTTTTTCAGGAGGGGTGACGACTTATTGGAGTGTGGGACAGCAAAAGTATGTCGACTTATCCGGTGGTGACGAGTTAAACGGTGTCGAGTAAACCGAAGTTTTTTAACATTAATGTCTATGTAAGTCGGCCGGGACCACGGAAAACTGACTATTTCTCCGGATGTCGACTTATGCGGACTCGACTCAGTCGAGTGCGCATAAGTCGACATCCGGATAACTCGACACCATCGGTTAAGTAGTCAGTTTTCCGTGGTCCCGGCCGATTTACATAGACATTAATGTTAAAAAACTTCGGTTTACTCGACACCGTTTAACTCGTCACCACCGGATAAGTCGACATACTTTTGCTGTCCCACACTCCAATAAGTCGTCACCCCTCCTGAAAAAAATGAATTCACTCCGCACGTGTGGTGCGAACTCTTTTTTTTTCAGGAGGGGGAGTCGATTTATTTAGTAGTATATTTAATAATATATTAATATACATATATATACATATTAATAAAACTGCCTTTACATTTTATGTATTTTTATGTATAAAATAATAACAGATAAACAAAAAGAAAATACAGTCTACATCAGGGGTGGGCAAATACTTTAAAGCGCGGGCCAAAATGAAATTTTCAAATGTCTCCCGGGCCGGAGGACTATACCGCGTATGCTTTGCACAAGCGGATGTTTTGGATGGAGTTTTTTCCCTGCCCAATTTTTTTTTTTTTTGACAAAAACACTAAGTATCATTTCAATTTGAATAAAATATGTCACGTAATTTTTAAAGAAATATTATTATAAATAAATGGCTATTAGATAAACCAGTCAATGAAAGATTTTATTTTGTTACTTATTTATGTCTTAACGCAGTGGTTTCCAACCTTTTTGTACCTGAGCCCCCCTTTAAAAAAAAAAAATTCTTGCGCCCCCTTAATTTTTCTAACAATCTAATTTCATAAATACTCAAAGCGCGCTCGGCTCCAAACGCGAAAGCGAGATGTTCTCGTTCCAGCAAGAGTATGGATGGATGTTTTAGCATTTGTACCCGAAAAATTCGCGGCGAGGATTGTGGTTACGTATACCTATTTTGCTGATTTATTTTTTTGACACCTATTCGACTTTTTTGGTTTGTATTCGAAAATGATATTTTGGAAACAGCTGCATGCCCCCCTTGCAACAGTCTCGGGCCCCCCCTAGGGGGCGCGCCCCACAGGTTGGAAACCACTGTCTTAACGATACAAATTATTTTATATTGACACACAGTTATTACAATTTAACATTTATATTGCATTTCGTAAATATAATAGTAAATAGAATTCAAAAAAGAAAAGAAAAACATCAAACGTTAAAATAAATATTTAAAGTTAATGCGAAACGTGAAATCTCGAATGTTCATCTGACATTATTTCTTCAAAATTGGGTTCCAAATCACTTGTAGCAATCCTTAATACCGAGTGTAGATTTTCGTCAGTAATTTGTGATCGATATTTATTTTTCGTGGAAACCATTAAAGAAAAAGTTCTTTCACAAATATATGTCGAACCAAATAAAACAAGGTATTTTTGAACATAGTTCAAAAAATGTTTGAAATGTTCGTTATTCAAAGCGCCATAGAAAGCACTCAATTCGTTTGAGTGAAAATTTTCTTTTAGTAAATTATTTGATTGTAAGTCAATTAGTTCTAGTTGAATTTCAACAGGAGCTTCTTGCACATCGAAATTGAAAGGTTGGCTAATTAATGATAAAGGTTTTTCAATAGCTTTGAAATCTTGAAATCTTCTTTGGAATTCAGAATGCAGGTCTTGTGTTATTGCACTATATTTAAAAAAATCTGTATTTTTCAATGATTCTCGCCGTGCTTGCAATGAGGGGAAATGATTTAATAATTTATTATTAAAGTTTTCAGCAAATAAATTGAGTTTTGTCATAAATGCTTTGACGTTTGAGTGCATATTGAAAGCGAATTGGTTTTTCCCTTGTAGATTTATATTTAGTTCATTCAAATATTTTACGATATCTACTGAAAACGAGAAATCGTTTAGCCAAGCCTTATTTTGCAATTCAGGAAAATCATGTAGTTTTTCTTTTATCGACAAGAAGGATACTATTTCATCAAGCAAATATTGAAATCTGTCCAAAACTTTACCAATGCTAAGCCATCTCACTTCAGTGTAATAAGGAATTTCGTAGAAGTCACTTTCAATTTCTTTCAAAAATTCAACAAACTGTCGATGATTTACGGCACGTCCTCGGATAAAATTCACAACTTTGGTCACAACAGTAACGACGTGATTCAATTTCAAAACTTTTCTGCATAGCACTTCTTGATGAATAATGCAGTGCAAAAATAATATATCGTGTTCTGGTTGTAACTCTTTTACTTTGTCGCGAATTCGTTTAAGTAAGCCTACATTTTTCCCTGTTAAACTAGGACAACCATCCGTAGTGACGCTTACTATTTTATTCCAAGTTAAACTTACTTTAACTAAACACTCTTCAACAGCGAGAAAGAAGTCTTCACCAGTAGTTGTATCTTTCATTGGATGCACACTAAGAAGTTCCTCGCTAATTTCACATTTCTTGTTAATGCCGCGAATAAATATTAATAATTGACTTGTATCAGTAATATCGCAGGACTCATCTAAAGCCAGAGAACAATAGGTAAAATCAGCAATTTTTGTTCTTAGCTGGTCAAGTAAGTTTCCTGAAATATTTTCAATCCGTCGTACTATTGTTCTTCTCGAAAGGCTTACATTTTCAAAAATATGTTTCTTTTCAGGACAACATATCTCCGACACTTGTACCATGCATTGTTTAACAAATTCTGCTTCAGAAAACGGCTTACAGAACTTAGCAATTTTGTGTGCGACAACATAACTTGCTTTTGTGGTAGATTTCTCTATATTACTTTGTTTGGTAAAAATATTTTGTTTCTTATTCAAGTTTTTTGCTAAGTTTTCTGCTACAGTTTGAAGTTCTTTTAAAGAAAGTGATGCATATTTTGGATGTTTTGTTGTAAAGTGCCTGTTTAAATTGTATTCTTTGAAAACAGCAATTGTTTCCTGACAAACTAAACAAATTGCTTTCTTATTAATGTTTGTAAAAAGATATTTTACCGTCCAAACTTCATTGAAGTTTCTGCATTCCAAATCAACTTTTCTTTTTTTAGATTGACTCATTTTACAAAGGTCTACAAATAAATAATTTAATTAATACAATAAAATAAAACCAATGTTTTAAAATTTTACTTACAAAAAGTCCACTTTTTCAATTTTATATTTGCAAACTAATATTAGACTCGAACAAAAAAGAGTATGCGATCAGTGCTAAATCAAAATTAACAATACGCGTGGTGCGACCTGTCGTCCCTCGAAAAGTGAGAGGAGTGCAGCATATGCCGTCCACACATGCATTTCGAACCTAGCGCGATCTCCTTTGTGTTTGACGAAAAAACCGCCCTGAGAGCGATCGTCGCGACATCGTCCACACTAGTGTAGTCAGCCGACCGCCCATTTTATTACGCCTATTATATATACAGTACGCACACTAATAATGTTGATGTCAACAAAATCTCATAAAAGAGTTTAAAAAAATTTGCGTGCGGAATTTTTCAACGGGCCGGATAAAATTAGCAAAAGGGCCGGATCCGGCCCGCGGGCCGGCTTTTGCCCACCCCTGGTCTACATCAACGTCACACAAGAATCCAATTTTGCATTTTCTCATGCCAGAGGCATTAAGAATCCTTAGACGTTACTTGCCGACAATTGGCAATTGCGAAGACGATGTTTTAAAAGCATTCACGATCGATGAAACAGAAAGTCGAGACAGTTAAGTGCTCAAAACAAACAACACTAAACGAATTTTTCAGTTTTTCATCTACGGAGTAAATTGTAAATGGAGGACACAATGTATTGTGTCCTCCATTTACAATTACTCTGTAGATGAAATTACAGATTACTATTTACAATTACTATTTACAATTACAATTACTATTATATTGTGTTTTCCATTTACAATTACTATAACGCACTACTGTATTTTATTAATTGTAGTTTTGTGGTTTTTTTCCAACTTCGCTCTAGTCGTCACATCGGATAACTCGACACATTTCCACTTCGCCTTGGAGTGCCGACTTATGCGGAGTCGACTGTATATTGTAATGAATCCATTTCAGATGGTATTGTAATCCAATCTTCAGGAATTCTTTTCCTTCTAATTTTTTCTAACTCCTTAAAAGTAATCTTATCTGTGGATAACCAATTTTTATACTTTTTTTCTTCTCATTCAAGCAATTCAGGTGATCTTTCTTCTGGGTTGCGTCTTTTTGTTGGAAGTATAGTAGATAAGTATGATGGCTGATTTGGAAATTTTGTAGGAAATGCATCCATTTTTAGACTAGGATGTTTACGTCGAATAGTGAGAACAGTACCATCATCACGCACTGCGCTATCTTCTCTAATAAAAAACTGTTCATCAAAATGATGTATGCAAACTACAGAATTAGTACTTGGTTCAAAATCTTGTCTATGTATTGCTTTAATCCACTGTTTACATCGAACAGGAACTTTGGGAAAACTGAAAACATTAGTATATTCCTTCTGTGTACCATAATTAGACGTGCAACCAGGCACAACATTTCTGTGGCATCTAAAATTAAAGAAAATAATTTAAATTGCTATTTATAAATATACGTATAAAAAATCTGAAAAGGTATAAAGTTTTAGTTTTAAATACATAAAACATATAGTGCATTTGTATGCAAGGTATACAGTATACAGGGTGACAATAATTAACCCGTACAAGTTTTTTGCATCGTAAATTTATTAAAAAAATAAAAATTAGGAAAATAACAGTAGATAGCAGTGACAATACTTTATGTATTAACCAGATTTTCAACCGGTTTCAAAGTGGCCTCCTTTTGCCTTGATGCAGAGCCCCAAACGTGTTTTGAAATTCTTGGCGATGGGCCGCAGCTCTTTCGGAGACAATTTGTCCCACTCCCGGCGCAAGGATTGCTTCAGCGACTCCAAACTTTCATGGCGCTTAGAACAGGCCCTGGCCTCCAAAATGGACCACACACTGTAGTCCATTGGGTTCAGATTCGGCAAGTACGGTGGCCATTCCGCAGACGAGATGAAATCGGGAAAATGAGCCTTGCACACTCCTGAGTCTTCTTCGCCCTGTGTGTCGGCGCCGAGTCCTGCTGAAACGTCCATTTCGCACTGACAAAATGCTGCTGAGCCCACAGAAGTACCACAGCCTCGAGAATGTCATGGTGGTACACATCTTGATTGATTTTGGCCCCTTGATCGACGAAAACAAGGGGTGTCTTGCCGCTCGCACAAATTCCGCCCCAAACCACGACTGACATTGGATTTTGTGATGTTCGATGACGGCTGAGCTTCCAGGAGCCCCCGCGGACCAGTTCCTGTCGTTTTGATGGTTGTACGGAGAAAAGCTTGTTGTCTGTGAAGAGAATGCACTCCCATTGTCGACCTGCGGCCCGACGCTTGAGTTAACGGGATCTTTGGAGTCTCACGCACTTGTTTTCATCGGTGAGGAGCTGAACCTTTTGGAACTTGTAGGGCTTGAGTACGAGTTCCTTTTTCGCCATTAACCGCACCGATTCGCGATTGATTCCGATCTCGCGAGCAATTTTTCTCATGGAGACCTTTGCATTTCGGTCAACTCGCTTTTTGATGATCTTGCGGTTCCTAGACGTGTTGACGGTGCACTTTCTTCCACGTCCGGGACGGTCACCATCGTGGCCAAGCTCCTTAAATCGCCGAACTGCATCTGAGACTGTCATTTTGGGAACACCGAGCAAACGAACAATTTCACATTGTCGTTTTCCTTGCCGGAATAGCTCTAAAATTGCACAACGTTTGTTCGCCATCCTTAAATAAGTAAAAAACTAACTCTTATTACAACGAAAGCACATCTACATGCGCAGGAAATCACGGAGAATTAAACACAACAGTATACAAATTAGTGACGTAAAAAAATTCAGTTGCAGCATTGCTACAAACTTTGTACGGGTTAATTATTGTCACCCTGTATATGCATTTTATGTTAGAAACTGGTTTTTGTTTAAAAAATGTTAAATAAATTTAAATGTAATCAATCTGAATTGTCTCTATTGCATACGTTTTTGCATTATGGACGTATGTACAGTAATCAATTACATTTCTATATATAGACGTACACAGTGGTGATATTCGAAATATTTAACAAGGGGTTCGCTAGCAGAAAATTTTTCCCTGACAATCACCGACAAACGAAATGGAAGTTTTGGCTAGAAATACAATACCTTTTCTTGCAACCATATATCTAACAATCAGTGACGTATTTAGAACGTAATGAGCCATGGGAGAAGGCCAGGTAACAATAGTATTTTAGAGCTGTCGACCTTTTTTTTTTTCTTTTTTAAGGCAGAGAAATTCTTTACCGCAATATCGCGCTTCTAGAAATAGGCACATGTCATTATCTCTCGAGATACATTATACTTTTTCTTTCGCTGTCCATAGCCCGACACGTGTTCCACAGCCATCTTATATTGTCTCGCGCGCATGGCATTCTGTGATCTCTCTTGTGACTGGATCTACTTTCAAGAACACTCTTGAATCGATCGCGATTAAACCTCGATTGAAACGCTCGAGAGAGATCGCACCAAGACATACTCCCTGACCTTGCTCACAATCTAGATTGAAATGCTCGGTGCAGACGAGGTATAAGGCCCTAGTTTAGTAGTATTACAGAGTATAATACGCATATTTTAATATATTTAAAAAAAAAAACAAACCCACTGAGAAATGTTCCGTGTGTTTAACAAGGTTCGGGAAACTGAAAATTTTAACAACGGGTTCGGCCGAACCTGTGCGAACCCGCCGAATATCACCACTGGACGTACAGTACAAAGAGTTGGGAACTGTATCTTTACCATTATTTTTCGTTCGACATATGGTATTCTTGGAACATATTGTTTTATTTTTTTGTTTGTAAGAATTTTTATAAATCCAAATTTATACATCATATTTTCAAAAAAATATATAAAATATGAATCATATTGTTTAAATTTTAGAATAGTTTAAACAAGTTTAGTATTATATTGATCATTTGCTTATACATGTATATTTACATGTAAAAATGATAAATGTATATAGCTCTAAATTCTTATTTCGTTAATAAGTTATCTTACTTACTCAACCAGGAAAAAATAAAATAACCAAACTACATTAAATTATCAAAGAATGAACTTTTTGAAAATCATTTACATTGAAAACATCAGTTAGGCTTAGCGTTCATGAATAAAAATAGCTCATTTTCTTTGATCTTCACATATTAAATCTTAATCTATTGTAATTCAAGTTTAACTTACTTTATTGATTTAATATTAATCCATGGAAATAGTTTACAACTAATAATTTTTTTAACATCTGCATCCAACTACAGCTAATCCGATCACAAACGAAATCTCGTTCAGGTCTATCTTGTTCTAACGTGTTTCTAACGGACCCGAGGAATGACGTCACCAAAAGTTTCGGCTTCGGGGTTACGGCCTGTATCATCTAGACGGCTTTGGCATAGTCCCCGACCTCGCTCACAATCTAGATTGAAATGCTCGGTGCGAACGGGGTATAAGGCTCTAGTTTAGTAGTGTTACAGAGTATAATACGTAAATTTTAATATATTTTTTAAAAGAAACAAAACTACTGAGAAATGTTACGTGTGTTTAACAAGGTTCGGGAAACTGAAAATTTTACCAACGGGTTCGGCCGAACCTGTGCGAACCCGCCGAATATCACCACTGGGTACACGTAGCGTTCGGTAGTGGTAACGTGTGTTATTTTTAGTAGAATTAAACGGGTCAACTTAGGATAGGCGTTACCGAGTGCATTCCGTTTCCGCTCATCGTGTCGAAGACCAGACCCTAAACACTGAGAGTTCGGTGGTAGGATTGCGCCCAGCTCGGACGGGCTGGCAGCATTGAGTTTTTCGGGTTTTCTCCTTGCCGATGACGCTTGAATAGGGGCCAGCTTCGCATAAAAGTCCTCCCAGAAGGCATTTTATCTCCCCTCGCGTACGTTAAGGCCGTCTTCTATAAGGTCGACTAGCGATCAATACCAAGCTATTCGGAGTATATTGCCTAACTGTCACATAAACTACATATAAACCCCCCTGTTTACTGAAAGAAAGAAAGAAAGGATATGCGTTACGTAATGTAGGATTTGTATATGTACGACGTGCTATGGAGGTAACGTATTTTTAAAATGATCCCGTTCAATTATTACTAAAGATTCTTATACAGTAATTATTTAACAGTGACGAAATGTACCACAATTTATATTGAAACACAAAAGAAATTTTATACAGAATATATATATATATTAGCTGATTAACTGTGCCACTAACTCAATAATATAATGTTTTATTAATAAACGATTTAAGACTATACAATAAAGGCTGTCGATGTCCCTTCTTATGGTGAGAAACGACATCGAAAATCCTTTATTAATTTTATAATTATTGTTCTCGCAATTTTATTAAATAATGTTTTGTAATTAATAAAAGTTTATTTATTAAATATTACCAAATGTTCGGTTTAATTCTCGCAAATTATTCTGTATAAATTTCGCATTTATTTTAGATTAACAGAGTCACATAAAAAGAAAATTATATAGCAGATGATTAATAAAAAAGAATCTCATCAAGTACTAAAAGACTCGATTCTTATCAGTATTTATTAATGACCTATCAATAAAATTTATTAGTCTCTGGTCTAAACGTATAAACGACTTATAAATTTTATACGAAATAATGAATTTTATGTTTTCATATCGCTTACAGTATTGTATATATAATAAATAAAATGATAATAAAAAACTTATAATTATAGCTCAGATGAATATTTTCCAAGATGACATTAACAGATATTTATAGTTCAGCTGCAAAATTTCTATTTTATGTGAACATTTTCAGATTTTTCGTCATCTACTTGTTTTTAAATTGATAGTTTCAATACTAAAAATCCAATTAAATATGCCCCTTTTAATTTTGAATTAACTTTAAAATATTTCAATTTCTTATTATTAAACATCATACAAAATAATTTATTCTGGAACAAAAATTAAATTTTTTAAATTTAAAGAATTTAAGTTGTAACGTAAAAATTGTTTATCTTATCGCCCTACATTTGTTATCACACGAAGGTTAATTTGTTCCGAATACGTAACACCTCGTTTTGTTGAAGTGTTTCCTATTTTTGCACACAAGATATACAGAAATTAAATTAAACGTATAAACATATAAAGACATGCAAATACTTATTTTATTATATTTTTCCATATTTCCTAATTTATGATAAATACAGTTCAATCTCGAAATGCGGCCGTTTGCTAGTCAGACATGTTCAGTAATTCGACAGTAGTCTACTCTCTGGTATAAATAATTACCGAGCTTCGTGCAAAGTCGTAGACACGCTTTCTACTAGGTAAAACTCTACTTCCTACTATTGAAAAATTTGAACACTTTTACTATTAAATGTGGCAACATACCGAGCCGCACATTAGACATAATGTTAAAGATTTCTACTCTTGTTATCTTAAGCTGCTCAAAAAAATGGTCTTAAACACTTAAATACATGCAAAATCATTCGTCGAAATTTTTCTCCAAAAATACTGTACTTTTCATTACATTTTGTCAAAGAACAGACGTTCGAGTTTATTGATGTCCCATTGAATTCACCATACATATAATATTCCGGTAAACTTCTTAATTCGACACTTGTCCCATCGCACATATTTTATGTCGGATTACCGAGATTGTATTGTATTTTCTTTTGGTGATTGTTCTGTACTAACGTGAATCTAATTTCCTTGCCTGATATATGATAAATGTATAAGTTTGTAAATGTTTTACATCCTCGGCTAAAGGATATACAGTACAGCATCGATTATACGATTCCCGATTAACCGACTTATCGGTTAACCGACCGCGTTCTAGTCGGCAAATTCAAATGTCCGCTAGTGATGTGGCTCTACAATATTTGGTTATGTCTTGGCTAGTTTAATATTATTTTTGTTAAATTTTTGCATGTTTTAGCTGGCAGCACTGGCTCGACCATGAAAGGAAGACTAGTATTTAAAGCAGGCCTAATACACTATACTAATAATGTATTTTTTCATACTTTTCGGTTATCCGACTTTTCAGTTATCCGACCAACCCCAGTCCCCAATTAAGTCGGATAATCGATGCTCTACTGTAATTGGTATTTGAAACGATAAAATCTGGTAGGTAATTTAAAAGTACTTATTGAAAACAAAGCCTACGATATGCGAAAAAAAGGATATATACAGTATATTAAAAAAGAAACTTACCGAGTTTATTATTTTAAAAGTAGAATACAAGAGATCATTGTTACAAATTCAGAGTAACAGCAGGTTGAATACTGAAATAATTAGAAAATATATCAGCGATAAAAAGAGTACCATTGAATCGAAACTCGACAAACACCTATAGAGATAGCATAGGCAAATGCCTTGTTTTTAATTTTTTTTGCTTCTATGTCCACTTACACTGATAAATTCCTGTCTGTATCCTCGTCTACTTAAACCTCGTTTATTAATAGGACTTATTATACCGGTGAAGTTACCGACTATGAAATATAGGAGATTTTAGACAGAAGACAAAACAAAACATTTTTATTTTTAATTGTGAAAATAAAGATACAGTATTCTGCTATTACTTAGTAGACAAGGATACAAACAGTTTTATTTTCAAAACTTTACATTGTTTCGAAAAATCTAGAAGTGAAACTATATGACAATGTCGCAGAAATTTTATTTCGATGGCATTAAAATAATAAATAAAATAATTCAAACAGTTTTCGAAAATATAGTAAATGTTCCATTAAATTAATCCGTCGAATGCTTCTCATTGGCCAAAGTACAATAATTAAAATAAACAGATGATGTCAGATTAATATAAAATAGCCAATCGCAGAGAAGTATTGGCAGAGAAATTATATATATAATCGTGTAGTTTACAATAAGAAGTAAATCGCATTGTCCCTTAATTCAAGTGCAGTGCGAGATTTATCCTCACCGTGAAAAGATTCATTTTGTTCATCTGTTGTTTAATGGTAATTGGTAAGTCGAATAAATTTTGTTATTTACTTTTAATTTTCAATTTATTCTGTTTTCTTTTCCAAATTACTCGGCATTTTCGGTATATCGAGTGATATCGCTACGACAGATTTCACTTTGCACTCTTCAGTTATTGATTTTTGACAAGTACAGACACAGTGAAAGAAAGCTTCACTTATAAGCTAAACTAATTTGCACATTTATGTGTTTACAGATGTAGTTGTAGAAAGCAAAGATGGTTACCCGATGGATAACAAAGGCTGCAAAGTTTGGTGCGTGATCAACAGCAAATCGTGCGACAACACGTGTAAGTCAATGAAAGGAAAAAGCGGCTATTGCTATACTCTCGGTCTGGCGTGTTGGTGCGAAGGTCTTCCATCGAATGCCAAAGTCTGGGAAAGAGCTACTAATAAGTGCGGCAAATAAAGTGAAGAGGAGCCATTCATTTGTATCGAAGAACGGTTGCTACTATGTAACGTAATGCTTACTAAACGCAAAATAAAGAATATTGCATTACAATATCCGATCTTATCTTCGATATTTGTTTCAAGTTTCATGACTTTCGTGCAATTTTTTATATCATTAATTCAGACACGTTTATATACGTACTGTACTAAGTATATACATATCTGCGTATAGTGACAGGGGAGTGCGAAAAAAGGTATACAGCTGTTATTATGAAAAAAAAAACATTCAAACAGAAAATAGGAAGAAAAAAGATTTGTTTTCTTTTTCACTTAGAAAAAGAAATATCTTTTTTCTTTTTATTTTCTGTTTGAACTAATAAAAGATAATAAAAATAATAAACACCAAACATTTGTTAATTTGGTATGCCTCAATGTCCTTAATGTATTATAATAAAATTGTTTTTCGTCTACAAGTACGTATTTTCTATTATCAGGACTTATTGGACTGGCTTTACAGATACTGCAACACAGTTTCACAGATCAAAAATTTGTTTTATTTTGATATACCTGGACACATACATAATATTGCGTTTCAGACTTGTTCGTCCCTCCACAGCAGGGACATGTGCTGTACATTGTATATAAATTAAAAACAATAAAATAATTTTAAAAACTACAACATTTGTTAAAATTCACTAACATTAATATATAATTTTTACAATTTTTAAGCTTTTTCCATTCGTTCTTATTTCCACCAGACATTCAATTTTCAACATTAACAACAGTAATACTGTAAACTTAAACCTGTATTTAAACCAAATTATTATATTAAAGTTTAACATTATTTCTGTTTTCTACATTTAAATGATTATTTTTCTATCTTACATCTCTTCTTGTTCACTTTGACCTACTCCTCGTTTCCATTTTCTTCTTATCTTCTACAAGTGTTTGATATGGAAATTTTAGCTCATGTAGGCTCTTTCTCCGACTAGACGTGTGTATATGATCGCTACGCGACTGAGGAGCTAGGCGTATATCGAACGGCCTAAACGCGCGCAGGAAATAGTGCCTTAGTGCCTTCCGGGAGGACTTTTATGGGGAACTGGCCTCTTATTCAGTTGTTATTGGCTAGGAGAAAACCCGGAAAACTCCTAGCAGCCAGCCAGCTAGCCTGTCCGAGTCGCGGCGCGAACCCATGACCGAACTTCCCAGTGTTCAGGGTCCTGTCACCACCGCTATGAGCGGTAACGGAGACCACTCGGCCACTGGTGGCCCCCTCGTTTCCCTTTCTTTCGGTCATTTTCTTTATACCTCTGACACATCCCTTCTATGATTCGTCGCCATAATCGGTGTATTTCTCTTCCGGTATTATTATTTATTCCGTTTTTTTTATCTAATTATATTAATATGTTCGTAAAATTGTCTTTTATAATTATTCTTTTCTTTTTTCCTTATTTTTACTGAATTTAGTACTATTTCACAGCCTGTGGAATTACCGTGCTCCGCTACTACTGAATTTGCATAATTTTCCCTGATTGCACGGATGTGTTCATTTATTCTTATTTTTAGTTTTCTTTTTGTTTCACCGATATATATTTGTTCTGGTTACAATTACAATTAAAGGAATACACCATTCCCTTTTCTCTAATATATCGTATTTTTCTTCATTTCTATAACATAGATGTGTTTTAGTTGTATTCACTTTTTCTGGTATTAGATTAATTCTACTCTTTAATACTTTTTAAATTCTTTCAAACAGCTTAGAGATTTCTGATCTGTGAAACTGTGTTGCAGTATCTGTAAAGCCTGTATAATAAGTCCTGATAATAGAAAATAGTACTAGTAGACGAAAAAAATTTTATTACCAAACATTTCTATTTCCCAGATTCTGAACTGTACATTTACTTTTGAACCCCTTAGTGTATATATATATATATATATATATATTATATATACACACACACATGTATTTCGTATAAAGTACTTCGATATACAGTATTTTAACCTACACAATTCCTTGCATTGTAACCCTCACATTTTACCCAAACCTAGGCCCTTGACTCCATCCAAACTCAATATCTTAAATTATGTCTGGGTCTCTTTTTCACTACCAACAACATCGTTACCCTTCGAGCTGCTAAAAGGACTATGATCGCGCTACGCTTCCAAAAAACCGCCATCAAACAGTATAGCAATTATTTTAAAAAAGGCGAACAACGACCGTCTCTTACTCGAGATTTTACATCATATTCACTACCCCGCTGGAGCCACTTTGGTTAAAGTCTTTCTTACTCATTTCACTTGTAGCTGGAACATTCATCACAATATCTCTCTTTCCTGACAATATTCCCCCTCACAATGTCCTCCTTCACACTCACCATCACGTCTCTGTCGACAATTACGATTTCCAGCGTTCAAACAGCCCTTGGCGACAGTATCCGATAGTATCCGTTAATATTTCAATATCTGGCGTAGCCTCTATTCTGTTCTCACTTCCATTGCCACCAATGGCTCGAATAAACTTCATAGGTTTCTGCTGTATATACTGACGACACCCACAATGTTACGGCTCATTACACTCTTCACCCTGACTTCTCCATCTTTACCGCTGAGGGCTATGCCATTTTGCAGAGCATCACATATGCTACAGCCATTCGCAGGCATCGACATTAACGAAAAAGTTGACGCCCTTGTCAAAAGTAATCCGCCTAACTCTGTTATCTCCAATTACATAACTCCCGAAGATCTCCTTGCAGTCATAAACTCCAACCATCATCACAACATGGAAGACTTCTTGAATCACTACCCAAACCGCACTAACTACTCTTGGCTCTACGACAATCCACATACCAGCTTACCCACCATCACCAATCGTTACATATACGTTTTAGTCAACTGTGCCAAAACTAACTCATTACTTACTAATCACTTCCTTTACACCCGGAAAATCAAAAGTACCGATAAATGCAGTCACTGCCCCGATCAGATCGATACAATCTACCACCGCCTAGATTACTGTCCCAAATTCAACGCTGTTCGAAAAAAATTCTAAACGATTACCCACTCAACACACAAAACAATACAAAGATTTCCGACTACCTTAATCTCTCCCCCATCTCCACCTGTCAGGAGGCCCTGACTACTTAGTTCAAGGAGTAACACTAAAGTGTACCGCTAATAGAGGTCGCCACACCACTCCCATCTACAAACATCTACGGGACACAAATGCTTCGTAGCCAGCGTCCAACAGAAGGGGTAATCCCATACTTCGACGATATTCACATTGCCGCTAAATTCGAGGAGAATCTTCTACATAGGGTTAGACAGGTTCTCGAGAGATTCCAGTCATCGTGCTTGCTCATTAAAACAGAAAAATGTGTTATAGGCGTTCCAAGTATAACATTTTTGGGTTTAAGATAGATGCAAACGGAATTCATCTCTCAGAGGTGAATGTTTGGGCAGTTTGGCACAGTCCTGTACCATCTTACAAAAGGGAGCTTCAAGGGTTTCTAGAACTGGTTAATTTTTATCATGTTATTCTAGAAAACAAAGTTACGGTTGCGAAACAATTGCATCGTTTTTTGCATGCGAACACACTGTAGAAGTGAGAGCCCAAACACGAAAAAGCGTTTAGGACGGTCAAATCATTGTTGACATCGGACGCCGTACTAACGCACTTCGACTCGAAAAAAACCGTTAGTGCTAACATGTGATGCGTCACCTTATGGTATCGGTGCTGTCCTTAACCACTGTATGCCAGACAGAAGTGAGGCACCCATTGCATACTATTCACGCACGCTATTATCAACGGAGCGTAACTACGCACAGACAGACAGAGAGGCCTTGATAATCGTGGCGGGAGTTAAGAAATTTCACGACTATATCTACGGACGGCAAGTGGAGATACAGACCGATTACAAACCTCTTCTTGCCTTACTATCGTCATCCAGACCGACTCCGAGCATCATCTCACCCCGGATGCTCCGATGGAATAACCTCCTGTCAGCATATGATTATAAACTCGTATACAAACAAGGAAAATTTATACAAAACGCGGTTGCGTTGAGTCGCCTTCCGGTGGCTGAAGTCCCAGAGCAGCAATAGAATGAGAGAGACATCTCCCTTATAGACGTCATGGAGTGTCCATCTCTGTCAGCTAGAGAAATAGCTCTAGCGATTGATAAAGACCCAATCTTATCTAGGGTAAAGACTTGGGTTGTGAATGGCTGTCCCAAGCAGAAAACTTCAGTCCTTTTTCAACTATTCAACCCATCCAACCACTCCATTTTGTTGCGAGGAATAAGGTGTCGTAGTTTCCCATAGAATACCTTCATTTTTAAAGAACGCCTTTAAGTTGGTGCTTGAAAATTCACCTCTTTTGTCCGATCTGATTCGTTGAGTTCTTCCACTAACATGGTTAAAATGTATATTTTGCTTCTTTGCGTTGCTGTTTGCATTGGTCCACATACAGCTGTGTGTATTAATTCAAGTAATTGATACCGATTGCCATACTTTTCATCTGTTATATATAACAGAGCCGAAAAAGTAAAGCATCGAAAATAAAACTAGAACTTAAGAAAATTGTATAATTAATATTTACAATAATTTACACATTTATATTTATGATCAGCAGCAATAATTTTCTCTCGTCTACTCTTTTAACTTCAAATTGTGACTCCTCAAAATGTATCTAACAGATTCAGTTACATTATATTACAAAAGTTATTGTAAACACTTGGTAAATTTATATTTCCAACATTATTTATCCACTAATTCTCATACAGCCTCGAAATCTGTTTTTTTTTTTTTTTTTTTTTTTTTTTTTTTTTTACACTTGGTTCTTCTGCAATATTGAAGCCATCTTCTAGTTTTGTCAGCGATTAAACGAAACAATCTTATGCTATTTTCTGGCGGTGTTTAACACCAAACCATTTAAAACAAAAATAAATAACAAGAAATCCAGTTAATTAAGATAGAAATAAAAACCGAGTAACAAAAACTACATAGAGTGGTTGTAGCGACGCAGTGTCGAAAAAAAAATTGAATACACGTCCGCCATTTTCCTTTTAGTCAAGTGAGGCGTACTATTTGTACTGTGTAAAGGCAACGAGGTAGAATATTCTAACTCGTTGCCACCAAGAGCGCTATAACCAAGGTCACAGCAGAAGAGTCTAGCTCTCTGGTAAACATTAGTTCTAAATTATGCCGCTACGGCGAACAGCGCCAATTGCGGGAACTGGATTCCAAAAATTGAGTAGCCCTCTAGCGACGAAAAAGACAAAAATGTCGACACGTAGAAAAATAGCTTTGATAATTATATTTTCTTTGGATAATTAGCAGTTATTTTGGAAGTAAGAAATTATCGTACAAAATTATTATTTATTTTTGAAATTGCCATCTTTATTTTCCTTTCCGGGAAACGGTTTCGCCTTCTCGCGCCACCGGAGGGAGCCAAAATAGCGCGCGACATGGCGGCCGTGTGGAGGTGGGTCAAGATCGCCTCGATAGTTTTGTCGACGGTCTGTCTGGCGGTGTTGTTGATGCTCCTCCGATCCAATGGTGAGTTGACCCATTCCTCTTTCCGAAAAATTATTTTCCGTCCATCATTCGTCCTGCAATTTTTCCACTTCTGTTCGTTTGTCCCCGGAACTTCTCTGACGTTCTTGGGTTTCACGTCCTCGATCACACACGGCCTTCGAGTCCGTCCGGCCGAATTACGCGCCCGAAAAACCGACCGATTGTCGCTCCGGGAGGCGACCTTTTGATCCGTCGTCTTTCCGGAATGCCGCCGGAGGCGCCGCGCCGCCGCTTCCTCTTTACAACAATGGTCCGCGGGAGGACCTGAGACGACGACGAGAAACGAGAAGATGGGGATGCGGCCTTTCGTCCCTTCCGGGAAGTCCGTACCCGGGAAATTTCGGTTCTCGTTCCCGAAGACGAGGATGCTGGCGACCTCCCCGGTCGCTCAGCGTCGGAGATTCTTTCTCCCTCTTCTCCGTCGTTCCGCGGCCCAGAAGGTTCCTCCGGGAGTTGACAGTTCCGGATCCCCTCGGTGGATCTCCAAAAAAATTAGGACGCGAAAGATTACGTCTCACTCAATTCGCAATCACGCACCACCCTCCGGGAACTATGCGTTATTTCTTTACCTTTATTTATTCTTTATTTCTTTTATATTATTGTAAATTGTTCTGTATTATTGATTGTCATGCTGCCGATGCTAAGTGTCAATTTTGAGCAAACTACTAATAATAATAATAATTACTAGATTTGTAAATGCTTTACTTTTTGCTTGCTTTCCCATAATTTATAATTTTCTGGTTTTATAATTTGTATTTTGAAAAGAAAGAGGCAAAAATGTTTATCGGTCGAGGAAGCTTTGGTTATTTTCTAAATAGATTAGATAAAGACGAATCCGACTTCGAGTTATTTGATTTCGTTAAAATGTATGAACGAAATGCGTAAAATTTTGGTTTTGACGATAAATTATATATTGATTTTATCATGCTTATTTTAATTAAGTTAAATAATTGGGCTGCAATTTGAAAAAAATTATAAATATTAGTTCTCGCATTCGTCCATATGTCTTCCTTGCGGTCTGTTTTTCCTTAATCTAGAGAATGGAGTTAGATAGATGAAAGTCGAGACCTGATATAGAAAGCTTGGGGATGGGAGGCTGAGATTAACTATATACGAACTTTCTGGTACAAACCGCAAGTTGGGTTATTTCGAGTTTACAAAAGTAGGTTTACAATTGTGAAAAACATAACACAAGTGTTTATTTATTGAGGCAGAGGATTAGTGAAGCCTCTTACATGTGGCTTATGGAATTGTGTTAGTTCTCAAAATCTGATGGTCAATTTTGACAAAACTTTGCCATTTTCAATTAATTGTGATCCAAAAATGTAATAAAAAATGTGGATCCGTGACTTTATTTGAGATATGACAAAATCAGAGACGGTGTCTGTGCTCTCCGATGCAATTGTGCATACCTAACAGAATTTAAGGGATAAATATATATATATATATATAAAGTATTGCACATATCCAATAGAAGATGGGTGCCAAAAATGAACAAAACATAAGAATAAACACTAAGCATATTTAAGGATTGCCTCTTCTGTGCCTGGATGATGTAAGAATTAATGTTTCTTTCTGGCAAGTGCAAGGATTGCCTTTTTGTGGCCCATGAGTGTAAGGATTGCCTTCTCTTTGGGCTTGCCTTCTCTTTGGGCTTGCCTTCTCTTGGGCTTGCAACTGTTTTCTTCTGATCACCATACATTTCTCTCTCTCTCATACATGCATGCTTGCAAGCTAACAGTGCTGTAACTAGGATTTTGGATGCCTATGGCCAAGAATAAAAATGGCACCTTTTTAATTTTTGTTATGTTTCAAAAATAAACAACCATTTTTATTTTTATTTAATATGTTTGTAGAAATTACAGATCATAAATACTATATAAATATAAATACAGAAGTTTTTTTGTGTTATTAATTTCGAATACATATTATTTTGAAACCTTCTCGTCGGCACCTTTATTAAATCGGTGCCTATGGCGGGGGCTACGTTGGCCATACCCTAGTTACGGCTCTGCAAGCTAACATGCACGTTCAAACACATGGCAGTACTCAGGTTAGATGGAGCAAAAGATAATTTAAATTATATTTACTAATAATGATTTAAAACTTTTTAATTACAAACCACAATGCTCTGCCTCAATTCTATTGCAATATGACAAAGTACTACAGTGTCTCTAGTTTATTAATTATCATATTATTTATCTACATTTGTCTTTTGATTGATTATTGAAATTGATGACAGTAATTGTTTCTTTTCCTGTACGAGCGACAGTAAAGCTATTTTCGTTCGCCCCTGTACGTATTTTTGTTTAATTTGGTCCGTTTGTTTTTTCTCGGTTTAAATAGTTTTCTACCAATTAGTTATTTAAATAGTTAAATGTGTTAGATAAAGAAAATAATTAATTGTAATAAGGATATTTCAATTTTAAAATAGTGAGAAAGTTGCTGTATTTATTTATTTTGTGTAAAATCATCAATATATTAGAAAAGTAGCCAACTTGAAAGGTAAAATTGCACTAAATGTTTTTAGGCGAGTTTCTCCTTATCCTCAGATGTTAATCGTTGATCTTCAAGCTTAAAATGTGAATATTGCAAGACAGAAATTACAAGGTTAATCATCTGACATGTTTTAAAATAAATTCAAAATGAAGACATGCTTATGTGAAGGTATCAAAAAGTTGATAGTTTTTAATTAAACTAATTTTTGAATAAATTTGTAAATTTAACATTTTAAATAACTTTCAATTTGAGTATGCATTAGCAAAGACAATAGCTTAGTACTGTGGCATACATGCACAAGTTCAGGTTGCGTATTGTCTTTGCTAACATGTGTTTGCCTCATGTGAATAGTACAGTACTTAGCCTTAAGAGGGAAATAGCTACAGAGAAATCTTTCTGAAATACTGGGAAATTTATCCCTGTACTCGCCAATCACTTCCTTAATTTGATTGTGTTTATGAATGAATATGTTTCGTGGCGATTGTGAACTGTTCTAATTATGTAAATTAGGTGTAAAAATAAATATGATTTATCATCTTTATTTTATTATTATTACTAGACAAAGGAGTCTAGTAACAATAATAAAATAGACTTCTTGTATTTCATGTTGGACTGAAGATTAATGTGTATTTTAATTACTAATATTTATTAAAAAATTAAATCTTAACTCTGATCTATTTTGATGAATTATGTTAAATACTTGGTGTCATTTTCCCCAATCATAAATCAGATTCAACCGTTGGTCTGGTAGATTGGTTGCCTGCCACCGACCAGTCAGTGTGAATCAACATTAAATTCGGATTGGAATTTAAATTCAGCATATAACCAGTATCCCTTTTCAAAGGAGATTGTTCAAAGGGAAAATTGTGCCCCCCACACGTACTAACATCTATACATAAAGAAAAATCCCCACTTTCTTATGCATTTCTGGAAGTTTTTCAGCCTCCGAGTCCAAAATTAAAAATATTTGGGGGGTCATTTTGATTGATTGCCATACATTTTCTATGTTATATATATATATAACAGTCAGGAAAGTAGTAAAATTGGCATTCAATTGTCAAATATGAGCTTGCATACAAATTGTTTTAAAGTAATAATTAAAAACAGGAATCTGATGAAAGCTCTATTTGAAGTTAAAAAGTTTGAACTTAGTACAGGTACTCCTCACTTTACGACCTAGCTGCTTAACGACCACTCGCACTTACAATCGTTCCCTTTCTCGGCTTGAGTGTCGGTCAATGGCAAATGGTGACATGTGCACTAAGTGTACTATAATAGGCTTGCACGTACTATAATAGTCTTTTTATGAATAAATTTGAGGTTTGTTGCATAATTTGTGTAATTTTACAACGATCCTATATTCCCGGCGCAAGTTCCTCGCTTATCGACCAATTCGCTTAACGACGTAGTCGTCAGAACAGAACTTGGTTGTAAAGTGAGGAGTACCTGTACTTATATGAATACCAATAGAAAGACAAATGTTATATAAAAATAACATTTCTAAATAATAATTAAAACATTACAATTTTTTAAAATTTGTAATATACAATAATTACTGTAAATTTTAATTTTTCAGATAACACGTATACAGAAATCGAATTTCGGTATTACGGTAATGTGGAAAATTCGGAACTTGCTAATTCTAAAATAAATGAAGTATCTTATACTATTATTAAGAGATCTGCAGATAATGCCTATCCTAAAAAAGCTACAACTGTCGACGAAAAGAAACATCCCAAGAAAAACATAATACATTTGACTAATAGCAACGGTAAGCCGGACGTTTCGTCGAAAGCTTGGACCAGTCCCGACGAAGGCGAACCTGTCCTCGGACCCACGTTTCCTCCCAACACTTCGACAACCGTAAGTGATGCAAATTTGGCTCGGCGTCGTTCAAAATTTACAGGAAATTAAATATTATCAATTTATTGATTGTATATAAATTTTTGTAACTTAATTATAACCAACATATTTAATAAACAAAACATTGTTATGTGATTTTTGTTTGTTAAATTTAATGGCTTTAAAATACACAAAATATATAATATACTTGAAAGCTACTACATCATATTTGAGAAAATATGATATATAATGCAATAGCCCTTCAACTTCAAGCCATTGCTATTAGATATTATGTGTTTGTGACTAACTATTAAATCCATAGATCACCGTTCTGCCCTCCTATACTTTCCCAATTATCACCCAGGCTACAGAGGGTTCGCTTTTGTTTATGCAAATGCTCTTTTCGAGGAAAAATGATGTATTATAACGGAAAACTCATACAGTATAAGTACAGACAGAAATTAGGACCATCTCTAGCTAAATTTAATAAATAATTCAGAAGGTTTTGGAAGAAAAGAATTGGCCCAAAGAGGGACTCGAACCTGAGACACCCACATGCGTGCGGTTGCATTGCCAGTTAACCTTTGATCTTTACTTCCAGAACTTATTAATTTAGACTGGTTATATCTAAATAAAATCTTCTGGTGAAATGATGGTTGGGACCATTTACTTTAAAGGCATGTAATCATCTTTTGATACATTTTGTAACAAAATCTCAGTCAGATACATTTCCCATTGGGTATGTTATCACCTTTCCTTGAGTATGAGATGTAAACATTTATCTTTCACTTTTGTGAAATGGTCCACTTAAGTCAAGGGCTGATTTATTATAAAAGAAAATGTCGAACTGATTTAGATTTAGACATTAATGATTACCTGTAAAAACATTTTTAATAATAATAAATTAATCACAAACCTGAGAATAAAAATAAAAATAGTATAGTATGAGATCGTTTGCTTATTTTTTAAATATTGACCAGTTACAATGATGTTCTTTATATTTATTTCTTCCATAATTATAATATAAAATTCTCTGCGTAGTCAACTGTTCAATGTGATTCAGATTTAATCTTAAATGTTTAAAAAGAGTCGTCATTCTAAAATTAATTTATTCCCTAAAACAAATTAATGTTAAAGTATTTCTCTTTTTGTAGCCTGAAGAACATTATCACATATACTACAATTCAACATTTTATAAGTCTGCGGAACAGGCCTTACCTTTCCTGGTCGATTTTCAGAAATTACCGGAACAAAATATTACTGTAAACAAGTTACTGTCTGACTCATATAGGAAAGCATCGGTATGTAATTTTCTTTATTTGTAGTAATGTAATTTTTCATTTTGTTTGTAGAATAATTAAAAATTACAGATTTATATACAGTGGACCCTCTTATAACACGGTAGATCTTACAAATACATGGGCCGTTCACAGCCCAAAGCGATTAACTTGTTATATTTAAAATAACTTTCTTTAGTAATCAGGCTTAAGGCACTACGTGGCGACAATTTTTATGGTCGTTGAATAATAAATATTTTTTTTCCACAAGAAAACACAACTTTCCCGCCTAAACTGTTCGTATATACGCGTGTTGCCGGACGGCAGTCATCCAATCGGCGTCCTCGCTATGCTGGTAGCTCTCGAGTAGGTCCACTGCTTATCCACTATTAGTCCAGATTCGACCAATCCTTCCTGTTGAGACACGAGTCGGCCATGACAATCTGTCTCATTCTTTTACCATGTTACATGAACACGATCGCAATTTTTCACCATGTTATACGAATCTGTTTTATATGAACTTGTGTTATAGGGGGGGTCTACTGTAATTAAATTGAAGTTAATCTATCAATGTGCAGCCTCAATCTTGTTTGTAATAAATACATATTTGTTAAGTATATATTATATATATTGTAAATTCTTGTATATAATCCAATGTATAAATTCTAAACTATTAAAGCATGCTGTTTCTATTACTAATATTCTAATTTTCTGTTTTCTATTATTTCTATAGAAAGATGTATTAAAATACTTTTAATCACAAATTTAATAGGCATAGTTGTGGCCGTCGGCCATATTGTATATATGTATTTATTGTATATAATTGTAATTTTATCTTATTTTTGCCATTTCCTCCTTCCTTTGTCTATTCTTTCTGGAACTTTCCATGACCGTTATTGCCGTGGGGCTGGATCAGCAGTTCTGAGAATCGGTAGGGACAATAGCAGGTGTGTGGCATGGGGAAAAAGTGGCTAAGAGAGGGGTCACTTTTCGACGAGATACGAAGAGAGACGGACGGCAAGAGCGAGGCTCGATCGTGATTTCCGAGAGAGGAGAGAAGTGCGATAATCGAGTTGAGAGCCGAAATATAGAGACCGGCATATTGGAGAACCCCGATAATTGAGAGAAGAAAGAATAGTGAGGAAAGCCACTATCGTCTGATCCAGGGTCCACACAAAGTATCGATACGCATCCGCCGAAAAAGAGAAAATCCCGGGTGAATCATCCCTTTCATTTCTTCTACCTTTCTGCTGTCCTATCTTTCTTATTTTTCCTTAATATTAAGTTAGATTTAAGCTAGATTTAAGTTAGGTTAGTTACGCGTTTACGAGGGACCGATTGTTACGCGCTTAAAAATTAACACACCTCGAATTGTAATTCAGTTGGGATTCCTTAACAACAAGAATCTTATTTTGTTCTAAGTGGAATAAAGGAACATTGTTTATTATTGTAATCGTTGCAGTGTTCTTTTCTGTACGTTTCATTCACGGGTCGTACTGCCACACTCATATAGAACACCACATAGTCTTTTTATTAAAGATTTTACAGAATTCTCGAGTTTAGTATCTATTAAAATCCTTATACAGGATTTATATAGATTCTAAATAGAAGTACAATCATGCAAGTTGCTACGTACAAACATTTTACCAGTGTCTATCCATTATTTTCCAATCATTAATGACTACA
The DNA here is from genome assembly GCF_030686945.1 of Centruroides vittatus. Classification (NCBI taxonomy): domain Eukaryota; kingdom Metazoa; phylum Arthropoda; class Arachnida; order Scorpiones; family Buthidae; genus Centruroides; species Centruroides vittatus. The sequence goes on along the minus strand of NW_027120710.1, from coordinate 609,024 downwards.
TAAAGTTTATGATCCATAAAAAAAACATGTGATTCAAATTGTAGAACACCAGCCTGAGGGGATATCCTTTTAAAAATGGACTAAAGCATTCACTTCTCAAAGTGAGTAGTTCTTTTATGCCGGTTCATTGGTTTCGTGACGTAGTGGATCTTGGATTAATATTAACCAGTATTAGGTATTGTTTTTATAGAAAGAGTTATTTCACTTGAATAAGTAACAAGCAATTCAAGCATGTTCAAGATAAATATTGAAAGTTATTTGTAAGATGTAGTTCATGAGTGGGTAATCTTTTTAAGCGTGCATCCCAAAACAGTCAAATCTTTGATTTAAAATTTTTTCACGTACCAATCAAAATATTTGGGAGCATATTATTATTTGGTCTACTGGCTAATGATGATATGGGAAAGCTGGATTTAGCAGATTTTCTGCTAAATTGGTAACTCAGCTTGTAAGTCAGTATTTCGCAGAGATAAATGTCTTGAAAATAGGATATTTATTTAATTTTCTTATTACTTATTATTACTGAAACAGTTGATAGAATTTGTTTCTTTATTTCATTTTTATTTAGTATCACTTTCCTCAATAAAATTGTTATTTATTTTTTACGGTGAGCCATCGGTTGCATGCCAGAAAAAGTCATTGGCATGTCACATTTGCTACATATGCCAAGAGTTGCCCATCAATCAGTACTTTTTAACAGAATTTTTTCTCATGTTGTTTATGTAAATTTTATCTTATTAATGTTAATTATGGGGAAAAAAAATCTCTTAATTTTAGTTCATCTGTATAAAATAATTAAAAAAGTTTTGCATTAGTGACTATAGGAACGTAGGGATCGAAAAGAAAAAGGCATTACATATACCTAACTGAAAATAGATGCAAAAAAACAAGCAAAACACAAGAACAAAGTCATCGATGAAGATTGCTTTGTTCTGGATCACTTCTCTGCGTCGGCAGGTATGAGAGTAGCCTCTCGGCCCTAACAAGTTCAAGGATCACTTCTTTCTTTCCAGCTCTGCTTCAATTTTATCCTGATATGACAAAGTTATTCAACGTCTTAATTTATTTTACAATAATTCAATTTTTATTTTCAGACTGTACAATTATCATTTGATTTTCCTTTTTATGGACATCTTTTAAGAAATATCACCATTGCAACTGGAGGTAAATGTTTTGATTTGTTTTATATATAAATTTTTTGATTCAGTTTATAAATATTAGCTTTAGACTGTGATGGTTGTTTTCTTGATTTGTCAAAGGCTAAATTTTATTTCTTGTCAAAAGTATCAAATAACATTCCCTCTATTCTGAAAGACAGTAAGTATTATTTGACATCAATTACATGGAACGATATTATTTTTATTTTAAGATATTATCGACAAGAGAATGGAAATTGTTAGGTCTTGTTATTACTTGTAAACACATTGAATTTCTTACAGCTTCGTGATAGGATATTCCACTATTCCACTCACCAATTTATAAGAATTATTGGAACTTCACCCTATGGCAATTAGGTTAGATATATGCTTTGCATATGACACATTAAAATTATCATGCATTCTGTATATAAAATGTGCTTGATTTGAAACTATCCAAATATTTTATTTCAATTCTGAAGAAATTAATAACATAGTAATTGGCTTTGTTACTGAACGTTAACTGTTACAAAAATTTATTTTAGAGGACTTCTTCAGATAAAAAGTCATTTCATCTATCAAACATTTGAAAAACAAACTTTCTATATGTATTGTGAATTTGATTTGAAAAATTTACATATTAAATTAACCAACATGAATTAATACTAAAATAAAAATAAATATTAAAAATAATACAATAAAATATGATGTGTTTTCATGCACTTACATAATTTACATAACCTAGACGTTACAAAACATTCTTTACGTTATTTGTAATCTGTAAAATTAAATTTGAAATATAAATTAAAAAAATAAATCAAAATTATTTAAAACATTGTAGGAAGAGGCGAATGAGCTAATGAATTACAGAATATAACCAGTATTTCCAAGCTTGGGCTAAGGAAATGTTGATGCAACTTCCTTTTAATTTAGCTTTATATATTTCTATGGCCTTGATTATTCGTAATTTTTCTCTGACAAAAATCTAACACACTAGCCTGTTGTCACTGTCAGGACAAAGTGTGTGATGTATTGATTGCGATACAAGATTCTCCAATAAAGCAAAATAAAATTACCATATTTTCCGGCGTATAAGACGACTTTTTAACCCAGGAAAATCTTGTCGAAAGTTCGAGGGTCGTCTTATATGCCGGAAAGTACAGTAGTCTTATACGGCGAGTATATCCCAAACTCTATATTTTAACTGTAAAAGTCGGGGGTCATCTTATACGGAAAGTATGGTATATACAATATTTTATGTTTATTTCAAGTTTTTATTAATTTATCTTGAGTTTCTTTGAGCCAATGATTAAAACAAATTGGATTTTGATTTCAGTAAATATTTCAAAGCATAAATCTATTTATTAATTACATTATCAATTTAGTCTAATAGAGTGTTTTTCTAGTTTTAAAAATATTATACTGAGAAGCTTATCTTCAAATAAATAAATTAGTCGTTACGGTAAAGAATATATTATCCTGAATTTGAAAAGTTTATATTTGTGATTATATTTGTAAAATTTAATAATTTAAATGCTATTAAATTAACTTTTTATTAATGTATTCATAATTATAAATTCTAGGTTTTCTATACATGGAGGAGTATGTACATAGTTGGCTGGCAGCTACACAGTACGTTGCACCATTAATGGCGAATTTTGATACGAGTTTAAAAAATGAATCTGTGGTCAGATATTTTGATAATGGTAAATATCAGATTTTTTTCCTTTTTAATCATGTTTAAAATCAAGTTTTTTTTCATACTTTTTTAGAAGAAAGATGACAAAGTAAATTTCAACTTCTGTTAGAAATGCATTTAACATGAACGAACCAAAATACATCTTAACCTTTTTAATAAGATGATAATAGATATTTATTCTTATTAACGGGGTCTGTGCAGACCTGGAAAGTCAGGGAATAAGATTTTTAGCAGAAAAAGTCAGGGAAATTCAGGGAACTCATCTGTTGCTCTCACTCATTTTTGATTTGAGCGTGTCTTTAAATTCAGTTTGGTATAGGGAGTTCTATGAAAACTGGAATTACCTAACAAATGGCAAGATTTGTTGCACTTATATCTAGTAAACTATAAATGATAATCTAACAATTTAAATTTTGTTGGATAGAAGGTTTATGTCCATATTTAAAATGGTGGGTAATGGGGGTGTGTAGCTGTGTGGGGGGGAAGGGTACTGGTTGCGCCTGAACACTGAAAATGGCAACACTGCACAGTTTGAACAATGAAACTTTGGATCGTGAAGAGACAGGAAATTGGTTTTGGTGTTGGTGTTGATTTGTACAGAATGACAGGATCTACGATATTATTTAGCGATAATAACCAATAAAATAGAATTTGTAAAGTTATAAGCCGACAAATGCAAGTTGAAGAAAATTTTAATAATGTCAAAGAAATTGCAAAGGAAATATGAACAGAAATGTAAGAAACTTTTATATCAATATCTCTGTTCACGATCCTTTTGTATTTGATGCTAGAAGGAATGAAAAATTAGATTATCAGTATGGTGATCTCACATTGACAATGTAAGAAACATATATCACTGGTAAGAAAAATTTAAAAGGAATTAGAAAAGCCAAAATGACTAATGCCAAATGATGCAGATTGGATAGAGATCATAAGAAAACAGTGTGTGTCAACTCCGGTGTGAATATTTCAAGTGTGCCGCTGCTTGAACTGATAGATATTGACTTGGAATGTGATAACCGCCAAGACTTTATTCATTTACATCTTATTCTTCATCTAATAACACATAGATGGATCCACACCTTAAACAATTGCAATTGTCTCTTACACAACCCTCCCAGTTTTTTTGACCTGTTTGACATTTGGTTAACTCATTGCAATCACTCAATGTTGTGGGGAAGGCAAAGAACTGTCAGTTGAATTAATGATATTGCGTATGGGACATTTTGGACTTCATGGCAGACCTCACTCAACTTACATATTTTTATTTGTTGTATTCTTTGCTGCTGGCCATATACAGTATGTGGAGATATCAATCCATCAAAATTGGCAGGATTATTATTTGTGGTACGTCTTCCCTCTAATTACAAATTTCCATCTTCAGATGGCCCACAGACTTTCAGAAGTCCACAAAATATCGGCATAGAGTTAAAATCGGGATTTCGAAAAACCATCGACAATGACCCACTTTTTTGCCAAAACTCTGCTGCTCCCACTATAAGTTTCAGAGAGGTATGGGAAGAAATGTAATGACCTTGAATGGGTTTGTGCTGGGCCAAAAATAGCACACAATAAGTGATTTCTCCTTCTCACGGAGTGCACAATTTCTTCTGTCTAAATTATTTTGAATTTACTGCCTCCTTGCTTTAAGAAAATTTGATTTTACGACGCAACGTGAGTCTTTTTCTTATTTAAATAAAATTTACGAATTAAATTAAATCATGAAATTTTTTATGAGACATAAAAATGACGTAACTAATCACATAATCAATTTTATTCCAAGTTTTTTGTAAGTGAATAAAGTAGCTTTTCTTTTTTAAATAAAATAGTTTATATAATTGGGTACAAAATGGGCTTAAATAAACTTGGTCAAATATTACATAATGGAAAGGGAAAATGCAGAGACATTAATAAGTCAGGGAATAATGTCATAATTGGTCAGGGAATCACAGATGGGATTGCACGTACGGACCATGTATTAATCTAAATATACGGGATGTCTGAGAAAAATTTATAATATAAAATTTTATTTAAAAAATGAACCAGTCTATCAAAATACAATTTGCAGGAAAAGAGAGATAAGCACGAAAAGTTCTTTTATTACAAAAATTAACACAAAAGCCAAAACTGTTTTGCCTACATTCGGCGAATCTCAATGCATGTTTCTTCAGTTGCACAAAGAATACCCGATCGACAAGTGATTTGTTGTCAAGTATTGTTTAAATACAGTATAGTCCCAAAATAAGTGGTTAACATTTTTCTATAACATTGGAGATTGCAAGTGTTATCTTTTCTTTCAAAACAGTAACATTACAAACAATACACAATGTCTTTTACATAACCCCAGAAAAAGAAATCCAATGGGGTTATGTTGGATGATCTAGGAGCCATGGTGTTGGTCCCCACAGCCAATCTGTCATTCAGAAAACATTGTATCAAAGCAAATTATGTAAGAAAACTGCATAGTGAAGGAAGTCACTGTCCTATTGAAACAGTACCTGGTCGGAGTTATTGGTCAGTTACCGATTGGACATTCTTCGTGCAACGAAAAGAGTATGTGTTGAGATTCACTGAATGTACAAAAACAATTTCAGCTTTTGTAATAAATAAACTTTTTAAGTTAATCCTTCTTTTACTGCAAACCACATTTTGATAGACTGCTTTTTTTTTAACAAAATTTTATAATGTAGATCTTTCTTGGACACCCTGTACATATTAATAACAACTCGGCAAACCTGATTTTTGATTAAAGCCAGATATTCTGCCAAATTATCACACTATGGTTAGATTAAGTTAATAATTAGATATGAAGTAATTTGTCTAGAGGCAGGCAGTTAAGTCTCATCTCACAATAATTTTAATATAGAATTTTTGGAATAAAAGAATTGATTCAAAGCAGGACTTGAACCTGCAACTTCCACTTATTATCCAGATATGCATTGCCAGTAATGCTATCCAGACCTCTGTCCAATCTTTGCTTTCAGAATTATTAATTCAAATACAACCATACAAGTCACTTACAGCACAGACTGGGTATGACTTTAAGACCCATGGCCCACTTTCCTGGCACTCAGCCAGCTATCATCGATAATTAGTAATTACACTATCAATGTAATCGTTAAAATTATTGCAAAATGGTGGCTTAATCAACCACCTCTAGACAAATTACTTTATATTTAATTATTAACTTAGCCTGATAATTCAGAAGATTGTATGCCTTTATTAATGTAAAGCTTTGTTAAGTTATTTAGATTAAAAATAATCCTATGAATAGTTGCACCTACATAAACAAGCTTGAAATTGAAATGTTGGTCGTGTAAAGGCACCGAATAAACTCCCTTCCTTCTTTTTATCATTTCTTAAAAGTTTGTAAACAGTGGGGTTACGTTGGTATACAATTTGAAGATTAACCTTGGCAATATTTCTGTGCACCATTTGAAACAAAGGCTCAAGGAGCACAAGTACACTATCGATAAGAACCTTGACAGCACTGTGCTAGCGACATACACAAGACAACAGGATGTTAATGACCAATGGGATCAAGCGGCTATTATCAAAACAACGACGAACAGGCATGCAATGAAACATCTTGATAAGTTGGAAATCAAGGCACATATGAGAACTGGATGTATAAACCATAGGGACGCAGACACATTATCTACCGCTTGGAGATCATTTTACAATAATTAAGGGTACTAACGGGTAATGCTAGGTTTCATTTTATATCTTGTATTTTATTCCCTGTCGTTATTTTGGCTTTACTTATATTATTTATATGTAGTTTGCATTTGCATTTTCCATTGATTTTTTATATTTATTCCATAATTATTTATGTTATATTTTATCATTCTATTTCTCTGTAAGTGATAAAGATCATTTAAAATGATTGAAAATGTTTTTTTGTATTAAAATTTTTGCTGGATTGATAAAGGTGTGGCTTTTAACTTATTCTGTATCCAGTATATAGTTTGTTATATGTTTACTGATGGCCATGCCAGCCAAACTCTACAGAGGGTTAACCATTAAGTTATGCAAGACGAGAGCTAAGTTTGAATTTCTTGTTCGGTGCCGCCTTAACGATGCTTTTCCAATGTCCATTCGTCGGATACGCTTGCCCACGGGGTGTGATTCTTGTTCAATGTGTCTATTGTAATTCCATTGAAGAAAAAATTAAAATTACATTGAATAGTTGAATATCTGCTATCAACTTAATTTATATCAATTCCTACATTTACATTGTTTACAGTTTGGTTAATATATAAAAGTAGAAACACGTAACATAAATGTTCGTGAGGTAAGTAAAAGTCATGAATGACAAGTTGATTTGACTTTATTCTGTCTCATAACTAGACAAAGAAGGAAAGATTAGGAAAATTATCATCTCTTCTTTCCAGTGTGAAAGTTTAATAGACACAGAAATGCTATTTACTACAAGAATCATTTAATTTTTTCATGCTTTTATGAACCTATATTTGAATATAAAGTTTATTGATTTAGAATGTTTTTATATACTAAATTAAGTTTATTATTTTTTTTTTCTTCTTGCATTCAGTTATACTAAGATTAAAAGAAATCAATAACAGCAAAAAATAAAAAATTATAATAATTTATTGCTTTATTTGTTCTTAGAAAACAATATTTTTAAACATTATATACTATTGATCATCAATAAATATACTTTGTTGTCTGTATTTATCATTATTATTTTAGCATCTTGTAAATGAAATTTTTTTTTTCAAGGTACTGCATTTACTGTTCAATGGCATAAAGTGCTACTTCAAGACAGAGGAAATGGTATGTTTTTATCATAAATTTTTATTAAATATATTCAATATGTGTGTGTCTATCTATCCGTCTAAGTCGGGCCTGGCCAACCCGCAGCCCTTCACGTTAAATTGTGTGGCCCGCTAAGTGATATTATATATTTATTAAAACTTTTGTTTGCCATTATGTGTATCCCAAACAATTAAATAAATGAAAATTTGCCTATGTCATTGTTATAAGGCGCAAGTGTGAGTACGAACTCTTGGTATAACAATAAAATCTTACTCATTTTGTACTTGTTTTACTTTTTTAAAAGCATGTTTGCCTAAATTGTGGCCCACCGTAATGTTACGCGCGATCAAAGTGGCCCGCGAAACAGTTTGGGTTGGCCAGACCTGGTCTAAGTTTTACCAAAGTGAAAGAAATACCTAAAGTAGATAAATATTCTTTATTTAAATATGAGATAAACAAACGTATGTACAGTTGAGCCTGCATATAATGAGATCAGTTATTGTGAATTATTGGTTAATGTGAATTTTCCTCTATATCCATGAGTCTCCAATATTAAACCTGCACTGAAATGTTAAGATGTTACGAAGCTGTATATCAGATATAATGAAGATTTGCATTCATTGATTTGCCACCATACCAAAAATAGACTATAGGACAAGAGGAATTCAACCGTGTCACTTAAACCCGAACATCACGCAAATTTTAATCTCGGAAGTACAGTTTATGGGATGATTCACAGAGTGCTAAACTTTTGTTAAGCAGTATATGGCTGCTGTCTGTTGGTATGTGCAATATTATTGGTACTGTATCAAATGTAAAAATGGAACTCTGCAAATAAATTTTTTACATAAACATTGCTCCAAGTTTTAGGAATTTTTAACTGGTTTACAATACACGGTGGTGTTTGGTTTTAAGAATGTCAACAATAGATTTAAAATCACTGTAGGAAACTTTATCAGCCAACAAACGAGGGGCACTACCCCAAAATGTGTATTAGCATTTGGAACAATTAGACTGTAAACTACATAAGAAAATATAAAATAGATATTAAAAAGTCCAGTGTTTAGTATCAACACTTCATGGTGTCTCAAAATATAATTTAAGAAAGGTCACAGTTTCAATGCAGAGAAGAAAAGAAAATTTAAGCCTTCCAACTAAAAGATCATTGCTTTTCTAGCATTACAATAAAGCCTATAACAAATGCTGGGCATCCGAATCAAAGATGTTGCTTTATTACCCCTTTTTGGTTTCATTAAGGAACTACAGTAGGTCAGTCAGGTTATCAACTTGAGATCTAATCAGCCAATTGACTGTTCTTTAGTTCTTCTAAACTTTCAATATAGTCAGGACCATATTCACTTTTCACACTCATAGTCCATGACTATCTGATCACTAAAGCTGTACTGATCAGTTTCAAACAATATATCAAAGGAACTCTATATTACATGATCATTCTGGTTGAAATTCAGTTTATTCTGACTTTGTCTTATTGAGAAGAGGCAGTGCAAGCTCATTGCAGTGTGTTTTGACTACACTCTGAGTTCAGACGAAAGTGAAAAGCTTCGTTGTTAGAGATAGAGATTGTTAAGATAGTCAACTAGAGACTGCTGAAAAAGTGTGAAGTTGCAAAGAAAGTATTTCTGGAAATTCATTGTTAACTATGCCAAAAAACAGATCAGTGCTCCTAGAGAACTTCAACGGCAATACTGTACCAGCAAGAAAGAAGTTCCATAGTGTAACTCGTAAAGATGTCAAATATGCTTTGTTTCAGTGGTTTAAAAGAGTACATGGTTTCAATCAAGGGACTGATTTTTAATCCTCTGCTACATATGACTTAAGTGTCACGTCATGAGTTTCCAAGTACCATTCTACACCTGATGTGACATTCACGTCATTAGGTTTAATATACTTGTGCTAAGAATGTGGACAGATTAAAGCATATCTAACCATTATATTTTTGGGCTGCAATTTGAAAAAATCGTAGACCTATAAATTCCCACTATTATTTGTCTGTCTATTTATCATCTGTCTCTCTCCCCTCAATCTCGAGAACAGAGTTAGTTAGATGAAAGACGAGACTAGATATGGAAACCTTAGGGACAGAAGGCTCCGATTAACTATATAAGAACTTTAAACCAGAAGTCGTGTGATTTTGATTTTTTAAAATTTGTATTTTGAATGAATTGTTAGCTTTAAGTTTTACCATTTTTGTGTTCTTTATTAACTTGTCAAGTATTAAAGTATGATTTTGGTTCATTCTCTTACTGTTAAATTTGGTCCCCATTGTCTATAAAGTTATAAATAACTCTAATGCGTGTACATCATGCATTAGACATTAGGTTTTTTGTGCTTTTATACCAGATGAGGGCCTCATACCACGATTTGTTCAATGGTTGACTTAGACACATCAATATCGTCGTCATGTGTAACAGCTTGTAAAGATATAGAAATTTTTACCATTTCACACACAATCGCCCATGTTGTTGCAGGTGTAGGTTTGCTAGGCTTTCCAGTTGGCTTCTTAGCGTAGTTCTTGACTAAATGAATGAAATTATCATATAATATACAAGATCTGTTTAATTTATTTACATTAGTCTTGCAGAATAGACATTTTCTTTAATACCAAGATTTTTGCCTTTTTCATATCAGTTAAAGGTTTTCCTTTAGCCATCCCATATTCTGTAAACAAGCTAAGAAAATGGTTCTTTGTTTGCCTATTCCTAACCTCACATACATCGTATGTAATACATATAGTATGAAAATACTAATTGTGACAAATGTTTACTTTATAAAATACATGGCTTTATATTTATGGGATAGGTATCAAAAATGTTAAAATTTTTAAAAACCATTTAACCTATGACAATCTACCTTATAATTACGTTTCATTAGCGAGGTTGAAGCCAAAGTTTTAAACGCGAAAACGTGTACGTCGGACATTCGGCGCTACTTTCCCGTAAGCCTAGAAGCTTGACAATGGCGTTTGGATAGTCAGTGGAATCGTGCTCGACATTCCAAACGCCGTTGTCAAACTTCTGGGCTTACAGGAAAGCGGCACCGAACGTCCAACGTACACGTTTAAAACTTCAGCTTCAACCTCGCTATTATCAAGTCTTAATGTACTGTTTTACATAACAGTATCATTATACTAATATAGTGTAGAAAAAGGGGTTGCTTTATACTTTTGGGATGCATTTTAATTATTAATTCATATAAATTTAAGAGCATCTAATCTAAATTATGATTTGTAATTGGCTAAAACTGGCTGAACATATTGCTTTTGACATAAAATCTAATGAATGTTTTGGAAGTGTTTTAAAAAATCTTATTATTCCGCAACTACTTTTAATGTCTCTGTGAAATATATTACTTTAAAGTGTTTTGTTCGGATTGCTCCATTAAGAATTACTTTATTATCATTTGAGAGAAATTTTTTAATCTTTGTGAATATTTCTGTAAAATAAAAAAAAGAAAGAATACATTTCATTTTGAGAGGATCGAAAGAAAAATTTGAAATTCATTGACACCTTGACAAAAGCAATTATCTAATGCGTTTAGTTACCAACTAACAAATCCAAATTAATCATGTCTTTAATTTTTTCCTGGTTCTTCCCCAAAAAGAACAAATGGGCCAGAAAAGGAGATGCCAACTAGAAATTTCTTAACCCAAGCATTGCCGGTGGGTTGGATAGTATGGGAATATATTTCATCTGTAGAAAATTTAGTTGATTTCCTTTCGGTTCATAGTATAATAAGTATCATCTGTGTCAGTTCTTTGTATTTTACATTAATTCCTATAAACTAAATTGAAAGTAAGTAAAAAGTTTACTTAATATGAGAACGAGTTTACTTAATAAATTGAGATTTTTCTTTTCGAGCTAAAGTATTTTTAAATAATTGTTACTAAATTTCAGATGGTCCATTCACGTTCCAAGTCACTTTGACGAAGAATGGGAAAATAATATTCGTTTACGAAGAAGTATGTATTTAACAATTTTTATATTTTAAATAATTTTCAAATTTCTCTTTTATTTTTTAATCTGCGAATTGTTGAAATTTGAAATTAAAACTTTGCGAATTGAAGTTTTAATCTCAAACTTCAACTCATGAATAATACTTTAAATACAATGTGAACTAAGCATTAAAAATTACAAACTGTAATAAGTAATTACTATGGTGAAAAATTCTCTGAATAAATAGTAAAGAATTGTAGAAACTAAATGCTTATTAGGTGCATTATTCTTGAGATTTTTAAAGATACAATATGGTCTTGTTTGATGTTGTAAGCAGGTATCATGTAAAATGAAATTTTGTTTAAATTTCTATTTTATCTCAAGTGGTTCCAGATGATGACCTAGACTAGGGGTCTCAAACTCAAATGCAACAAAAGGCCAACAATAGATGTATATCAGACACAGGCCATATTTGATATTATTCGGTAAATCAAAACATACTGTAAGTTAAAAAGAAAAGGCTCTAACAAAGGCCCTTTTGTTGCCAGGTCTTTTTGACATGTAAACAGTTTGACGTTTGAATTTTTCGTTTTAATCGCCACAAGATGTTAGAAATATTGATTTTTTAGAAGAGAAATCGTCGAGGCTGCAGGCCGGATACGAAAACTTAATGGGTTGTATCTGGCCCACGGGCCGCCAGTTTGCGACTTGCGACCTAGACACTCGTGAAATCATTTACAATTAGCAGAAAAATGTCATAGTAAAAACATAAGTAAAACAATTTAACATTTTAATCTAGTGTTTCTGAAAATACAGAGCAAAATTTTCTTATACCATATTGAGTACCTAACTTGAGAAAAATAGATGCATACAGGGTTATTCACCAGAATGCATGAAGTAGTATTCCAGAATGTCAGAAACTGAAACAGCATGGTTTGCGACTCAAATTCAGTAGCAGTAGGAGTTCTTGCACATCAATGTGGTTGACTTTTGTAGGAGCATGGTGATGGGAAGCTGCTCCTTTTTTCATTTTAATTATCTGAACATAGTTATTTATGGTGTTAACATATCATAAAGCATTTTCTTAAATTTCATTGTATTCATAAAAGTCTGCAAGGATTCATCATTACACATTGCCTACGCAAGATTTTCCAAATCGAGTCTCTTCTCTTGGAGTTTTTACTCCTTAATTTTGTCTTCACTCTCAGAATTTTGAAAATAAGCTCTTCCAGATCATTATTTGTTAATATCATTGTATGTCTTCAAATCTTAAGTCAGCAATTCTCTTAGCCAACTCCTTTATTCCTGTAATTGTTTTCTTACACTGTACTACATCTACAGTAATTCATTGTTCCTATGAATTGATATCCTTTACTGTTTCAAACTGAAAGTTCTTCCATATAAGCATTTGCAGATTTGTCTTTGGCATCCTCTTGCACCTGTTTTGTTAAGAAGAAATTATCAGCTATGTGAAACCATTTTAAAACTGAATGATGCTGAGGTTTTTGTTGCTCTCCAAGGCATTAAGGATGCAACCCATATAACTTTGTGTAGTTGACTTTAAATAATCTGATTATCCTCTGATCAAGTGCTTGATAAGAGATGTAATGTTAAGAGATAGACAGACAATCTTTACTTCTAAAGCAAAATACATCATTTCTACCTACTCTATCACAAGATTTTAATAAAGCCACGAACATTTTGGTTTGCAATAAAAATTACAGACCTAAATACAGGTAACCCCCGTATAGCACGGATTCACTCTAACACGGTTTGAGAATTGGGAACATCCCCGTATAACACGGTGCTTTCACGGCACGAATTCACTCTAACGCAGTTCAAGAATTGGGTAAAACCCTCGTACAACATGAAATGTAATGAAAACCATTGAAAGCGAACTTTATCTAATTTGAAATTAGGGAAATCCCCATACAACAGTTCAATAAACATGATAAAGCTTTTAAGTGCGAAAGGTACCTCATACGTACTATCAGATTTTCATACATAATTTTTGTGAACTATTAGTACTTAAGTACAGTATGTAAATTTTCTTTTCCCGCCTTCTGTCGATACATGTTGTCCTTCTCGAAACTTGTTTCAGTGTTGCCAGATCTCAACGCTTCTCGTTTCAGTGTTGCCAGATCTCAACGCTTCTCGTTTTGTGTTGCCAGATGTTTTTCCCTTATTCCATACTTGCTTTATTCCGTTACCGGTTCTTAGGCATTGAACTGCGCCTCCGACCGTTGGGACAATCCACACCTTTACAAGTATACTTTGACTTTAATTCTCTCTTTTTTTGGCTACATATATTAAAATTTTCGGTTAATAGGGCTTAGTGATGACGAAAACACTGTTTAATTTATATTAATATGTATCACTTCTTAAGAAAATTTTAATAAAGATATTTATCTTAATTATGAAAATATAATAGCATGTCTTTTAATTTTTGGAACCTAACCCCCCCTTTTTGTACTAGTTCTTTGTTTCGCATAACACGGCAATTTTTTGGAACATAACTCCCTTGTTATACGGGGGTTACCTGTAGTTGAAATAAATATAATAAAATGCATAAAATTTTTTAGTGACGTCTTTAAATTTAGAAAAAGGTGTGGAAAGGTGATTTACATGTTTGTGTCCCATTGGAGTTTATCATCAATTATAATACTGAGGTATCTTATGTTTGTTGCTCTTTCAATTGTTTTATATTTTAATTTACAGTTAAAAATATAAAACTCCATGTCTAATTATTTGAAAAAATATTTATTAATAGAAATATCATAGTAAACATATACAAATTTCATGTTTTAAACATTAGTTATCAAGATGATGTCTGTCTTAGTGACAGCGCTCCTCCTGTCTACTCTTCATATTCCTGTTGACCCACTGAAAAGTTTCAACTGGGATATTGTTTATTTTGGCTCAAATTTTTTGTTTTAACTGTTGAATATTGTTTGGGAGACCTACAATATATGCACTTAGGGTTATTTCAATGAGAGATAATCAACAGGTATATCGTCAGGTGACCTTGGAGGCCAAGGTATGACACCAAACTTTGAGCTAGCTTTACCCAAAAAAAATTTGTGAACAGTACTTGCTGAGGCTCTTGGAGTCGCTGTCCTGCCAAAACCAAGTTACTTACATTATAGGTGCTTCTTTGATCCAGTTTTCGAGTATTTAGTGGCGACGACGTCGCCCTAAATCTTTTCACCCCGCAAACAGATAGGATCGACAATTAGTATATTACTCAAATGGCAGGTGTTAAACTGAGCACGAAATTAATGTATAGTGACTATGTCAGAATCATTGGCTTCGAAAGAGACCTCTTTAATAACTACGTGACGCTCGTCTGAGCACTGCAAAAACTGTACATTGTGACTAATAAATCTGCATTCTCCTCAGTTGAAAGCACTCATCACCTCTAGTGGTACCTGTGGTTGACATTTATTTGTTTTCAAACTTATATTGTACAGGGTGTCTCAAAGTAATTTAAAGTTAAAAAAATAATGTAAAAATGTTTTTCCTCTTTATATTGTAACTGAACAGAATTAGTTTACATATTCAAAAAGTTAAAAATTTTGCATGCTTTAATATTTTTATGTTAATTAACTACACTACAAAAATAAAACCTCACTATTATGTTCAGTTACATTTATCTTAAATTTCCTTTACATAAATTAATTTTGCATATTTCTTTTAGATTCCTCTATCGGTAGTAGACATCGCCAATCACTCTCATCCCGTTAAAGTCGGAATATCCGACGCATACACTATAGATCGTACCATCTATTGTAAGAAATCGATTTATCGTAAATTATTTTACGAAGCTTTCTATTCTTTTTTTTTTTTTTTATTAATTTATCTTGTATTCATTTTTATTAAGACATTCGAAGAAAGACAATTTACGAATACAATCGAATCGAAATGAAAAGGGACGAAATAGGAAATTTCACTGCCATTGTGTTTACTGCGCTTCCAAGTAAGTATCGTTTTGTTGGTTTAAAAGTCAGTTAGCAAAGTACATACAAAGAGTGATACAAATATTATGAAGGTATTATTATATATAATTTTTATTAAGAGATTATGGAAATATACTTTTACAAATTTAGGAAACAAATTATCTGCTTTATTTACATTCTTTTAAAATGTTTAAAAATGTATTTGACTTAAGAGTTTTGTGAATTATATCTGTTTCTTTTCGGAGAAATTTTGATTTGTAGCTCTAAGAGAGAAGTAAAATTTATAAATAATGAAATTAAGTTGTTAGTTTATGCACATATTTATTTGAAATTTTTTTATCTATGTTAAAGTGATTTACTATAAGAAAATGTATGTGACTGTGTGACATTTATCTAGTATTAGCGAGGTCAAGGCCAAAGTTTTAAACGCAAAAACGTGTACGTCGGACGTTCGGCGCCGCTTTCCCGTAGGCCTAGAAGTTTGACAATGACGTTTGGAATGTCGAGCACGATTCCACTGACTTTCCAAACGCCATTGTCAAACTTCTAGGCCTACGGGAAAGCAACGCCGAACGTTCGACGTACACGTTTTTGCGTTTAAAACTTCGGCCTCGACCTCGCTATTGTGTAAAGGTAGAAAAATGAAAAATACTAATGAGTAAGATCTGTTAAAAACAGAAAAACTAATTTGGTACCATACAATTTTGTTTTGCACGGGTTCACTATATAAGGTGCAGCTAAAGTTTTGAGACGAGTTCTTATTTATATGTAGAAAGTAATTAATAATTTATTAGTTGTAATGTAATTTACACTTAAAAACTTCAGCTTTTATATTGATTTTGTAACATTAATTGCTTAGTCAAAACAGACTGAAATAAACACAGAAAATTAAGCTTTGTAAAATGAATTAATTAATAAATATCGAATATTTTAAAAATTTATAAGAAGTAATTCTCAATTAAATGTTCATAAATTATATTTCGTAAATTGCCAGCCAGGCATTTGATAGGTTTTCCACATCCCAATGATTGATGCAGTGTGCTTTATATATCTTGTTGAAACTGGATGCCAGAACTTCTGACACACTGCAATAGTTAATAAAAACTTTTATTTAAACAAAAAAGAACATATATTAACATTAGAACTTCACACAATCCGTGAGAATGTCCATGTCTGGAAGAGAAGAACAAAAATAAAGGGTAGGGGGAGCTTGAAAGCAAAATGACCAGTGTTGTCACCAATCAACAGATCACAAAAATGTTAAAAATATTTTCCTTATTTTTCAACATATCTCTAATTTTTCTAGAAACTCAATGTTGCGTAAGTTAGAAGTGGACCTAATGATTTTGGCTTTATCCCATTGAATGTGCACATCATTATTCCGCAAATAAGCTGCCAGTTCTGTGTTACCGAGGTTTTCTTCTAGTTGTATAACCTTTATCATTGTAGCACAATCATTGTATGTTTCTATAATTTGGCTAATTAAATAATTAATACATAGTAATTTGTCATGGCCTAAGAACCAAGTAAGCTTGAGGGAGAAGAAATTCATGCTTGCTTTTAAGCATACTTTTATCTATTTCCCAATTATTCTGGTATAATAAAGTTAACATCGATATTAAATGAGACATGAGGATAAATATAGTTTTAGTAAGTGTTAAAAACCTTACTATCAATTGCGCACATTTGATTCTAGTTTTAAGAAGACAAGAAGTGTATCTAATAAAAGTTTTTATTCTGTCTTTTCTGGCACTTGCTACGTGACAGAACAAATGTAGTTTTCTAGGACAAAGCCTCAACTGTCAAAACCTGTTTGTAGAATCTTATCTTAAGCAAATACACCAACAACTGCCGTAAATGATTAATCATATATCCAAAATTTAGCTCAATCATTTACGGCAGTTGTTGGTGTATTTGGTTATAATATCGGGTTTTGTTTGATGTGTATTTGAATCTTAACTTAGCTGAGAATGCTGAAACACTGAAGGTTTACAAACATAATTTAACAGAATGTTGTATAAATGCCTCCAACATCTGGAGATTTATAATAACTTATTTGTACCACATTGGGGTCTATTTATTACACTAAAGCCTGTGTAAACTGGAATTGTACAATAACAAGTTATTTTTCTGTTTTGAACAGGTTTAGTATTTTTTTCTATTTTTTAACCTTTAAACTATACCAGATAAATGTAACACAAAGTTACTTTCATTTTTTTTTACAGTAAAATCACTTTAACACAAAAATTTTATTATTAGGTTTAATCCTAAGTGATTCCAAAGCCATAATTATGGAGAGACCAAGAGGTAGCAAAGTCTCCTCAATTCACTTGACAATGCCCATATGCAATAAATATAATACATGCTTTTGTTTTTGTAATGTAAACTTAAGAGTATTAAAAATGTAACAGTAGCCTGACTGTAGCTAATAGGCTGGGAAAGAGAAAAATACCAGTTGGAATTTTTCTCGGCTTGCTCCTTTAGCCCCATATAATTTATTCCCAGTTATGGGACCAAGCAGTTCAGACTAAAGATGGAAGTATTCAAATAGTGGTGAATAGTTTTCAATTCTTACAAGTCCTCGCTGTTCCCGAAAACTTGTAATAAGTGTTTGAATACTTTTTGGATACAATCCTTATGAGCTCAACATCTCTCTCTCTCAGACTAAATTTATAACAATTAATAGAAGTTTTTTATTAGGACATTGATATTGCTTCTACAATGAGACAGGTAACATGGAAGGATATATTTTGGATTATACAATGACGAAGAGGCTGCTTTGCTTCTTCATTTTGTGCATGAAGTTGCAGCGAACAGACTATAGTTAGTTACTAACTGCTCTGTACAAGGCAAATTGGTAGCACTGTGATATCTTATCCTCATTGTGTCCCGAATTACATTCATTGTTTGTTTGTTCTTAAGAACGCGATGGTCGGAAACTTGTTCCAATTCTCGAAGTTCTCGATTCTTAAGAGTGTTTGATTCTGCTCTTGATTAATTCTAACAAAGACAGTGTGTCCATATTTCCCCTTGTCACATGACCTTTATTTCTCTGAAAAATTAAAAATCATTTTCGGAATACAATTTGACACACTGCGGCGACCGTTACACTCTGAGGTGAATTTACTTATTTGCTCTGCAAGCGGAACAGTAATTCTTCACTTTATTCTGGTTAAGTTGCTTTTGTCGTACCCACGAAGCTCTTTTGCTTTCACATCGGATGGAAATTTAGTATTAAAAAATTGCTAAAGAAAACGTTTTGAAATGGAGTAAGTTTCTAGCTTATTCATGTTCCTTTTTGGACAGGTTTTACTTTATTATTATTATTATGACTTGTGGTTTAAGCTGAACACACATTTCATTTTACTGTGACTATTAATTCTTCTATTATCCGAGAATGCATAAATTTCTCGCTAGAATAAAATGAATTCTTAAGCATGGAAATTTCTGATTAAAATGCCATTACCACTCTTATTAATTGGCAAGTCCCTTAGAAATTATCATCATCATAAGTATTTTCTATCATCTTTTACTAATTAATAAAAATAAATACTTAAATCTGTAGTTACCTTTATTTGTTTGGTTTGTCTTGGCAGATGAGAAAGAATATCATAAATCATTATTGACAATTTTTCGAGGTTTGTCTCGTGGCTGAAATATGTAGACAATCTAATGGCATAAATAATTGATATATTATTTTAGATAAAGATATTCATTTTTGTTTAATATATATTTTTAGCCTGTCTGAGCTTTAACGATTGTCAATCCTGTATTTCGTCCGACATCGGCTTCGACTGCATCTGGTGCGACCGGGTCAAGAGGTGCTCGGACGGATTGGACCGTTATAGGCAAGAGTGGCTCAAACAAGACTGCGATCGCAAAGCGAGTGGTTTTTCGTAAACTTTTTTTTTTTTTTTTTTGTTAGATAGATTTAAGTTTGTGTAATCTTTTAAATAACATAACTATCTTTATAGAAAGAAAAAATCAAATGTTCTAATGGATCTAATAGCACAGAAACACTTCCGCATATTGGTATGAATTTTATATATTTAATATTTATAAATGACAAATATTTCTGATTATATCTATACCACATTGACCACACTAACTCGTCAACTAATTTACCTGTACAAGACATTTGAGTAGAAGCAGATTACTTACAAAGAAAAATAAAATGGCACAATTGAAAGAGAAATTTGAATATGTCACCAGAAAAGTCTGAAATCCCAAAACAAAAAATGAACTTTAGCACTTTAGGTTAATGTTATGGTAGTGAACACGGCGGCTCGTCTCTGAAACAGTGGGGGGACACATTCTAACCTAACCTAACTTAACCTTAGAATAGGTTAGAACGTGTGTCCCCACTGTTTCAGAGACGAGCCGCCGTGTTCGCTACCATTGGTAACATTAACCGCACTTTATTATACACAAAACATTTTAACTCATAATTTAATTCTTTAAGAACTGCATCTAAACAATGAATTTTAAATGCCTTTTATCTAATTTTGAAAAGTTGTTATAAGCAATTTGTCTCATTTGTCTTTAATAATCAGGTTTATGAAGAAAAACTTCATACTTGTTTGTATCCTGGCCCAATTTGCACAATCTGGCATTACGCAGTTATTGAAGCTACCGGGTACGGTTAAAAATTAAAACAGCATAAGCGCAATTATTCCAGTATTACAGGTTCTGACAAGTAAAGAATTTTTAGTCTTGCCACAAGTAAGCTACGTATAGATAATTGACCATTTGTGACATTCGTTTCTTAAATTTTTGCTCATTACGGCATAAGTAGGTTTAAAATTAATAAATTGTCAGAATACATTTGTATTTATGAGTTAATTATACTTTCTATTTGCAAAATTTCCTCAACCTTAACACAAAATAAGAAAAAAGTGAATTTTTACGAAATTTGCGGGATTTTCCGGGTTAAAAAAGCAACCGTTTGAGAAACCCTAGTTAAAACAAAAGATAGTGTTTCTGTTAAATTTAATAATTTCTAACGTAGTCTTACACTTAGTCTTGATCCTTTTCTCCCCTAATCAGATTAAGCATAAGGAAAACAATTAAAATTGCAATAACTAGCAATGTAATAATTTTACAACTAACCAGCATAACTAAAACATACCTTATCTGCTTTAAATTTCTCTCTTAAACATGTTATCCAAATTAACATGATATCAAAGTTTTTCAAATACAGTAAACTCCTGCAAATTTGACTTAATGTGGACTCAGGTGACAAGTTACCAAAAATGATGAGTTTTACAAATGTCAACAAATGGTGTCATAGCAGCAATGTTAGTCTAAATAGTGGAATTTTTGAAAAGGTACGTGTGCGGAATCATGTACCGTACATATTACTTGTGTCATTAGTGACTTTCTATTTGTTGAATTTTAATTTTTAAAAAATATTGGCTATTCAGTGACATGTGTGTCATGGTGTTTTGCATGGCACCTTGGAAAAAGGGTTAAAATCTCTGTTAAGATGTGGAATAGACTACTTTAATGCCTACCTAAAGGCATCATCACTGTGGAATCAAATTAAAGAGTTGTCCCTTTCAATGAATATGAGGATCTATCTATCGAGAGAGATCTGCAGAGAATTTTGCTAAACAACTTTTGCGTCTCCATGATGGCAATTCTATTAATTCCATTTTTGAGGCAGAGCATGCACAGATGTATCATCATGTTCTGTAAGAATTCCATTGTGATTTTGTACATACAGGGTTCCTATGCACCTGGAAAGTTAGGGAAAATCAGGGATTTTCATTAGTTTCGGAAAAAGTCATGGAAAGTCAGGAATTTGTCGAAAACTGTCAAAAAGTCGGGGAATTTGTCTCCTTAACTGCCTTGCTGATTTCATTTGCTGAATATGGCTGACCAAGCGTAGCCATCTGCAGGCGGCAAGAAGTAATGCTGCAATCTTTAATAAGAAAATATACCAGAATCCGTTTTTAATCTGAAATGGCTCTTTTCACCGTTCTGAAGCCATATAATTTTACAGTACAAATATATTGATAAATGATGATAAAATAAAAAGCTCATGTTTCATTTGTAAATTGCTTATTTTTTCATTACATTGAAGTTGTGGATTCTATCATACATTTTTCTACAGGATGTATGTACTGTATTTTTTTAATGTGGCAGTCTTTGAAACATACAACTAGGCAAAAAGAGAGATAGGTATACTTGATATTCACAGTAAATAAAATGCTGTTTTATTATGTCGATATTCCACACCGTAAGAAATGTGAGGGTCAGGGAATTTGGACGAAGTTGTTCAGGGAAAGTCAGGGAATTCAAAACAAAAATTTGAGTAGGAACCCTGTACATATTACAAATGAAAAGGTAAATGGTATCAGTTAGTTTATTAGCAAGGTTGCGGCCAGTTTTCATCTCTAAAACGTGAACGTCAAGCGGTGGTCGACGTTCACGTTTTAGAGATGAAAACTTCGGCTGCAACCTCACTATTCTTCAATCTTCCACGAGTATTCACATATTACACATAGTGTAGGACTTATCCTCTCGTAGTTTTTTATTAGACAGCCAGTTGGATATCAAAAAGTTTCTATGTAGTCAGGGTGCACACGTATGCTAGGCCAAGATCCATTACTCCAAAGCTTTTCCGAGAAACAGTTGATTTTAATTTACACGCACGCTCCAGAAAAGCAATTTCAATTGTGCCATCTCTTCATTAACAGATTATTATTGTTAAGTTTTATAAGGTATTTAATTTATAAAATTTTAATTTTATTTTCATTTTTAATTTAATTTTTGTTTCGTTAGAAATCACTAACATTACCAATCACATTACCGAAAAATATAACACGGAATACACACAGAGTCCAATTAAACCAAATGTTACGTCTCCACCCGACCGGGAATCTGCTCCGGAACCTTCGGACGCCTTCCTCGGTCCAAACGGCCGAGACTGGTCGAGTAGTGCCAGAGGTAATCTTATGTTTATTTTGATTTTCTTGTTTATTTTATTTATTCACAGTTGTAGCACAATTACCCAAAACATATATCCAAATACATCTTAAAAAGTAAAATTATGTGAAATAATTATATTATTGAATTATATCGATTATTTTTTTTCACTTAAACTGTACTTTTATATTAATTCTAATTTAAAATTAAGGATTTTTACAGCTTAATAATGACTAATTCCTAGAGTATATATGATAAATACTACATAATCAAATATTTCTCATATGAATATCTTGCAGAGACATTTGTTTCTTCTTCGACTTTCCATAATGTCTTCTGATCTGAATGTACAGAACATTTATACCTTTTGAATGATCTCTCAGTTCTTTGCTTATTTTTGGCTTGTTAGACACGTTTATTCCATTGTTAAATGGATAAAAATAATATAAATTTATTCAATTTTTGTGCCCTTGGCCATGATTGCATTTCTTATGTTTTTACTTGTCTCCTTAAACTCCTCTTATGTAGCCAGGTAATTTCAGTGAACTCTGTATACAATGTAACAAAATGGAACCCTGCCTTGTTGCTACTGGCAGTTTTAAAGCACGATTATCATTTTCTCAAGCCCTGTTAGATGTGCCAGTTTCACTCATCATCTCTGATTTTATGTTCCCAATTGTTAACTGTATCATGAGTCACACAAATAAATGGCAATGTGGCTGTATGTATTTTCTACTGTTTTCAGAATTGTCACAATGGCTGCAGTGCTGTCTATTACAATCTCTTGCATTGTTTCTTTCACTTTGGGATGCAAATACTTGGCATCTTTGGGAATGAGTAGTAATAATCCAGGAAAAAGTAATAATCTAGGACATTCCATGTTCACGATGTTAATGAATGTTACTGTCCAAAACAGCATCCTCATACCAGAAATAATCTAAAACAAGCTGATTTGAACTCTTATTTGAGGCTGTGACCTCAGTAAATTATGTAAAGTATTGAGATCATAGTCTGAAATAAAAGATAAAACTGAAGTTCAACATTAGTTTCTGGTATTAAAAAGAACGAGAGAAGACGACGTTTTGGATAGTCTACGTCAGTGATTTTAAGGAAGAATTATAACTTTTTCCTTTATTCTCTCTCGAGTAGATGAGAGATTAGACAGTTAATATAAAAAATACTTTACGCTATGTTAATATAAAAAGAAAAATACCAAAAAACACAATATGGGCACTTGCCCAACATGAGGAACAAAACTTTAAGAAAACAATTATTGAATAAATAAGAAAGTATATTGCTTCAAAATGTCCCAATGGAATTTCTTCTCGACTCTTATCAAATCTCGGCAGAGTGAGTCCTTTGCCAAAAAGACATCCGTGCACTACGTCACAGAGCATGGTGCAAACCCAAATGATGCCAGAATCAAACTTGTGTATTGCATGAGGAAATCTGGATAATGTGCTGAATATCAACAAAAAGATTTTAGGTAATTATGCTGTTTTTAAAACATGGACATGTGACAACTCAAAAGCTGTCCATATTTTTACTCTTTGCTATGAAGACTTGTTTGGGATCTCTAGTACTGAAAAATATCAAAGATCTGAGACCATTTCCTGTAAGATTTGTACGGGGTTCTTTTTATAGATTCATTTCTTTTGTTACTCCATTCATCCAACTGATGGGACAATACTGGAGTTTTTACAATTTTTGTTTCTACTTCTACTTCGGCATGCACCATAACTAGAATTGTGATGGATAATGGAAAATGCAAAGGAATCTCTGCTCACAACATTATATATAATGCTGTAATATTTATCCAATATATATACATACATACAGTTCACTATATGATGATTATACAAGAAACACTGTACTCTTCTGCAACTTTGACAAAAGAATTACAATTTTGAAAGCTCTTCTGGCAGCAATCATTTCTACCATGGTATTTTGGTACAGTTTCTTTAACCTAAGGTGGGCTTTTTGAATAATTAACTATTATTTGTTTCACATATTTGGCTTAATGATATCCTTTATTTACCTTTCACTATTTTTGGTAATTTTAAAAGTCATTTTCTGGTATTTAATTAAATTGTCTGTGACCTTTCAGAAAACTTTTGTTTAGTATTTAAAACAACTCAAAATGAAAACGTTTATGCAAAGAACGACCAACTGCTACCCTGGTCACTTTTTGTTATTAAGGGTATTTTAATTGTAAATGCAACATGTGTGACATGAAACTTATAAATCTATAATCACTGCATTTTTTGCATTTGTCATACAACTTCTCGTTCTTGTCATTGAAGCATATATTTGGATGGCATTAATATTTATGGATTTTTCCTTTTATCCATACTAATAGTAGTCAATAAAGTAAGATTCAAGCTCCAGATGACACAGTTGAGACCCCATATGAGCAAAAGTCGGGGTCACACATACGAGTGTGGTTCCATTTTGTGAGATATTTGCCTCCAAAGGTCAGTTTTTAACATGTATCAGTATACTGCCCATTGTCAGGGTGAGCGTAACAAGCCTTGACTGATGATTTGCATGTAGTCGTGCACTTCGGTGTCTGGGTGGGACAAGATAACATCAAGTACTTTGTGAACAGTCAAGTGGATTACTCAAAACTGGCATAGTTAAACATGATAGATAGTGGAGTGATGTAACTTATGACTTCACTCAACCTGATTTTGGGAGGGCTGTATCTCGCAAAAGGTCACTTGTAGAGAGGTATGGTTCCTTTGACTTTTTTGCTCCTACGGGTATGCTCCATAGATTTGATAAGGCCCCAACCGCATCATTTGGATCTTGAACCATCAGTAATTTTATTCCAATATCAGACAATCCATGCATACTAATCTTTCTGATATATACAAGCTGCTCACTTGCCAAATCGATTATACTTTTTGTTTTGTGCAGTTTAAACAATAAAAATTGATAAAGTTTAAAGGGAATTTTAAATTTAAATAAACATTGCAGAATGTATTTTTATATGAAAGCTATGCTTTAATAATAGGATTTACAAATGTAGTTTGATATATGAGCTGTTCACGGGCCAAAGGTCTGCGAACAGCTCGTACTGATTTTCACGTACTGTAGTAGGTATATATATACCTACCTACCACACCTTAGTCGATTTGGCCTGTGAAAAAATCATAATATAAGATGGCTGGGATCAGGTATATGCCATAAAGGTGAAGGAGTACCATATTACTTGGTGTTTATCGTTCGTTGGCAACCCCAAGTAATGTGGTACTCCTTCACCTTTATGGCATATACCTGATCCCAGCCATCTTATATTACCAACAACACCGAGAATCCAATTTTTCATATGTTTGGCCTCCTGAATCAAATTATTAAGCAACCCTACTGAATATAAACTTCTCCCAGCACAACATAGCTTGAAATCTGTTTGATGAAACCGTGTCTCGTTCTATAATTTAGAGTTAGTAAACATTAGTGTTGTGTGTTTTCCAAAGACACTTGGCAAGTTTTCTATCAAATATCTTTATTCATTCTAGTTGATACGGTACGTTGTCTGTACACGTTTCGGGCTTTGCCCCTCCTCAGTCAACCGTTGGTTACTTTTCATAATGTGAAATCTTGTAAAGCTGTATACATTACGATTTTAAAAATTCGCCGTCTAAAAATACATTAGAACTTTAAAAGTTCACTGTAAAACTTAAAAATATGTTTCCACCCCCTTTTTCCCTTCCACCCCTTTTTTGACGTTTGCATTGATATGGTTAGTGTTGCCACGTATGGTGTTCGCCGCCTTGTGGTCTTTTACCAAAACTTTCTTGCAAGGCTTATTTTTCAAAAAATTTTTAATTTATATAATATTGAGCCAGTTGTCGTTTATTTTAAGGCTTAGGTTTTTATTTATACTGTCTTTACTTTTTATGATTTCTATAGTTTCTTTAAACTTCCGGTTGTACGTTAACGTTGAAATACTGCATAAAAAGAAAAATTCTTTGTTTAAAGTACAATGTTCGTAAAATGCAGCATTTATTCTATTGTATTTTAGGTCTGCTATATGTTCTTTCAGTCTAGTTTTTACTTTTCTTTTTGCTTCTTCTATGTAATATTTTTTGTTTTTGCAGGTACACGGAATTTTGTGTACGACACCTTGAGCTTCGGTCGGTATTTTTTGGTTTTTTAACGGGTCCGAGGTTAACGACTTGCTCTCCATTTTTTGATATGATGGTGCTAATTTGTAGTTTATTCTTTTTATTTCTGTATTGATTTGTTCGTATAGACCTTTAATATAAGGAAACCTAATATATTTTGTTTTAGTTACTTGTTTATTTTTACATAGGGTTTGTGGGTTATTAAGTCTAGTTTCGCATCGGTTTAGCAGTCTCTGTGGGAATCCTGCTAGGAGAAATTTCTTTCGTAATTCCACGAGGTCTTCGTATATGTGCGCTTCTTGGCTTGTCCGGTTTATTATTTTGTCGTATTCCATTTTATATATATTGTACTTGACGTGTAACGGCGTTTTTGATTGGTATCCGATTGTTACTCGGTTAGAGCTCGGTTTTTTGAATATTCTATATTCGAGATGTTGTTTTAGTCTTGTTATTGTAATATCTAGGTAGTTAATTGTTTGTCTTGTTATATCTTGGTTTTCTATTTTAAATTTTATTGCGTTGTGTATATCATTTGCTTGCTTGTTAATTTCTTCTATATTAATTTCTGTTTCGTCATATATTATTAAAATGTCGTCGACGTATCTTTTGTAGAATTTTACGCCTGGTGTGTTATATATTATGTTATCGATATCTATCATAATCAGTTCGGCAAGTTTTGGGCCGATCACCGATCCCATACTTATTCCGTCGTCTGAATATAGTATTCTCCATTGGTTTCGAAATAGTTGCTTCTGTACGTGAATTCTATTAAGTCTATTATTTCTTTGTTGACGTCTAAGTTATTAAGTTTTCCTTCTATTAGATCCCAAGTTATCGATGGGTACATATCAACTATGTCCAGGCTGGCCATTCTGTACTTGTCTTCTATATCAATTTTGTTTAATTCTTTTTTGAGTTCGTCTGCATTTTTAATTGCAAGCTGTGAGTTATGGTATTTTTTAAGCTTTTGTTTTAGGAATTTTTCTAGATTGTATAAGGTTGAATATTTAAAATCGATTATTGGTCTTACTTTTTCGCCAATCTTGTGCGTTTTAAGTTTTATATTTAGTTTTGGTATACGGTTATTTTCCTCATTTAGTATGAACCATTTTTTTGTTTTAGTAATTTCGTTAAGTTCTGAATATATTACTTCTATAGGATTTATAGGTAGCTTTTTAAATTTATGATTTGTTACAATTTCTTGTTTTTTATTTCTTATCCATTCTTGAGTAACTATTACTATTTGTTTTGATTTGTCAGCTTTAATAATTTCTAATGTATTATCTCTTAGGAAGTTATTCAGCTTCTGAATTTGGGTTTTATATTGAAAGTAACTTGGATCTTTTATTATTGTTTTGTTTCCTTCTTTAGTTATATATGTTTTAATTTTATTACTTAGTTTAGTTTTCATCATAGTTGATTCTACTTCAGGTAGATCATTACACATTTTGTCTAGATTCGGTATTATATTTAGAATGTTCCATTTGTTGGGGCCGTTAAAATCTAGTCCTTTATATAATATCTCGTTGATGTTTATTGGAATGTTTATCTCTGTTTTGTTTAATATAAGTGTTTCTTTCCAACTTGCAAGTTGTATTTTAGTTGGGTATTGAAATTTTTTATATTTGTTGTCTTCATATTGCTGGTTATATTTTGTTTGTTCTTTAGTATCTTGTGGCAATCTTATCTTAGTTTTTTTCCCATATTTTTTAAGGGTTCTTTTTAATCTTTCAATCTTCCAAAACACACAACACTAGTGTTTACTAACTCTAAATAGCTTGAAATGTTAGATTTTTTTGTACTCCTTGACCATTCGAGGACTACAGACAGTCATTCGATTGTTCCTCTTCACGACAAATCTTGGGGAGAATACCAAAGTTGTTACCCATTGCCTTTTGCCATGACTTCCAAACGTGGTCTTACTCAATTAAGTTTTCCTAATCAAAATTCTGTCAAAAAAAAATATTGAATATTTATTCAAACCTTGGAGTTACTAATTACAATAAATGATGTCGAATAGACTTACGTCGTGTTTTTGTTGGCAGCCGCCTTTACACCATTAAAATTAAGGCTCTAATAGGCTTCTAGACGATGGGTACAAATTTTAAGAAAGAGTAAGCCAAAAATACACACACTTATAATAGAAATCTGGTATTGTGACATGCCCAGACAGTATAAGATTAGTAAGAGAAAGTGCATGTTGAACCAACTCCTCTCTTGCCCCAAACTTTTTTAATCGATTTTGGCATCTAAAAGTAAAACCATTCAACTGAAAACGGATTACTATTACATTTGTAATCTACAAGGTGTAAAGTCTAAACAGAATTTCCTTGTCTGTCATGCAATTTGAATTTTAACCACAAGTTAAGTCGTTTCATTTAAAAAGATTATTTTCTTAATTTGATTTCCACATACTGCCAGATATCCAAGTATATATCAATTAGAGCATTGGTGCATTTGATATTCTGTCGTTTTTCTTTTTTGACAAAATCCTGTAGGTAAGGTTTTTTTATTAATTTTTCTAACCACAATTTTACTACTTTCAGTGGAAGAAAAAGAAGCAGTGAGTATGGGTGGGGTGGTGGCCATAGTGGCCACCTCTGGACTGATAATAGGGATGGCTGCCTGGTTGCTGTATGCCTATAGACATCCGCAGACCCCTTCGGGACAGTTCCTCATCAAGGTGAGTATTTTCTCCTTCGACAGATGGTATTTTTCGTTGTTCCATCTCTTCTTGACCCTCTCTTGGTTTTCAGTACCGTCCCAGTCGATGGCACTTCCGACACGGAGAGGCGCGCTACACGGCTGCTTCCATCCACATGTGAAGGCGTCCAGAAGAACTGGACCCTCTCCCGACGTCGACTCCGTGCCTTGTCTTCTTGGACTGGTGGTGTTTCCTCACACTTTTTCGCCGCTCTAATTTATTAATGGGTTGGATCGGCCACACACACACTCGTTCTTTTGGCCAGACAATAACGACACCGATTGCTTTCCGTTGCCCAGACAGAAGAAAAAAACAAAGGCGGAGCTAGTGTGATGGAGACACTTTTATCCGTTTCTTCCTTTGGCACTGTGTAAAATTGGGCAGCTATCTTGCAAAACAATCGACAGAAATGTTCGCCGATTTTCTGCCGTGGAAAATGTCGAAGAGTCTTATTGTCCGTGTGTTTCCATTGTCTCTCTTCCATTACCACATCTGCATCTTTGTATTTGGATAGAGGTGGCACCCGATGTCCTCACTTTCAAAGTTGTAAATTATATTTTGTACAAATTGTGTCGGCTGTAATGCCTTTTAAACCACGCCGGTTTCCGGCAAATCCGGAGGACGAGGGACCAAACGGGCCTCGTCTTGGTTTTTGTCTCCTCTGCAAAATATATACAAATTGCATTTACCACAAAGACTGCTCTGGAGGCAATACCAAATATCGAGCGATCCCTTAAATTTGCACGTCTCTGGATTCACCAGAAGCACACAAAAAACAAAATATTTTTACACCACTCGGTCTAAGTTATTGTTATCCGGTGTTTTAAAACTTTTGTCGTTTCTATTTGTGGCTACTTAAATTTTCTGTAACATATTTGTCCATAACCAAAGAAATAAATTATTGACCAATATATTCTGGATTTGCCTGGCTTTTATTTAAACCTTTTCAAAAAATCTGTTTGCGTAATTTGACAGTTTGCTATTGAGAGAGGCAAACTAGAGTTGGAGGACTGCATATTCTGAATTTTGGAAGAGGGGTCGAAAGGGCTGGGGGCGGACAAAGAGACTGGGGCACAGTGGCTCTCTGTCTGCATTTTCTGGATCTTCCAGGTCCCAGGCATCCACCATTCTGCATCCCTCCCTGTAAAGAAAAAAAAAACACTTTTTCAATCACAGTCGAGTGTCCTACCATTAATCTGCACTATTGCCCATTCAGCTGCCAATCCCCAGTCTGTAAACCAGGTTAGGATTTGAAAGTTGAAATTTGGTACACAGTTAGGGTATGTCACGAGAACGCACACTAAGAAGGGATTTTTCGAAATTCTTCCCACAGGGGAGAGGGACAGGATGAAGGCTTAACACTTCCATCAACAATGGAAATGTTAAGATAAAGCGACGTGCAAGACGCGGATGCAGTTTGTTTTGTTTTTGCGGGAAATCAAACATATTTTTAACCTATCTAAAAATTCTGTAATTAGTCTGGAAACAGGGAGGACCCAATTCTTGCATTCTGTGAAAACGGGTAAGGTTGACTATAACATAATAATCTTAATTTTCGCTAAAACGGTTAGGAGTTGAAATTTGGTACATAGGGTACCAAAGTGTTAAGTAACAATGGAGAACAAGAGAAAGCGACGTGCAAGATTTACGGGCGCTGGAGGAAAAAAAGAAAGAGAGTAATATGTTAGAACATATTCGATTTTCAAATTTAAACAGATTAGTTCGGTTTTTCTCGACCTTTCTTCTTTAGAACATTCGATGAAAATTGAACGATATAATCAACACGTCGTGAAAATCGAACAATATTAGAACATTCAATTTTCAAATTCCACCTTTATTTAGAAATACTTAAAAGAAAAAGTTTGTTGATGAAATTACTCTGTGACTATAACGTAATAATCTTAATCTTTGCTATCGTTACTTTTGCCCTACCTGCTAGTAATTTTATATTCTGGCTATTTTTTGACTAAAAGTACAGCCTGAAGAATGTGGTAGCCAAGATTCTTTCGGCACTAGATGGGTACAAGCATTGTTGAAGGTCCATTCTAATCTTTATGGCTACTTTCTTCAAATAAAAACAGTAACCATAAAGATTAGAATGGACCTTCTCTTGCCAGAACTTTTTAAAAATTACAATTATATATAGTATGAAATAGGAATTGGGAGAATACAAATCCCTCTTCCCTTTACAAGTTACTTAAAAAATACTATATTCTAAATTAGATTGTGTCAAATGCAAACCTGAAGAAAAGTACTGTATTTTCATTGGGTAAATTTAATAGGTAGTGGAGGTGAGGAGAAAGACATTACCTGGTTTGGCCGAAACACCAGCGACGCTCTAACACCACATATCGGGCTCCAGTCGATTGCAGAATTCGATGGACTTCTTGTGCTGGTTTCCTGCTGAACAACGTGTAGACTTTCTTGGTTCGTTCCCTGCCAAAATACACCTAGTTAATTTCTTGATATTTGGAACAAACGGATCCTGGCATCTTGTTAGGGTTACGTCTTATCAAGGAGCCAACTCTTTGTAAAAAAAAAACATTTTGATATTACGATAAATTCTAAACTAATTATACTTTATCAACCATGAATTATTCCTTTGTCAGAATGACAAATTTTTGGCATCCTCAACTTTAGCCAATAATTCACAGAATTGGATCAAACCTAGAATTGGAAAGTAACAGAGATAAATGTAACAGTACTGTTTCTTTTACACCAATGATATTCACTCTCTATTGGGATAACAAAAGTTATTTTTAAACTTCTGGTAACTAACAGTTAAAAGGAGTTGACTGACTGCTGGAGCAAATGGAGAACCTGGACCAAAAGATGTTCAATTCTTATGGCATCCTTCCGATCCATTATTCCCCTGTGGTTTCTGATTTTTTACTTTTGGATTAAGTAAATGGAAATCAAATTGGACCGATTCCAGAAGATGGCTAGATTGGAATTCGCATCTCTGGGCATTTGGGTCAAAAATGAACAAAACTGTGCAAAAAGAACAAGTTTCAGAATAAAAGGCGAGAGGATACCTGAGGCCAGCATCTTCATAGTGTGGATGATTGACGATGGGTCGCCCGGTGGACAGCATCAGATTGGCCATGGTGGGCATGGGACCAGCAAAGGCCGCATCTGCAAAATATCCAAGGAATTAACTGAAAAACTCGATGCCAGCCTTTGGCGAAATAACTGTGGACATACCAGCCGGTGTGTTCAGTGACACCCATTCCAATAACTCTTCCAGAGCGGGATTGCTGTATTCCCCGATCACCTGGCGCTGTGATTGGACATTCCTCAGTCCTTCGATGCCAGTCGCCGCTATCAGCAACACCACCAGGGCATTCTGGTATCTTCCAGTGCCACCGAAATGCTGCAATTATATTTAGATAAAATAATTTGCATTAAAGATCACTAATTTTATTTTTTCAAATATGATAACACGAGCATTTTGTTAAAATCTACTGGTGGAATCGTAACTGCCAAATGAGTGTGGCCTTCGCACCCCGCTGTTCAATCGATTTGTAGTGTTTTGCCAGCTGGGAATAGGATCATTGAAAAACAAAAGAGATCCAATATCAAACATCAAGCGAGTGGCTGAAGGAAGGTGACTTGACTCTGGAATTTTTATAATTCCTTTTGCCCGTTTGGCAGAAAGCTTTTGTCCATTCCAAGGAGGAGTCGACCTTGGCTGACCTTGGTCGACCATCAGACCAGGTGGGAGGGCAGGCAGGGACCCCAATGCAAGTTGGTGTACATTACCAGAGTCCTTTCTTGAGTGGTTTTTATTTGTGCCTAATTTTTAAATATATTTTTACTCCTGGAAAGCAACTGGTCACCTTCATGAGGTCCTGCCCATTAGTAACTGCATAGATAAAACTAAATACCAGTTGCAACTCAAAAGTCTGCTAGGACTAATGCCCAAGAGGCAAAAATGATCAGAGACTGAGGAAAAGCTGCCTAAGAAAAAGAAAGAAAGAATGGAAGAAACAATTCTCCGAGGTGACAATTTTGTTTGCGGAAGGTATTTGCCTAGAAATGGAAAAATTCATTAATGATAATTCCTCGTGCAGGTTGGGCACAAAGGATTGTGTCAATTTTATTATTGGTAAAGTGAATCGAATCATAGACATTCTAAGACACTCGGAGAAATGCTCGCTGCAAGAGGAAGTAGACAGCATACAAGATAAGCTGGAAAAGTGTTAGATAACCAGTCACAATTCTCACTTCTTAAATTTTTTAGAATGACGAGTTATATGAAGAATAGAATAAAATTTAGTTTAAAGTTTTCGTTATTTAGTAAAAAAATATAATAATTTTTTAAGGTAGGATTGTTTGTTATTCAGTCTCATCTCTTGCACCAAATTATCACGGTAACCACATAATTCATGGTTTTTTAATCACACCTCTTGCCCATCATTGTTTCTTTTTAACATGTCATTTTTCTCAATAAATAAACAAGCGTGATTAACAACAGAATATTGAAAGCAGCCATTTTGTTTTTTGAAACTGTTTTCTCTTGCTTGTAAATGAGTAGCCACTTGAAATTTGCAAAGGCTTTTCGCTTTTGGTTGTAAGGAAGTGACTTTTCTTGTTGGCTTTCACTATTCACCGAGTGTGAACTAAGCTTTGCACTCAGAAGCTGCGAGAATTATCTATAACAACATTCTAATGCCAAAACTAACGTAGGCAGCAGCAGCAGCAGCAGCAGCAGCACAAAGCCAGGCTACCAGCCCGATAAAGGTATAATTAACAAGCATGCGTACAATACACAGAGAAATGTAGTTTTATGCACGGCTAAGGCTTTCCAAATAGACTGGATGGAGGCCCCACGTGGTGCTCTGAGAGAGGATGGTTAAGTACCTCGTAAGGAAAGGATGCATAGTTAAGGTAGGAAACAAACAATACGTGGCAGCCAACTGCCAAATAAAACGAAGAGTCTTGAATCTGGCCTTAGAGAATGAAATACAGGCATCAGAATTTATATGGAAAGATCAATGAAAAACAGTAAAGTCGGAGCAGCCTACGTGGCATACAGAAATAATAAAGAAATTCATAACTCAAAGTACAGACCAGACGACAGACATTCTGCATATTTTGGGAAGGAACAGCAGTTATGTACGAGGCCACAAAGTGGAACGGGCAAAAATATTGCGATAAACACCCATAGCAATGGTATTATAAATACCCTTGATCGGCTTTGCAAATTACGAATAGGATTAAGGGCCAGATGGATGAGTGAGATAGTCGAGCACCAGCATAGTCAGGAATGCTTGCAGAGGGCATCAGCAGCTCCTGATACCTATTACTATAAATTGCCAATATCGGTTATGCTGTTGGCAATTTGTAGTAATTTGATTTTGATATTTCTCTATTTCCAACGATGAATGTTTACAGAAATTCTGCGGCTACGGTCTCGTTTTGTTTGGAAAATTTTCTGTCATACATTTTATCCAGCCGAAACAAAGTTGGCCCTCTCCCTGTCTTACCCCAATGGATTTTTACCTCTCAGCCGACAGCACGTGTACCTATTTCCAGACAGGCCAAACACCAGTTACCATATTAATGCTTCTGAACATTTTTTTACTGGGAAGTGGGTGGCAAAAGAGAATAAGTCCATGCTTACCTCAATGGACGCCAACATGGATGTTGCTATGCAGAGATGTGGAGTGAAAAACAATTTCAGTCTCATGACCAGAACGGCTGCCAGGGAAAACGCTCCCAGTTGAAAAACATTGTACGCCACCTGCCAATAAAGTGCACATAATTTTTATTTTGTAACAGAAACAATAACAAACATATAGAAAAGAAAATATTTTAAATTGTATTGTAGGTAAATTTTCTGCCTGTCCACCCTGCACCGGCCACAATGACCCTAATCAAAGTACTCGGGGTTCAGCATTTCCCACTTGTTATTTGCACCAACATCAGTTAAAGGAAAAACACCATAATTAAGAATGAAAGAAAAATAAGCACATGTCCTTATAAGCATCAACTACCATAAGGCATTTGACCACCTGTAGTGGCCAAATGTGCTAAATCGACTGTGAGAAACCAAATGTCCTGCAAATATTCCAAGGATTTTTATCGATAAAAAGAAAATCAAAATTGAACAGGAAATAAAATATTTGGGGATTTATTTTGACGACAAACTGAATTGGCATACACACGTTCAAAATTTCTATAAACATATGGAACAAAAAGCTAATCTATTGAATTGGATAACAGCAAAAACCTGGGGACTTAACTATTCAAATACAAGATTCATTTATAAAGCAGCAGTCGAGCCGGCAATGCTATACGCCGTTCAGGTGTGGAATGAAGCACTAAACAACATACATATGAAGCGCAAACTGAACTCAATACAAAGAAAATTCACTATTAAAATCAACAGGGCATACAACACTGCACCAACAAACACCCTACAGGTGATGGCTGATATCCCACCTGTCCACCTCCAGGCCAAATACCTAACATGGTACTGGTACCTAACATCAAGCAGAAACCAAATAGGGCATCACCTCCTTGAAAATGACAAAGTTAATTTTGAAATTATAAAGACTAACACACTAATAGATAAAGACAGGAGTAATTATGGAATTGACAGAAAACTAAAAAAAGACGAATATATGCAACACCCAGCAGAAGAAATAAATTATACAATTCTTTGGGATTATGAATATGGATTACAGAATGAGGATTACAGAAAATTAAAGGCAAAATGGAAAATATTCATGGATGGCTCAAAAAATGAGAATGGTACTGGGGCAGGCTTTACCGTTAAGAACTCAAAAGACAGAACTACATATCAATGCTATTACAAATTTGCCTCCTATTGTACAAACTCACAAGTAGAGATGTGGGCGATTTTGAAAGCCCTTCAATATATAGAAAACAATATTGACAAATTCAAAGGAAACATCTACATAATGACAGATAGTAAAACGTCACTGCACAGCTTAAACAGTACTAACCGCCCTACGGCACTGGTGAAGAGACTGCTCTTAATCCCCAAAACACTGGGCTCCAAGAGAAAAATAACTTTTGCATGGGTACCTGCCCATAGCGGAATCGATGGCAACAAAGCTGCGGCTATGTTAGCCAAACTAGGAGCTAACACTGCCATTCAACCATCGTTTATGGACATTCCTCAAGTGACTCTTAAGAAACAACTTCTAACCATCACCAACTCTCTCTGGCAAAAGGAATGGGAAACTGCCGACACAGGCAGAAACTGTTTCCAATTCATTCCTACAATCAACATAAGGAAAAGTGCCAAGCACTATGTTCCAAACAAGTTTATGACACAAGTCCTTCTAGGACACAGGAACTTCCCTTCCTATCTCTATAGATTTATCCTCAGAGATACCGACAAGTGTTTTTGCTCTGACGACAAAATCGGGGATGCCATGCATTTTGCATTCCATTGCCCGAAGCATGAGAACCACCGTGCAAAACTGATGGCTAACTACCTCCTAAAAAACCCAACATGGCCCCGACACTGACAACCATCTTCCAAGACAGAGACCTCTGGAAAAACTTCAGTGAATTTATCGACAAAACTAGTGCTCTTCAAGAATATGAGACAGAAAAAAAACAACATGGAAGAAGACACGACAGAGGAAAAAACCTAGACGAAGAAGTAACGGATGAAGAAACACTGTGCCACTACAGAATCAGAAATACTCCTAACCTTATTGTAAAAGTCGAAACTTTAATTTACTGTATACTGTTAATAGAAGTAATTGTGTCATTGTATTCATTTTACTATGTTAAAGCAAACAGAGCCTGTCTGCATTGTAAATATTGTATATATTGATTCTCTTTTTGTATTTCACATTATTATTTTGTAATTTGAATTTCTTTTTTGTGTTTCACATTATTATTTGTAATTTCTATATGTAATTGTTTTTGTCTCAATAAATGCGATGCGGATGCTCTCTGATCTCATGCCTTCTTTTCACCCTGTCCTATCTTACTTTCTTTCACACTTCACATCTCGAGCCTTCTCTTCCCTCTCTTCCATTTCATTTTATTGCAGACTTAGCCCCTTAACATGGCTAAGTCTGCAATAAAACAGACAGCCCTATACTACCTTTAGTACAATGTACAATGTTGGTGGGTGCAGGTCAAGAGCAGATCTCGAATTGAAAGGAAACCATCTCCTCCAACTAGTTAGCACTTGGGGCACCAAGCATAAACTGGACTTCAACCCGGCCAAAACAAAGGCAATAATAATCAACAAACCAAGGGAAGGCAATCTCTACCTCAGGCCGCCATCCTGAGGATGAATGGCAACTTCATTAAGGTGGAGAAACACCTCAGGTACTTAGGCATCATACTGGATTTCAAACTTTCT
Source organism: Centruroides vittatus (assembly GCF_030686945.1). Taxonomy (NCBI): domain Eukaryota; kingdom Metazoa; phylum Arthropoda; class Arachnida; order Scorpiones; family Buthidae; genus Centruroides; species Centruroides vittatus. The sequence continues at coordinate 571,381 of NW_027120710.1, read as the reverse complement.
TGGGCTCTGCATATTGAGCATATCTCTAGCCACACGGGCCTTATTTTCCAGGCATTTACCCAGGTGACCAGGAGAGACTGGGGCCTTTCTCCTGAGGCCCTCTCGACTATATATGATGGTATCTTTATCCCAATCGCTACCTATGGGTGTGGCACGTGGGGCAGCGCCGTCTTGAAGGTCCACATCAGAAGACTGGTTTCTGCACAGAGGCGAGCTCTTCTGTCATTAACTAAGGCCTATCGCACCATTAGTAATGTTAGCCTACAGGCAATCGCAAGGAAATTACCTGTAGACATTGAGATCTCTATGAAAAAGAAGATGCAGCAAGCCAAATGGGGAACGAATATTCAGATAGGCGACATCTCAATTGAATCTGCAGATGTTGAAAGGCCTCACCCATTCTGTGATACCATAACCCCCACTTACAACTTCTCAAGTAGCTGGAATAACCTAAACCAGGGATGGGCAACCTGCGGCCCGCGTGACATAAAATATGAATAAATATATCAATTTCCAGCTTAATGAGATATTCAACAAAAATTCAAACGTTATTTTCTACAACTTATATTTGTGAATAGTTTTTTTGCAATGAATTTAGTAAAAATTAAAACAAGAAACCGACTAACAGACACATGGAAACAAATTTAAAACTAGCGGTGACTAATATTTGGCTAAATATTTCTGATATATTACATTTAGATCAGTGCCAGACGCTATATTAAGTATACCTATGCTAATTTATAATTATATATGAATAAAGAATTGTGATTTACCGACAGTACCCCCTCTTTTCTCTTGTGTGCGGCCCGCGTCAGTTCAAAAGTTTTGAAATGCGGCCCTTACGTAGAAAAAGGTTGCCCATCCCTGACCTAAACAATGCCAGTATCCAAATATACACTGATGGCTCAGATATTGATGGTGGTGTAGGCTGTGCTTATGTCGTTTATGACAACAGTGGGGAATTCACAACCAAACATTCAGACTACATCCACAATGCAATGTATTTCAAGCGTAGCTTCTGGCAATCAGCAAGGCCACGAACTGGATTAACAATACATACTCGAATTTCAAGATTGACATCTGCACTGACTCGTTATCTGCCCTTAACATGATCTACAACGTCAAGCTCCATCCACTTGCAGTGGAGATACAGAACAACATCAGCATATCCAATAACAACATTCAAATCTTCTGGGTCAGATCACATCAGGGTATGGAAGGGAATGGGCGGGCAGACGCCCTTGCAAAGGAAGCAGCCCTCGACCCAAACATCTCTTATGACTACTGCAAAATCAGCCAAGGGACTCTTAAACAGCTTCTGTGGAAGGAGGCCATTGATACATGGCAATCTTACTGGAACAAGCTTGGGCACCACATTACTAAGCAATTCATTCCTGACCTCCGGCAGCACAACAAAATAAAGTGGTTTACCCCTGACCACTATACTACTAAGTTTTTGAGTAACCACAGGAAATTTGCTCACTACTTGGCGAGGTTTGTCGATAGAACGTCTGACGAGTGCCCCACCTGTGGGGTTAGAGACGGAGCTAACCATTACCTATACAACTGTACTCTAACTGCCAAAGAGAGAACTGAACTGAGTCTTCTCCTGAATGAAATTAACATAGACTGGCCCTGCAGCCTTACCGACATTTGGAAACGTAAAGAGATTTTCCACGCCTTCAAAAGGCTCGCAAAAAAGAAGATTCTTACTAACAATCAGCTGCTCCAAGATGGGGCAGTTGGGGTACCAAATAGTTCCTGAGGGGTTACGATTTTGGCTTTTCCTCTCCCCTGCTGGGCGGCAATGCCGCCCTTCTCCTTAGGTACAGGGGTGGTCAACTTGTACTTTCTCCATGCACTACAAGTTGTAACGGTGATTTCGTGAAGCTGTATAATTTTATTGTTTTATCCACTCTATGTTTTCATCTTCTCTCTTCAATGTAACATTCTGTAATGTCAATTATATTGTTTCCTATGCCCTGGTTGTGCCACTGGCAGGTACAGGGCATGTAAAAAATCTTTACGTTCAATAAACAATGTAAGTAAGTAAGTAAGGTCTGAGCAATTCATTAAAACTAGATTCTACCGTAATTACTTTATATCTAATTATGAAATTAGTCTTATTATAGTCTGATAAGACGGCAGACCGTTTGTCATTACTTTATCTACTCTATATATTGCATATGAAATCTTTGTCCTTAATCCACCAAAGCCTGGCTTGGGCCATGGACTAAAGACCTCCAACCCTTTCTATATTTCCACCACTACTCTGCAAACACCACTGTTACATCATCAGTCCTTTTTTCTTAGGTCTTCTCCCCTTCGTTTCCTTCTCCAATACCAATTTTGGTATTCTATTTTCTTCCATTCTCTATGTCCAAACCATTTCTGTCTAATTTGTTCTATCTTCTCCCCAAATTTTTCATTCCCGTTCTTTCCTTTATTTCTTTGTTCCTTATCCTCTCTTCTGGTCGTACTCGGCATGCTCCCGGGGAATTTCCTTTCTGCTGCTCGGATCTATCTATCTATCTCTCCGTGATGTAGTCCATGCTGCAGTTTCGTATGTCAATATTGGGACAAAGTATAATCGATAAAGACCTCCTAACATATGAGTGGCACCTCATTTGTCCAGATCAAAGTTCTTGCATTCTGATGAAGCCATCGACTTGCTGTATTTTTCTACTTATTTTCTTGCTTAACTTTCCATTCATTGATACAAGGGTTATTTTTTTCAACCTCCACTGACCCAGAATAAAACAACAAGAATGAAGAACAAAACCACTTTATTTGTAGAAGGTAGTTACAGTCTTCACTTATTTTTCCACATACCATATTTACTTGCATATGAAATGAGGTTTTTATCCATTTTTCACTGCTTCAAAAACCTAGGTTGTCCTATATGTGCGAGTGAAGGATTCTTTTCGTTTTTGTATAATTTTTGTAAACTGTGTATTTGCATTATTTACTGGATTCTCACTTTCTGGTGTTTAAAAACAAAAGTATTTTATCTGGGTTGTTTGAATCGTTCTTGTGTATTGTCAGGACTAAAGATGAATAACAATAGGAATAAAAAAGCTTTTGAATTGAATTCCAAAATTACACGATACCGATATACGTTTTAATTTATTCCCACATGAAAACAGATGATTATTTAGAAATCAGAATTCAAAGAAACTCGTAAGTGTAATTGACGAAGAGTGAATTCAACTGTTAAGAACTGGCAAAAACGGTTCCCGATTGTCCAGCTTTACATGAACAAATTATGTTGTCGATTTTACAAGATTTTTGCGGGACAATGTGTGCATTTACGTGCATTTGATATTTTACTTGTGATTTAACGAAATAAAATTACAATTGTATTAATAAATCTAATTTTCTTTATTTTGATCTTCAAAGTCACACCTTGTCCTATATGCGAGATCGTCTTATATTCCAGTAAATACAGTAATTACTCTTCTTGATTCAGGCAGACATCATACCATGACACCAACTTTTGTATACACATGTTGAAGAACATTGCCACCAGGCCATTCAGCCAACCTTTAACACTGTCAGTGGTATATAATGCGGACCTTGAAATTTGAGGAAACTCCTCACTGAGCTCAGAAATCGTGAACCTATGCCTTTCTCGCACCAATTGATCTACTTTGTCCACCAAATCGTCAATCATCACACACTCCCGCCCTCATCATAAACATCATCACGTCCTTGTTTGAATTTCCTGCACCATCCATGCACACATCCATAGCTCACAAGGTTCTCACCATACACATTACACATCCTTCAATGAATTTCACCTCCATTCAGCCCTTTGGCCTGTAGAAATCGAATACTTCACAGTTGACAGGAAACTGGATCGGTGGCATCATGTTTACGTGTTTACTGCAGAGTACCAAATGTCTAAAATAGCTTGGCACAACACTAAGTGGTGAGGGAATATACTACTCACTAGGTGTGCACCCTGTCCCTGTCTCACATGCTTCTAATTTTTTTTAATGCATTAGTGGAGGTTGAAAAAACCCTCGTATTTCTGTTCCTGGGTATCTAAAGCTGTTGACATCCTCTAATAATTCTCTGTTCGGTTCAATTTTTCCCTCACCTCTCCCGAGTTCTTCACATTGCCACTGTCTTGATTTTCTCTCGGCTTATCTTCATTCCCATCCCTCTAGCTCCCTGTTCCACACATCCAGTTGATGCTGTACTTCTGTCTCCCATCAGTACTATGTCATCTGAAAAATAGCCAAGCCCTCAACTTCTTTCCAGTAAGCCTATTTTTATGTTCTTATGAATTTCATCCATTGTGATTATAAGCAGAAATGATGACAAAAACTTCCTTGTAGAAGTCCCATCTTTTTTTTCGAACCACTCTGTTTTTCCAGCTCCCGTTTTGACACAACTTAAGCTTATGGTGTACATTGCTTGTACCTAATTTACAATTTTTGCCAAGATGCCCTTACTCTCTAGGGCCTTCCACACCATCTGTCTTGAGATACTATTATACACTTTCTCAATATCTATGAAAGTCATTACTAAATCTTTATTGTATTCCCAACTCTTTTCCATCAGTAATTTCACAGAAAATTTCAGACCTGTGGTAGATCAGTTCCTTCTGAACCATGTTGTTCCTCTTCTAGTTGGTGTTCCACCACTTTTCTGATCCTGCATTCTAAGACTCAAAAATCCTGGCTATATGGAGTTATAATATCACTTGATCGCTGTATCGTTTTCGTATTTCTTTCTGTCCCCTTTCTTAAATATGTGGACTATGATTTCTTTCTCCCACTGAGATGATACTTTCTTCTCTCTCCATGCTGCCTTCCTAACCCTTGTTAGTCACCATATCCCCAAGTGACCTGATACACTGTAACTTCGTCAATTCCTGCAGCTTTGCCCATCTTCATTTTCTTTAATGCAGTCTCCACTTGTGTGTGTGTTATATCATCCCACTCTGTCTCCCCTCCATCTGTCCTTCCATTGTTTCTTCTGCCTCCTTTGCATATTTAATAATTTTTGGAAATACTCCTATCACCTCTTTCTTTGTGTAATAGTTCTCTGTTCTTGTTTTTGATCATAATTGTCTTAACACTATCTTTTCACCCACTCTTTACCAAGCCATACAACTTTTTTCTTATTCCCTCTCGTCTTCTCGCAATTTGTCCCAACATTTCTTTTCTTCTTGTACTATTTTTGACTTTCTTTTTGGCCTCCTTATACTCCATGTGACTTTTTTCATCTATCTTGTCTCCTCCCTCCCATTTTTCTCATACATTTTCCTTTTCATTTACTGCCTCCTTAACCCTTGCATTCCAACACAGTGTGTCCCTCTCTCTCTTCTTGCCTTCAGTTCTTCCACATATATTGGCTGCACATTTTACGAATGTTTCCTTAAACATTGCCACTCTTCCTCTACTCCTTGTATTTCCGAGTTTGGAATGTGGATCTAGAGTTCAGTTTGAAATTTGTGTTTCATTTTTGCTCTTGTTCCAATGCTCAACCCTGCAATGATCAATCCATGGTCTCTATCAAAAGCTTCATTTCGATCTGCTGTCATATCCAAAAGGTCTCTGTGGTTCTGCTTTTCAATCAGGAAATAATCAATCATAGTCTTTGTTCTCCTTTTACCCCACCCATATAGAGTTATTTTTTGTGAACTCTTCTTCCTAAACCAGATGTTTCTAACTAGCATCCCATTTCATTCACAGAAATCAATCAATAATTTCCCTTCCTTATTTCTATTGTCGTATCCAAATGGATCCATTTCTTCCAGTCTACTTCTCGCCTTCCCTACCTGTGCATTTAAGTCCCCATAACTATGACTTTCTTGTCTTCAATTACTACTACTATCTACGATGGAGATAAGACCCATACTCTATATGTGGAACAATTCTTAATCCACATGAAAAATTACAGGGCAGATTGCTGCATCCATAAATCCAGTATAATACTGTAAGTCCTGTTAATTGATAAAGTACTAGTAGACGAGATAAGTTTAAATACAGGGCAGATCTTTGAATAATTTCCACCTATAAAAAGCACATACAAACATAATTCGAAACAACACAATCTTAATGACCCACTGAAAATCACCACTGCCGGCCATAATATGGGATTCTGTCCTCCATCACATCGTCAGATACTGGGAGCCATTTCAAATTATTTGGCAGAGTGTAGCAATCCCAATTCCGTAATTCATCAACATTTTCAGCTGGGCCACATGTTAAAAAACATCCAGCTGATTTAAAACTGTTTGGAATGCACATTCGTAGGCACTTTTACAGTGGAAATTATTCAAAGAATCAGCCCTGAAAATTGTTTGCACATGTTTATGATCGCCCTGTGTATTTAAAAGATTTCAGAAATGAAATCTTTATAATTCACTGTTAAAATTTATAGAAAAGTCATAAATATTATTTAAAATAATTTTCTTTATAATGCAATAATTCTTTTGATGCAAATGTGCGTTACTTGAGATGCAGATTTACAGGTAGTCCCCAGGTTAATGCTTTTCGTTTCAATGCGGCTAATTATCAAGATTTTTTTACCACCCATCGTTTTTCCACGCACCACAGTCCCGAACAGAGCGTACTCTACCCATCTCGGTCGTCTTGACTAGTTTTGAATAATCGTTCTGAGCATTCTCCACCGGTGGCTTTATGGCAATTCATTGTCATTCAGTTACCAAACGAATAACGAGAGTCGAAGAATCTCGGAAGCATAGACCGGGAACCGGGAACGCATGCAACTACTATTACGTAAAATTTGTTTAATGCGTTTTTCCTAAAAGTGGGACATTTTCAGGCAATGTACCGCCTCAACTAAAGACTAATCCTTACTAAATTATGCAATAATAAAACGATGAGATACTTACCGCTCCATCGGACGCATCAACTTTGTTTTTCTTGTACAGTCTTCCGAAAATCTACAAATCCGTACCATGAAATGAAAAAGAATAAGATTAAAATTAATTTATTCATTCATTTATTATTATTATTGATGTTAATATTTTAAAATAGTTAAATCTTCCAGCAACTATTTTTGAACATGCACAACAAAGTTTAAAAAAGAGCCAAAGAAAAATTTAAAAAAAAAACAATATAAAAGTAATTGGCCCACTAGCTAGTAAAACTGCTGGCCCGAACTGTAGGAGCAGCAACGCTAGATGTACTGTACAAAGTGCATCATCCCTAACCTGCGCTGTTGAACAGGTTGTAGTTGATGGTATTAAGATATATGTTATAAGTATGTATTTTCCTCCTAGTATCGATATTGATAATGGTTTGAATGAATTAGTCTTGCCTGGGAAAGCTGAATGGCGAGCATATATTCATGTGCTTGGATAGTAATGCGAAGTCTTCTCTATGGGGGCAGTCTGGTAACCGACAAATGAGGAAATCGGTTATTAGAAACCATTGCAAAATTGGACTTGGTGGTCTCAAGATGATCCAGAGGCATGTCCGACTTTTGTATCAGGTAGCTCTGATATTGATTTGACCCTTACTATACACGTTATAAGTAATAATATAACTAACTGGAGGTTGGTTAATGAAACCACTAGTGAGCATAAATGATTATGAGATGATGATCATGTTTGATCATGAGATGGTTAATAATGTACTGTACATGATTCTCCAAGGTGTACTTTTGGTTATGATTTTACTAATGCCAATTGGAATAAATTTGGGAATTTGCAAGTTAAATTTTTATCTTGCAAAATTTTGATACACTGGAGGACAAGTACAAGGTGATTGGCTATTCCATCCGTATACAGCATAGTATCTGAAACTGTGCTGAGCAATGAACTGTGCAACCTCAAGGAAAGACAGGAGGTACGATGCTCTTAAGTGATGGTGTGATAATTTGGAAAGCCTGTAAAGGCATATGATTAAGAATAGAAGAATGTTTCAAAGGTGCTCTGACATTACTAAGCGTGAGTACCTAAAGAGTGTATATCTCAATAAGAGAAGGTGTATAAAAGCAGGTTAAATGAGTTAAAGGTTGAAAGGTAAAGATTTGTATGTGACAAAACTAAAGGGAATCCCTAGAAATTGCCATATAAGATTTTAACTAAAAGGCTCAAGACTAATCAAATATCGGTTAATATGGGTTGTGGTGATAATGAGTTGGACCACGGTAGTAAATTATTTATTGTCATTCCTGTTTCCCAGCGATGGTGAGCCCAAAGCCAGACTAGGGTAATGGTGCACAAGTGTAGTAATACCGGGTACTTCAACGAGGTAACAGCAAATGGTGTTGTAATAGCCCCAAAGGGTAGAAAAGCCCCTGGAGCTGATAATGTAAGGTTTGAGGTGATTGACAAAGGTTTTGATATTTTAAGTCCTCGTATGAGGGGTTATATCAGGCATACTTGGTTTATGATGTCTTCCCTAATTGTTGGAAACAGGAAAAGGTGGTTGTTATATATAAAGATGGTAACAAAGATAAGACTAATCCAAGGTTATATAGGTCTATTTGTTTAGTATCGTTACTGGACAAAATGTTTGAGCAGATCATTAAGAATAGACTAGAGTCTGAAATTAAAGAGCATAATGAGTACCAATATGATTTTAAATTCGACAGCACAAATAGCTCTGCCAAGGTTAAGAAAATAGGGATGTCAGATAAGGTTGTTAGTATATGGCAAAACAGGTAGAACAGGTATACTAAGGGAAATGACTACATATAGGTTCTTCCCTAATTTTAATAAAAGATTGAAAGCTAATTGGACTAATACAACTCTTCCAGATACTGGGTGGACATGGTGATTTTAGGAGTAAGTTAAAGACATTCTACCCGGTCAATAGTGATCTGTGTGAGCGTGATGCCGTCGAAACTCTTGAACATTTAGAATGTAGGTATTTTATTAATGAAATAGAAGAGATAAAGCATATACTAAATTTAGACTCCTCTCAAAGAGTAGCATTTAATGAGGTTTGCACCAATTTAGTGTCCACTAAAGGTGTATATAATGGTGCTTTTAGGGTCCAAAGCAAAATGCTAAGTAATAGAATAAATAAATAAAAAATCTAGCAATGAGTTGCATAACTTTCTTGGCTTTTATGAGATTTTATTTTAAAATAACATTTGTATTATTAATCAAAATAAATAAATAAAATTTTGTGGTGCCATCTATAATCGATTTTGTTAATTAAAAATATATACTGTTTTTATATTATAAAATCGCAAAAGACTTAATTTTGAGGGTAGAGATGAGTTTTATAAAACACTAAATACTAACAATAAGTAAAATCTTCATTAAGTCTAACCCCTCATGAGATATGGCATGTGACCACCCTCTCCCTCTCTCCATCCCCTTGACCTTTCACAACCAAAATTTAATACCATCAATATCCCTCATATACAAGACACCATGCCAAATTCCATTACTTAATCTTTACCCCATCCGGTAATATTAAGCAAAATAGATGCCAACACACACACAATTTTTTTGACTTTTTGGATTCAGGAGGTCTCAAAACGTGGGAATTTGCAAAAAACTTGATCAAATTTGACGCAATTCCAATACTTTCCTTTGTTATGTATACATAATAGCCAGGAAAGTAAAACTTAAACACCAATTCTTATAGTTATATTAGTTTTATGGTTTTAAGGTGTATATGTTACCGGCAAAACCTGATCTTATGCCAAACTAGTTTGGCGTAAGCGCTAGTTTGGTGTAAGCGTGTCAAGCCAAACTAGTTTAGAATTATTATTCAAGTATATTAATGGTTAAATATATTAATGGGTGGGTTAAAGTGTACCTAGGTAACCCCAATGGCAGCACTTCCGACTGTTCGTGCTCTCGACGGACTCCTCCCGGAGGGGAGCCGCCGGCAGGCCACCCAGTGTTTAACGTCACTAGTTATTGATTCACGATAGTTCTTGAATAAAAGCAAACAAAAGTATATAAAAGTATATAGTATATAAAAGACACAGTATCAACAGTAAAATATCAATTAGATGAATAAATATTGTTCATCTAATTAATTGCCTTTTAATTTTACTTTAACCATTAATATACTTGAATAATAATTCTAAACTAGTTTGGCCTAGGCAAAACTAGTTTGGTGTAAAATCAGGTTTTGCCAGTAACATATACATATTGATTTTATGGTTTTAGGCATATATATGGTTTTTAACTTGGTTTTAAGGGTTATACAGTATACACGGTTTTAATAATGTGTGTGTGTGTGTGTATATATTAATTAGTTTTTATTATGTGTCCTCTTCTGCTCAAGAAAGACAATGCTACTCAAAGTTTTCACAGATTTTTTTTAAGGTATATGTAGACGGTGGTGACTCAAGTACAGTGGACTTGCTGATATGCTTATGCAGGTACAGCAAGTGAGGTGGTGCAATCACCTGGGACAGTAGGTTTGTCAAGAAATCCATCAGTTGGCACTAAGTAATGAATTGGACAGTTAAAATCATGTTTTGATCTTGCTGTAGAGTAACCATAAAATAAAACTGGAAATCGGCACTGCAGTCAATATTGACAAAACTAATTTATTGGAGCCGATTAGTCTAGCGGCTCAAGCATCATAGAAGACGACAACAAATTTATTTAAAAACTTGTATTGTCTGTTTTTGTGTCGAAAAGTATGAGCATTTATTTTACTAACACGTACGTTTTTAACGTAGAGTCTAAAAATTAAAATAGCTTAGTTCAAAAATAAAAGTGACTCTTAATTTTATTTTATTATTTAAATGGATAGTGACTAAATTATTTATGTTAAAAAATAATGCAAAAAGTCTTGTAATTAACATGTATTAATAATTAGCAAAAACAGTGGAAATTCAGAATAGGGACAAGCAATGGGTTGTTCTAACAGTTAAAGAAAAAACTAAATTGCTACAAAGCGTGCAAGTGTCTGGGCCATTTGTCCCAAAGACTGTACCTTTGCCACTCCTGAATGATTGCAAACTTTCATTTCCAATGACAATGGACTCTTCTACAGGGCAAGAGCTTTAATTCGATATGCAAATCACATTCGTACCCTTGATCATTGTCTCAAACAAAGCTAGATTTGAGGCTTATCAAATTATTCTATTTTGCTCCAGTTATCCAAAAAAGCCCTTTCCAATAGAGCCGAAATACTTATTTGATTGAATTCTTCATGCACTGGAAACTCACGGGTATCAGAGTTTTGATTTAACGCCAATTCCACTTGGGTTTTCTTTTATTTCAAAATAAAAGTAAAATACAATACAGAATACTGCAAACAAAATCAAATTTCAATGTTGTAATGGCTACAGTGTAGTCATAACCACAACAATAACTTACAATATAATAATTTGGTTAAAGTTTACTTAGGGAACCTCAATGGCCGCGCTTCCGGTCGCCATTTTGTTTGCTGTACTACGCACGCGTACTACGTTCAAAAAATTATGCAAATTAGTTAGTATGTATAATTTTTTGAAAAAATAATAATTACATTAATAAAAAATAAATGTTTTAAGATTGTTTTATATTTCATAGCTAGCTGAACTTGCAAAATAAACTGTTACTCACGTGTTTGACGCTCTGTCATACATTTCCTTTCCGTTTTTTCTCGCTTTTCCTTGATTTGCGATCCCTATCGCTGATGTTTCTCTTTTTACTTGATATTTTTACACGTTTTTTAGTTTCGCCACACGAATGTGCCTTACTTTTTTTCCCTTCTTACACTCGTCGCTTTGTGGAGCAGCTGGAACGGACTCCGGTTCTTTCCATTTCGGCTTGATTCCGGCACGTTGCATCACGAAAAGTAGACGGAATAAAAACTTACCTATTTACTATTAAAAATAGCAGAAAGTAGCATTTTTTCTTCAAAAATGTTTAACTGGTGAAAAAAAACCACTCGCAGCAGTCGAGCCGTCACGAAAAACAAAAAATTTGCATACGATAGCGTTATTTAAAAATTGCGCCACCTACACCGAATTTCTAACATCACCTGCCGTCGAGATTACCGGAAGCGCGGCCATTGGGGTTCCCTAGGTAAACTTTAACCAATCAATTCTACTGAGACTTACGGCAGTTGCGAGTATTTGTAATGCCATACTGCTCAAAACTAGCAGATCAAAAGTCAAACGCTCATTTATTTTCAAGTATGATCTTGCCATTTTATTGACTGTTTCTTTGTGCCACACTAGTGTGTGTGTCAACACATTGTCTACAAACTGCAGTGTGTACAGACACACACCACAATTTGAGTACTACTGTACTACTGCTCCGAATGATGATTCATTATAAGAAATACTTTCACATTGGTTTTTTAAGTGTTTCTGTATAAAATAGTAACTTAATACTTTTAAAAAATAACAATTTAATCTGCACAACTATAATAATACTCACCTGAAATGCCAAACAAACAACAGTTGCAATAGCTGACGGTAACAATAGTGTTTTGCTGAGTATTATTATTGTCTAAAAACAAGAGAAACAAATCAAAATTTCAAATCATTTAAAATACAAAAGTAAATAGCATTTTAATAAAATTTAGTGCATTTAGAACACAAAAAAATGTTGATTTCTTTATACTTCTAGATATGTATACTCATACTATATACCAGTGTTCCACAACCTTTTCTCACACAAGGCACACCACAAGTAAAAATATACGAAAAATACAGGAGTTAAAAGTATTGGTACATATCAAAAACTACTGATTTACTGTTTTTTTATGTTGTTATATTTATATAATCAGTTTTTCTTATTTTGATTTTTCTTAACAACTAAATGTGAGTAAATGCATGCTAATATTCTGTAAAATACAACTGTGAAGATGTAAAAGTTTGAAACTTATTACAATTCCTTCCATCACAAATGTTTGTGGCAATAAACATATTACAGGAAAATCATTGCCCCTTTTGAATAGATGTGTATTTATATAAACAACCCTACTAACCCGACGCAAAGCAATAGCACACCAACAACTGCTGTAAATCATCAGGCTATAATTTGTAATTTATAATTATTTATTCCAAATTATAGCCCGATGATTTACGGCAATTGCTGGTCTGGACACGTATTTATCATATCCATGTGCCCACCATAAAACTGCGCTTTTCCTCTTCTTGGAGACATTGTGCTGTGGTACACACTGGTTGTGGAGCTCTACTATATAGTACTGCTTATTCTAAATTTCTCTCTACCCAATAAGAGCAAAGAATTTTATGGGAAATGATCTGATTATCTACATTAAAACTTTTGCAGAAATAGTAGCTTGGTTAGAACTAAGAAAGAATGGTTTATGCGATGACAATGAAGGGAAAACAACAACTCTCCATCTAATATTTGTTCAATGAGGATGCATGCACCATTTAAGCGGCCGAGGTTTGAGGAAATTGTATAACTACAAAGAATTTTTACATTATTTTCCAAACTCCAACTTGTTATTGTATTCTTGATGGCTTGTGCTTGCTCTTTACCAGAAGCATTTTCTAATTTTAGAACACTGATGAGCTGTTCTTTATCTCCAAATGTTATGATTATTGGGAGTCTTTCTTCTTTTGGTTCCCTAACTTTCAATGCAGTTAACAGCGTACCATCCCAGTGAAGAGTCAGAATTTCAGAGATATTATTATTAAATAGAGCTTTAATGGCTTCAGCCCATTCTTTTATTTTGCCTGATTCAATGAATGGAAAATCTATTAATAAGATGTTCTTCAGTGTTGTGACCAAGTGCTTCAGCTATTGCCTGAAGGATATAAACAGAATCTCTTACACTCAATTGACATGTGTCTAAAGCAGCCACTAATTTGTCAGTAATCAAATCCTTGTTTTACAGTATTTTGCTTTGGTGTATCATCCAGAAACTGCAAAGAAGACTCACCATCGTTGCATTCATCCAAACTAAAAAATACATCATCTTCATCTTCAGATAACCCAAGAGGAAGCACAGCTGAAGAGGTGGATGCCACTGATTGCTTATTTTGTCTTTTCTCCTCTTCGAGTTTCCTTTTCCTTGAACATTCTTCTTTTTTGGTGAGTTCTTAGTTCTTAGTGAGTTCACGCCTACAAAGCAACCTCTTTGCCCTGGTTCTCTGTCGCTATAAAAAGATTCGTAGAGCATTTTGCATATGTCATATCAAACAGGTTGTCCAGGTTATTTTGAATCTCCTCTTTGTGGCACTTAAAATTCTCTTGAGACTTTCTTGCATTCTTTTCTAATTTTCTCCATGTCAAATACAAATCTGTGAATTTTTACACAATGTTGAAGAGATCTTGTTGGAATTCTCACTTTTTCCCAAAAGATGAAGTACATTTAATCTCTCATAAAATAAAATAGCCAGCACTTGTCTATTTGACAGCAATTTGCCTCCAGTTATTTGATGTTTCACATTCCCTATCAAAAACACACTATCCTTGGGATAACATAACAGAACACAAATACATCTAACACAGCCGGAAACCAAAGACAAAGTGACAATGCTCCAAGTGCAATTATCATTCCAGGCCTGAGCAAATCACAGCACATCCAGACACATTGATGCACAAGTTGTCATGGGTTATTATTCACCAATCATCAAGAAATTAGATATGAACATGTTTTTGGGTGAAAGGAAAAAAATGGGAACATTTTGAAGTTGGAAAATAAGGGACACAAATGCACATGCATATTTATTTTTAAGAATTATGAGAGTTAATAAACTTCTTTACTGGAGTATATATAAAATTTAAAGATTTAGGCTGCGACTATGCAGACGCGAGCAAGTGAACTTTCCGAGAGAGCGAGAAGAAGTGAGAGGTGATAAATATCAAACCCTGTTAGATGTATGCGAGAACAAGAAATTCGCTCTCGCCAGCGATATTTCTCACTTTTCGCTTGTGCACGTTTTTCTTTGTGACAACTATATCGCTCACAACCTCTCACTCGCCAATAAATTTGCGTCTGCATAGTCTCACCCTTATAAGCTTGTTATAGCAACAATTTCTTTATTATCAAATTGACTATCTAAGTAGCCATGATCAGGATCCTGATAATGACTACTTACATAGTCAAAAAAAACATTTAATAAATAAAGAAATTGTTGCTGGAACAAGTTAGAAGTCTTTAAATTAGTAATGACAATTTGTTCATTAATTAAAAACTTTCAACAACATGGTAATCATGGCTACAAACCCATGATTTTCGCTACCAAAAAATGTCAAGAAGCTGACCAATACATTTGATTACAATGATGATGCATACCTTTATTGAACAGCCTGAAAAATTCAGAACCAATCATAAAACGTGATCTATGCTTTGAAAACCAAGATGCCAACATTCCTTGTTACTAAGCAAAGGCTCTTGCTTATATATAATATATAAGTAAGAGCTGCTAATATATAAGTTAAGACACTGCTTTTCCAGTAACAGTTCCTTGCCATTATGGCAAGGAACTGTTACTGGAAAAGCAGTGTCAAGCACTCATCCATAAATGAGAATAAAAACAACAAGTAAAATGGCAAAGCCATTTTTGGGACTAGACTATGTCTCGGAGAGCGCGAGCAACACGTACAAATCTCGCACTCACACCTGTTTGTAGAAACAGTCTCGGCATTTCATATTTTCTTTTGACCCAGTTCTTGGTCCCAACTACCTACAAGTCTGGTTTATTTTATGTACGCATGGTTTGGACACCAAATACTCTGTGCCAAATTGCAACTCCTGACATGTACTCCTTCATACCTCTAAGGTGTACAGCCATTGACAGCAGTGTGATTTTAGAGACGAGACATAGTCTCTAAAATCACACTGTTGTCAACAGCTGCACACCTTAGAGGTATGAAGGAGTACATAGTCTCATCAATTAGGAAAATTTGTGGTGTTCTGAGAATTCTAAATTCCATATATGTTTTTAGCATGCTTACATAACATATCAATGATACAATTCAATTTAAAAATTACACAGCCATATTAAGCAAAATAAATTATATAAAGCACTGTACAATGCTTATAGCTAGGCTTACCATAACATTTTTTTCTCAAACGGGACAATTTTGAGAAAATACAACAGAAAATAAAGCCTGCAAGGATAAGTACCTATGATTGAAAGCCTAAATAAAGAAGTTATTAACAAAAAAGAATGAATTAAAAGCAATTTTTAATAATTCAACTGAACATAACTTCTTATTAATATTTATCACTAGTGTTGTTAGATCTAGTGTAAGAAAGTGTAAGAAGACAATAAAACACACAGGAACGAGTCTAAGTAGCCTTTATTTCCTCGTTAGCATAAGCATACAACTTGTCAGACTAACGAGAAAAAGGGCACCAAAATATTACCCAATCGTGTTTTTCCTTACTAACGCCCCATGGCCATGACATATACTTTTAGTCAATACACTACAAGTGTGATCTTTCTTTAAAACTTCTTTGTCATTTAACTTTTAAAATATAACAATATGTTTGAGGAAGTTCCTTTCGCTGCTAATAGATTTGCCTTATTTTTTGAACATTTCAAGTGATTTTTAATGCCCAAGCACCCACCACAAGTTACTGAAAATTCTGAAAAGCACAGTTCACATTTGTCGATACGATCACAAACTCTTTTCAAAAATGGATAATCCTTTTTTAATTCATCAGTAAACACACAGTTTCTTTTTTGCATTTTGGAGATTAGAGCTGGCTGGCTGGTTACAAGAACATTGTTATGATATAATGAATAAAAAAACCACTCCACCGCCTATCCATTTACACCACAGAGACCGGCATGCAAGCAGACCAAACGGCCAGAATAGGAAATCGGAGAACATAGAGTGGCTTCAAAATCATGTTGTATAGAATGCAACAATGGATTTCTGAAACTTCTGAGAAAAGTCAAGTCAATTTTTTATTGATGAACTGACTAAATAGTAAGAGCACACAGTGGTAAGAAGCCCCATATTGTTGTGAACTCCAAGCTATTGAGTTTATTTGGGTAAAAATGTGAAGGTCTATACCAGTTTCCATAATACAACTTGAAACAAAGTGTCAAAACTGTATGGTAATGAGCTATTCTGCAAGTCAAGCCACAAAACAAAAGACACTGTATCCAAAGCACAATGAAAATATAGGAAAACTTTTGGGAAACAGCCAGCATTGTGGAGTGGATACTGGAGGAGTTGTAGGTAAGGAAACTTATCAACCCGGATGATAACAATTCAGAATGGAACGAATACACCGATATCTTAGGTCAAATGGTCGAGGTCGGAGGTCACGACCCCGAGAATTGTCGGAAACCAAGCCAACAAGTTGGGCCACAGTCCTCAAACCTATCTCTCTTACTCTCAAACACGAACAAGATTACTGAAGAATACAAAAAATTTTGTCTTCGTAAAATCATTGTTTCACAGTTACCAGTGACAAACCAAAAAACAATCCTCACTTAGAGATGACCTTTTATTTGAAGTGAATTAACTGTTGCGTAATGAGCAAAGGAATAATTTATCCTAAATACTATATTATGCATAAAAAAAAAAGAGAGATGAGAAAAGAAGTGAAATGTTGCAGGTCAAAACCGTAGATCAGGATGTTACAATTTTGAGACGATTGTGTAATTTTGACAAAACATAAAGTCAGTTTAATTCATATAATTGTTTAAACATGATTATAAAAAGTTAAGAGAAAACTTGATCATTATTTAAACTTGTAAGTCAAGACTAGGACTTACAAGTCCTAGTCTCTGACTTACAAGTTTATTACAAGTGACTTACAAATTTTTAATCAAGGCAAAGATTACATAAAGTATTAAATTGCACAGAAAATCCAAACATATCTAAATTTCACATTAGTTCTCTATTGCAGTGGCGTAGCGAGGAGAGGGCAAGGGGGTGTATCATGCACCGGGCACCACTCACAGAGGGTGCCCAAATGGTCTCCAAGACAAACTGTGTGTATTTCTGGAGGGGGGAAGGGGGTGCCAATAAAGTGTCGTGCCCCGGGTGCCAGTTATGTTTGCTATGCCACTGCTCTATTGTAATCATCGATTTAATATTACTAAGAAGCAACAAATGTTTTTGTTGTTCATTCATAAATCTATGCATATTGCATACTATTTTGCAAGTCTAGTTTTTTTACAGGTTTCCTATTTTATGGAAGTGTTCATTATTTCAGAAAAAAGCCTAACTCTCAAGAAAACATTTTCCATCAGAGTATAAAAATCAGAAATAAAAATGTGTGTAACTGACTTAAATCCATAGATCATCCCTCTGGCAAGCCCCTACTTTCCCAATTATCCTCCAGGTTACACTTTTGTTACAGGATATAAAGGGTTCAGCTTAAGTACTCACATGTGTACCATAATTACTACACACCTATCCTGTCAACCTCTCTCTCCTAAAAAAGACAAAGTTGATATTGACTAAGTGCAATCTTCTGTTGTGCCCACTATACATTTTTTTGATGAACTTGGGAGTTAAGAAACAGAATGCAATAAACTATATTGTGCGAGAAGTTGTTTTAATCATACTGCATTTTTAAAGATATGAATGGTAATACTATAGTTTATGATGAATAGTTTTCCTGAATAGTGCAGAAAGCAATAATTTTGTTTCAATTAGATTTGGAATCAACAATTATATCTAAGATATGGCTCTATGTGCTCCCATCATTATGTTCTAAAAACTGCATTTGCTTTTCTTCATTTTCCCAATAGCAGAGAACCTCTTCATAAGCCTTCTAATGCCAAAATTCCTTAAGTATTAAGCTGGTATTGCTATTTCATCAATAAAACAATTTCAGGGTGATGTTTTACTTTCTTCAGTGCTGGCAGAATTGTGTTTGGACTTTTACTTCTTTTTTCTAATTGTTGTTTATTCTTTTTTTTTCTTTTCATTAATAATACTGTGTACTGCTTCCTGGTTTACTTTGGAATATAACGAACACTAGAACACCTCTGTCAATGAATTTGTGTGTTCTACCTTGGACAGTGTGGTAACTTTGAGATGTCCATCTCCAAATGAGCCAACTCCTTAGATGCAAAGACTGGAATCTTTTTTTTATACCTATTGACAAAGGAAAGAAGATTATTGGTTGCAAGGAATCTATTTTATGTACCGTTTAACAGGAATCTTCGGAAGATTTAAAGACTAACATGAGTGGTATCGTTTCTCAACCCTCAAGCAGTTCTCAATTATATGCAAGGTTCTTGTCTATTGAACAGGAGAACCAAACTTCAAGAACTAAAGTTTCTGAGTTGGAAAAATTGCCCAATGATTGTAATTTACAGTTTCGAATATTTGTCACTTCTGACAAGCCATTTAAACAATTTTTATAATCATAATTTTTAATTTTGCAATTCCTCAAGAAACTGACCCTTGCAACTGTTTAACAGATTTTTTTTTTAAATCATGAATAAAAGATTACTAATATCAATTCTTCAGATATAATTGGTATCTCCTCAAAGAGAAAACCTGGTAGTAAAGTTTATTGTATTACTTCATCTAGTAAGTACAGATATCCCTCATATAACGTGGTAGATATGTTTTGAAAAAGTGCCGTGTTATGTGAATTCATGCTATACAAAACAAAGTACTAGTGAAAAACATAGGGTTAGGTTCCAAAAGTTAACAAAAGTATACTATTCTTTTTTGTTAACAAGAGAAATATGTTTATTAAAGCAAATTTCAATAATTTATTTCCAATCAATAATTAACTAAAAAAACAATTAAAAGTTCTGTATTAATATTAATTTTAGTTAAACAAGGATGTTTTCTTTTTTATAAAGTATTGTCACCATCTGAGTTTTTTTGTTGACCTTGGTCAGAAATATTCAACAATGTCTTCATTTTTTCTTATTTTTATCATAAAAAAATTTTATGGATGGTAAAATAAAAATATGTTATTAATCAAAAATTTGAATTAATGCTACTTATGGTTCCAAAATGGTGACTCATCTCCGATTCCAGCAAATAGAAGAAAGGAAACAGTGGGGACGCACGTTCTAACCTAACCTATTCTAATAATTATGGTAATTAGTGGAATAGGTTAGGTTAGGTTAGATTAGAACGTGCATCCCCACTGTTTCCTTTCTTCTATTTGCTGGAATCGGAGATGAGTCACCATTTTGGAACCATAGGTAACATTAATCAAAAATTTGTTTTAGGGCCCTTGTTTGTTCAGTCAATTACTGCGCAAATTTTTCTCCAAAATTTGTGTTCGAATACCAAATTGTTTGAGTTGGGAATATTTTGTGTACCGAGATGCTGCTGTATCTCGTTTGCCATTTTTACGAATGATTACTTATCTATGTTTAAAAAAAGCTTAAGAACACCCACTTACCTAAAAATATTTAAATAAATGTTACTAAATACGAAGATTAATCTATAAAAACAAAACTTCATGATAGTCTTAAAGGCTAAAGTCTGAAAGCAACGATAACAACATCCAGTTGATAGGAAAGCTAAGACAAGGAAAAAAAACAAAATTGCTCAAGAAACTGAAGAATCTAGGTTCTTATTTTTGCGCTGTTTTCGCAATATACATTTTGGATATATTACTAGAATTCTCTTGGTACTTACTATATTTTATGGCATATAAGATGCAACTGTTATCTAAAAAAAGTCTTCAAAAAAATCATCTTGTATCTTATATGTGATATCACAATCTTCCATAGCATACTGAATTTCCCTAATGGTCTTCAATAGGCTACATTTATATTCAAAAGTTGGATTCTATCAAACCCAATTCTTCAATAAAAATATTTAATACAATATTTAATTAAGCATATTATTATTATTTCCTAGCTCAGCAACTTTTGCATGCATTCACATAGAATATTTTAATGGTAAATCTTAACTGTAAATGACTTCTTTTAAACTTCTGTATTTTTCTTAAAAAAAATAATTAAAAAAAATTCTGAATTCTAATTTACTCTTTTAATCAGAATACAGTTTAAAAAATTTTGGGGCCTAGTACCAACAGCAAGGGCTGGCTAAATACACTAAGTGCTATAAAGCTACACCAACTGCCGTATAATATCAGGCTATATATACTGCAGTTTCTGTAGCTTTATTGTAATATATCGGGTTTCATATGATGGTTACATTTGTACACTAAGTGCTTTTTCCTAAATAGTTTGTGCTAAAATGAGGGTGCATCTTACATGCTATAAGATACAGTACATGTAAATTGTAATATTGAAAACTTTTTGCCCATATTATAATAAAGGCAAACTTTAAAATGCAGTCACATCTTAACTTTAAGTTCATTTGGTCAGTTAGTTAATTGGCAAATAACTGGCCAAATTTTGGAATTAGTGTTTTATAATTATTTCTAATCCAATAAATCATCCAACACCTGTTGCTGAGAAAACATTTATTAAAGAAACATTAATGTTTTCGACCTACTACGATACGCCATCTTCAGATGTAACAGAAATTCGAACGTATTTAACTTTTAAACAGCAGAACGTTTGAATGCTTTTTACATTTAAATTTAAACAAAATACCGGATAAATTAACAAATAAATACTAAATATACTGAATTAACTAATACAAAATCGATGTAAATAATGTAATAAAATAAAAATAATAGTGGCATTTTTTGTGTATTTATTTTAAGTGTAAGGGCAGATGTGGATTATTAAGAACTTTTGTGTTTTAGTTTTTCTTTTATGTAGAAGTTCCATGCGGAAGCTTGTCCATCTGCATCCCTGGCATTAATACAACCATCCTTTACTTTACTTTTATATATTTCGATTTTTTTCTTTGTGCATTGCCAGCTATGAAGCATTAATGGAATTTATGCTCCACAAAAAGCCGAAAATTGCTGCATTTACGAAAGATATGATAGAATTAGCCAAGTTGATTTGTTATGAGTCCTTCTTCAGTTCCGATAAACAAGCTTACAGACAAAAGAAAGGGGGTACCTATGGGAAGCCCAATGTCAGGATTATTGTGTGAACTAGTCCTACACAGCTTGGAGAAGAGCATTATCAATGGGTTCAAGATGGATATTGTATTTTACAAAAGGTATGTGGAGGACGTATGCATTATTGGAAAAATGACAAGAGAATACAACAGTTTCTATATGTAATCAACAATAACAACAGTGATGGATTAAAACTTAAACTAGAGCAAAAAAGTCACAAACAGATACATTTTTTGGATATAGACATCCAATTGAAAGGAGATGGCATAACGACAGGTATCTACATATAACCAACACATAGTCCACTAT
Source organism: Centruroides vittatus (assembly GCF_030686945.1). Classification (NCBI taxonomy): domain Eukaryota; kingdom Metazoa; phylum Arthropoda; class Arachnida; order Scorpiones; family Buthidae; genus Centruroides; species Centruroides vittatus. The sequence continues at coordinate 549,257 of NW_027120710.1, read as the reverse complement.
ACATTCCAGCTAACTCAAACGACCTCTACAGATACAAACTGTCCGCCTTTCAAGCACGTGTCAGAAGAGCATATTCATATTGCTCTAATGTGCCAGACAGGATCAAAGAACTTAATAGAATTAAAGAAACTGCTTCAAATTTGGGATATAAAAAGAGTACAACAGAAGGGCTAATTAAAAGATATGAAGGAAGCAACGTAATAAGAACCCAAGCAAATAATTTTTAAAAAAATCTCCAAGTTCACCTATAATCCAAACATCGAAAACATCATGAAGCAAGTGTCAGACAGATAGCACCTAATGTATACAGTATTTTAAGAAATGCCAAAGACATGATTAAAAAAGAAGAAAAAGCGGGCATGTAGGAGCACGAGACTTAAGGAGCACAAATACAATATCAACAAAGAGCACTGCAACACAGTATTATCCTGTATGGCATGAGCAGAAGACTCGGTCAAGTGGAATGAAGCGACTATGGTCGGGACTGTACGTTCTCCATCACTGGCAATGCACGAAGAAAAAAATTGAAATATATAAAAGTAAAGTATGGTTCTATTATTGCCAGGGATGCAGATAGACTAGCTTCCACACAGAACTTTTACATAAAATAAAAAGTAAAACACAAAAATTTTTAATCCGCACCTGCCCTTATACCCTATTCACACTGTACATTTTAAGCGGGATTAAGATTTAAGCAGAATTAAGATAAGTCGCATTGTCGAAAACAAGATTAACTACTCATTCACACTAGATAATTAAAGCGAATTATTCGCTTAGCCCTCGAGTGGGTGTACTCAATATTACATTTTAAATAAAATCAAACTTTTGCTTATTTTTCATAAATCATCATAAATTAATTTATATTTAGTAATTTAAATTATAAATAACTTATTTAAAGAGCATAAGACGTTAGTTAGGAATTATTAACATTTATTATCAGTGATGTTGTTGTCATTGGCAACACAATTCTCTCAATGTTTATATCACTTTAGCGATAGAACTGTGATAAGAATGGATTTTTGACAGAAATTTATATATATATATTTTTTTCGTAAATAAGAAATTTATATTATCATTTAAACTTCTTGTACCGAAGCAGCATATACATGCTAACAGAGAAGAGTATCGTTTGTTCGAACATTTGTACCTGCACATCTGCTTCCGCCATTATTTTTGAACTTCTGACGGACCTCGTGGAAAGCTTGAAGCGACTTAAGCTCCTTTGAGAATGCGATTTAAGCTGAGCCGGTTGTTTATAGTTAAACCGGTTTAACGTTAAGTCAGTTCCGTTCATATTTCATACCTTAAGCTGGCTTAGTCCTTTAAGCTGGCTTAAAATGTACAGTGTGAATAGGGTATTACACTTAGTGGCATTTTTTGTGTATTTATTTTATTACATTATTTACATCGATTTTGTATTAGTTAATTCAGTATATATTTAGTATTTATTTGTTAATTTATCCGGTATTTTGTTTAAATTTAAATGTAAAAAGCGTTCGAATGTTCTGCTGTTTAAATGTTAAACACGTTCGAGTTTCTGTTACATCTGAAGATGGCATATCGTAGTAGGTCGAAAACTTTAATGTTTTTTTTTAATAAACATTTTCTCAGCAACAGGTGTTGGATGATTTACTGTTTAAGGAGCTGAGTAGGATATTTAGTTATTTCTAATCCATTGATCTAATTCCCAAATACAAATTTCAAGAATCCAATTTAAAATATTTCTTGTTAAATTATTACAAAAACATCAAAATTCATTTGTTGTGAAACTGTGTTGTACTAGATTTTTTTTAGAAGTGTTGAACACGAGATCGTGTTATTAACCAATCACATGGCTTCTTTTCCACCTTTATTTAGTTTATACTAAATAGCGGTGGCAAAGAAGCCATGTGATTGATTAATAACACAATCTCACAATCTAACAAACATCAAAATTACCATCAAAGTTATTATATAAAGTAATGATTAGTCAACAAAGACACAAATGTTTAAAATGAAATTTTGAAGTCTTAACAACAAATTTTATCAATAGAAATATTATAATACAAGCAACTGAGAAGTAAAGGTTCCGTACACTTACCTCAAAATCCATAAAATCAAATTCGGCTGCACAAGTATATAATAATGTATGAAAATCTTTATATGAAGTAAATTTTGATTTTAATATATTTAATATATGATCCTGTAAGAAAAATAAATTTATTAAATATAAAGTATAAAATGATAAAATTTTTGCTGTAATATTCTGTTGTCAAAACTTACGTAACAGTTAGCATTTTAAAATAAAAATAATTAGAAAAATTCAAACATGATAACAGAAAATTTAAAATACAGTCAAATCTCTCAACGGTGATATTTAGCAGAACAAAAAAAAAATATCGTTGTAGAGAGTTTTTAAAAAAGTACCTCTTCCGCATTCTAGATCTTGTTTGATTACAAATAGTGTTATTTCTACAATGTCAGAACAGAAAGACATACTCTGTATAGCATTATTAACACGTTGACTGCCATCTACGAGATGACTCGTAGTTACCGTTTCTGCCTAGGACGCCACCTACGAGTTATATCGTAGTTTGTTTCCTTGCCATATTTGTGCAGCTACGATGTAATTCGTAGTATATCAGTGTAAATATGAATAGATAGCTTCAGGGGCAAGAACAAAAAATCAAGTTTGGCTTACATGAACAGAACATTTATTAATAAATGAACAGAAAATATAATCATAAAAAGTTTATTCAAAATCGAAAGCAAAACAATATTTTTATTGTTTGTGATAATTTATAAAACAGAAATATAAATTTAAACGAACAGAAAATATTATAAAATGTTTATTCAAAATCAAAAGCAAAACGATATTTTTATTGTTTGTGATAATTTTTAAAACAATCTTCTACGCAAAGGGCTGGCTTCTCAAGACAGATTGGACAGAAATAACGCGTTTCTCGGCGTTTTTTAGCTTTGGTACAAATTCGACATGGCTTTGTCAGATGTTGTTTTTTCTGAGTAGATGGGATACTCTGTAAATAGTGAAGCTTCTGCAATTTAATTTTTTTTGAAACTGGTTGAATCTCTTCTCCAATCAACGCTTTGACGAATGCTTCTCTAAACTTTATAAGTTTTATTTTAGAAGAAGTTGCTTTTTGAAAGAGTTTGTGCGCATTATGTATATATATTTCTATAATATGTAATGCAACCTTTTTGGGCCATCTAATAGTCTTTCTTAGAGCTGTGTAGTACGATAGCATTTGATCTGATCGTCAATGCCAGACATTCCATGATTATAATCTCGAATTATATTCGGTTTCATCGAACATTTTCCATTGCGATTGAACACCTCTACCATTTCAACAACGTGCATGTTTGAAATGGTAAGGACTTCTCGTTTGTCTTTCCATTTACATACAGTAACAGGACCATTTCGCTGCCAAATAAACTCCCCCATCCTCACCAAAAATTTTGTCAGATTCTGAATCACTTAGATTAGTGTAGTAATCAAGTTGTTTTTTAGTCAGTGGTCTTTTCTTATCCATTTTGGGATATTTATAATTTGATTATAAAAATAAATAAAAAATAACACTCTCAAAAAAGACGTAAATGTGATGTGCTCGCCTCTATATCCGATTTATTACTAATGAATTTAGACGCACATCTCCGATTGGCTGTAGCGAAGTGACAGGACGAATCGTGTCTGTGCACGAATTAACTCGTAGTTTGGCTTTAGCGAAGAGCTTTCTGTTACATAAGCCAACTACGAGATAATTCGTAATACCTTTATTTTAAGAAAAACACATTCTATATGCTATTTGATTATTACTATATACTCTGATTAGAGTTTTTAATAATATAATATAATTAAATTAAGTTGGCGTTTTACAACAGAATCCTAAAAAGTCACGTGGCAGTCAACGTGTTAAGTGTACTATTATAGTATATTATTAGCGAGGTCAAGGCCGAAGTTTTAAACGCGAAAACGTGCACGTCGGACGTTCGGCACCGCTTTCCCGTAAGCCTAGAAGTTTGACAACGGCGTTTGGAATGTCGAGCACGATTCCACCGACTTTCCGAACGCCATTGTCAAACTTCTAGGCTTACGGGAAAGCGGCGCGAACATCCGACGAACACATTTTCGCGTTTAAAACTTTGGCCTCAACCTCGCTATTAACAAACAATTTAGGCACAAAAACACTAAAAAGATGCTAAATCTCATAACTCGTTCTTGTATGTACTAATACCTACTGATTGCAAATAATGTTTGTGTCAGAATCACTGGATCAAGAGAGTATTATATTTTGATTTCAAAAATAAACAATAAATTAAAATTAATTAAAATTTAATTTATTGAAATATTATCACTGTAGGGAAAGGAAAATGCTTTGCATTTTACAAGTTTAGAAAAAAATGTATGGATAAACAGACATTTATCTTGGTACAGGATATCATTCAATTGGGAAAGGTTTTACCTTAAGACAATACAAATTGCAATAAAGGTACCAACTATCATCTGCAATCCAGTTAAAATGAACAAATGTTTTCAACTATTTTTAACAGCCATCTTCAGATTATGGAATGTTACATAGAATAGAATTCAAAAGACAAAATTTAAAAAAAAAACAGAATTTGTTAAATATGCACTGGCAGTCACATGCATAAAAGAATGCTGAAGAAAACTAAAATGAAATCAAAATAAAATAACAAATATTGTATTTTCTGTTCACGGGGATTAAACAAAGTACATACATAAGGTATAAATACAAATAAAATCCCAGATATAAAAATAAGACTATAGATGTTCATAAAAAGCCTTCCATGCATACAATACTGTAGAAGTCTCCTTAAAATTAACAGCGAAACCTTTTTAGTCACTTCGTAAATTTCAAGATTTTTGAGATACACGACCCATGTAGGAACAGATGTGTTACGTAAGAGACGTGTTATCAAAGGCCACTCGGATGTCATTGTCATAAGCAACAGCTGCAAGGGCCATTGTCATAAGTTGTGATATGATGCTTAAGGATAACAGAAACATAAAACAATAACCTAAGGTTTAACATTTGTTTTAAATCTGCACATTTTGGTTTATGTTTTAAACTTCTAACTTACTAGCTATTTTCAAAACCATTTTGGTATATTGGAGTTGCATTTCAAATGAATGTCGATATTCTAAATAATGCTTTTAATAAATAAATGAATATTCATAATTAAACTTATTTGTGAATGGAAATTAAATTACACATCTGTATGTAGTGCTTCGCGACTACGTATTCTTGTGTTTCGGTTTTTCCCTCGACCCTTTCATTTTCGTTCGTGGTACCACCTTTTTCCAGTTCACTTTATGCTGGCAGCCGAATTGGCTAGTAGAGGTCACGTGGGGAGGATAGCAGCTTGGCATGATATAAAAGGTTGTGATCCACGTGTGGTAGGAACCTGTTTTTTCCTTATTCCCACTTGCAGTGTTCTGGTCACGTGTGAACGATACAAGATAGAGGCGGCAAGCGTGAGAGGAAAAAGTACAGGATAAAGTCCAAGAGACAGCAATCCATTTCCATCCAACTGAGGACACTTTAACATCAAGTTACAACACATTCAAGGAAAGGAAGATCGGTGGGAGATTCGTCCAAATGTATTAGTTTTGTTGTTCATTGTTTGTACGCAGGAGAAAAGTGTCATGAGCAAGTTAGTTTGTATTTTTGTGTTACATGCCCTACGTTGTTCATTTTCTTCTTGTTGTGTGCCGTGAGTCCCCTTAAAAGAGAGGAGGAAAGAGAACATGAAACGTGTGAGGCATTACATTGTTATTATTAAAAGCCCAGTATATCTGTCAAGCCAACTTGTCCGTTCTTGTTTGTCTAGCCCTGCAGATTCCACAGCCTCATTCCACAGGGTGTTTTTACATGTACTTAAATGTTAACTTGATGGAATTTACTTTAAAATAGATATTAAGTGATATAAGTTTTGATTCAAAATCAAGTTTTTCAATTAATTTTTATTATACAAATAAAAATGAATATTGAAATAGAGAAATGCTAAAAAAAGTCCGCAAAAAATGCAAATACTTTAAAATTCAAAATATAATTCATTACAAAACACAAACTTACATCATGCTTCACTTGAAGAATAAATGAAACTGCCAATTTAATACTAAATGAACCCACAAGTAACGTAAGTAATTGAAATATCTATTAAAAAAAATAAATTTATTAATAAATATAAATAAATTACAACAACTGTTTTATATTAAGAAACTGTAAAACATTTATATTTTATCTAAATAAATAGAAATTAAATAATTATTTTTATTTTTAATAAATTAAAGTTACACTTCTGCAGCTTAGTTTTTAAAATGTAGTAAAGTAAAATATAATGGATTTAATATGATGGTTATTATTCTGCTTTTTCAACTAGTTCTAAAATACTGTAGTTATGAAGCAATTAGTTTGCCTATTTAATGTCTTAAAATGAGTTGGTAATAGCTTAAAAACATTTGAGATGATAAGGAAATAGATTATTTACGTTTAGATTGAAGTACCGTTTTATCAGAGTTGACAAACACCAAAAAAACACCAAAGCACTTTCAAATACGTCTCACTAACCTTGTGTAGCTTTGCGGGTAATACTTAGAACGTATCACTAATACTTTCAACCCATTTCTAGGGTCTTCTTCAGAAATGGGTTGAAAACGTTAGTGATATGTTCTAAGTATTACCTGCACAAGGTAATACTTAGAACGGTTAGTGACTACACAAGGTTAGCGAGATGTATTTGTATTATTGTTTTGTTCATTGGATGAATCTGAAAACACTTTCGGACATAAGTAACAATGTGGAGTTAAAATTTTATTATTTTAATTTTACATATAAATGTTAATTTATTTAAATTTGTTAATAGTATACAAGTAATAATTATGAATATTAATATTTTGGTTATAATTTTTAAAGAAATGTGTGTTTCATTTCAGAAGGAATACTAACAGGAGCTCAAGAATATTATATTGTGTGATTGCAGTCCAAGGGACCCATTCTGAGCTCTTCCAATAACTCGACGAGAGCGATACACGAAACATTCAATAAGTCCCCTTAGTGAAAGGCAGTTAACGAACCTTAGACAAATCGCTATTCTGTGCTCCATGTTAAGTGGGTTTCGCTATGGGTAGTCAGTCGAGATGCGTCTGGGTTCCGTGCTATCGATAGCTATTACACTTTAACCAGTCACAGTTTAGTTAACATTGTATTTTTGTCACGTGACTGCAACCCACCATTTTCTAAGTCCAATCTATTTTGTCAGCCCATTTCTATTATTGCATTTTGCTAACATTTTATAATTATACAAAGTATGTCTAAGTTTCTTTGTATATTTCTATATAATTTCATGTAATTAATGTATTTTTTAATTCATTCATTAAGAATAAACTAACAAACTTAATTTTGCCAAAATTTCTTCTGTTATGGACCTTATAACCAAATTAGAAATGTGAGGACCAAATTAAGCCGGCCAGTCCGATTTTAACATTTTATAAATGAAAATTATCAAAATTTAAAATTTTATTGTTCAAACCCCTCAGGAGATAGCGATCAAAATCGGAGCTAGCGATCAAACTTCAAAGGATGTGCAGCCTTCCGCCGTCAAACACGCTTCCCTCCTCTCCGGATCCCACCTCTGAGTCACGAAGCTCGACTCATCACCCTCCGTCGCGATTGGTGATCGTAGCAGACAAGACCGGGAGTATAAATAGGGGGGGAGCTATCTGAGAACGGGGTGGCTGAACATAGGACGACGACAAACGTCCCGTCGAAACTGAGTCAAAAGCGAGGGCCAACTCGAAGACGCCGACGCCGCCGAAGACGAGCCTGACCACCCCTCCACCCACCGCCCGAGCCCACCGCCAGCGCCGAAGAACAACCGGCGATCGCTATCGATACATCGACGAGATATGATTCCCCCAACCATTGTGAACTCTCTCTCTCCCGCGATTAGGGACGGGATGTGTAGCTTCTCTGTAGTAGGTTCTATATTCAAATAAACCATTATCTGTGTTGTCCTGTTATTACGGATATTGCCTTTTCTTATCGACGACCCCACACACTCCCTCCGCTCAACCTGACAATTCATTAACCTATCCCAACGAGTCAGGATATCGCAACAAATTTAGCCATCCTTGACAGTGGGGTGGGTCTTGCCGACCTGAACGCAGACAAGGAGGAGGTACGACTCCCGTCCTACCTCCCAGCGTTTCCCACAGAATTAGTATTATGATTAAATGTCAAATGCAATACATATTATTAAATCTAAACATTATTTGCATAGACATGGAGTAAATGGAAAGCAAACATTAAAAGTAAAGCCTCACAAATAAAAAAATATCAACATTTCAAACAGGAGATGGGCCTTTAGTTAATAAGAAATTAACTGAAGTTTAAAAAAAAAGTATTAAATTTAATTGGTGTTACTGCTGTCTATGGAGAATCCCAAATTGATGAGGCAGAAGTTCAGGTAATAAAAATCATACTGAAATTAAAACATGTTTAACAAATTACAGTAATTATAGGAATTGTATATATCATAGGAACCAAATGGTACACAAGAGTTATTAAACTCTATGATGGACAATAATAATTCTTGTGTACAATCAAATGATCGTATAAGTTTAAGTGCATGTCCATCTACTCATCAAAATGCATATTTCAAACTGCCTCCAAGTGATTGTAACCCAACTGATTGTCTCCAATTACATTTGAATACCTCATTAAGAAATGTTAACAGTAAGTGGATATATTATTTTGCAATATTAAGTACAGTCTAACTCGTTTATAACATCATCCACGAGACCGGCAATTTTTTGACGTTATAACCGAGCGTCGCTATCTGCGAAGTCTATTATTATCATATGTATAAAAATGCAAACTACATGTTTAAATCAACTTTATTTACATTATTATGTCTAAGTTTACATCGATGTAATTAAAAATTTCAAAAATTACCTTTTATAAGAAATTTCTATTTGTCAGAAGTTTCAATAATGGCGGAACTTCTGGTTTTGAGAATAATGTCGAATCAAAAGGCAATAAAAAGTTAAACTAACGTATGCCAATTAAAAATAATTTAATTATTTCTTTATAAACTATTTAATGTAATATGTTATATTAAAAATAATAGAATATTTAGCAATTTAGCATAAAGTAATTTAAAAATGAGTACATAATAACTGATCGTCACGTGGTTAAAAGTGTAGCAAACCTCACACCACTGAAGTCAGGTGGTGAGAGTACCACCCACAGTCGTTCTAGGAAGTGGACTCTGATGCTAGGACTAAACACACGGTATTTTCTTTGTGAAATAAAATTTGTAATCTAATTTTGTAAATTTGGGAGTGCTTCAAATATGACGTTAAAACAGGGTTTTATGTCGTTACAAGCGGGTTTTTTAACATTATCTAGTATAGTAAAGTCGTGGGACCGATAAAAATTTGACGTTACATTAGGGTTGTCGTTACATCCGATGATGTTATAACCAAGTTAGACTATATTTAACATATAAAATTTTTTAAATTACTTTTTAATGACCAGGAATGAAAAGAAAACATGAAAAATCTGTTGGGGAATGTATGGCAGAAAGCCTTAATAGAACTGAAGACCAAAAGTTGCTTATTTTAAAAAACATACAACAGGCAATGAGTGAAATTGCAAAGAATATTGAAAGGAAGGCAGCGGCAGAAGAAAGGAAGGCAGAGGCAGAAGAAAGGAAGGCAGAGGCAGAAGAAAGGAAGGCAGCGGAAGAAGAAAGGAAGGCAATGGCAGAAGAAAGGAAGGCAGCAGCAGCAGAAAACAAGGCTGCTGCTTTGCATGAAATTGCTGCTTCATTGAGGAATTCAATAACAGAAGCAGAAGTCAATGAATGATTTCACAATAAAAAAGTCATACATTTTTCAGGGCCATACATTTGTGATAAAGACTAGCCAAATCTATTTCAACAAATATATTATTACCAAGTAAATTTCACATTTCAAGAAAGTCTTTTAACTATTTACTTTACACAAAATTTTAATTTATTTTACAAATTATTAAAATATGTTTCTTCTAGCAACAAAGATGATTACTGGTTTCATAAATTATCTGATATGAAAAGTTTCATTTATAAACTAGATAATTATTGCACATCATTCTGTGCAAAATAAACATCCTGTTCATTTTAACTATTCATATGTATTTTGCAAAAATTATTTGTCACTAAATATGTACTTCATAAGTACATATTTAGTGACAAATAATTTTAAGTGTACAAATAAGTATTTCATAAATTTTAAACATTAAAAATATAACAGTATAGTATTAATGCTTCTATTGTTTAAAATTTACAGAATATAAATCAGTCAACTATAAGAATTATATCATTTATTTATTTATTGTAAATAATTGTAATTACACAGCGATTATACAATGTAATTTTTATTTATGAGAAATGGCTTCCGAGCAGTCGTTTCTGAATTTCTCGGGCTTTGTTGCCAAGTGAGACTTCATTTCCAAATCTGGATACTGTAGGAAATTCCATTTCTCCCATCATTCCATCACATAAATCTATATTCTCATCAAGAGAGATTTTATATTCTATGCACATATTGTGTAAAACAGCACACGCATTAATTATTAATCCAGCTTTATAAGGTGAATAATTTAGCACCCGGTGCTTGTGCAAACATCTGAATCATAAGTTTAGAAGTCCATTATATCATTCTATAATAATACTAGTTGATGTCAAGCTGCTATTATAGTTTTGCTCATTTTGCTGTTGAGCATCTTAATACAGGTGTCAGAAGCCATGGTTCCATTAAATAGCCACTATCACCTATAAAAAAAAAGAAAAAATTTTGATAAATGAATTTTGCCATATATATATATATATATATATATATATTATATTGTATATATTTATAATAAAGTGAAATGAAAAACATAGGTGTTAATAAAGATAATTGACATAGATTATAAGATGATACAGAAGATATTGTGTAACCCTGGTCTTCTGCCTTGTTTTGATTAAACTTTTAATATTTTTAATGTTCTATTTACATATAATAAATCAAATATTCTAAACTTTCAATGAAGTTTCATGTGTACAAGTGAAAATATCAATATATTCATTTCACATACAACTTCAGTACCATCGTTTCTAATAAACTAAGTGAATACAGTATTACCATTTAATTTGTAAAATAAAATAACTAAAAATAAATCAACTATTACTCGATAAACATATATGAAGCATTATTTAGAAAAAACTAATATTCGATATCAAAAATCTGTTGGTTTAATTTTACTAACCTATTAACCAAGCATTATTATTCTTTGGATTCTTCCCTCTATAAAAGCTCGTCTTAAGTTGCAGCTTTTCCATATATACAAATCACATGTTGATCCAGGAAATTTTGCATTAATGCTATTTATTTTCATGTCGGGATCAAACACCTGACAAATAACGAAATTATAATAATTCATTGTATTATTTTTGTGTCACGAAATGATATTTAAAATTTAATAACAAATTTGATAATTTATGTACTAAAATCATTTAAAATATAATCCAAAAAGTTAGAGTCTTTTACTTACTATTTCTATATTTATGGAATGATATCCTTTTCGATTCACATAGGTAAATTCTTTATGCTTAGGATCATTAAGTGATGGTGCAATTATAGGAATGCGAGTTCCATCAATAGCGCCTATCACTTCCAGAAAGCCACCTAAACTCACGAATTTTTGTTTTATCGTCATCATCTCCATTTCAGTACTTGGAAACTTTATCCAGGAATGGAGAAGCACCACATTTATTGCCTTGCTTACTGTTGTTATGCAACGGCTTACCGATGGCTGGCTAATTTCTGAGTGAGTGATCCTGAGCTACTGGCATCTGATAGGAACCAGAAGCAAAAAATCTAAGAGCACATAATACCTACAAGAAAACAAATTTAATAAAACTATAATGTAGCTCACAGATATATTTTATATTTGAAAAACTTATCTCTAAAATTTTTATAGATATATATATATATATAATTTTTAATTTCTTCAAAGCTGCAGCCTACATTATATATATGAGAAATAATGTTTATTCAAAATTCTTGTTAAAAATTACATTTAAAAAGTGTAACCTGCATATACTAATCTCATGAAACTTTTATGTATTTATATTCAAAGCTATCATCTTCATTTATACATATGCAAAAGAAACCTATTTCAGAAATAATGTTCATGCTACTTACTTTAAATTTTAACAAGAAAGCAATTATTCATAAGTAGTTAAGGTAATTAATTATTTTTAAGCAATACAACAACATAGTTTATTAAGATTAAAAAGCTACTTACTTTTATTTCTGCAGATAGAGCATTTTTCTTAAAACACTTTGGCTCTAGCATATCTCGTAATTCATTACATATATATATATATATATATAACTAATAGTTTCGGAAGATGATAAAGTTCTTTAAACTGTGTATCGTTCAGCCAAAAAGCATCAGCTCGAAGACTAAACTGAGATTCGCAATGTCAAATTCTAATTTCCTCTCTCTCCAACTGCTCGTGAAGTAAAATCATTCTTACACTAAAAGACGCCATGTTGTTTTCACTTTCGTTACGTTTCTAACGGCAGCTCAAGAGTGATCAATAACAAAAGCTTAGTTATTGTACGTGGCTATCAGAACTGAAAAACAAAACGAATGGCTTGGAATAGCATTTTCACAGTTGATTAAACACAAATCACGTGGTTCCGATAGAAACTGGTTTTCATTGTATTTGTAAGCTTAACGATACCACTCAGAATAGGTCCCCAATATTACATCACTTGGCTAACTGCTTTAATTTGCATAAGTTTAAGTATCAGAATGGGAAGAAGAGATTTGAGTGAGTTTAAATGTGGTACAACCATTGATGTTAGACGCAGTGGTTCCAGTGTCACAGAAACTGCTAGCCGTTTGAGCTTTATCAGCCAAAAGACATACCCATGACCAACAACAGTTTCAACGAGAGGAATCAAAGGAGAATTGAGACGGCCATTGATACAAACTGTTGCACAACCAATTGTGAAATCACAAACCAGAATAACACCAGGATGCAGATTAATATTTGGTTATCGTTATCCATACAGGCAAATCCTAAAGTGATTATAATAAGCAAACTCTAATGTACAAACTACTTCAAACAACCTTTACTCTGCAGTAAAATTAATTCTTTAATCTAACGTTTTCGATACGAGAACGGATTAGATACGAAAAGAAAATGGCATGGTTAAAAAAACAGCAGCAACGATATACAAAAGCGCAGACCAGGTCCACATTAACTTGCTGGGATAACATTAATCCACCAAGATGCTTAAAGGAGGCTTGTAAGTGGGGTCCCAAATACGTTCCGCGCCCTAAGCTCAGATATGAAAGAATTATCCCCGATGTTGAGCAGGCATTGGAAGGGCTCAGTGAGCTCAAAAAAGAGGCATTCAGATGGAGAACGGTTTTTAAAATTAACAGTGAATGTAAAAGAAAAACTCAGGACAAGACATGGAAAGATATAAGAGAAAGTAAAAAATGGATGAATGATAATGAGGTAGTGCTAACAAGGGCGGACAAGTCTAAAAACATGGTAATTATGAAGAAGGGCACGTATAAAGAACTGCTAGCAGATTACATAAAGGACACTCAATGCACGGTAACGCACCCAAAGATTGTAGACCAGATGCAAGCAAGAGTAAAACGGTTTAGTAAGACAGCTTTGGCTAAGCAGCTGCGAATGACGAAGATTATCGTATCCTCCCCGGCCGTTCCAAGACTATTCGGGTTTGCGAAGACCCATAAACCGGGAAAAAGCATAAGGCCGGTGGTAGATAAGTGCTCTGCTCCTACGATATTGCTAGAAAAAGAGCTCAAAGAATTTATTATGATAAACATGCCTGCACATCAGTATAGCGTAACGCAGGCAGTAGAGGTAATACGGAAGTTAAAGCAATTGAAATTAAACGAAAAAAGCTACATGACAGTATTCGATTTTAAGGCAATGTACCCATCGGTAAAGTTGGAGCCGTGTTTTGGGCACTTGAGAGATTTTTTGTTAGAAAAAGTAGAAAGCAGCAAAAGTAAGAAGGCAAGTACTAGAATTGGCGCACTTAGCCACTTTTTCATCGTTCTTCGAGTTTGAAGATACTACATACAAGCAACATAGGGGCGTGCCAATGGGTAGCCCCGTGTCAGGGTTATTATGCGAATTAGTAGTAAGATCTCTGGAAAGTAGCAAATTGCATAAATATAAAGGAAAAATAGTGCTGTATGCAAGATATGTAGATGATGTATGTATTATATGGAACGAGAAGCCAGACGTGGAAAAATTCAGTCGAGATATGAATAACAATATCTTCAGGCTAGAACTAGAAATAGAACAGCAGAGCCATAGAAAAATACATTTCCTGGACATAGATGTAGAAGTGGAGGAAGAAGGAAAAATAACTACTAAAGTGTATCGTAAACCATCGTACATTCCAGAGATGATACCATGGGCTTCCCATGACCCGACGAACTACAAGTTGGCAGCCTTCAGAGCACTGCTTAGAAGAGCGTACACGCATTGTAGCAGGATGCAAGACACAAGAAGGGAGGTAGAATACATCAAGAAAATAGCAGAAAATGTAGGAGTAAAGAGTAGCAAAATAAAACGGTTGGTGCAGGAAATAGAGAAAGGTAATAACGAGAGTAAAGAAAAGGGAGAATTTACCATAATGGAGTATAGAGCTCAATTAAGCAACATATATAGAAGAATAGAAATAGAGAAGAATAAAAAAGTAGCATACAGGAGGAACCCTACTATATTTCAGTTGCTACGGAACGACAAAGCGCCCATAGACAGAATGAAAATTCCAGGGGTTTACAGAATACCAGTACAGGATAAAAGGAGGAGTACGGAGCTGTATTATATAGGGGCCACGAAGAGATCGCTGGCAGTAAGGTTAGAGGAGCATAAAAGAAATGTAAGATGCAGGCAACCAGTTACGGCGTTAGCCAACTATGCGATAGCGGATCCGGACGAGGTGTCTATCAACTGGGACAATGCGAAAATTGTACAGAAAGTGGCAAATATAAGGCAACTTAAATATACGGAGGCATGGTGTATTAACAAGTATAATGAAAAAGAACAAAGCATTAATTTTAAAGAATCATATCGAATCCCTTCAGCTTGGAGAGCGGCCGGTATGCAGCTGTGAAAGAATGATCTGAGATTGCGCAGCCGGAAAGTTTAAAAACATTCTAAATTGTAAAGAGTTTTTCGAACATAATTTTTGAAATAACGATTTTTTTGGCAATCCTGAAGAGGGTTAGTAAAGCTAACCGAAAACGTTAGATTAAAGAATTAATTTTACTGCAGAGTAAAGGATGTTTGATATAGTTTGTTTGTAGTAATGCAGTGTACAGTACATAGTAATCAAACTCTAATGCATTTGAAAATTAATAAGTGATCAGTTGTCAACATAAAGCTAATGTGATTGTATTGTACCATTAAAATAACTGATAAAACAGATTTATCTATTTAAAATTAGTCCATTATACTGACATTAAACTTTTATACATTTTGTGGAAAATTCATTGTTCTAATACTCGTTATCTCAATCTAAGAACATCATTTTTGTTGGTATATTTAATAAAAAGTCATGAAAGATCATCTATGTACCAAAGCCTGTTACCGATGTGAAACTCAAATAAAAAAACAAAAAGAATGAAAAACAGTACTTCACAAATGGTTTTGAATCAGAAACGGTTCTTCTTCAGGTGAAACAGTGAATTTCTGATGGAATGCAACTAAATAAGAACACGACGATTTGAAAGTTTATTCCAATACATATTTCTTGAAGTCATCCTACAGGGCATGACATGCACACTCTAGCTGGTAGCATCTGTCAAGATTTACAGGTCGTTGTCCATTAGCGCTTGCTACACTATGAACAGAGTCAATTCCTCCTTGGGGTTGATACACGTGTCGGTGAGGCTAGATCTGTATATACAAATGGCCTCCAACCACCTTAGATGTTCTGTGCGTGGTGAGGTGAGGATGACCCTCGTCTGGTTAAAAGCTGGCTCTGTGTTCAGATCACAGTCAACTCCACTAAGCGTTCCGTAGGGGTCAGAATGAAAGAGCACCTTGCTGATATACAGCACGTGAGGATCACCACCTCTCTCGCTTTACGCCAGTGATCCGGACATAGAGCCGGCTTTTAACCAGTGATCTGGGTCAACCTCACCTCCCCACGCACAGAACATCTAAGGTGGTTGGAGGCCATTTGTATCTACAGATCTAGCCTCATCAACACATGTATCAACTACAAGGAGGAATTGACTCTGTCCATAGCGTGGCAAGCGCTAATGGACACCTGTAAATCTCGACAGATGCTACCAGCTAGAGTGCGCATGCCCTGTAAGATGACTTCAAGAAACATGTATTAGAATGAACTTTCAAATCGTCGTGTACTTATTTAGTTGCATTCCATCAGAAATTTGCCATTTTACATGAAGAAGAACCATTTCTGGTTCAAAAACATTTGTGAAATACTGTTTTTTCATTCTTTTTGTTTTTTTATTTGAGTTTTGCACCGGTAACAGGCTTTGGTACGTAGATGACTTCATCCTGGTGTTGTTTAGTGTAGACATGAAAGATCATTTTAATATTTCCCAATAAATATCAAGATCCTTGAATATTAATCTATTTCATCTAATAATTGAGTTTTCAATTTGTTTTAATTAATGTTAAAATAATTAAAATATTGATTTTATTTTAAATTGTATATTTAAATACATTTTTTAATTTATTTAATAAAAACTAGTAATAAAAATTATATTATTATTTAAATATTTTATAAAGACTTACCCAAATGAAAACTGGTACTTTAAACTTCATTAATGATTTATTAATTACAGATAAAAACTGTAAAAAGAAACATTGTTAAATAATGATTTCATTAAAGATTAAAATTTAATTTTGAATGTTAATTAAATTTGTAAAAATAGCTTTTTCTCCTTAATTAACCCTTTGAGAATTTTTCGCCTAAGGGTATTTCCAACTACAGTAGAGCGTCGATAAGTGGAATGTCGGTAAGTGGAATGGCCGGAAAGTGGAACGATTTTCAGTCGGACTGTGTCGTGCTGAATCGAATGTTTTTGATACTAAATTTACTTCTAAAGTATAATTTTCATGTTTTTTATATTCTTTAATATATTTATTTTGTTTGTACAAAATGCAGAAATAATTTTTAACGATACGATAGCCTCGATGATTATTATAAAAATTTTCGTTAGGCTTAAAATCGACGAAAATTCAACAGGAAGCGATACGCAATGGAGAAAAATTTGAACATCGGACAGGTTAATGTATTTTTTCGTACAAAGTCGGAAACTGGAACAAATCATTAACTGGAAGGACCCCAGTCCCCAATTGGTTCCACTTTTCGACGCTCTACTGTAATCTGGGCTTATTACACTTGTAGTATGGAAGCTAGAAAACACTTCTGGGCTGTTTCCAGTTTTCTTTCTATTACTCCCAAATGCATTTTAAACATTTTTTTGTTCCTCTTCAGTAGATACAAAGATAAAATTTGGTACAATATTACAATATATTATACAAGCAGTAATACAGCACAGTTTGGTTTTCCATAGTTTTTGGTTAATCTAAATTAAAAAGTAATTTTGTATATGACAACCTAATTGTTAATTTTTTAAGAAGTGAACAGAGGATAACTTTCAAAGAATATTAAAATAACTTCAACAGATATAAATTAAATTCCGTGTCTTGGCAAAATATTGTTAATTTGAAGGTTAAACATAAGAATACAGGTACTCCTCACTTTACGACCGAGTTCCGTTCCGACGACTACATCGTTAAGCGAATTGGTTGATAAGCGAGGATCTTGCACCAGGAATATAGGATCGTTGTAAAATTATACAAATTATGCAACAAACTTTATTTATTCATAAAAAGACTATTATAGTACGCTATTAGTCTATTATAGTACTATGAGACAATTATAGTATGCACAAGCCTATTATAGTACGCTTAGTGCGCATGTCACCATTCGCCACTGATTGACACTCAAGCTGAGAAAGGAGATTCCCCGAATTGCAGGTCGAAACTCGATTGGTCGTTAAGCAGATAGGTCGTAAAGTGAGGAGTACCTGTACTGTGACAAAAACAATAAAATCTGTAACCAAAAACCATGGAAAAGCAAGATTTATTGCTTCTTGTACAATATCTAGGTAATAAAAGTGTTAATTAAATGTTCCGAGTTTAAAAATAAATTATTTTTGATAATTTTACGATAACAACTTTTCATAAAAATAAGATTTTTAGATTATATTTATCAATTTTAAATATATAAACAAATTTTTAAGCCAAACAAATAACCAAATATCACTAAATTTTTCTTACTAGTTTAAGATTATAAATTAAGTAATTAATTTGAACGAGTCATCAGCATTAATTTTTTATTATAAAATATTTACAAAGTAGTAATTTGAATACTTTATATTATGTAATAAATTAATTAATATTTGTAATATACCCTGAAAATTCTGTGATAGTATTTTTATATTTTCTAGACATTCTGGAATACTAATCAACTCTCAACCACTCACCAGTTGGGAAGGCATTGTCGTCATTATGCCCAATACCCATCTTGATAGCGCCCAGACAAAATGCCCAAAGCTGCAATCGTAAATGGACATATTGGATAATTTAGCTAATTATTCATACATTTATGTATGCTACCAAGCTTGAAATGTAAGCTACGATTGCAATTCCTCAAGATTTGATAGTAGATACTATTAGGATTGCCACCTGGCTGGCAATGGGCCAGCTTGACTTGGTTAACTCAATGTGGTGATGACATTTGTACAGCTTACTGCATCATTTTACAAACATCGTTTAGAATTAAATACAATAGAATTAAAGCACTTACAGGTTTGCAAATTGCAATAAGCACCAAAAAAGAAGTGAATCTTCTCATTTGTCTTTCCACTCTGGTCATCATGTCAGCCATGAAGCCAGTTTCCAAAGGTGGCAACTCTAGTTACCATTGATGATTAAAGTTCAAAGCTCTTGTTATATGAAGCTTTATGTCCAGAGCTTTATCGATAACAGATTCCTACTATCTGGTTTTGCAATTCAACATTAAACTTCACTCTAGGCAGTGCAACAGTCATCGTTCACTCTGACTCAAGTCACAGAAATCAATCTGATTAATTTGGAGCCATGACAGGTCTCATTCACACAGTGAACCAGAGAGTGAACAATTGACATCTTTTTATTCTGTCTAGTGGTAAGTGTCATTCATTTTAAGTTTCAGCTTCCCAGTTCAGTTGAGTATAGGAGTTGTTGAGTAATAGTTGAAAGTAAGACTAAGTGCTTAACAAACATTAGGCACTATCTTCGCCCTCTTTCCTTTGTATTGTTTTGTTCTTTTGTCATGTTATTCTGTATAGATTAAATAAAATACTCCTCATTTTTAATTCCTGTATTTCTTAGAATGGATTGCATAAAATGGCTGCTTGTCTTAGTTTGAAATATGAATGCAATAACTTGGTTGAGACAACCCCAAGAAAAAGCCAAAAATGCTAGAAGTGGATCCACAAGAAAAGCCAAATTTTACAAAGATTACGCAAAGAAATTTCTCTAGACAAAATGTTCACTCTGATGAAAGGATTTTGTTTAATGTTTTATATATATATAACATATACAACAACCCAATTTAATTATTAATGCCAAACAAACTGCCAGATTATTTGTTGGGTTATAATAAGGCTAATTTAAGAATTATATGTAAACAAATTTGGCTATAGATGGGCAGTTAGGCCACCATCTAATGATAAAATTAAATTTAGTAAACTTATTTACATAAGTACCTATAGGCTATATAACTTAAACCTATATAGAGTACATATTTAAATAAATTTATTTTATTATAAAAATGAAAAAGAGTTTGACAAGTTTAATAATACTTTCTTGTTATTGAGTTTCTTGTTGTCACTTAGAATAATATTAGTAACAAAATTACATATCTGAGAATATCTTCATAATGCCAAACAGAACAAATAAAATAATACTACTTCAACTGCCGTATATCGTTGGGCTATACTTTCGGCAAATTATAGCCCGATGATATACGGCAGTTGAATGTATTGGGTTTAGTGAGATGTTTACATTTATAGAACAAATAAAGTTTTTGAAGTTCAATAAAATTCTGTGAATTACAGTATTATTTTTATAGTAAACATAATTAAAATTTATATTTATATGTTTACTTCTAAATCTTGATTTAATATTTTCCAATATGTCATTGTCATTTTTAATATCAATAATAAAATATCTTATGTAAAATGCACGTACCTATAAGCTTTTTACTGGCGTGCGTATCGGAACAAAATATAAAATGAAATAAAATAAAAGTCCGTTACAAACGTTTTCGAACCGCAACGGTTCGAAAACGTTTGTAACGGACTTTTATTTTATTTCATTTTATATTTTGTTCCGATACGCACGCCAGTAAAAGGCTTATAGGTACGTGCATTTTACGTTACTCCGGTGTAGTAATACTTCTATCTTTTATGTTTAGTTTACTGATCTACTCTACTCATCAAAACCCCAAAAACCTTATTTCTACACCAGCAGGAGTTTAATCTTTCGTGAGGATGTGGACAAACATTTTTGACCTAATTATAGGTCTGCTCCAGGTCTCAAACTTTTTGTTCCATTTTGGAATTTGATTGAGAACAATATAAAATTTCAAACCTCGGAATGAATGACGTTAAAGTTCAAAATCATGTTCGATGTCCTTAGTATAATTATTTATATATTTAAATAAATGTTATATACTTTAAATGTAGGTAGGTTTCACATATGTCTTTTTTTAATTAACGAGATCTGTTTTCTTAATTCCTGTTTGGATCATCATAAAATGTTTACCATATACTTGAAATCTTATCCTTTTCCTTAAAATTGAGGCATTCTCCTCTCCACATTGCTTTGTAAATATCCAGAGCTTTCCATGTTTTAGCATGCTCTAACTGGATGGTTTGTCCAGCAAGATTTGCTCAAAGTTAGGTTTTACCTCCTGTTCAGAGGCATATAAGATGGACAGAGAGGTGATTTGTTACATTTAAAAGAATATAAACAATAAAAAAAATCTTTGAAGACAATTTTCATTCAAATAAATACATGAAAAATTAAAAAACAAATTTTTTCGGTTTTCACAGTATTCTTGGTATTGCAAAACCAAAAATAAAAGCATGGGACACTCATGGGAAACCCATAAATAATTTCTTAAATATACTAGTTTTGTCTCTCATAAGTTGGAAAGAAGCAAATTTATTTACAGAAGAGAAAAAAATTTTATGACTTAAATTTCTACAAGCAGACAACACAAGACAATGGCACAGTCAAAATGTGGACCAAATAGGCACCTGTCTTTGTGCATCCACACTTTCCAAACGTGTAGGAACCCTGTTCATATAGTAACTTACTGCTAAGTTTTCGTCGTTAAAAAATATTCATGCTTTTAGTTTAAGTTTGAATTCTTAAAACTGGAATTTTTAACAATTTAACAGTTTTAAATGTTTAAATCTAATAATTTTTAAAATACTTACGTATGATATTAGTAACGTAGATGCAAAAAACGATGTTAGAAGCATTTCGTTTCCAAACATGAGAACATAACTTATTAATAATGAACACTGTAATAAAAAATTATTTGTATGAATATAAATTCTTGAATTGTAAACAAATATTCTTAACTTATTATTCTATTTCTAAAACAATTCATTCAGTTTCCAGAAAGCTTGTGATATAATTGTCGACAATAATAGCGTGTATAAATTTGATTAGTTACAGTATATTTACATAATTTATAACAAATTACTTTATTTTATAGCATATAAGACAGCATATAACACCCATTTTTGGAAGAAATATTTATGAAAAAGTATTTAATGTATTTAAGCCGATTCACCTTTGATACTCACCCCCAATTTCTTTACTGTACAATGAAGCCAACCACAACACTACAGCGAGCAGAGAATTAATAAACAATCCTCACAAAACACTTTAATTTGTTGAGACTGTTCATTTCGATACAAACTAATTTTTGTACAGTAAAGCATTGAAAATCAAGATGTCAAAAATCTAGATTTCGCCATTAAAAAGTAGATATTAACCTTTTTAATCATAACTTCATTGTTCGTGTTCTTACATTCATTCAAAATTCAGACTTTTTAAATTTTGAAATTACAATTAGTATATTTTTTATTTGAATATAGCGATTAGTGATTCCGCAAATTATATTTTGAATCTGTACGTATTCCTACAATCCTTACGAAATAATGGCTCGAACTTAGAACAACTAAAGTTGAATCACAATATATTTGGAAATTCGGTACTTAAAATGCTAATATTTATGTATATTTGAAAATCTAGATGGGGTGTGGCCCAATTAGTCCAGCTTTTTGACAATTCGCTGTATTTTGCTTTAAAAAAATGTAAAATTAGAATGCATATTTTTATTCATTAGGTAAAAAGATGATTTAAAAAAATTCATTTACAATTAAAATTTATCATTAAAATATTTAACATGAATACATACAAAAGTTGCTTAGTAAAGCTAATAATAATAATAATAATAATAATATGTTTAATTAATACTAAACTTTTTATTCAAGAGTTGGACCAGGTAAAGGTTACACTGTAGCTTAACCAAAGGCCATTTGGAATATTCGTTAGCCTTTCAGAGAGTGCAACATCACATGTAGGACAGAGGACCATTTCGACATCTTTTTTATGAAAAATGCATCTTATATGCCATAAAATACAGTAAATATTAAAAAATACAAATTTAAAAGCTTTTAATTAATTAAAATATTAATAATTTCTAAAAATTCTTTCATTTATCTTAGATAATTAAACATAGAGGTAATAAAACCTATACATTGTATAAATTTACATAATAAACCTTATATAAAATTTAAATTCCAAGCGATGCTCTTTGTTGAAAAATTCAAAAACAAGAGATAAAATTGATATTTTTTCAAATTACTTTGTTAACAAGAATTACATTATATTAAGATTTTGAAAAAGAAAACAATTTTACTCTTCAGAACAATGATGATGATGTATTTCAATTAAAAGCAAGGTTGAGGCCGAAGTTTTAAACGCGAAAACGTGTAGGTCGGACGTTCGGCGCCGCTTTCCCATAAGCCTAGAAGTCTGACATTGGCATTTGGAATGTCGAGCACAATTCCACTGACTTTCCAAACATCATTGTCAAACTTCTAGGCTTACGGGAAAGCAGTGCCGAACTTCCGACGTACACGTTTTTTGCGTTTAAAACTCGGCCTCAACCTCGTTAAAATATATTCAATTATAGGTGTAAATAAAAACATGGGGTTATAGATTTAGAAAGAAAAGGGTAAAATGAGTTTTTCACATATTGTATTTTATTTAATAGCTCTCAAAATACTTGACATCATTAAATTAAATTTTAATTTGAATAAATTTCAATTAAATTCAATAAGAATCTCCTCTTCATAATTACATTTTATTTTTGAGTGATAATGATTTCATACAGATCATCATTAACAGACCTGAAAAAAAGGTCTAGGATTTTCTTATTTTAAGAAAATCCTAGACCCTTGCAATGAAAACTCCAAGAAGTTTTTGGCTCAGAGATGTACCATATTTTACGGACTATAAGACGCACCTGAATTTTGGAGGCAATTTTTCGAAGAAAAAAGTGCATCTTACAGTCCGTAAAATACGGTATATCCTGAATTTACAGTATTTATGAACAAATGTATATACAGTGAGTATCAGACCAACATACTACACATTTTTCCTGAAAAGTACTTATTATAGTATAGTCAAAGCCAAGTAATGAACTGATTGGCAACATTACCATTAGACAGAACACGGCAAAAACATGGCCAAACAAAACAAATCATGAATTTGTAAATAGGAACAAGTACTGAGGTGAGAATTATTGGATACAATTCATAACTTTTGTCGAAAAAGTTTTTTATCGACTTTTACCATCTATAAAATAAACTAAACTTTTCATTTAACCTATATGAAAAGACCAATTATAAAAAAATTATTACAAATATAAACAGTGTCACAATGTTCAAAATGCCTTCTATTTTCGTTGTGAACATCTTTCAATCATTTCTTGGAAAGAATTACATGCATGAAGAATCTGAGTTTTTCTGCGTGATCTGTATACTCTCCTGACGCATGTTAGATCTGACAATTGTAGTGGCCAGCACATTTTTCCCAAACTGTGAGACAAATTCTATAAGTTAACCCTTTGCCTGCCTATCGTACTGCCCCCTTGTTTACATTTATTTTGTAAAATGGCCGAGGTACATTTATTAATATCTTTCGTTTTAAATACCATATTTTCCAATAATTTTTATTAGAGAAATTTATGAGGAAAAAAATAATAATATATCATAACTGACATTCAAACTTGAAAATCTGTTACTTTTTGTCAAAATTAACATTGTTCGGTTACTTCATTCTTATTGGCACTGAGCCAGAACGATGTAGAATATTGTTTTGTACAATTCGATATAAAACTTATGCATGTACGTTTATTCGTTGTGAAATTATCACGCACTATATCATACATTTGCTTAAAATCAAAACTTTATTCTGCTATCAACTAATATAATGAACTAATATACTTTACTCACTTCATATAGAACAAGATTATATATTTTTGTAATAAACTTATGATTACCAGTAGCAATAGATGTAACATTTTCTGATATTTTCGATTAAAATAGAAATTAAAAATTAAAAAAATATATAAAATATCAGAACTGAAGGGTTACAACTTAAATATTTATAACACATTGACATATTATAGCTGAATAAACTTATTATAACATGAATGAACTTATTATAGTAATATTATTGCATGAATATGCTAAAAATGAAATAAAAAATTATCAGGAAATGAAAACTTAAGAAAAAAAGCATTAATTAAAATTTTTTAAGTCAACAAAACACCACCTGGACAAAAATATGTGAAACAGACAATAAACAAGACGCTGCCGTCAAGTGCTGACGTCGATAAATTTTATAAAAATCGATTTTTAACAGGGTATCAACAAATCGGTACCCTGGACTATTTGCTTAACAATTAGAAGTACGACAGATCGGTACCCCGGCCGGGAAAGAGTTAAGACTCATAAGTTTTCTCACAGATGGATCAAAGTGCCACCATAATCGCATAACCTGTAATAAATATGAATTATTCCAGGTTTGTTAGATCAGAGTCACTAACAATGAAAAATACTTTAAAAAAAATTGTAAATTCTAAAAAATAAAGACGAGATTATTTTCAGACTAAAACAAGTAAAATGGAGCTATTGGCAAAGAAATGCTAAACGAATGGCAAAGAAATACTAAACCTTTATTGCCAATAATAAAGGTTTAGTATTTCTTCGCCATTCGTTTGCTTAACTGAATCACTTGAAGTCGGATAAAAAAGAGTAATTTTACTTGTTTTAGTCTGAAAATAATCTTGTCTTTATTTTTAGAATTTACAATTTTTTTAAGAATACAGTAGAGTGTCATTCATCCAAAAGCCGATCAACCGAAACATCGGTTAACCGAAAGCTTTCCAGTCAGACTGTGTCGTGCGGAATCGAACGTTTTTGATACTAGATTAACTTCTAAAGTGTAATTTTTTTTGTTTTTATATTTTTCAATATATTTGTTTTGTTTGTACAAAATAAAGAAATAATTTTTAACGATACAATAGCCACGATTATTATTATAGAAATTTTCATTAAGCTTAAAATTGACGAAAATTCAACACAAAGCGACACACAAGGAGAAAAATTTCAACATGAGACAGGTTAATATATTTTTTCGTACATAATTGGTTATCCGAAAAATAAGTTATCCGAACAACCCCAGTCCCAATTGATTCGGATAAACAACACTCTACTGTATTACCGATCCCATTGTTTAAATTTTACGAAAGAAAAACACGTTAAATTTCAGTAATAAGTTTCAATATATCGGAAAATCATAATTAAAATACTCTAATGCTGTCTCAGAGCAGCCCAAGTGCAACTAAATTTGGTATGGTGAAATTTCAAACATGTAAAAGATATTTCTGTAAACAAAACAATTAGTAACAAAATTCACTACTATGACATTTTTGGCACTACAAGCAATTAAAAAATGCAGTTTCCTTTACAAAAGCATGCGTTGAAACTAAATTCTGAGTATAAAAGTGGCCGCAGCCATCAAATGTCATTCTTATCAGTTATGATGGCTATCACCTTACCAGAATGTGCACTTCTTGTAAAGCTGTTTTACTAAACATTAGCAATTGCTGCAGCTGCACTTCTGAAATTTTATGACTCCACAAGCTCTCAGAGAATAATACCTCAATTCAAGGAAACAGCATGTCTGGGTGTTCAACCTGACCTAGGGCACAAACCCATTACTTCACAAGCCATTAATAACAACTATGGTAACATCTTCAAACAGTCAATGAATAATACTGCAGATTCCAGTAGTACATGTGCAATATAGTGGCAGTTGGGCAGTGTGGAAGGTTCCAAAAATATTGATGCATTGTTATTCATATAAGATCAGCCATAACCAGCAGTTGCTTGCTGCCAACAGGAAAACCTCAGTGATCTTTGTATTGATCTCCCTTGACAAAACAGATATGTCGTAGCTATGGAAAATCCTGTAAAGTAACAAGGCACATTTTCATCTCAATAGTGAAAACCTATACTGTCACATTTGGCCAAGGAAAATCCTCATTTTCCTGAAATTCTATGCACTCACTTAAAGCCACAGTCTAGATTCACTACCACATTTATCCCTGAACCTTTCTTCGAAGAAGTTAGTCTCAGTGGTGTGATATGCTCTGTGATGATCCAAAAATCTCAAGAGACACTCAACACTTTTACCGTATCTCAACTGAAATAACAACAATGCCTCTATCTGACCACTTTCATGAAAAATGGAAGGCCTCACATATCAGAAGCTGCATACAGCTGTTTCTGTGACATTTTGCCAATAACAGAATAATTGTGTATTTCCTACCACCCAGCCACCTTGTTTTCTGTATTTTAGGTCATATGATTTTTGGTTCGGGCATTGCAAATTTGGTAGCTTCAAAACAGTATCACACTGCACACGAGAAGCATGCCATCAATGCATGTTCATTGCCTTTAGGTTTTACAACTTCAAAATGGGAACATCAAGCAGTATCCCCTGCATCACTAATGTCTACAAATAGCATGAATGTCCTGTACAAGTAATACTTGAAACATTTCCTGCTCATACTGTCAAACCTCCAATAGTGGCGAGTTTTGGTACTAATTTGTTTACAGAAATGTCTTCCTTAAATCCTGAAATCTCACAATACCAGATTTGGTTCCATTTAGACTGCTAAACACGTCTCTAGACAGAATAGTGGTACTTAAATTACAATATCCAATACAGGTATTCCTCACTTTACGACCTATCTGCTTAACAACCACTCACACTTACGACCAATTGAGTTTCGACCTGCAATTCGGGGAATCCCCTCTTTCAGCTTGAGTGTCGATCAGCGGCGAATGGTGACATGCGCACTAAGCGTACTATAATAGGCTTGCGCATACTAGAATTGTCTATTTATGAATAAATTTGAAGTTTGTTGCATAATTTGTATAATTTTACAACAATCCTATATTCCTGGCGCAATCGACCAATTCGCTTAACGACATAGTCGTCAGAATGAAACTCGGTCGTAAAGTGAGGAGTACCTGTACAACAGCTGTTGAAATAACAGATTTAATTTAACATAGTAAAGTGATTTAACAAATAATATAATTATCAAATTTATATGCATCTAAATGGAACATAAACATTGAAAAATCAAAAACTTACCATCTCACTGATTAGAATCATTTGTAAAGTTTCAGTAGCAACATATCCCAGCATATAAGTTACAAATATAGCCATTATTTGAGTTAGCAAAACAAACTGAGAAAACTGAAAATAAAAATTAAATAATTTACCTTAATAAATTTAAAAATTAATCTAAAATGAAAATAATAAGCATAAAAATTTTTATGAATATTTTTTTATAAACTTCCAGTGGGGTAGCGAGGGGGGTGGAAGGAGGTGTATCATGCCCCAGGCACCACTTGCAGAGGGGCACCCAAATGGTCTCCAAGACAAACTATACAGTAGAGAGTTGTTAATCCGAATCAATTGGGGACTGGGGTTGTTCGGATCAGTGATTTGTTCGGATAACCGATTATGTACGAAAAAATATATTAACCTGTCCGATGTTCAAATTTTTCTCCATTGCATGTTGCTTCATGTTGAATTTTCGTCAATTTTAAGCCTATCAAAAATTTTTATAATAATAATTGAGGCTATTGTATCGTTAAAAATTATTTCTTTATTTTGTACAAACAAAATAAATATATTGAAGAATATAAAAACATGAAAATTATACTTTAGAATAATAATAATAATAAGTGAAAGGGTTGTGAGGCCTTACTCGGAGGTATAGCCCTACAAGAAGAAAGGAGGGAAGGAGGAGTTAGGAGGTGGGAAAGGAGAGGTGGGGAGGGGGATTAGGAAAGGAAATAGAGGAGGGGAGAGGAGAATGAGGGTGCCGCTGGGAACCGTCTGTTAAGACGTAGAAAGGCAGAATTACAAAATACAAATACAGTACCTAAGAATTAATAGGTGGAATAACTGAACAACAAGAAAGGCACCTTGGTTTGGCTTACAATACAATTGAGAACATGGGATGGGTGCCGGTGAAAGTAATGAGGAAGGAGTAGCACCCTTTTAGAGATACCGAAGTCCTTGAAGTGTGGTCCTTTGATGGTTGCCAACCTTGTGCCTTGATGCTATGGAGTCTGGCTGTGGTTGTCCGGTGAGATAGCTGGCATGTTGGATTGAGTAGCAGTTGGGAGATGATAGTCTGATAAGTTTAGGTTGTTAACGAATTTGACAAAATTGGTGTATATGTCCTTGTCCTCGAGGAATACGCTAAGGTGGAAGGCCAGCTGTGTCCTTTATGGGTTGTCAGGTCTCTGAGATGTTGGCGGTGCTGAATGAACTTGGTGCATGTAAATATTAGATGGAAAGGGTCGTCCCTCTCCTTTACAAGACAGTCACAAAGTCCATTTCCCTTCTTAAGGAAACGATGAAGGTAGCACTTAAAATTGCCATGGGCGGTGAGAATCTGCGTAATAGAATGAGTCGTACTCAGGAAAGTGAGGCGGGAGCTACTGTTGACGTCCGGAAGGAAGTTGTGGGTATTCCGTCCAGTGTGGCTACTGTCCCAGTCTTTTTGCCACCTTGACACAGTGATGGCGGTGAGTTCCTTCCTGAGGAAGGAGATGAGAACGGAGGTGTAGGAGTACTTGGAGGCTACTTTATGGGCCTTCTTTGCCAAATTGTCTACAGTTTCGTTGCCGATGTTGCCAGAGTGACCCCTGACCCAATAAAAGGTAATGAGAGTCACACCAGCAAGGGCACATAATGTGTCCAGACAATTACTTATGATTGGGAGTTTACGGTTTCCTTTTTTTATCTGATGCAGTGCAGTTTTGCTGTCACTTATTATGTTGATCCTTTTCCCAGTGAACTGCCGGATATTGTCATGGATATGTTGGAGAGTCTTCCAAATTGCTAAAGACTGCTTGATTCACAGAGCAATTCTCGTACAGTTTGTAAGCAGCATTCCAAAAAAGTTTCCCTTGGGGATCCACCAGGTGAGCAGCTGCACCGACAGCACCTGGGGCCTTGGAGCCATCCGTGTAGAAACTGAGTCCCTTCAAGGACAGTGGAGGATGTTGGACAAAGTCGTAGGTAATGCTGTTCGCCGGGTGGACAGAAGTTTGGTCCTTCTTGATGTCAAGGCCACAGTTTGCGATTTCGTCGATCAGGGGGTGTATTGTGTCCGGAAGATTGTGATGATTGATCATCTTGTGGATGGTATCAGGGCTAACGTTGGATGAGAGCTTGCCCATTAAGAGGTTCATTACATATTTTTGGATGATCACAAGGTTGACTGGGGCCAAACCTGCGATCACTAGGAGAGCGTCAGTGGGAGCGGTGTTGTAGGACTTAGTGATAGCGATTGCCGCTTTCTGCTGAGCCGAGAGCAGTTTCTTTCGGTTGTGGACTTTATTTACAGCGTACCCCCATACCTCACAGCAATAGGTGAGAATGGGTTCAATAGCACATTTGTAGATGAGTTTGCTGTTAACGCTGTTGAGGCCCCAACCGTTTCTGGCTATGGACCTTAGGCTATGGCTGGCTCTGATGGCCTTATTATAGGCATAGTAAACATGATCCTTCCACGAAAGCTTAGGGTCAAGGATGACCCCAAGATATTTTAAATTGTTAACAATTTGAATTTTCTCACTGTTTATCTTGATAGTGGGCTTCTTTTTTAGAGGGAAAACCATAGCAGAGCATTTGTTATAGTTGATTATTAATTTGTTATCTTTGCTCCATTTGTAGACCAGATCCAGAAAGTTATTAGTATAATTTTGAAGTGTTCTTTGGTTTTGATGAGAAAGAAGGATAACTGTATCATCTGCATACCCTTGAATGTGGGGGTTCCCGTAATGGGAGGTGTCATTTGTGAGGTTTAGGATCCCATTATATAAAATGTTCCACAGGAGTGGACCAGACTTTGAGCCTTGGGGGCACCCCCTGGTGATGGCAGTCCTATGTAAGGCTTCCCCATTTTTCACGGCCAGGGCAGACCTCTCCATAAGATAACTTGTCAACAGATTGAAGATGTTAAGGGGGCAGTGGACATTGGCTAGGGTGGCCAGCCACCAGGCATGATCAAATGCCCCTTTGAAGTCGATGCTGACCATGATAGTATGGTTCCCCCTTTTTTTGGCCTCCTGAACGTAGGAAATGACCTTTTCTAGAGCATGGTGGGTGGCTCTCCCTTTCATGAATCCAAATTGGTTGGGGTTTAGGATGTTATTAGCATTTAAGTGATGTAGGATCCTGTCAGCCATTAAGGCATCCAACACCTTCCCTACCACAGAGAGAAGGGAGATGGGGTGATAGTCAGTTGCTTTATTTGGAGGGGTGTTCTTATCCTTTTGTATCAGTTTAATGGAGGCCTCCTTCCAATTTTTTGGGAAGTATCCACAATCAAGGCATTTATTAAAAAGGACTGAGAATGTGGTGGGAATGGCTGCATAAGCTTGCTGAGCCATCCTCCAATCTATAGAGTCTGGTCCTGGTGCTTTCTGCTTTTTTATGTTGTTAAATTGCCTGGAGATTTCTTGAGTGGTGAAAGGCCTGTCATTTACATCAGAAGAGGTGTTCATACTCTGTTTCCTGATCTGCCTGTGGTAGTCTGTGTCCGTACTGGGGTTATCTGGAGGAAACAGTTCAGAGAAGATTATTTTGTAGGTGTCTTCTAGGGTGTTGGTATAGTTTTGAGAGTTTGCGATGGTAGCCGGGGTTGAGAGCAGTTTCTTTTTCTTGAAGGAAGTGTAGTATGGGGTTGCCCAGGGTCCCCGTTCGTTGGAGGCGTTGCAAAAATTTTGCCATGATTTCTTCCTAGTCCGATTGATCAGGGTTTTATATTCTTTAAAATACCTTTGGTAGGTCTGGTGGAGATTCTGCTTATTGTGAGGATCTGATTCTTTCCTGTACTTTCTTTTAGCTACACGCACTTTCTTCCTGTGGGTTGCAAGTTCCTGGCTCCACCATGGGGCTGAGGGTTTACTGGTTTTTATTCTTGTGGCGTGAAAGTATGCTTTGTGGAGAGCATTTTGAAGCTGATCAACAGCGTAATCGATATCATGTGGTTGATTGATAGAGGTAAGCTCAGTGGAATCCCAGTGAGTTTTTATGTAGTCCTGATAAAGGTCCCAGTTAGTGATGTTGTGAATTCTCAATTTTTCTGGGCAGTTTGCAAATAGGATCGGGGTCAGAATATAGGCGTGATCACTCGCTGATAGACACAATTGGGTCTGGCAACTGATTTTAAAATTCAACAGGATTGGGTTTGCAAGACATAAGTCAATCCAACTTTCCCCATTGCTGCTAGAGAAAGTAGGCAGCTGACTAGTATTCAGAGACTGGAGGTCCATTTCCGAAAGGAATTCACTTACCGCATGGCCCCTAGGGTCTTCGACCGGGCTATGCCAGATGGGGGATTTTGAATTGAAATCCCCACATACCAGGATTGGGTTTGCAGAGAGTTTATTAATATACCCTTTTAGTGCATTAAGAGGGGGAAGGATGTCTTCTGAGGGTGGAGCATATACATTGAGGATGAACAGGTGGTGAGAGCCGAAGCTGACTCTGATGGTAGTGATATAGCTGTTACAATATTGTGTCACCAGCTGGGCATTCAGGTTATTATTGACAATTTGAAATCCTGTCTTTATCGGAAGGTTGTCCTTGCTCCAGGTATAAATACGCCCCCTGCCTAACAGGGCGACCTTTCCGTCATGGAGGTAGGGTTCCTGGAAGGCAAGGATGTCAGCCTTTAATTCTACTGATGTCTGGATGGTATTTGACATGGCTGCCTTACACTTCTGTAGGTTATCTGCAGTATGTTGAGAGTAGCCTTTGTAGGATGCGTTGAATTGTTTGTCTGTTTATAGATGTTATTGTTGGCCATGTTGAATGCCTGGGAAAGAGCCATTATTCATAATTTGTTGTCTGAATCTGAGTTGCTTTATACCTTTTAAGCATCGGACATGATTTGTCAAAGGCATTGTGATCGGTCGAGACCGCCTTATTTGCTGGGACTCTCTTGTTATACTGCCTGCAGTTATAGCATTTAGGGTCACATTGAAGGTGTGGGCAGTCCTTAAATTTATGGCGCTTTGTACAGTGGGTACAACGCTGTTTCTCAGTGCATCTGTGCGATGTATGCCCAACCCAGTGCAATTAAAGCAGCAGGTAATTGCTATATAATCATCCAGAAGAATTGAGGACCAGCCTATGTAGACTCTTTGGTTCTGTATGAGCGAGTTTCTTATGCCTGGCTGGACACTTAAGATGACATGCCTGGTATGGCTGTTTCCTTTGGGACTAAAACTGCGATTAATTTTGGTGCTGTTGATGAACTCTTCTTCGGGTAGAATTTCATGTAGGAAGCTATTTTGTTGATAGATATTCTGAGTTAGGTCGCCTTCTTCTATGTAGTTGGGCACGTTATACAAGATTAGTTTTGGTAATTTCTTGATCCTATCCACAATCCGTATTTTATTTGCTAAGGCCTCGTGATTTTGGACTGATTTTTTTAGAGTGTGGAGGTCGGTTTCATCATGCAACAGTATCTTAATGTCTCCGCTGGGGAGAGGTCTTGCTGACTTAATTTTAACTCCGAGCCTTTTAGGATCGACGTGCATTTGTAAGAGCCCCATTGTCTCTTCAGGGATTGGTGTTGGTTCCTCGGGTTCCCTTATGGCTGAAATTATTAGATCATGATTCTCATTTTTTGGGTTATGTACCCCTTCAAGTTTGGCCGATTTGGCTGTTATAAGTTTTGTGGTCTGACTCATCGGCGTAAGATTCTTCTTTACGGCAGCAGAGTATGTGCTTTTGAGTTGATGGATACCAGTGATTTCGAGCGCCTTAACCCTTTCACGGAGAGCAAGCATGACCCCGAAGATCTGGTTGGCGGCGGCATGCATTTTCACCGCAGCCTCCCTTGCCTGAGTACGCTCCTTTGTTTTTACAAAAATGTTGGAGTTGATGGGAATATTAGATAAGATTAACTCAAGATTCTCATTAATTACAGTGATTAATTCTTCTTCCACAAAGCTGTTATTTAATGTATCGTTTTCGTCCTCAGTGACCATTTTGTTCGTAAACAAAAATACTTTACAGGGAAAAACAGGACTGGAACATTTGGACAGGGAGTCCAAGCTTATGCAATGGCACTTAAGCCGAGTTGGCCTCTTCAGAGGGCGAGAAACACGACACGCCGAAACGGCGCGAGACCGCCGAATGGCTAGACCGAGAATTACACAAACTGGACGCGCACGAGCGACATCCTATAAGCTCGACCGACAACAAAAAGCAATAACGAAAGCGTACCAAAATTGGCCGGAACAGGAGAGGCAACAGCCGAAGACGCCGAACGCCGACCGGCTTACCTACGCCGATTGACAAGCACTACCACGTGGCAGAAGACAGATCTTTGTCTAACGGTAAAATTACCCAACGATTTCTGCGCTACTGTTACGAAAGATACAAAAATGAAACTTACAGGTTAAGATACTTATCGGACAGGCTAGATAATACTGACAATAATTCCGACGAATCACAGTAGGGAACTCCAGCGGGGGCCGAAAATGAGCGAAAGAATCGTACGTTAATATCTCCGGAAGTTGATGTCCAAACTTAAAAAAAATTTTACACACAGGAAGTAATCGTTGACCTGGAACTAACGATACCAGATAATTCAAGAACATCAGACGATAACCAAAAAAAAACACAAACGAAAACAGAGCACGAAAAACACGACCGCTTACTAGAGATCCCCTAGCGGTCTTATACTTTAGAAGTAAATCTAGTATCAAAAACGTTCGATTCAGCACGACACAGTCTGACTGAAAATCGTTCGGATAAGCGGCGATTCGGATTACCGGGGTTCGGATTAACGACTCTCTACTGTATGTGTTTCTGGAGGAGGGAGGAGGCGCCAATAAAGTGTCGTGCCCCGGACACCAGTTATGTTCGTTAAGCCACTGTAAACTTCAATTGTGATTCATTGAATAAATTATTGATTTTGGATTAAAATTTTTCTCTATTTTAATAAACTTATCAAAGAAATTTAAACAGTTAATTTCCAAAATAATTTCATTATGCAATTATTTTGTTCATATAAAATAAAATCGGATGAAAATATTTCCTATTTTCTATACATACTTGCCAGAACAAAATGGATATTATAGTTAATATCGAAATTATTAAAAAGTTATTCCAACTTCTTCTGTTATCCCTGTAAAAGAAAGAGAAAAATTAATTATGTTACAAGATTTCTATTTGATTTAATCATTTTAACTGTTATTATTTTTCTATCTATATATAAAATTTAACAAAACTATAAAACTTAAGTTTACCTCAAAGTTTTTGTTATCATCAGCATCTGTGCTAAGAGTATCGGATACGCAAAACTCTCTCTCAATGGCGGAGTCCACTGAACACGAGTTGCCTAATAAATATGGTAAATTTTTTTATGAATTATGAAAAGTACAAATGACAGATTATCAGATGCATGTAAAGATAATTTATTTGTAAAAAATTAAACTACCTATTAAAGGGTGACTTATATATTTGTTAACTCCATATTTTCATAATTATGAAGCTTAAAAATATGTTTAACTTGTTTTGTCGACATCAGTTAATAGTGAGGTTGAGACCGAAGTTTTAAACGTGAAAACGTGTACGTCGGACGTTCGGCGGTGCTTTCCTGTAAGCCTAGAAGTTTGACAATGGCGTTTGGAAAGTCAGTGGAATTGTGCTCAACATTCCAAATGCCAATGTCAAACTTCTAGGCGTATAGGAAAGCGGCGCCGAACATCCGACGTACACGTTTTCACGTTTAAAACTTCGGCCTCAACCTCGTTAATAATTACATTTTACTTCTATTTACGAGCGCTTGATATTTGAAAATTTGATTCAATGAGCCATTTTTTCTTAGTTTCCTTTCCCACTTGCAACAAGACAAATTCCAACAAGCCACGATTAGATAGTTTGTAGGTTCCGATCTCCATTTCATTTGTTTCATTCATGTTATGTCTTTGTTTGCTAGGGATAGTGATATTCATCTTAACGCAGTTGTACAACTTTATTTTCACATTACAGAACCTTCCATCAATGATTACAATTTCATTAACTAAAAAAAAAAAACAATTTTAATTTACGCTATTTTACTTGTTTCCTGTTTACCTATCGTATTAACTATTTTCTTGTTATCGGGCATTTAATTAATGATACAAAAACTTGCATATTTGTCTTATCTTATGTTGTATTTACCGATCTTGTTAACAAAATCAAATATTTAAACAAGAAATCAAATAAATCAGATAAAGAATTCAAATAATTTGTTTTTGAGTATTTGAGCCAAATATTTATTTACTGATAAAGTCTTATGACTATCAATAAATGATGATTCAAAAAATAAATGATTAATATTATTATTTTATTAATGCATAATATTAATAAAATACAAACAATACATTAAAAATATATATACCGTATTTTACGGACTATAAGACGCACTTTTTTCTTCAAAAAATTGCCTCCAAAATTCAGGTGCGTCTTATAGTCCGTAGCATCTTAAGCAATTTAAAAAAAAAAATACCTATAAAATTTAAGGTGCGTCTTATAGTCTGTAGCGCCTTATAGTCCGTAAAATACGGTGTATATATATATATATCTACTTTAAAAATCAAAATATAATGTGTAGAGATTAAAAGAAACTGAGAAAAAATATTTGATAACATCAAATATCTGAATTTGGCCATCATAAAAAGGATATTAACCCCTTTTGATGATAACTTCATTGTTAATATTCTAACTCATTCAGAATTCAGAAGTTTTTAATTTTCAAATTATAATTAGTATATTTTTTGTTCTTTATAAGTTCCTACATGATTTGTAAAATACTCGCTTGAACTTAGAATATCTAAACTTGAATTGCAGTGCTTAACTCTTTCTTGACCGGGGTACTGATCTGTCATACTTCTAATTGTTAAGCAAATAGTCCAGGGTACCGATTCATCGATAACCTGTTAAAAATCGATTTTTATAAAATTTATCGACAACAGACGTCAGCACTTGACGGCAGCGTCTTGTTTATTGTCTGTTTCACATATTTTTGTCCAGGTGGTGTTTCGTTGACTTAAAAAATTTTAATTAATAGTTTTTTTCCTTAACTCTGCATCACCTGATAATTTTTTATTTCATTTTTAGCATATTCATGCAATAATATTACTATAATAAGTTCATTCATGCTGTAATAAGTTTATTCAGCTATAATACGTATTATAAATATTCAAGTAGTGATCTTCAGATCTGATCTTTTATATATTTTTTTATTTTTTATTTTAATCAAAAATATAAGCAAATGTTACATCTATTGCTACTGATAATCATATGTTTATTATAAAAATATATAATCTTGTTCGATATGAAGTGAATAAAGTATATTAGTTCATTATATTAGTTGATAGCAGAATAAAGTTTTGATTTCAAACAAATGTTTGATATAATGAGCGATAATTTCACAACAAATAAATGTACATGCATAAGTGTTATATCAAATTGTTCATAACAATATTCTACATCTTTCTGGCTCAATGCCACCAAAAAACTAGGTAACTAGACAATGTTAATTTTGACAAAAAGTTACACATTTTTAAGTTTAAATGTCAGTTCTGCTATATATAATTTTTTTTCTTATAAATTTTTCTAATAAAATGTATTGAAAAATATCGTATTTAAAACTAAAGATATTACTAAATGTAAGTGATTTTTTTTCGTATGAATATAATGATAATTTAATTTTTGGTGAATTTTTAAAATAATATTGCCTGAGTGACCTCGACTGACCTATATTGCCCTCGGCCATTTTACAAAGTAAACGTAAACAAGAGGGCATAGGAAACGGACAAGAAAGAGTTAAAGAGTTAAATTAAAAATCTGTTGTATTCTTAAATGTAATCTATGATCTGAATATTTCAAACATCAATTTGTTATATTATTTAAAATTCTGAAAGAAAATTTAAGAGAAAATTAATTTTTTGATATAGTTAAGTAAAAATGTAACAAACTTCCTTGAGCAGAGAACTAAACAATTAACATATATAATATTTGCTTAATACTTACCTCACCATGATTGAAGAAAAAGCCAGACACTGCTAAAATTCCACCAAGAAATGAATTGCTGAAAATTAGAATGCGTCACCATTGATAATTGTCAAAATTTCTCTATATTTGTTAAGTATTTTTATGCTTTTTTTTTTATCATCGTAAAAATTAATTTTAAAAAATTGCTCTAAAAATTTATTTATTTATTAATATTTTATTCACAATACTTGTAAACAGGGAAGTAAAGAAAAAGTGTGACTATATTCAGAACTCAATTAAATTTTATTGTACTTACTTCATGACAAAAGAAAACATGCTAAATATTTTTACGTAATTTAGAATACGTTTTTTTTTATTTTTGTAATTTGATAGACTGAAGAGAGTCGAATAAATTAAAATGAATATCTACATAATAGTAAAAAAATACCATACAAGACCAAACCATAAATGCAAAAAATTATAAAAAGCACATTTTAAAGACAAAACTTGCAGACACCTGTAGGAAATGCCACATCGTAAACAAAACTACACGATATGTTGTATCGGGTTGCAGTGGCATAGCGAGGGGGGTGCAAGGGTGCCTCCCCTCGCTATGCCACTGCACTGAGTGCCACTACTCACAGAGGGACGCCCAAATGGTCTCCAAGACAAACTATATGTGTTTCTGGAGGGGGAGAGGGGCGCCAATAACTTTGTGAGCAAGCCCCATCTGAAACTACTGTGTACAAGTGGTATCTGTGCTTTCAATTGGGTGTTTCAGCTTTAATGACAATGAGCATGAAGGGTGTCCAAGGACTGTGGTAATTCCAGAGATTGATGTTGCCAAGGCCCTGCTTGATAAAAACTGATGAATATGTTCAGGCAATCTATGCATTTCTAGATCTAAAAAGGAGAGTTTGACATTTAGTTCTTCCTCCACAGTAAATTTGATATTTTCCCAAAACTGCTATTTTCTGTGTACCATAAAAATAACAGAGTGCCACATATTATTCCCGTCACTGCATTCCAGCCTTCACACTTTGTAAACTCAACAATTACTTCTTCTATTTGCAGAGCACGCCTTCTTCCGTCCAACCAGACATTAGTAAACAATGAACAACAACTTATTCTTAGAGCAGTACGCAATGCTGTTTATTTGCCTTCTAGGTTTCGTTAAATGCCTTCTAGGTTTCGTTATCTCTATAATCGGGTCAAGAAGTTGACCCTACAGACTTTCCTCCACACCAAGGATGAACTGAGGGTAGTACAACACCATTTTTGGCCCCATATCGTTGAGAATATCACATACTTTTCAGAATCAGATTTACTTTGTCTATAGCCCCCAACCTACACTACGAAGAAATGTTATGTAATGATTGAGACACTATCACATTAAATGAAAAATCAGGAATCTACAACATTCCGTTACAACACACACTCTCAGGGGAGGAAATTATTTACATTAGAGCTACTGCTAGAATGTTACAGTCCCGTATTTTAGAACATCATGATATTAAAAACAACAGACCAGAACTGAGTTATCTGAACGGGTACTAGACCAAGATTATCTAATGCTTTGGGTACACACCAAATCACTTAAGCAGTTCATTCAAATAACCAAATGTTCGAGAATTAACTGTCTTCAATTTGTTTTTCGCCTGAGGATGGCAGCTGTAAGCTGTTGAAAGTACTAGCAAGTACTTCTTAATTATGCTAATAAATTGTAACTGTAATGCTGCCACACTGTTGTGTTAATTATTTTATATGGTTGTTGGCATGAAGTGTCTTTTTATGATTATTATTTATTATTAACATTGAAATAACTACTTTATTCTGAAAACTAATTGTAACACACCATTTTTCTGTTCAAAACTATACATAATATTTTCAAAGAAGAACAAAAATGTTACTAAATGAGATAATCCATTTGGTTTCCAGAATTAAGCAGTAATTTTAACAATAATATTATAGTACTAAGTTTTAATTTTATTGATGTAAATACTTAATAATTAGAGAAATTACTTTACAAAGAATTTCTAAAAGAAATGGATCAAGATAAGACAGAAACCATCAATCCTCATATGTTTTAGGTAACGTTATTACCAGATACATTATTTGAACTAAGATTTTTTTCAAACTACTACTTTTTTCGTATATAACCCTCAAGTTATCCATGTTTAAAAAACAATTCAAGAGATTAGATTCAACAGATTATGTAAACAGCTACTCCCATAGGTACAGGGTACATGGTAATGTACCCTGTACCTATGGGAGTAGCTGTTTGCTCTTATAGTGTAGATTATACAAGGCTTTTATTTTTGTTGTTGTAATTCTCTGCAAATCACAGACCGCTGCAAGTTACGTCTGTTGTAAAAATACAATATTTCAATTTTGAATTTAAAAAGCTAAATACACATAAATGTTTATATCTAATATTTTATACTGGGTGATAAAGCAAAATTTACCTCGCTATGTGTTTTGTTTTATCAAGAACTACGGAGTTGATAAAGTCATTAAATTGAGTGTTTTAAAATCATTAGTATCTGTATTAGTACATAACTTAAAATGTTAAAATTTAAAAATTTCTTCATACCTTAACATTTTTCCATATAGAAATATAAGACCACTAACAAGTCCGTTCCACAAGAAAACTGCCGTGATATAAAAATATGCAGGTTCTCCAAGACCTAGAAATTAAATACAATTTTCAATTTTAACATATTCACATTGTCAACAAACAGTCAGAAAAAAATCATTAAATATAATTAATTAACTGTAAAAAGATTAGGCAGCAAAATATTTCTAGTTTCTAATAATACTTAATAAAACATTAGAAATCATCCACTCGATAACGGAACTAAATCAATAAAACACATTTAATGTAATTACAAATGCCGACGTTCTAATACAAGCGTAACTGTCAATGTTGTTATTTTTTCGCTGTTATTTCATTAGAAAGTGTTGAAAGGCCTTCTATTCTAAATAACTGCCCTTTAATTTAATATATTATCTGCATTTTCATTTATACATTTTACAATTGAAGTACTGAAAAGTCAATTCTAGAAAAAAGCCAAAATTCTGTTGTTAACAGAGGCATGACTAAGAGGCAAGGATATGCTCCGGCACCAACCTCGCAGGCTTCGAAATGAGCCCATAGAATTAAAGTCCCACAGAATTTTTTGTAACTGATGTTGAATCGGGCACCGGAAGAGGTTTGTCCGGGGCACCAAAACCATTCAGTATGGTCCCGGTTGTTAAATATATAAAAGTTAACAAATTTTTGAACCTAAATATGTCTTCACGTTAAATTTGAAATTTTATAATTTTTCTTAATAGTAATATATAGAAACAACACACAATTGAATATTTCTTGGTGCAGACTATGCTCTCGTCATAAGATTAAGTAAGGCGTAAACTAGATCATAAGACTTGTTATATTGCTTTTCTAATCAAAAGAACACTGTTATGCTGTAAAATGTTAAAATTATCAGGCACTGATATATCAATGAAATACAGGTATTTAAATCAAACTGCTTGCTAGATAAAAAAGCAAAATGACAAGTATTCCGAATCACCTATTCATACACTGCTTAATCTGTTGATGAGAGTAATGTCTGCACTGACGAATATTGAATTGTGAGTGTAATTCTATACCGTGTACATATTACTATTATTTTTACATTACAACAGATAATAATTACTGATTTTTATAGATATATATAATTATAATTAACTACTGTTTACAAATAATACTCATCAATACTCTTTGCATACAAACTTTTATTCTAGCACAAATTACTTATTAATTTTCAAAGAAGTAAGAGAATTTTCAACCTTGTTAAAAAGTTTTCAGGTTTAGAATGCAAAGGGACAGAGCTAAGATCATAATGCCAGCTTGATACAATCCAACATCAAAATACACTGAAGCACTTGAAATATACAAATCGGCACCAAAAGGCAAATTGATAAACTAGTCTGTAAAGACCAGGGACTACATCTAACGCATGGAAGTCGTGGTATGAAGTGAGTGAGTGATACAATGCACTTATGCATACAGACCTGTAATAAGTAAATTATACGTTAACAACTGTAGTTTTGTGCACTTAAATTTGGTCCAATATAATAAAGTTAAGAGAGATTTTTGTAAGCTTCAATCAGAACTTTCCACAATTACATTCCAATAGACGATACATAGGTGATTTTCTAATACAGAGATGATAATTCTTGCCTCAATATCAAACATGGCTGTGTATGGCAATTGTTTAATTCCAATGAAGAGCTCTATTTTTTATAAGAGATCATTTGAGACAATTTGTGGTTGTCTTTTATCCATGAAATCAATATATTTTCTGTCTTGTCGCTATGTCAGTTCTATGTCATAACAGCTACATCAGAGTTCAGTAGAACTCTTACTTTAGCTGCGTTGTGATTTTCTGTGAATGATCTTTAACTCTGACCAGAAAGCAGTTAGCTTCTCTATTACAGAGTTGACAAACTGTCTTAACATTATTAGAATATAAAATGTGGTAGGCACCAAAAGTCAAAGATAACTAAAATCAGCCTCTTCGTGTCCTCTTGCTTCGGAAGGAGATAAAACTCATCACTGATCAAATATTCCTGGTATACTCACTTGAAAACTTGGTCAGCCTGAGATTTTCTGTCAATTAGATCTATCTGATAGCAGCTGTTCATTTCTGAATGAAAAATTGGTTTGGAAACTAAGCCTTTCTTCTTATTATTTCTCTCTTGTTGGCTTGTTTCACACATTAATAAAAAATATTTATCATTTCAGTTGTTGTGTTGGCATATTTTCTTGACATTTCCATTTTCACTCCATCTTGATCTGCATGAAGATGTTCATTTCATCAAGAACACTGAATCTTTTCAGCTTTTGATATTGTAAAGACATATTCATGGAAGATTTAGCATCACAAGCTTATGGTAATTGTCATTATGTTGTAGTGGCTTTTTTTTCATCTTTTTCTGAAGTAATTTATCCACGAAACATACTTTTCATTTTCTTCACGGGTCCTCCTTGTATTGTATTTCATCAATCATCTCAAATAAAGATAATAAATATAATAATTATTAAAGAATTCCTACACACTAAGTAAACTCATAACAACCTAAAAACTCAACAAACAAACTTATGACACATACCAGTCAATGGAAAATAGAAAACTGATACTTATAACTACAACTAAGAAGTTGCTACACCCACGGCCTAAGAACATCTCCACAACGGCACTCAGCCAGCTAACGCTGAGCTGGCTGAGTGCTGTTGTGGAGATGTTCTTAGGCCGTGGGCGTAGGAGTCATCCTCAGCCAGCGCCGTATTTAACTAAGAAGTTGCTAATCTTTTAAACATAATGGTACAGTTTATTTTGAGGCATGATAAGTAGAATTGATGTAGAATTGTGACAGAGTGAAGTGGCCTAAAGATAAAGCAGACTCACACCAAGATATACTATTAAGTGTAAAATAAACTGTCTTTAGTGTTAAAAATCACAAAATTAATTCAAAAGACAAATGATTGTTTACAAGATTTTAGTCACAAACATTTTTTACACAGTAGGATATTAACATAAAAATTAAATAAACAAACTCAGATAAAATGTGTAAAAACAATGAAATAAATAAAGCAAATACAAATATATAAAATTATGTATAACCTTTAAACTAAAGGCACCTAAAAGTG
Source organism: Centruroides vittatus (assembly GCF_030686945.1). Lineage (NCBI taxonomy): Eukaryota > Metazoa > Arthropoda > Arachnida > Scorpiones > Buthidae > Centruroides > Centruroides vittatus. The sequence continues at coordinate 505,669 of NW_027120710.1, read as the reverse complement.
TAAAAAAACTATTTCCGCTATCTATCAAGTACCGTCCAATTCTCGAGGAGGGCCATCATCATAGAATTGCAAGGTTGCTAAGCAAGAGGTGTACAGTAGACAAACTCTCACAGGCCCACAATTATCTGTCATACCCTCCAATCTGGTTGCTCATGAGCTTCTGTTTTCATGAAAATGCTAGTCATTTCATATATCCTGTTTTCTCTGGTTTGATTTCTGTGTACAGTATTAACATCTCAGCCTGCTATATTATTTGCCTGACTCCTCCAAAAAGAATTCGTACCAAAGGATGACGAGTATATCATTCTCTGCCTTTAGGCCTATACACTCTCACTAATCCAGCGCATCTCTTTGCAAGGAATGGACAGATTAACAAGAGTCTAGTTTAATTAAGTTGGGATCTGTACAAGCCTGTATCAGTTACTATTCCTTCCAAATGGGTTCAAAACTACCATTTAAAATCTTCCTACTAAACTCCATTGTTTGCTAGGCCTGTGAAATATCTCTTTGATATACAACTTTGCAGGTAATCAGCATTTTGGTTGTGGTTTCTATCTAAGATGTCTTAACACACCACCAGTACTTCTTAATGTAGGGATTTTATAAACTCCAGATCTTTCCAATAGAGCAAAGTTGTCCCTATCATTTGTTAACATTCTCCTGAAATTGAATCGGGGATATATGGCTAATACTGGAACAATCCTTTCTAATGATTCTTAACTTCTAACAGGCTATTTTGAAGCTTCCTTTCAGCACACAGTAAATTCTAGAATAAACTAATTAAAAGCAGAATTAGTTCTAACAAAGCATTTTTGCTATAACTAATTTTGCCAGTAAGACATGGTTCTGACAGACTTCAGGTTTTGATTGTAACAGTGGCGTAGCGAACATAACTGGTGCCCGGGGCATGACACTTTATTGGCATCCTCTCCCCCACCAGAAACACATATAGTTTGTCTTGGAGACCATTTGGGCACCCCTCTGCGAGTGGCACCCAGTGCATAATACACCCCCTTGCACCCCCCTCGCTACGCCACTGCATACACACATATTTTCTGTATCAATTAAAGCTTAAAGTCAAATACTGAAATCATGTTTCTACCTGATCTCAATATTTGAAATAATCTTGACCAATTAAAAACAAATTACTCATAATTAACAATATGAAAACCACAGGATATAATGTTTAAAAATAAAAACACAAAAGAACAACTATGTATTTTTGTAGTCTGTACAAAATATATTACCTTCACAACTCTCAACTGGAGGAAGATCGTCTCCTCTCGAAACCGTCCAACACTGCTTTATGTTAATTTGAAAATGATGTGCAATCTTCACAAAGAATCTATATCCTATTCCCAATATAACCTAAAAAAAACAATTATTATTGTTTCAAATAACAATTTTAAATGAAATACTCTAATAAAAGTCTTATTATATGTCAGCCAATCAATGGATGACTATAATTTTCAGCTGAAATTAGCTCATAGTCAATCACTCAAACATTTTAAAGATTAGATATATTATTATTTGCTTTTCTATTTTATTAATATAGTATATAGTATTTAATAAAAAAAAATATAGAAAAACAGAAAATATGTTTAATAAAATTTTGCATAACACTGCTTGCACTAAATATTCAAATTTGATAAATTTAAACGAGTAAGGAATCAACAAGATTGGCTGTACTACAGATTACCACCTACGGAATTTCGGGACTTTGAGTATATATTTGACCTCGGGGGACCGAGACGAGTTCAACGATACCCTACTTTTGGACCCAAGACTAAAAATAAGAAAGTTATAATATTTACAATCTCTTGCCTTTCACGGTGCATTCCATGCCGTTTCAGATTTTTCTGCTGCCTAGTGGTGACGGTCATCTTTCGAAGGGATAGGTTAGGTTTGTTGGACAAGCCGCAATAGCGGCGAGTAGTATGAGTCGATGGTGAGCGATAGCAAGCGTGTCTAACTGCAGACGATCGGTGTGCTCGTGGATCAACATCTGCCTCTGTTGAAGGTATACATGGCCGACTTGCCGGACTGCCTGTTAAACATGCAATAGACTTAGCAGAGAGAGCAATGCGACTCCTGATCGTCGCACAATCGCCAGAAAAAAGTATAATAACTTTCTTATTTTTTGTCTCCAGTCTAAAAGTAGGGTATCGTTAAACTCGTCTCAATCCCCTCAGTTCAGAACAGGGTTTCTCATTTTCCGGTCTTTTGCTTGTCCCGGGATTCCAGGATAAAAGTGAACTGTTTCCCAAGATCCCAGGACAAAATTAATTATTTTTAACATATACAAATTATCATGAAATCAAATGATATAATTATTTTTCGTCTTTTAAAATAATTTAATGCATTCTACAACCTCCAAAATCATATTAATAACGCTGTGTAAGATATATATTAAAAATTTCCTTTGAACTACTAGAAATTTTCACAAATAGAAAAAATTTATTAGAGCTTGTTGGAAACTGCATACAACAACAACAAAATGCTTTGAATTGAGTTTAAAAAAATGAACTTAGATCAAACTTCTAACTTAAAAGGCAATTTTCGTTTTTTAAATGAAATATAATACAAAATATTGTAAATTTTTATAAGATTTTAAAAAGCAAAGATGGTCAATACTCTGATCACTCAATCTAATTCTTATTTTAGTAATAAAAAGCCTTGCTACCGAGAATGCCTTTTTCGATTCAATTGATGTGATTGGAATCGTGTTTAATGCATTTAAGAGAAGACAAATATTATGTGTTATTCACCTGTATCCTGAAAGATTTCTAGTTCGTTTTCGAGATTGTAGTACTTCTTTTGTTCTCTAGTATTCTTGATTTGTCTACCTCGACTGCTTTAATTGAAACATCATAGCCCAATAATTCGGCAGTTCGTTTGTCTTTAATAATCAAGTTATAAAGAAAAACTTCATACTTGCAGACTTTGTTTGTATCCTGGCCCAATTTGCACAACTTAGTGTTATGCAGTTATTGAAGCTACTGGGCATGGTTAAAAATTAAGACAACATAAGCACAATTATTAGATATTACAGGTAAAGAATTTTGAGAGTCTTGCCACAAATAAGCTACGTATTGATTATTGACCATTTGTGACGTGCCATAACGAGTAAAAATTAAAAAAACTAATAAGTAGGTTTAAAATTAATAAATACAAATGTATTCTGACAGTTTATGAGTTAATTATACTTTCTATTTGCAAAATTTCCCCAACCTTAACACAAAAGTGAATTTTTCAGAAATTTGCGGGATTTCCTGGGATATTTCCCAGGTTAAAAAAACCTTCTCAAACAGGATCCCGGGATCCTGTTTGAGAAACCTTAGTTCAGAAATATACTCAAAGTCCTGAAATCCATAGGTGGTAATCTATAGTATCCCCACAAGATTTATCATAATTTCCTGCTACGTATAATCCACAGACGACATTTCTTGTTGACAAACAACTTATTGTTACATAACCTGCAGGACAGTTTCTGGTCGAGAATTAATTTGTCGTGTCATTTGTGCATGTTTGCATTGCCTTTTATCTGTTTGCTCGCCAATCACCAATCAGTAAATAAATTATGCAATATGTAAATACATTTGAAAATTAAAAGACATTCTCAAATCTAGTAAAGAAACGAAATGACTCATTTTAAAGCAGTACAATGAAAATGAAAGTTTAAAATCCAGTATTATGATATACTGGATTTTAGTCTCAGGTTTATGACCACCCAACTTACAACAGCCAAAATTGGTATATTAAAAAAAATCAACTCATAATAATCAGTTGCATTCCTTAACACACTATAACAATTAAATATTTAATGTAATATTGTAATGTACATGAGTTCGTTTGTTTTTACCTACAACTCAAGTTTGCTTAAAAGTCATAAATGAAACTAAGTTTCTGCAGAGTTGTTTTGTCCAAGATTATCATTCTAATCTCAAATTTATAAAAAAGTTAATATGAATTATTATTGAAAGCATTCCTTTATTTATAACTTTTGATGTGGAGTATCATATCCATCTAATTCTGAATTAATAATAAATTAAATAAATAAAAATTAACAATAAAAATAAAATTGATTTCACATGAAGATTGTGCTGATGCCAACAATAGCGAGGTGGAGGCCGAAGTTTTAAATGTGAAAACGTGTACGTCGGACGTTCGGCGCCCCTTTCCTGTATGCCTAGAAGTTTGACAACGGCGTTTGGAAAGTCAGTGGCATTATGCTTGACATTCCAAACGCAATTGTCAAACTTCTAGGCTTACAGGAAAGCGGCGCCGAACATCCAATGTACACGTTTTCGCATTTAAAACTTCGGCCTCGACCTCGCTACTGATCGTTTCTTCATGTCTCTTACAAAAAGTCTTGTATTCCATTAGGTGGTGCACCTAGAGCAATTGCAAAGTGAGAACAAATTAATTAGTCTTGTAATTTATGTAATCTTTGCAAAGCTAATATTCAAAGTGAAGAGGTTGGCGACTGATAACACGCAAACAATTACCAAGAAATAAGCATGTCAATATATGTTGAAGTCCTCTCATCTATGACATTTTTAGTCCATTTCATAAAAAAATATATTTCTAAATTAAAAATAAATTACTCACCTCAGGATAAAGATTAAATCGTTTCAACGTATTTATAGTGCTTGGATACTCAGTTAAATTATTATACATAATGTTATGAAGTCCTTCAGAAATTGATTTACTTTCTACAATTGTTTTAAAATAAGAATAATAAAGACCCTGAAATATAAAATTTTTTCAATTAGGTCAATTTTTTATTTTATATAATGCAAGAGAGATATCAAACTTTACAAAAATCATCATAACCTTATTTGTGAAATAATGTTTCTAATTGCTTAAACACCAACCTTTATATTAAACATGAAAGAAAAAGTGATTGTAACATAAATTTTAAGTCTAAATTTATTTAATGGAAAAATGTACTAATAAACAACACTTTGAATATATAAGAATCGTAAAAATACCATCAAAAGATTAAAGCAATAATAAATTGGTTATGAAATAAAAAATATTAAAAAAACAAGATATCAATTAAGTCTGCTTTTAAAGATATGGGAGTGCTCTTCTGCTTGTACCATACACATCATGCGTCTAAGAATTTGTCTTAGCAATCGGAGTGCTAGCCATGGAGGATACCGGCAAGACGGTGCCATCCACACGCCTCACACACTTTTTTCACCGGTCGAGACAGACAAAACAAACCGTTTCGGGACCCATCAGATGGGGCAGTGGAGTCTAGTAGAAAAAGGAAAAAACTCACCATCTCCGTTCGGAAAGTCATCTCCCTCTCCAAGGTGGACAGATGAGAGAAGTGGCGGTAGTTTTCGAACAGAACATACTGGTGGTAGCTGCAATGAAAAACACGTCATCGGCGTCGGACCCGGGGACCTGGGCCCATTGTCACCTGGCCTCACCTGTTCAAGGCACCACAAAACGTTGCTGAAAATATAAGAATGAAGACAGTGAGAAGATTCAGTCCTCCTTTCTTAAATATGAGGAGGCAGAAAAGACACTTTTGTCCCCTATCCTACTAAAACCAGTAAAACCATAAAAGAAAATGCTCCATCAATTGGAAAAGCATTCTTTCTCAGATTCATAAGTAAAATGCTTTCCACCAGCAACTCTTCCAGGCCGGCGTGCAGTATTCCGGATCTTCTTCGATAGCCCTTTTAACCAGAGGCTGACCTCTGCCTCCGGTTAAAAGTCCACACAGGAGACTCCCTCTCGATCAACAGAGGGATCCAGCCCTGCATCCATCCACCCAATTCTATTTGGACCCTTTCCCAAAAGCACCCATTACGGTACAGGTAACTTTTGCCCGCTTAAAAGGAATGGCTCCCACAGTTTTACAGGGCCTCCAATTTTTAAGGCCGGCGGCTGGAAGTCAGGCCTCGTTACCCTTGCTTCTCCGGCCAGTGGCACCCTCATAGTCACCACTAGCCAGAGAAGCAAGAAAAAGATATAGTAAGATGGGGAAATTGGCAACTCAATTTCATAACTGTACGGCAACTGTATACGTGTATGAACAAAACAAAGTCGAAAAAGTATTTTCATAACCTTTAATTACAATACTGGATAGTTTCACCAAATACAAAGCAAAAGCGTGTAAAATCAAAATATGTCGAAATGCAATTATTCCCTGACGGCTGGGAAATACAACCACGTGCAAAAATGTCGACAGTTAGTGCTGTACTGGTTGACATTGTTCTTAAAAGGATAACTAACAACCAACTATGCCTAATTGTGAAGATAGGTAATAATTAATGAATAATGGTAAGTAATGTTTTCAATTGTCCTCTGCAGTATCTTCACAAAAACAATTAGACAGCGAGCTTATCTCGCGAGTACAACGCAGAGGCTGCACCCATTGAAACCAATCACATTTCAGTTCTTGTTTGTCACCTATGGTATTATACAGTCGAGTCCGCATAAGTCGACACCCGGATAACTCAACACCATCGGTTAAGTAGTCAGTTTTCTCTGGTCCTGGCCAACTTACATAGGCATTAATGTTAAAAAACTCCGGTTTACTCGACACTGTTTAACTCGTCACCACCGGATAAGTCGACATACTTTTGCTGTCCCACGCTCCAATAAGTCGTCACCCCCTCCTGAAAAGATGAATTCACTCCACTCGTGTGGTGCGAACTCATTTTTTTTTTTCAGGAGAAGGACTCAATTTATTTATTAATATATAATTAATATATTTAATAATATATTATTATTATTAATATATATAAGGCATTTTTATTAATATGTATAACATTTTATGTATTATGTATAAAATAATAACAGATAAACAAAAAGAAAATATACAATCTACAGCGTCACACCAAAATCCAATTTTGCATTTTCTCATGCCAGAGGCATTAAGAATCCTTAGAGACGTTACTCGCCAACAACTGACAATTGCAAAGACGATGTTTTAAAGGCGTTCGTGATCGTTGAAAAAGGATCTCAAGACAGTTCAGTGCTCAAAACAAACAACACTAAATGAATTTTTCAGTTTTTCATCTACAGAGTAATTGTAAATGAAGGACACAATGTATTGTAAGCCTATACTACTGTATAACACCCTACTGTATTTTATTAATTGTAGTTTTGTGGTTTTATTTCCAACTTTGCTTTAGTCATCACATTGGATAACTCGACACATTTCCACTTCCCCTTGGGGTGTCAACTTATGCAGAGTCAACTGTACGTCGCACACGGCATATCCCCCATCAACTGCCTAGCTTATTACCCCAAATTACATCAATTTTTATAAATTATGCTTAATTAAGCTAAGTCATTTTCAACACAACGGTTTACCAATGCCTCGATTTCTGTAAATTAAATGAAGAGTGGATTCATACTTTAGCCCACCTTTTCACTTTATTTACAGAAATATTTGCTTCTCCTTTCATTTCTACATTTTCCTGCACCTTATAAAATTTTGGCTGCCATAGACATAAATACCTTGTAATTCTGGTGAAAATCTGTCAAAATGACTTTTTGTCGCTATCATGTGGCATATGCGACATATTACCCTACATGCCATATTTCCCCAACTCATTTTATTCCCAGCACAGACTGGCGAAGTTAAAAAAGAGGGTCAAATCGACTGACACATGGAGGAAAGTAATTTCTGGAGGAAGTCGAAAGAACACTTTTCCAACAAAAAGAATTTTTCGTTGGGGTCTTTATCCACATCGGTGGAAATGGGAAAGCCACTTTTCGGCCGCCTTCCAATTAAAATTTAAAAAGGGCACTGGGAACGAACATTGCAACATCCTGAAGGACCTTTTTCACAGAAAATCCATTATGAAAGAAAACGCTACAGAAACAGCAGATGTGAGTGACACTGTAAGGACCTTAATACAACTGTAGAGCATTCCCATAGGAGCAAAAAAGTCAAAGGAACCATACCTCTAAATGTGACCCTTTGCGATTTATCAGACAGAACAGCACGGTAATCAGACATTCTAACAATATTTATTGGTAAAGAATAAAGAAAAGTCCAACACCTGACTCTTTGCAAGATATTTGCCTCCAAATGTGAAACCCAATGACGGCAGTTCCAGTCGCCACCATCTTACATGCGAAAGTCACACTTGCAAGTTATAGTCACTGATCACAGTGCCGATAACAAACAAATGCATTAATTTCTATTGACCAAAAAGAATTTTTATCTTGAACCAGTCCTGCGTCAAGGCGAGCCTTGACCGATGCTCCGCACGTAGTCATGCGCTTCAGTGCTAGCTGTTGCTTGCATGTCAGTTTCTCTCTCTCGTCTGCACAGTCAAAATAAACGAGAGCATGAAACAAAGAGCATGAAACATTGTCACCTCTTCTTGCCACATATTCTCACTCGATTGCTCGCTTGCACCCTCAGAAATGTGCGAGAACCAGAAATTCACTCTCACCAGCGAGATTTCTCACATATTCACGTTTTCCTTTGCAAGAACTATATTGCTTCACTTGCACCACAGCGTCAAAGTGGGGCAAGCCCACTTTTTAGCAATCAAGTACTCCACAGTCAAGCAAGCTACTGAGCTGTTCGTGGCTAATCGAACATAAAATGGCATAGTTGTGTGGGCTAAATAGTTAAACGCCATGCGTGCGATGCTACTTGCGATTGCATGCGGCCAATTTCGGGAGGCTTTATCTCGCAAAGCGTTACATTTAGAGAGTTGTGATTCCTTTGACTTTTCTCTCTTATGGGCATGCCCTAAATCTCCATTAACGTCCTGACAGCATCGTTCACATTTGCAATCTAACCACAGAGACGGTGGGAAGAGAAAAACAGTCGTTTCCCGGGAGAGAAAGGAGCGGAATTCGCCCTCCCGGTGGCCCTTCCCGATTCCTGTCGGATTTTACCCGGAAAAGGCGCTAATTTCCACGGCCCGTTCCCTAATTAATTAGCAGACGAGGTTCTCCGCCTACTCGTCTGGGTCGTGGCTTACCCAGAACCGGGACGAGCGCCAGAGAGAAGAAGGCGGCGGCCCGACTTCCCTTCCGTTCCGGAAAGGCTCCGCCGCCTCTCTTCTCTCCCGCGCATTCGTCCGTCCGTCGTCTCTCCGCTCCGATCTTCCTCTTCTTCGGCGCCATTTTTCGAACTGTGGTTTCTTTCTTGGCCGCCGGAGGGAGCTTCGAAAAGGGGAATGGGTTTCCCGACGCGAGTTTCTTTCTCTGTATTTTTTTTTTTTTTTTTTTTTTTTTTTTTTTTTTTTTTTTTTTTTTTGCTCCGAATAAACGAATTAGTTCTTCTCCGTCAAAACTCGGAAATAAAAACTATGTATCGAAGGAAAGAAGCCCAAATCTCCGCCGCGAGATTTTTCATTCGTCGCTAGCTTACATTGCGGTCGCTAGAGGTCACTGGAAAAATTGATAATAGCGGGACTATTAATTAATGCTAAGAAATTAGCGTAATAAATATTTCTGCCGCTTCGAGCACTGTAATCGCTTTGCGGCTGTAAACGTTCCTGTAATTAAAACGTGACATTTTTTCAATTCGATTATCGACTTTTAAGTTGTATTTACTTCAATTTGTTGAAATATTTTGGGGAATTACCTTAATGAGTAGGCAAAAGCTAGTCAAAAAACTGTAATTAAACTATCCATATATTATTAATATGGGATAGCTCGGGATTCTCGAGAACTCTCTGAGTCGGAAGAAGACAGGTTGATGAGAATTATGTAAATTTAATTATTGAAATATATAGAACTGTTAAATCAAGTTTTAGGATAGGTTACATAAAAAAATGGAGAAATTTTGGAATTTATAGAGGTTTAGCTTTAAGCCAGTATATTTCTTCTTAATTAATATTAGATGGATTATTGCAGGATACAGTGAAATTATTCACAATTGATATTGTGTTTAATGAGATAGAGAATAATTACAGTTGGCCCAGAAAAGGTTACGAACACATTAAAGACAGAGGGGGATTAAAAGTCACTAAAGACAAGACAGTTCCTGGAATTCAGATATGGGCTTTTAGAAGAAACAGAGGGGATTACACTTTGGGACGTGTTACATTTCAACTATTTAGGTCATAATTACACGTGTAGAAGTAATTAGATGTTAAATAATTCCCAGTGATTTTTCGGGGGGAGTCGTCCGTTCGGATATGTCGGGCCCTGTCCCTCACCATCCGGCCGCCCTATTGTGGACCTAGCCGAACCCGTAATGAACTGGCAAAAAGATGCCCGACTATGCAGACGCGAATTTAGTAGCAAGCGAGAGGTTGCGCGATATAGTTCTCTCGAAGAAAAACACGCATAAGCGAGAAGCGAGAAATTCGTTCGCTGGCGAGAGCGAATTTCTGATTCTCGCACATATCTGACATTTATCGCATTTCGTTTCTTCTCGTCACATATTCTCTCTCTCTATGCATGGTCGCACCATAAATATTTTCAACAAATTAAGCTATACCTTTCTAGTTACGTAACCGGTTCGGAAGTGCCATTAAAAATGCCGCTTCTCACCAGATTTCCTGTAGCCAGCCTGGCACCCGGTCAGAAAACACTTAATAGGTGCTCTATTTATTTACAAAACTGTAGAAAAATCTTACAGAATTACTCGAAAACAACAGAACTATGCATGTACCAACCAAATAAATATAATAAAATAATAATGAGTCCATAAATGTTGAAATCTGGGAGGTCATTTACTGACCGATGGCCTTACTTCCCCTCTATTATACTATATAACAGAGCCGGAAAGGTAAAAACAAAAGTTTATTTCTTTCCGTCTGGCAAATGTTAGATTTTGCCGCTCTTTGGCTCATTGGTTTTGCACTTAACCGGAATTGTTTAGGGAGCAACAAAGTAATTACTAACGGGATTTTAGGAAATTCTGACGAAACGGATACAAACCTTTATTAAATTATTGAAAAACAAATGCACAATTACATTTAAAAATTAGCTGGGTATAATAACATGCTCTAAAACTTCCACGAAATCTGGGTACTCGGGGGGATTGCTTATTAGTAAAGCAATGTTGTCCTTAGGCTGAATATCAAAAGAGGTCAAATAAGGGCGAAATAAAGACACTAATTACTTTAGAGAATTTAATTTCGGGAATTTAGTAGAGAACAATACGATACAAACGGCTTGAGAAGAAATTCCACGAACAGTTTTAAACATTTTAAATGCTCCCGATAGGAATTTATGTGTTCAAATAACAAATAGCTTTTGTGTTCTTCGGTGTATTTTTTACCGTTTAATATCGCTATTGAAATAACGTCGTGTTTTTTGCCCACATTTTCTGCCATGTTGCACCGATCTGTCGTTGGCCACCCCCGTATAGTGTTTGTAGTACGATCGGTAAATCTGACACGTAAATTATGTATTTTGTATTATGTATGTTGTATTCTCCAGTCAATACACTCGATATTCGGAGCTGTCCATAAATTACGTCCGCATTTTTCTCGAAATGAAATGAGTTAATCTGGAAGGCCATTTAATTTTCTACGGGACAAACGACGTCGCGGGCCTTTAAAAGTGGTTTTCGTCGGTCAACGATTAGTTCTTTCTGCCTCCCCGTTCGGTCCCACTCGGCCCGCCGTCGGGCCGGGTGGGAACGGGAAAACCGAGCAGAACGGAAAGGTGCCGACACCGGGCAAAAACCGTCGGTGCCGACGACTAATGGAGGTAATTACCGTACCACACCGGGCACCTCGAAGGCGGTTTCGGCTCTTTACGCCAGCCGTCTTCAAAGCGGCCCGCGGCTTCGGACGTCCCGTTATTCCCGGGGAGGGAGGGCTCTAAAATACTCCGCCGGCCGTATTAAAGAAAATGTCGGCCGCCAAAGGCCTTCCGACGGTTAGTTCGGCGCCCAGACCCGAGTGGACCCCGCCCGCCGTCGGCTGGGGGATTTTCTTCCCTGCTGCGATCGGAACACCGGTAACCTTACGTAACCTTACCGGTAACCTTGTATGTAACACACAAAAACTAGCAAATCAAACGCTTACCGGCTAGTAACAAAAGATTTAATAAATTGACAGAAATATGCCAGAAAAGTAAACCTTTTTATATCAGTAGTAAATAGGTCTTTCGTCTTATTATTTAATAAACTAGAAAATACACTTGATGGCGCCGGTAAAATAAATTCCCTCCCCTTACGTACTGTACGAGAATACGAAAGTCGTCTTTTTGTCGGTGCGGTGCCTATCTATCAACGGGATCCCGGCTGCTTTTTAACCCGGGACGAGCAAAAGACCTATTACCTATATACCCGGCGGGCACACTCTAACGCGTGAAAGAAAACAATTGACACTTCTGTCGTCGGTTATGTCGGTGCGCGTGTACTCGACTTAATCATTTCTTTCTGGAATATTTCGTCGGGATTCCGATTAACTATCGTTTAAAACTTGACACGAGACGTAAACGAAAATAGAACAATCGATTTGTATTAAAACAATACCGTTCCCGATCTTCGTTTTATCCAAATCCCTGGTCGTTTGCACTGCTTTCTATAGCGTTGTACTGTATATTGAGGAAATACGTCGCAGTCCTAAATTCGGTAGTGGCTTTTAATAAAAATATCGGGGGAGGGGAAGCAAATATTGGTATTACAAGACTTTGTTTGAACTTCTCCCACACTCGAAGGATTTATTAATTAAATGAGATAATGGTAATGCAATAATATACGCTATTTGTCTTAGAATAAATATATTACACCATTTTTAGTCCAGGTGTTTAGTATTTTACCTTTCTTCTTTAAAACTTAGAGGGTAGAGACGAGTTTTATAAAAGTCATAAATGCTAATAACTAGGGAAAATCTTCATTAATTACAGTTGACCCTTGATAATCCGACAGGTATGGGACCAAAGGGGTGTCGGATTACCGAAAGTGATTACATATTTGGCATTGTTTTGTTAGCAGTAGCCTACAATATTCCTACATTTGCGAGTAAAATGCTGCGGTATGTTTCTAAAACATGTTTATTAAAAGAAATATGGAAGCCAATAAATGTACAGTACAGTACATACAGTATGTATAGGCATAAATAATACATTACGTACAGAATTGCTCACGGAAAACACAAGAAATGTGTGTCATTGTGTAAGAATTGGGTGGGGATATTCATGTGGCGACATCCTTCTGTGCAAGCAGACGCGTAACGGGACCTTGATGGGAGGTGCGTCGGATTATCAAGGGTCAGCTGTACTCTTTTTTACGGCGATTTAACCGCTCGGTTCCGGCCCGTATGGCCCGCGCGGGTAAGTATTTTTTCAAGAGGAGCCGCATCCGGGCTCCGGAAACGTAGGGCGTGGCCACGTCCCTGGGGCCCCGGCCTCTATCAACCCTTTCTAATTAAGTCTTCTCGGAAGAAATATAACGAGAACGTTTCGGAAGGAGTCCTCGAGTGGCCCGGGCCTCTTTTCTCTTCGCCGCCCCTTAATTATCACTCCACCGGGGTCGATTGCCCCTTACCCTTTCCCGGAAGTAATCGTTCTTTCGCACGTAAATCTTGCAATCTAGGGGAAAAATTCTAAATGCAAATAATTATAAAGAATTACTCTTTGTTTATTGGGTAGGGGTTTTTTCCCAATATTTATTTATATGAGATGCTGGCAAACTGGTCATAAATGGATTCGAGATGACGAGAAGTCTTTCGGCCGGTCCGAATTTCCATGTTTTCCTCGTAAATAATTGGCTAAACTGTGATAATAAACAGTTTAGTCGACTATTTACGTTCGTTTTTCCATTGGCAAAACTTCTTTTATAATTTAAATACCCGAAGATACAAGCTTTAATCGGAGCCGGTTCTAAGCTGTTAGCCACCCGCGTGCTAGAGATATTCGGCCGTCCCCGCCCTCATTTTGTGTAGATTTATAACTTAACCCAACCGATAGGAGTTTAGTCCATATAAATCCATAAAAACATTCGATATATTCATTCGAATTTTATCTTCGAAAAACTCCTTTAACCCTACGTTACACGTGACAAAAAATTTGTCTTTCACTTCTTTCCCAAGACAACAAATATTTAAAGTACAAAGTAACCGGTTTTAACTAATTTCTACCTTAAGAAGTAGTTAAATAATTAAGAGATTGGGGAATTAGGGACATAAATAAAACCCCTGTGCAAACAGTCGCAATTTTACTTAAAGGAAAACTTAAATAAACCAATCTCTAGCGAGTACACTGGGGACTGATTTCTTGGAAACGTTAGACGGAATAAAGACAAACACCTGGTCTTAAAACGAATCAGTTAGAAAACAAATGACGGACAATCTATTAAGTTTAACATATTTGTCGGAACGAAGTTATGACTAATACTTCACTTCATGCATTCCTTGTCAACAATTATAACTCTAGAATGATTTGTCCGATCTTGACGAAATTTTCTAGGACGACTCATCATCACTCATGGATGAACTGAATAAAATTTCAACTCTCAAAAATGATCCATTTTTGTACAACTGGCGGTAGGGGTCAAAACGAAGATCGAGTTTTTCTTCAGTGTGGATCATTTTTGACAGTTAAAATTTTAATCGGTTCATCCATGAGTGATGACGAGTCGTCCTAGAAAATTTCGTCAAGATCGGACACCTCATTCTAGAGTTATAATGTTGACAAGGAAAGCATGAAGTCGAGTGTTAGTCGCTTCCTGCACGCACGTGTAGAAGCGTCATCTATTGGTCGGAAAATTTGACAAGCATTAAAACGGTCATTTTGAAAGGTAAACGTTATCGCTAACAATAGATACACAACAAATATAAAGAATCTTTATAGAATAATAAGTTTAAAAAAGTTTTCTTTTTAAAACGTGGAGCAGCAGCGATCAATATTGATGGCTTTGCGATCCCTTCTCTCCTTCGTCTCCCTATCGTTAGTACGAAATTTCCATCTCTAAATGGAGAAGCTGCACAGAGATTCCAGATTGAGATAAAGTCGCCCAAATTCGTCGTCATCGAAGAAATGTCAATGATTGGTGCAAGAATGCTTTACATGATCGAGAGAAGATTACAGGAGATAAACCCCGAGAAACATGAGCCGTTTGGTGGATTCTTTATTTGTTTGGTGATTACATTGTAATGTCCCAACAGGTAGTGACATTGTTGGGACATTACATTACATTCCCATTTGATTCTTTTCTTATGAGAGTAATTCTCATAGACAAAATAGCGCAGATAGTTCCTTCACAGATGTCTTACAACATCTAGCTTCGGGTGATTTCTCTGATACAGATCTGAACATTCTGACAAGAAATCGAGCCTATTTATCCAGAGATGAACTTGATCGGTTCCAAACGGCAGTAGAGCTATATCCAACAAACGAGCGAGTTAAACAAAGCAACGAAGACTACTTGCAGTCAACTGGGTACCCTTTTGCTTATATAGCATCTGAAAACATTCCAGATATTGCCCCGCCTTCGTCCAAAGATGACTCGGCTCTTGATCTCTCCAAGTATTTGAATCTCTCAGTTAATGCCAGAATCACGCCGAGAGTCAACTTATGGGTGCGAGGAGGTCTCGTCGATGGTTCACTAGGAACTACACGCTACATTATATATGCTCCTAATGCTCGCCCTCCAGCTCTTCCCGTGTTTATTTTAGTGAAATTCGATAGCTATCGGGGATCTTTCATCTATGGTAATCTGTTTCCAATAATCCCCATAACACGCTCTTCGAACGATGGCAGTATATTGCCATTTCGTAGACAGTTTCCCCTCACCTTAGCATACTCGTGACTATACATAAATCACAGGGATTAAATCTTCCAAAAATCGATATAGAGAAAAAAGAGACAGCTATCGGTCTTACCTATGTTACATTGAGTCGAGTGAAAAAAATAACTGACTCGGTATTTTTAAAGAGTTACAATAAAGATGGCTACGAGTCAATCTGTAAGTCCAAGGCCCGTAGTCATAGTCAGAATTTCGTGAGACGTTGGCATAGCGATTAATAAATGGCTTATTCCGACCTTATATTTGTACCTTTAAATGATCCAATAGAAATCAAATATATTGTTGAGAACGAATGATTCTGTGTTTCTTTTTTTCCCTCATAATCTAGATAATAAAGGCGCGAGCAGCTTCGTTTCGACTACACGCTGATACAGCGTTACTTAACTAGTTAAATTATTACAGCTGTAGTGAGAAACGTAACAACCTGTCGCGCCCTTTGAATTCGGCCGCCTGCCTGCATGCACGCATCGCACACCTGGACTGGCTCTATCTTTAATAACAATACTCCTCTCGGAAGAAATCGAATTCGGTTTCTTCCGGGAGGAGCGGAGTAAAGATCCGTCCCCCGATTTTTGTTTTTTCTGCGGGTCGGAGGGCGATTTGGGTAATCGACTCCTGCTCCTTTCCCGCAAAGGGGCCGCCACCTCTTTGGCCTTTCGGCGCCCGGGGGACCGGCGGCGCCACCATCGCCGGTTATAAGAGAACTCCCGTCCGCCGGGGAGGTCAATCATGTTTTACACGCTACTGGTGACGTGCTGTATGCTGTCTTTCGAACCCGGCTGTCGGGCTTCCGACCTGCCTGCCTGGGCCTCCGCCGCCCTGTCCCTGCTGCGACCCGAGGGGGAAGTCAATCTCTATCTGGCTCCGGCCGACCCGCGGGGAACCCTTCCGGTGGTCTTTCCCGATGGGTGGACGGTCCGGACGCCGGGCCACGTTCTGCTGCTGGATCCTTCTCCCGGAGTTCCCTTCGGTCATCCCGTCTTCCTCTTCTTTGGCCTGTCTTCCTCCGACGCCGATTTCTGCCGGCGAGGTGCGGGACGTTACTTGGGTGAGTGTCTCTTAAGCCTACTTTTTTTCTCCCGGTTTCTTGCCTTAGAATCCTATTTAATCCTTCCGTATTTATATTTACTGTACATTTGTTTCGAGAAAGTAGAGATTGAAGGGTTGAGAAGAGCTTCGAGCCGAGCTCGACGTTGTCACGCTGTTCTGCAGCCCTTGACAAATCTTTTTGTTTACGCAGGAGACGGTCGCTGTCTGATACCCGTCTGCCGCAACGGGACCCCGGAAGACTTTCCCCGTCCCCCCTGCCACTTCGACTTCCTGCCACTGGTGACCGCCGGACCGGATTCCCCCCGCCAGGACCGACAGAGACTCGTCTGCCAAGACGATCTTCCGGGTGAGTCTCCTTCCTCTTTCCTCTTCCTCCTCCTCTCGTCGCCCTCTTCTCATCCTTCTTCTTCCAGGTTTCTCTCCCTGTCCGCGCCTCAGACCGTTGGAACGGAGGCGGAGTCTCTTCTGCGACCACCTGAGATCCAATCGACGCCGCTGCCCTCCTCCGGCGTCCTGGCGCTCGGGTTGCGGGCCGTCCGAGGGGCGGGGCCGGGCCCTGCTACTGTCGGGAGGTTGGAATGGACAGACCACCGACGCCGATCATCCCGATCGCCTGAGGAACTTCTACCGGAAGCTGCGAGAGGACGGATATCGTCCCGACGACGTGCGAGTCTTCTTCGCCAACGGAGCAAACGACGCATCCGGTGAGCCCCCTTTCCCTTTCTTCCGCTTCCGGTGGGCGGCCGTCGACTAAAATGCCTTTTGTTTCAGGCGAGATGGCTCCCGTCTACCCCTCCAGCCTCAAGTCCGATTTCCGCTTCCTGCTGAAGAGGACTTGCAAGAGTGTCTGTCTGGACACGCTGCTGATTTACCTGAACAGCCCGGCCACCCGCAACGGATCCAGTCTTCTGTGGGATGCCGACGGTGACGGAAAGGTGAGTTCTTCCTCTTTTCGACGGGGGGTCGTCTTTTCTCCCGCATATTTTTACCCACCGCGTTCCTTTTTTTTATTCCAGGTGGACCCGGACGAAGAATACTCGGCGGCGGAGTTGTCGTCGGACTTGGATAACTGTCGCGCGGGTCGGGTACTTCTCTTGCTGGATCAGAGCTTCTCCGACAGACTGGTCGATGCTATCTCCCCTCTTTCTCGATACCGCAACGTCTTCGTCTTGTCCGGAGAGAAAGTCCACACGTTTCGACAAAGAAACCAATTGGATGCGGTCTCCACGTCTTCCCTCCCTCCCTTATCCGTCCATTCTCCCGCGCACGAGGTGAGTATCCTTCTCCTTCGGACCGGATTTGCATCCTTTCTCCTTCAAACTGGATTTGCATCGAAGAGTGACACTTTCTTTGGTTTCAGATGCCGACTCTTCCGACCTCCTTAAGAAGAATTAGCGCGGCCGTCGCCGGAAGTCGAGTTCGTCGGAGTCTTTCCTCGGAGGGGACGGAGAGGAAACTTTCGTCCTAGAACGAGGGACGAAGATTTCGCTTTCCTATTTATTTTTTCCACCGGATCCTAATTATTGTTTATTCTGAATAAAAGAACCGAACGTGTGCCACAGAGCTCCTTCCGCCCGAAAATACGAACGAATCGTCCGAAAGAGAATCCGCCGAATCCCTACGGGAAGAAAGAAAAAAGGGGAAAATCCGGAGAAATTTCTGCCGAAAAAGGGGGGTAAATGAAGGAAACGTGCGGAATAGGGCAATAGGAGACGGCGGAAAAGGAAACCGGATCCGCCGTATTTATTTATTTAACGGAATCCAACGACGCTCCGTCTGAAAGAGTTCCTTTCTTTTAGGCAAAGGAGAGATAGAGGAAGGCACTTCCTCCTTATCGGGAGCACGGTATAAGGGAGACGATTAACGAATTTTCGGAAAGAATACTGTACGGAGATACGACGTCGACCTTCTCCCCGTAATTTGGACTTTTTTAATAAACAATGGTTAAAGGTTTATCCAGTCTCGTGTCTTTTTTTGTCTTCTTTCGCGCAAAGCCATCTCTACCTCTTTTCCGCTTCCGGTATGTGGCGTAGCACCAATAGAATGCGACGTCAGTAGGCCCGCCAGTATCCAAGCGGTTCCTTTCCCGAACAATGGGAGTTCGGTGGTGGGTTCGTGCCCGTCCAGAACGGGCTGGCCACGTGGAGTTTAACTTTTTTGCCGGGAAAGTCACGCAACTGTTTGCCGGAATTTCTATTGTTTTATAAATCAAATAGTGTTTAATGCTTGTTATATTATATTATTTGATGCAGTATAATACTGCAAAGGTTATCCTACGTAAAGGTTTATCACACCGAGTGACCCATCTAACACATTTTAAATTAAAAATTCTTTATTTCTCTACTGTACACAATTTAAACAAATATTTAAATGTGTTAGATTGTTCACTCGGCGTGATAAACCCTTACGTAAGATTAAGATAACCTTTGCACTTACATAAACCAAATTCTATATAATACAACAGAAGGGTATATTCTGTACTTACTATAGTATCGTATAATATAATCAAAATGGGTTGATAATAATAACAATAATAAGCGCAGATCCACGTGGGGATGAAAGAAGTGTATTCCTTAACAATAAAAGTGTTAAAGAACTGGCGTAATTTTCGTTTGTTTGTATATGGGACGAGAGAGATGCCCTGTGTTATTTTTAACGGCATGGAAATTTAATGCAATTTAAATCGGTACCTTTAAAAATATGACAATATATTTGAGGAAGTTTCCTTCCGCTGCTACTAGGCTTGTCTTATGTTTCATACATTTCAAATGATTTTAATGCCCGAAAGCCCACCACGAGTTACGAAAATTCTGAAAAGTACAGTTCGTGGCAGCTCGTGGTCTTCGTCCCCGTACTTTGAATGGACAAGACACTGAACACTGGGAGTTCGGTCGTGGGTTCGCGCCGCACTCGGACGGGCTGGCAGCGTGGAGTTTTCCGACGTCGAGGATGCCAGTTTCCCATAAAACTCCTCCCGGAAGACATCCTTTCCCCCGTATTGCACGTATTGGCACTTTAAGGCCGGCTCTTCGGTCGCCCAGCGATCGAAACCAAGCTATTTGGAGTATAAGTGCCTAGCTGTGCCATAAACTCCATATAAACCACCTCGTCGAAAGAAAGAAAGAAAGGCGGTCGTGGGTTCGTGCACCTCCAATACGTGGAGTTTTTTGTGTTTTCATCACGTTGGTAATTTTTTTTCTCGTTGTTTTATTAGCGAGTCAACAATTTGGCTATTGACATCATCTTCTTTGTAGCCAATCAAAACTCACCACGTGGAGGTGGCTGCTTCAGAGTTCCACCAAGAGTTAATTCGTCCTAACTTCACACTATAAAAATATTTACAACTAGTTAAGTAACGCTGCATCAGCGTGTAGTCGGAACGAAGCTGCTCGCACCTTTATTTTCTAGATTATGAGAGAAAAAAGAAACACAGAATCATTCGTTCTCAACAATATATTTGATTTCTATTGGATCATTTAAAGGTACAAATATAAGGTCGGAATAAGCCATTAGTTAATCGCTGTGCCGACGTCTCACGAAATTCTGACTATGACTACGGGCCTTGGACTTACAGATTGACTCGCAGCCATCTTTATTGTAACTCTTTAAAAATACCGAGTCAGTTTTTTTTTCACTCGACTCAATGTAACATAGATAAGACCGATAGCTGTCTCTTTTTTCCCTATATCGATTTTGTGGAAGAGTTAATCCCTGTGATTTATGTATAGTCATCGAGTATGCTAAGGTGAGGGAAACTGTCTACGAGATGACAATATACTGCCATCGTTCGAAGAGCGTGTTATGGGGATTATTGGAAACAGATTACCATAGATGAAAGATCCCCGGATAGCTATCGAATTTCACTAAAATAAACACGGGAAGAGCTGGAGGGCGAGCATTAGGAGCATATATAAAGTAGCGTGTAGTTCCTAGTGAACCATCGACGAGACCTCCTCGCACCCATAAGTTGACTCTCGGCGTGATTCTGGCATTAACTGAGAGATTCAAATACTTGGAGAGATCAAGAGCCGAGTCATCTTTGGACGAAGGCGGGGCAATATCTGGAATGTTTTCAGATGCTATATAAGCAAAAGGGTACCCAGTTGACTGAAAGTAGTCTTCGTTGCTTTGTTTAACTCGCTCGTTTGTTGGATATAGCTCTACTGCCGTTTGGAACCGATCAAGTTCATCTCTGGATAAATAGGCTCGATTTCTTGTCAGAATGTTCAGATCTGTATCAGAGAAATCACCCGAAGCTAGATGTTGTAAGACATCTGTGAAGGAACTATCTGCGCTATTTTGTCTATGAGAATTACTCTCATAAGAAAAAGAATCAAATGGGAATGTAATGTAATGTCCCAACAATGTCACTACCTGTTGGGACATTACAATGTAATCACCAAACAAATAAAGAATCCACCAAACGGCTCATGTTTCTCGGGGTTTATCTCCTGTAATCTTCTCTCGATCATGTAAAGCATTCTTGCACCAATCA
This sequence comes from Centruroides vittatus, assembly GCF_030686945.1. NCBI lineage: Eukaryota > Metazoa > Arthropoda > Arachnida > Scorpiones > Buthidae > Centruroides > Centruroides vittatus. The sequence goes on along the minus strand of NW_027120710.1, from coordinate 484,415 downwards.
TTGACATTTCTTCGATGACGACGAATTTGGGCGACTTCATCTCAATCTGGAATCTCTGTGCAGCTTCTCCATTTAGAGATGGAAATTTCGTACTAACGATAGGGAGACGAAGGAGAGAAGGATCGCAAAGCCATCAATATTGATCGCTGCTGCTCCACGTTTTAAAAAGAAAACTTTTTTAAACTTATTATTCTATAAAGATTCTTTATATTTGTTGTGTATCTATTGTTAGCGATAACGTTTACCTTTCAAAATGACCGTTTTAATGCTTGTCAAATTTTCCGACCAATAGATGACCTTCTACACGTGCGTGCAGGAAGCGACTAACACTCGACTTCATGCTTTCCTTGTCAACATTATAACTCTAGAATGAGGTGTCCGATCTTGACGAAATTTTCTAGGACGACTCGTCATCACTCATGGATGAACCGATTAAAATTTTAACTGTCAAAAATGATCCATACTGAAGAAAAACTTGATCTTCGTTTTGACCCCTACCGCCAGTTGTACAAAAATGGATCATTTTTGAGAGTTGAAATTTTATTCAGTTCATCCATGAGTGATGATGAGTCGTCCTAGAAAATTTCGTCAAGATCGGACAAATCATTCTACAGTTATAATGTTGACAAGGAATGCATGAAGTCGTCACTTCGTTCCGACAATAAACAAACTTTACTAACAAGTAAGTGCGAACTATAAGCTATAAAAACAAAACACGGTGACAGTCTTAAAGGCTAAAGTCTGAATGCAACCTGGTTATAGTCTAATAAATGGGTTGTGTTGTTTGTAAACGAGGCATGATCTGTTAAGGGTCGATTTACAAACAACAGTGACGTGCCGGCACAGTGACCGTGTGGTGTAGTAAACATCGATAAATATCACACACAGCCAATCAGAGTTTCATCTACGACACGTGATCTGTAATCTGTCAATGATACAAGTGTCGTAGATGAAACTTTGATTGGCTATGCGTGTTATTTATCGATGTTTACTACACCAAACGGTCACTGTGCCGGCACGTCACTGTTGTGTGTAAATCGACCCTCATACTCAACCGCTCCCACATGTCGTCGATTGTTACCGCTCGGCAGTCCAGACGGCAATGGAGACGACATATAATCGTTATTTTCGTTTTGAAATCTTCCCCCCTCGGCCCCTTCACACTAGCTTTTGTAGCATATTACCGTATAAACAATGATCCGAATTCAAGAGTGGGTGTTAATTTCTCTCTTTAGAAAAAACTATTGGACAAATCTGAACCAAATTAGTCGTACACACTGTCCCAAATATGCTTTCCCTAACACCTGAAGTAACTAAGAATATTTCGTTCGAAAGATAATTGTTTTTTTGGGTAGTGTGCAAAATTTAGGGTCGATAGGCCAAAGTTCACGGGTTTCCCATAGAGCTATTTCAGCCATATGATTGTTTATTTATAGTTTTTTTTTTTAAACTCATTCTGCCTGTGGGTACTAAGAGCGTCTCTTTTGGCAGGCCCATTATGGATGCGGCCAGGCCGACAATGGGGCGAGGGACGGTGCCCGACATATCCGAACGGAGCTAACTGCCAAAATTTAATAGCATAAATTCTCCTAATACGCGAGCTATCGTGCCCAAATTTCGTTTCTTATATACGCCAACATACACATACACGGAATATTTTTTCCATTGTTTTCTTTCCTGGACTTAATATTCTACCTCGTTGCTTTTACACGACACAAATAGCACGCCCTTTGACTAAAAGGAAAATGGCTGACGTGTATTATTTAATTTTCTTTCAACACGGCCACGGCGTCGCTACTGCCACTCTAAGTAGTATATTCTCGCTCGTTGATACAATATGTGTTTATGATTTAGCCATCGCCGAAGGAAAATTTTACAATACGTATTTTACGTATCGAGCCGGATAAGACCCTACTTATTGTTGCGTTTACCTAATAATGCCGTTAAAATGTATATTCATTTGATATTTTAACAGACAGAAATACTTCCGCGCATCGTTTTCTAAGGAATTAATAATATACGATTAATATTATACAATGGTTTTAAGAGAATATGGCAGACCGAACAGTTATCCTCTGCGTCCCTCTGGCGGCGAAAAGAGGAAAACTTGCGAAACTGTCGTTGCGCCGTACGCCGCGACGACCGGAAACATTTATACAGGCCGAGGGGGGACGACTTTCTTCCCCGAGCCACCTGAGAACGGTAGCGTCTACGCCCGATGGGCAAATGGCGCCATCTGTCGGCCGGCGTTTGAAGACGGGAACGAAATATTTACCGGGCCTTCCGGGCCCGCCAGTCGGCGCCCGGAGGCCCGCCACCAAAATCCGGAAACTTTTTCCGTTCCGTGGTTCCTTCGGGGCCCTCCGCGGGGAGGAAAGCGGGACGGGAAGAGAGGGCCGCCGCCATTGGTCGGAACGTCGAGGTCGGAATGCGACGGCGTCCAATGGGCGTCCTCTCGGCCGGAACTCGACGTTTACGGCCCGATTTCGAGCGGGCGAATTCCTGCGATAAAGAAGCGCGTGCGGAGGGAACCCCGATTGGCCGCCGTCGTTACTCGGTTGGAGTTTTTCTACTCGGACCAGAATCGTTCGTCGTCGTCGTCCGACATGAAGAGGCGCCGCAGACGGCGCGCCTGACCTCGCGGTTTTCGGTGTTGGAGGAACCCGGATCTCCTTCTGCCGGGACCCTCGTCATGAAGGTGACAGTGAATTTCGGCAGCGTGCGAGTCATCGTGCCGTGCGGAAGAGGAGACATCTTGGTCAGAGAGTTGACCGAGTTGGCCGTCACCAGGTACAAGAAGGCCACCGGAAAGGTGAGTGTTCGGCACCCGTTCCCCCCTCGTGCCCTTCGGTCCCCCTTCTTCTCCCCCGGTTGCCACCCGAAACCCGTTGGGTTCCGATTCTCCCTCCCCCTCGCCGGGGATCCGTTTTCCGGGCCTCTCGAGTGGACTATTTTTCGGCGGAAGATTTTCCGGTGGAACCCGTCGGACGAGCGCCGCGCGGTCCGACGCCGTCGATCGCGTCTTTTCGAGAGACGTCGGGCCCGGGCCCGAGTATAGGACAGACGGGTGGGCCTAACCCGACAGAGACGATTTGGGAGAGATGGTGCCCGACGGATCCGGGAGGCGGGAAAGGGGGGAAAAAGCGTTCGGGCGGACGAGGCGAAACACCTGGAAGCGGGAACGATTCTCTCAGAAGGGACGGCGGCGGAAGAGGGAGTCCCTCCCGGCGATAACGGTCGAAGGCTGTGGGCCCTCTTTTTTTTTATTACCGCGGGCTCCGGCTGGGCCCGAGAAGCGGAGAGAATAAGGCCCGGTGGCATCACGCGCGGCGGCGAGTTTTTTAAAGCGTGACGAAAGGACGAGCATTGAAAAATACGTTAAGGGACGAACGAACTGCGTTTGTTTTGGTTTCCGGGAAACCGGGCGTCGTTTTCCATCGACCGACGAATGTAAAACCGGGGGACGGAAAACAAACGGCGCGTCTATAGACGTAAAGGAAGAAAGACGCAGTAGCGTCCGATTAACGGTCGGACCGTTAACCTCTACCAGGTGGCGCGTGCCGACGACTTTCGTCGGGCCTCCGTCCCCGACGGAAAAGAGTTCGTTGTCTCTCACCCTTTTTCACCAAATAACCCAAGTTTTGTCTATGTTTTAATTACAAAATAGACTCGAGTCGGCTTAAGACGCTCTTATTTGAAATGGCGGGCCGGGGGGTGCGTAAACTAGAGTCGGGCCATCTCCGAAATCCCGTGGAAAAGATGACCCAACGTCGTCCATGCCGTTGGCTGGCGTGTATTTTACCTGTTAAATAGATCGTATTCTTGCGATTTTCGATTATTATAAAACCCACCGACCTCTGGCCAAAATCTCGACGATTATTAAGGTGTGGAAGTCCCCATTGGCGCCAGATTAAGAGTATACCTCTATAAATCTTCCGATCGAACCTTTCGAAATTCGGAAAGGGGTAGAAAATCATCGATATCCCCCATGGTTTAATACGGTCGACACCTCTTCTAATGCTCATTTATCCATAGGATGCCAGACAGGGTAATTCTTATCGAAGTTAACGTGGTAAGATTAGCCGTAACAGAAGGAAGATTAATTAAGATGGCAATTTCTTTCCTGGTGTTAACGTCGTGGTGTTAAGGGCGGAAACCCGTTTTTAACGGGAAGGCCACGTCCCGTTTGGTAGAGTAGCAGTAAGGCCGAATTTATCCGGGGAGGTGCCACAAACAAAAGGAAGTATCCGCCGTTGTTGTAATAAAAAAGCCGTATTGTGATATACGACGTGTTTGTTCGCCTTATAAATAATAAAGGCGGTTGGAATGGTGGGTTACCCGTGCCAATGGGAAAAATCGTATTTTACTAGGTACGGTCGAAGTTTATACTTAGCTGGCCGGCGGCCCTAGTTTTATTTTTACACTTACGTATAAGCAAACATCCGTCGTTTAAAAAAAGTGGACGTCGGCGATTGTTTCCTGGTCTCTTCATTGTTTGCTCCTCCCATACTTGGAAGAAAAACGTCCTTACCGAAAACAGTAGGCCTACCTCTAGAAGGAGCCAAAGGTGGCGGGTTCCCCACCCCCGACTCTTAGGTACTAGCTGCAATAAGACGTTATCTGTTCTTCCGGTAGACGTTAACCCATGCTCGAACTTTTGGACTGGCGGGCCAAATTGCAGTGGGGGCCACAAATATTTTTTATATTCCGCCCCTACGATACTAAAAGTAGGCCCGTTTCTATCGTCGACCGGTGATGCGTCCAAAGCGTGTGTATATTGTAAGCGATGAAACTCTATTGTTCATTTGATCGCTGATGATATCAGCGCTCCCTAGTAACGGTCGTGTAGACACTCGTTCATTACCAGGTTATTATTAGCATGTTTTGGTTTTTAATTGATAGCATCGTAATGAGGACATGTTTGTTTAATGTTTGCAAAGGAAGAAGAAAGGTAGGCCTAAATGATCGAAATCATTTACCTTTCTTCTTCCTTGGGATATAGATTTAATCGGTTTCCAGTTGAAGACATCGTCATACAGCTTGCAAACACGCAACAAATAGCAGGTAAAAACAAACTTCTTATGTAAAAAAAGCTCATTTTCATTGTAGCTAATAACACGTGGTATAACCTGACAACGTGCGAGTCTACTCAACCGTTACTAGAGGGCGCTGATATCATGGAGGGGCGAATTTAACAATAGAGTTTCATCGCTTACCATATACACGTCAATGCATTGTCCGGTGGGATGTGGCCACCATCGCTTTATAGTAAATACGTCGGGCGACGCAACGTACTGCAAAATAGAAACGGGTGTCCCTACCCCCCTTTCGGCGGCCCGGAAATTAAATATACGAAATATAAATGAGATATTTTAAACCGACGGACGAGCGCAAAAAGCAAGAAGAGAAACAAATATACGGAAACGTGTTTAATTGAATACGGTGGGAGATAAAAGATTAGATAAAAACAGTGACAGAGTTGTTATCCGTCCGTACGGGGTGTTAACGATAAGTCTGGCCAACTTGACGGAATGATACGACTTGAAAAATAACTGTAATTAGGAGGGTTAATGTTACCTATGGTTCCAAAATGGCGGCTCGTCTGATTCCAGCAAGGAAACAGGGGACGCACGTTCTAACCTAAACTAACCTATTCTAATAATTTTGTTGGTAATAATTATGGTCATTTGTTAGAATAGGTTAGAACGTGCGTCCCCACCGTTTCCTTTCTTCTGTTAGCTGGAATCAGAGACGAGCCGCCATTTTGGAACCATAGGTAACATTAACCATTAGGAGAAATAATACTGTCTCATAAGGGGGCCGAAGTAGCACAAAATGTCTTTTGCTGATAACTCGGGAAGAATACCAGGTATTTAGTCGAAACTTTTTCTATTGTGTTTTCTACGGGAAGCCTACGTTTTTAAAGGTGTGATTGAGCACCGTCCGTAGGTAAGGACAATAGAGCCGAAGCAATACTCGCGACGGAATTTCGGGATTCGATACCGACATATTTATTAAATTTATAAATAATGGGGTTTCTCTCCGGGACCCTTATCGGACGTCAATTTTCCGCAGTATTGTAAGCTGTTAAAATCACGCCATCCATTTCTTACACGCCAAATCTCGATTGTAATGTTTAACAGGTGTGTACTGTACTAATCGATGGCACTTACGATGTTTAGCATCGGAATACGTGTGTCTGGGGAGTTAAATGTAATAGATCATCGATCTATCCTACTCGTCAGTACTTCGAAGTATCTTAGTTTTCCTTACAGAAGGAGACGGTAAATGTTACCGGAGTAGAGCGGAACTGGTAGGGAAGGAAAGTTACGGACAGGAAACGGAGTAGAATAGAATCCGAGTGGCCTAAATGCACTTTACGGGAAGCGTTTAGGAAAGAAGATTAAAGAAGGAAACTTCTGAAAAATAGAAAAAAAAAATTATAAGCGGAAGGCACGGTGGTGCCAGGAAACGAATGGCATATCGAGCAAAATAGAGGAGGGGTGAAGAGACTGAGATGCTTACCGAAAAGCCAGAGATATTCGAACGAAAGTGTACCGGAGGCCGAGGAACACTACTTCAGATTCTGGTTCTCCGCCCGTCCCGCTTCATACCAAACTGGCGGCGCGATAACGACGAATTCCGAACTAACTCTCTATTCGGGTGACCCAAAAATTGGTATATTCACATTTCTGGAAATAACGCTAATGACACTTACGCACGCGAAATCTCTTCCGTTAGGATTCGGGTCGACTCCGATCCCGACCGAAGCGGAAAGAGCGTGTCCGAAATTTCACAAACGTCTCTTCCTCCTTGTTGCCAAAATCTCGGGACAACCCGTAAATTATCTCAACACGTTCCCTCCAATTTACACTTCGAAGAATTACGTTTAAATTGCTGATTGGTTATCATAGAAAATAGTAATTTCTTGGGATATTTTTCCATTGTTTTCCTTCTAATTAAATAACCCTCCCAACTTTCGTCTCGTTTCATCGCTTCTACAATACCCCTTTTCGAAAAATTCATTTTCCCTTCACATCATTTCACTTTCGTAAAGTAAATAAAGGGATTCCCAGATTTGTTTACTGGTTTTACATGTGAGAATGAGTGCAACTTGAGTATTTATTGTCTTGCCCCTGTAAATCATACTTTTCCGTCAGCAGTGGAGTCGTGCCGGTCATTTCTAACTCCGTTCAAGAGAAAATTTTAGAATTCAAATAACGTGACTTCCGGTTAAAACCGGATGTTATTATATAGTTAATCGGGCTACCTGTCTCTAAGCTTTCTACATCCGGTGTTGACTTTTATCTATCTAACTCCGTTCTGGAGATTAAGGACGGACGGACGGAAGAGCGGTTAATAGATGACCGGCACGATTCTATTGTTAAAGGAAAAGTATGACGTACAGGGCCAAGCCACTACTAATTTGAGGTGGAGAGCATATATTTTAAATGAAATAAATTAAAAATTACGAATACAGCATTCATAATTTGTAATTATGACCAGAAAATAACACAAATCGAGCTGGCTATTGGCTCTGTTTGCTGCACGCTCGCTCAGGGTCTAGGTGTTTTGTGATATTTCGAATGAGACTGGCTGGGGTTTAAATGACCGGGGAATTATCGATCCGGAAGGAAGGTAAATGCGTACCGTCTAGCGTACGCTCTTATCTTTATTCATGAGGAAAAATGACGTCAAATTGACTTCATTTTTCCTCAGGCTAGGCCACAGCTGTCCAACCTTTTTCCCTAATGGGCCAAGTTAGAAATTTAGGTATATTCGGCGGGCCACAAAGGTCCGCTTTAGGTCATCATCATCATCATCAGCTTCGGCTTATTCCACCATTTCAAATTATGGTGTAGCCTCCCTTACATAATCGTCTTCCATTTGTGCCCACGTTTGCCTGACATTTGTTTCTCTCCACCATATTGTGCCTGCTTGTTTCCTTACATCATAGTCTCATCTTAAGTTTGGGTCTTTTGATTCCCCGAGGATACCACATCGTAATTCTCGTGGACCATCTGTTGTCAGTCCTTTCTTGCCAGACGTCTCGCCCATTGCCATTTGAGAGATTTAATTCCGTGGATCACATCAGTTACCTGGGTTTTCTGCCTAATCCACTCTATTCTTCAGTGATCACTCCTGTTATTCCAAGCATGCATCGCTCCATTGACCTTTAGGCAACTTGGAGTTTCGCTGTTATTTCTTTCTTTAGTGTCCAAAATTACACATCCGTAAGGCGTAGGCATTGATCGAACGCTCTTTTCTTCAGGTGGATTGGGATTTTAGACGTGAAGATTTCAGAATTTACATGCTGGTTTGATCCTCCTGTTGATTTCTGGAAGTAGTGAGCCAGATTTGTTTATTACTTGGTACATTCGCCAAGTTCATTTTAAGGCCAATTTCATTGATAACTTTGTTGCTGACTGCTTCTTGTAGTCCTGCAGAATCTTTAGCTATCGGGATGATATCGTCAGCGAATCTTAGACGGTTGAGGTGTTTTCTATCTATAGATATACCTTTCTTCTTCCAGTCTATTTTACCGAATACATTTTCTAGGGTTGCCGTGAAGAGCTTGGGTGATATTGAGTCTCCTTATCGAATGTCTTGGTTGGTTAAAGCTTCTATTAATACCTTAAAAATTTAGTGTAGTGTAGGATGTAGTGGGCCGCATCCCTGGGGTAGCCACTACACGCTCGAACCCAATTCCAGCATTACACCGACAGTTACGTCACTCGATTTTGGTGACGAAAGGTCGAGGGGGTGGCCGGATAGAGGAGGGTTTCGTTTCGTATCTCGAGTTGAGTCGGACACGAAGATTTTACCAGTTATTAGCATATATTTTTTAAAATATAACCTTAAACGGCGGGAGAGAAAAAGAGTCGTCTTCCCATGTCGGAGATGGGAAGACGCCTGCAGTGACGTTTCTCATCTAATGTCGTTTGTTTATTTGTTTAGCCTTCTTGCGCCTGGGTGGCGGTACGCAACCTGAAGAGCGTCGACGACGGTGGCATCCTGGACCCCGACGACCGACTGTCCGATGTGGCCGACGACAGAGAACAGGTGAGCCGCCGTCCTCTGGTTAAAATCTGAGATTCTTACCTTTTTGCCACGAACTTTTCTCTACCCGTGGGAAATACGGATTGCGCCCTCTTCTAGTACGATTTTCGAACATAATTCGTTCCTAAAACCGAAACAAATTTTCCCAGATAAACGATTTAAAACGGATTAAAGAAGAATTCTCCGATGCCATTTACATCAGTTGGTGTCAGTTAACGCGGTGTTTATTAATTAATTTGATTTAAATTCATCTGCGGCGCGTACCGAAAACCCGACGTACAGTACAGTAGCCCCTCGTTATAATGCACTTAAGATGTTCTTTTCTCTTTTTTCAGATCGTGGCCGACTTCGAAGAGAGGCCTTGGCCTCCCGCCCACCACCCGGGCGACGGAACCAGCTCGAGTTCGGCCGGAACCGGCAGTCCCGACATCTTCCGCTCGGCCGACGAAGACCGTCCCTCCGGAGATCTTTCCGACTGCGTCGACGTGCGCCTGGGTCGGCGCCCGCCCCTAGGCGAGTGTCCCGCTCGTTCTACTCCGCCTCGGTCCCACCCCTCCCCGTCCTGCGGCGACCGGTAAAATTTCAATTCCGTTCGGAGGCGAAGCGAAACGTAAATTATACGACCCCCCTCGCTGGTGGGGGATTTTCTTTTTCGCTCTCTCGGCCCGTAATTTTGTTTCGTCGCCTCCGTTTAAAGAGAAACTCTGCCTTTAGTTTTCGTTTAGACTCCGCCCTCCGTTTTTTCTCCGCGCCCTGACTCCGCCTTCCGGTTCTTCCGTTCGTTCCTTTTCTCCGATCTAGGTCTTCGACTCCTCCGTCCACCGCCGGGCGGGCGACCGGGGTTTCCCCTTTCCTTTCGGCTTTTAAATACTTTACCGGGCGAAACCGTCGGAATTTTACTTCCGCTTCCGCCGATAAAAGAGATTTCGTTAATGAACTTCTTCGACCGGTATTCGTCCACGTCGAAATTCGGGTTTAGCGCGCCTCTACATGTAACTCGGCGTCTTTTCTCCTATATAGGAATTAGCGAAAGTCCGCCAAACAATTTGGAAGGTGTCCCGTCCACGTATTAACGCCTCCGAACACCGCCGGTTAAACCCCCGCCTTTCTCGGTCGTTGCCAGTTTGTTAAACGGTCCATCTCTTCCGTCGGTAGGTGTGGCCGGTCTGCGAGTGAGGAGAGGAAGCGAACCCGCCCTCAACCGTCTGTCTCCGCCCGTCCAGGCTCCAGACCGCACCAAGAGGTGGTCGGCCGCCCTCGTGGTCGAAGATCCCGCCCGCGCCCAGGTGAGTCTCCCTCTTATCTTTACTCGTCGGTCTGCCCTCCTCCCGGAAGGGTCCGAGTCGCGTAACCCATCGAGTAAATTAAGGGTAGGCGGAGTTACTCGGTATCCTTCGGCCGGGTCTTTGTCTTTGATTTCTCGTCTCTAAATTATTAACTTTTGTCGGAGTTCCTTCCCTTCTTCCCGACCAATCGTCCTCCGGGATCGGGGTAATCTCGTCGGAAGAAGTGGTGCCTTCGGCTCGAAAGGCGTGGTCGGCGGAGAATCTTGGGTCCGTTGACCCCGACGGTTTTCTTTACGGAAACGAACGAAGGAAAGATCCTCGCGGGAGGCGGGTTCCGAGAGGATCTCTCCGAGTCTTCGGCGGAAATCGGAAGACTCGTCTAGGTTTTGTCGTCTGTTTCAGGCCAGGAAAGAGCCTCTGGGAGGATCCTCGCCCGAAAGAGACCCGGAAGAAGAGGAAGAGGAGAAAAGAGAAGAAGGGGAAGAAGAGTCGGAAGAAGAAGAATCGTCCGGTTCCTCCGTCCGGTGAGTAAACTTTCCGACGGCGGGTGGGAAATCCACGGCCGGGAGAGGGCGATTTTTCGGTCTGTCGGCGGAAGAAAGGAGATTTAAACGCGGCCCGTCTTTCTCCGGACGTTTTAGGCCGTCCTCCGGGGCGGGGCGGCCACTTCCACTTCCGTCCCGTCGATGCCCAGACCCGGAAAAGCCGGCCGATAAACGCTCTTTTCCTTTCTCTGGCCAACCAAAGGACGACTCTCCACCCGCCGACGGAATTCCTCTTCCCCGCCCATCGCCTTTCCGTTCTTTTCCGCGCCCCTTCTCGGAAGGACGGCGGGGTCTTCCGGACCTACTAACGGGTTGGGTATTTTCAGGGAGGCGCTGATAGCGCTGAAGAACGAAGCGGGTCCCTTGGGCATTCACGTGGTTCCCGACTACGACCGAAACGGAAGGTGAGTTTCTTCTCTCTCCTCTTGATAAGACCTTTCTTCTCCTCTCCAGTGGCCGGAATAATTAGGCGGATGCCGTCGGCGGTGGACCGACCGTATTCGAATCACTGCATTTAAAATAACGTGACTTCCACTTTGCATAGGAAGTTCGTGTATAATTAATCGGGGTCTCCCGCCCCTTAGTTTTCCATATCTTGTCTCGGCTTACGTCTATCTAACTCCGTTCTCGAGATTAAGGAAGGACAGACAGACGGACGACAGTGAAAATTTATAGGTTTGCAATTTTTTCCCAATTGCAGCCCAATAATGAACTACTTACATCCGACAACGGAGTTCGCGTCAAATAATTGTTATTAATTACGTCGCTCGGACACACAATTTTACAGTAAGAGGTTGACATTCTCTACCACCGATTTCTATTTGCTATTTGGACCCGAGACGTTTGGATTTTCTCTGCGACTGAAGGTGGTTCCGGTCTTTCAGGGACTGCGGCTTGCTGGTGCAGGGAATCGAACCCGGAGGGAGGATCGACCGCGACGGCAGACTCCGAGTTTCCGATCGCATCGTGGAGATCAACGGACGTCGCCTGAGCCGCGTGGGTTTCCGCCAGGCCCAGGACATCTTCAAGGAGGCGCTTAAGGCGCCCGAGATTCGCCTTCGCCTGGTCCGAGCGCCCGCCGACCCCCTCCGTCCGGCCGGAAGTCCGTCGCCGGAAGGGGAGCAGTCTTCGGAAGAGACGGCGGTACGAGCCGAAGAGAGAGGTGAGTGTCCGCCCGGCTTATTTCCTATTTCGGTTTAAAATTCCCTACGGGAAGAGGGGGCAGGTGGAGGGATCGACCACCGAAGCGACTTTTGCCTGGCCACCCGGGATGACCGTCTTTTCGTTCGTTCTATAGGAGAGGCGGAGACGAAAGTGGCCACCGTCACACCCACCAAGAAGGTGCCGCCCGGCGTGCCTCACAGAAATCCCAACGCGGCGCTGACGGCCAACACCAGGAAGATCGGACGGAGGATCCGCATCCAATTGACCAAAGGTAATCAATCCTCTTCTTTTCCACCTTCTCTTTCGTCGTCCCGCTGGGCCCGCCCCCTTCCCCGGTAGGCGGAGTCGGAGAACTTTTCTTTCCGAAGTATAAATTGCAATCGAAAGCGAGAGGAGGTGGAGAAAAGGAAGCGGAAAGATTTGTTCTTGCGGGCGGCTGCAGAGCGAGAAAGACCGATCCGAAGTCTTCGGGGTTTTGTTTTTTCAGGTGCGGAAGGACTGGGATTCAGCGTCACCACGCGAGACAATCCGGCGGGAGGAAACTGCCCCATTTACGTCAAGAATATCTTACCGAAAGGAGCCGCCGTCCGAGACGGTCGCTTGAAGCCCGGCGATCGACTTCTGGAGGTGAGTAGTCCGCCCTTATCCGTTCCCCACCCGGGTTGGGGCACGGCCGTAAAATTTTAAAACCGAGAAAAACCGAAAGAATTTTAAAATGAGGGTAAAAGTGCCGGTGTTTTTAAGACCCGCACGTCAGTAAAATGGGTATTTTCCCGTCCTCCGCCCGTTAGCGTGGCGGAAGACGGGAAGAGCCTTTATACTCGGTTTAATCCCAAACCTTTGTTTCAGGTCAACGGCGTAGAGATGACCGGAAAATCGCAGACGGAAGCCGTGTCGGTTCTCAGGAACACCCCTTTGGGAGGAACCGTCGAATTGGTCGTCTCTCGACAAGAACCGGACCTTTCGCCGTCGTCCTCCGCCAGAGAATCGGTAAAAATTTTTCTCTTTAACCCTTCGTCTTCCCGAAAATACCTCTATTATTATTAATTTCGAGAACGGAGTTAGATAGATGAAAGTTCGAATCAAAAATGTTTCCTCCCTAAAGGTGTTAGATGGATGACCGGAACGACTCTATTGTTAAAGGAAAAGTACGATGTACGGGGGCAACACACTACGGTACTAATTCGAGGTGGAGAGCGTATATTTTAAACGAAATTAATTAAAAATACGATTAAAAATTGCAGCCCGACACGGCATTGTCGCCGTTTCACAATAAATAATTGCTCGTTCGATATATTTTTTCGAACAATTCGTATGCATTTACAGACAGATACTTGGAGATTTCTGGCTATTCCTCAATGAAGATACTATTACAATATAATTAACGTTAAGGTTATTCAAATGGCGGTACCGATTTGTGTATTTGTTTGTACTGTATGTTCTCAAAAGTTGTGTCTGTACTGTACAGTACATAATCAAAAGGCATAACAACATTATTTTACATGGTTAATGTTACCTTAGGTATCCAAGATGGCGGCTCGTCTCTAATTCCGGCAAGGAAACAGTGGAACGCACGTTCTAAACCTAACCTATTCTAATTACCATAATTATTAGCAACCAAATTATTAGAATAGGTTAGGTTAGAACGTGCGTCCCACTGTTTCCTTGCCGGAATTAAAGACGAGCCGCCATCTTGGCTACCTAAGGTAACATTAACATTTTACATTATTAATTACATTTACTTACTTAACCAATTATACTAGTACTGTTTTTGTAAGGTAAACAACTTTTCTTTTGTTATAGTTATTATAACCTGCCGTTATTACAGATTTTATAGTGAAGCTAACACGATAAAAGATAAGTTTTCAACGGGGGGGTCGGGAATTCCTTCCGATAAAGCCATCATTTTTCGCTCTAAGCCGTTATTTTTCAATACAAACGAAACAAACGACGATATTTATTACGTTTAAAGAGTTTATTTCGGCTTGAATGTGTATTTAATTGTAGATAAATATTTACAGATGTCCGAGAAAAATGGAGAACAGGCGTGGAAGCGTAAGGAAATACTTACGTTCGAAATTCCACTTAACGATTTCGATTTCGGTTCTACCGGTCTGGGCGTAAGCGTGAAAGGAAAAACTTCTACCGGACAAAATGGAAGTGTCGATCTTGGAATTTTCGTGAAATCGGTAATTGAGGGAGGCGCCGCTTTCAAGGTAAATTCTAATTTATCTAAACTTTAACCACAACTTTTGTATTTTTTCTCTCTCTAAACATTACGGTCCTATCTTCTGTGTTAACTTTTTGATTAATGTTACCTTAGGTAGCCAAGATGGCGGCTCGTCTCTAATTCCAGCAAGGAAACAGTGGGATGCACGTTCTAACCTAACCTATTCTAATAATTGGTTGCTAATAATTATGGTAATTGATTAGAATAGGTTAGGTTAGAATGTGCATCCACTGTTTCCTTGCTGGAATTAGAGACGAGCCGCCATCTTGGCTACCTAAGGTAACATTAACCAACTTGTTATATTATTTTCATTTGTTTTACATAAAACTACGTAGTTTTAACCTGCAAATGGGTTTTTACCCTCCTTCGGCTGGAGTATTACACTCGAATAGTCAAAAAATGTCTCTTTAATTGGCAAATCCCTGCAGTTATTTTCAAACTTAGCAAACACAAACTTCTGTACATAGAAGGCCGAAACTTTCAGGACCTACATTTTAGAGGGAAGACAACTCTGACAGTTCTTCCCACCCCGAAATCCTACGAACATACAAGATTAAACTTTATGTTTATTCCATACCTATATGTTTACGTGTATAATTATCCGAACAATAGTAACATACAAAGATCTATATCATATTTGTGAGAAAATTATAGCCTCCTTTGACCCTTAAGACCTTGCTAATACATTTCTGCTTATGTAATTTGGTAAGTTTAGGCTTCTTGGGCTTACAAATCGTTACGTTTTAGGCATTTGTGGATAGTTGAATGCAATTTCTAGAGAAAAACGTATTAAAACCAACGATTATTTATTGTGATGTGGTCACAATGCCGTGTTGCAATTTTTAATTGTGTGATAAGTATAAAACATTACGTACTTCTTTTAGTCTTCAAAATCATTTAGTGGAGTTAAGAATGTAAGGAGTGATAAAATAATCGTATATTTTTATATTTTTAAACATTTGTATTGTTATAAATAAATAAATAAATATGCTCTCCACCTCAAATTAGTAGTATCTTGCCCCTGTACATCATACTTTTCCTTTAGCAATATGGTGATGCCGGTCATCTATCTCCTTTTTAGGGGAAATGTTTTGAATCGCTCGAATTGCAGCCCAACAATTATAATAAATTCCCACTATTGTCCGTTCATTTGGCCGTCTGTCTTTCCTTTCAGAAGTCACGTTATTTCAGTTCAAACTTTCCCCCCTAAAGCATAGTTAATAGATGACTGGCATGACTCTATTGTTAAAGGAAAAGTAACATTTTGGTTTTCCTGGTTGGTTTTCTGACACAAAACTTTTATCTTTCCCTCCAGGACGGTCGACTGAAGACTGATGACCGACTGATCGACATCGACGGGACGTCATTACTGGGGATGTCCAACGGCCGGGCCATGGAGGCGCTGAGGCGGGCCATCAGCCCCCGCGACGGAGTCTTCCCCCCTTCCATCACCTTGTCCGTCCGCAGGCGAGTCCGGTCTGTCGCCTCCCACCCGGCCCGGGCGCCGGCTCCTGGCCTTTCCGATTCCGATTCTGGCTGCGACTCGGCGGAAAAGAAGAGGAGTGCCGACCGCCCTCGGATGCCACCGCTGCTTTTTTAGGGGAAGGAAGGAAAAACGATGACTTTCGGAAGAAAAGCCGAGACCCGGAGGCGGCTGCCGGTTCGGGATGGGGCGGGACTTTGGAAACCCCATCGGGAGAAACGGTGCTGATCCAAACCGACGTTCCCGATTGGTCGTCGAGGGCCGTCTTCTGCCCCTGCCCGTGCCCGGCCGGCGACCCCAAAGTGGAAAAGTCGGAGAATACCTCGGACGGACGGTGAGTACCTTTCTTTAACCGTATTTGATCGCTTACGTCTCCTTTAAGCCTCTATACGCCATTTTCTATTTGTCCTTTCAATAAGAGACATTTTCCATCTTTTATTCTTTAAATGTAACAATTTGTAAGCCCAAGATGCCTAAACTTAGGCTACCAAATTACATAAAAGGAAACGTCTTAATTTTGCCAAATGCCATAAAGATTGGTCCTTATAAGATTGGAAGACGATTGCATGGTTTGATGAATCCAAAATGAATATAGAGTTGGATCAGATGGGAAAAAATGGGTAAGGAATACATCGAGAGGGAAGTACAAACTACAAACAACATTGAAATTTGGTGGTGGTAGCCTTATGGTCTGAGACTTTATTACCCATTATTGGTCCGGAATACTATGTTTTATTCCTAATAGAATGGATAGCATTATTTACACTGAGATACTTGACAATTATTTGTTACAACCTGTTGATTATTACCACGTCGATAAGAGCTCTTTCATTTATCAGCACGATAATGATCCAAAACACATCCAGGAAGGCAATGGCGTGGCTTCGGGATCAAGTGACCACCTCGATCTCAACCCGATTGAATACATTTGGTCCCTTCTTAAATGTCGCTTTTCTGACTATGCAGTTCTGCCCGAAATATCGACCAATTATGGGAACGTGTACGGGATGAATGGAATAAAATAACATTGCAGGATTGCAGGAATATTTTTAATTCTATGCCTGATTGCATTAAGAAGATTTTAAAGGCCAAACGAGGCTATGCTGATTATTGAAGTGTACCTTTTCCACAAATATGATATAGACTTTTGTCTGCATCAAAACTCTCCCAATGCGTACGTTCTTTACACGTTACCATTGTTAATAAAATAATTATGTTGTTTGGATAATTATATACGTAAACATATAAGTATGCAAATACATTTAAAGTTTTTTCGTACTAAATGTGCTTTGAAACATTTTCCAGTTCTTTAAAATGGTCTCATGCATGAAATGGACTGAACATCTTCAACACACAATATTATTCACATGAACAATAAATAAGCAAAATCACTATCTTATATGTAAACATTCAAAATGCATTTCGAAATTTAATTGTAAAAGTGCATATAATATCTTTTTATATAGGGTAACATTTCAGTCAATCCTTCGGAGGCATCAATTATCTATCTTGCGAGTTTAATTGAAACACCAACCATTTAGAGTCTGAGATGCATTTTGGGCGTATTATATACATATTAGTTTTAATTATTGTAAAATCTTTGTTTTGTAAACTTAAATATGTAATAAATTTAAGATATTTTGTGTTCATATTCATTGGTGTGATAAGCCCTAACATAAACGTTTCTACTAACTTAAACTAGTTATTTAAGTCACGCGTTGATATAATAGATATGGCAGTGCAGACCGTAGCCAATCTGCCAAGGCGGATGTCTCCCCAGAAGATCTATGGAAAATCGGTCCCGTATTAGACACGATGAAAAATGCGGAAACTCCAAACACCAGTGCATGTTCAGTTGGTCCGTTGTTCGATGATTTTATCCATGTGGCCACCAGATGGACGATAGTTACACGAAGGTCAGGTAGCAAAGGTGGATTAGTCGTCAGCTTACTGCTTTGGAAGACCAGAAATTTGAATTCGGACTGGTTAACAAACCCAAGAATTAGTGTATGGTATGTTCTGGATACGCCGAGACCAGTCCCTCGCCACCTAACCGTTGCGGACTCGTTGCGTATAGAAATTTATCTGGTTCCATGTGAAATTGCTCAAGATACAGAGGTGGCTAAATTGACAGGTTCTACTCCACTTGAAATTAAAAAAATTAAAATAAAAAACACAATAAAAATTTTTGTATTCCAAGTACAGAAATTTTGATTTAAAAGATTGTCCTAATCTGCATATACTGTATATATTTTGAAAGTATCAATATATTTTCTGAAATACTTTCATGTTTATAGTTGTTTCAGGCAAAAATCATTCCTATTCCAATAACCTATAACAGTTGGGGTGCATCCAGTTCCATTACAATGCTATTCTGTTTTTTTAATTAGTAATTATTCTTTATTTTATTAACATATACAATTCTTAAATATACTTAAAAATGTCTAACCACAATGAAATCAAATGCAATCCTCATTGCATTTAGTATTGCCCTATATTTCTGGTGTTGTTATAAACAAAGTTTGCAACTCGGTACTTTGGCAGGAAGACAAAAAACACAAAATTAGTGGGGTTGTCGGTGCAATATGCACATGCGCGAACACTGTCGAGAACCCTGCAAATAATGATTTTTTTAATGTTAGATTAATCTACTTTTATCCTAAACTTTTTAAGTAAAAATAGCTGACTGTACATAGCCTACCCTTTAAACGGGACAGTACCGTTTTTTGCTGTCCTGTCCCTTAAGCAAAGTATTCACTTTTGTCCCATCCACTTAAAACAGACAGAAGCTTTTCTGCACAAAACTCCCTCTGATCACGTCGTCTGTAAGGCCAGAATAATGCAACAACTAGAAGAATTACCATCTTCTTTTGGGTCTTGTAAATTAATGTTGAATTTCTGTGACACGATGATAATGCGAGGGTTGCGAACGGAACTAACAATTTTCTTATAATGCATATGGCACATCTCTTCAGTCAGCACTTAGAAAGTGACCTGCAAATACTATTAATCAATAGAAAAAGATATTTAATATGCCAAACAAGATTTTATCTCTCGTTTGTCAAATCATCAAAAATATCACAACTATAAAAAAAAAATTGTGAAGTAGTGATAATACCATCTTCGTGCGATTGCCCCTACCCAGTCATTAGAGAGGTCAATGTGAACGTATTTGGCCCAAAACGTGAAGGAGATGATACTCTTGAAGATGTCATCGCTGCATCCCTGACTCGCTGCCCGGCAGTGGCTTGTGGTGGTGATTTCTCGGATGTTATCTGGGCCTCATATTTTAACTCTTTTATTTCTTGTAGAAGTTGATTACGTTCTGTAAATTCCTCTTCTGTTCCAGATATTCGCAAACTGGCTCGATCATTCTGAAAAGAAGACTAGAGATAAGCTATTTTATGAACACGGCTATAAAAATTTTATTGACACTTTGCATCACTCGCTAAAAAATTGAATAATTAAATAATTTCCGGATTAAAATCGTCTGTTTCTTTATGATGTTATTCGTAAATGCTTAAATAACCTTTATTTTAATAAAACAGGTCATAATTTTAAGCCCAAACACAAAAAAATGAAGAAGTGTAACCGATCGCATACTCACCATTCTAGACGAAGCCAACGGCATTATCGACCGCATAGAATTGCCAGATGGCTGCGCTCGAACCGTCCGCCGTTCACGTTTTGCGCCGATACGTGCACCTCGACCTCTCTATTTATACTTCTGAAAATAGGGTAGGTTCTACAGTCTGTTACAAAAGTATAAGAACACCATAAATTTAACTGCCAAACACAATCAATGCATTTAAATTGAGCTAAAGACAAGATGGGATGGACTGAAGAATGGCGAGAAATAATGTTTAGTGATGAGAAGTTTAATTTATATGGCCCTGATGGGTTCTCACATTATTGGCATGATTTAAGAAGAGAAAGCAGAGTTAAAATAAGCCAGCAACAAGGGGTTGGGTCTGTAATGATTTGGGGTAGTTTCAGAGGTAAATAGGATGGATGGGAAGGTAAAACTAATTTAGTATTTGTTGACAAAAACATGATTACATTTGGTGCATTAATTGGAGGTCATAAATGGTAGTTTCAAGCAAGATAATGCTCCCATTCACGTCTCAATGTCAACAAAAAATTGGTTTAAAAAAGAAAATATTGATGTAATATTGACTGGCCTTCGTGTAGTCCAGATTTAAATCCCATTGAAAATTTATGGAGGATTTTAGCAGCCATTGTTTATCAAAATAAGAAACAATACGAATCTGTAAATCAATTGAAAATTGCAATAATGGATACATGGAATGAAATTAACAAAGTAATAAACTCCATGCGTAACAGAATTTTTAAAGTAATTGTAGCCAAAGGGGGTGAAACTAAATATTAAGTGTTTAAAATATATTCAAAATTTATTTTTATGTAATTTTAGAAAGCTCACCAGTGGCAGAGCGGTTCTGTTGCTAAACACTGGGAGTTCGGTTGCAGGTTCGTGCCACGCTCGGACGAGCTGGCCACGTGGAGTTTTCTGGGTTTTCTCCATGTTTGTAACACCTAAATAGGGGCCAGTTTCTCTTATAAGACCTCCCGTAAGGCATTTTCCCTCCCGTAACATCGCGCATCAGAGAAGGCAAGGGGAAACCACTCTGGTTGTAACTTCCTCCAGGATACACCTTGGCGCCTTACTAACCACTTATTAACCTGCGCCAGGTGCTTGCCGACGTTGGGATTTCTGATATGGCACGCAGAGAGAGAGAGAATTTTAGAAACTGTACCTATACTTTGGTAACAAGTAAAAAGTGATAACTTCTATTATATTTATTAAAAGACAAAAGGCTCAAACATGATATTTTTGTAATTGTCTTAAAACACACAAAACTGTTTTCTGATAAAAAATTTAAATAAATTTTGAAAAATCACAAAATTTATGGCGTTACTATACTTTTGTAACAGGAGACATGATGGCTGTCTACTACCTTGTCATAATACCGTAGAAGTAAAGTTGTTCTTTCCCGGCATCTTTTACCATTGACAACGTAATATGTCTAAATTTCAGATATACTTTTCCAAGCACCTTTCAGATTTTCATACGCATAGGGATTTACGGCCACTACTTCCCTCGACAGAAGTGTCATGATAACAGGAAAAACACATTGAAACTTTCTTATTGTTTCTCACCGGAGTAAACACGACGCTAATTATAGTAAAAAAATAATTATTTAGTGTTATAACATCCTATAAATACTTTAATTTGTTTATTTACCTTTGCTGGTAATCCTCGTTGTTAAATATTTCCACCATTTTTTCACCAAATTTCCCGTGAGTCAATGCGCAATGTTTGCCGAGTCAGGTGATGTTGCGAACGTGCGCCTCGACATATTTTACTTGGACTTCAAACGTCAAACGTGTACTTCTGCTTGCCGTACAAGTTTAACATTTGAACTTGCACTTCGACCTCTCTATTAACAATCATCGGTATTTAGCCACCTCCCCAAGGTTAATTAATGGTGATGTAATCTATAGAAGGCCCTCTAATTATTGGACTAACTAATGGACTCTAAAGCTGCATTCAGACAAACTTACGTCATGTTATGTCAGCCTGTCCAAATGCAGCTTAATGTCAGTAAATTGACGTTATCAAAATAACAACAATTAACAATTTAGACTATTCTATTTCAGTCAAGACAACCAGCATTTAGCTATCCTCAAACTCTGAAGTTGTTGGAACCGCCAACATGTAACTTAAAATTTCAGTCTTTATCAACAGAAATGTATGAATTTGACATACGAAATGTGATTTAGGAGTATCGGTGTATAACATTAGAAAGTCTGTAAATCATTGGAGAGTATAAAAGTGGAAATTACAAGCTAAATAAACTTTCAAATTTCAGGTTATCTTCAGAAGATATAAGCTTTTGTAGAGATGGATTTGGAAGACAGAGTATTTCTGAGAAACGACACGCTCAACTCGATGCAAAAAATACGGACACGTATCAGAGAAATAAAAAAGCTCGAGCGGAAAGAGACCGCCACAAAAGTGATTCCACGGACGTCGTTCAGTCCGAAGAACAGAAGCCCGCTAAATCCGACTTAGAAGAAAATATAGGAAACGGTAAATTTGAGAGATTTATTTATATAATTTTAAATATTTTATAAATCCTCGGGCTGTAATTTATGGCAGTCGTCGGCGTGTCGTTGCAATGCGTCGGGTTTTAGTATAGATGTTTATATTTAAACATCTATACTGCATTTAGTGTAACTAATTAGAGTTAAGTTTAAGTTATTAAACAAAAAATATAACTAAATCATATATAATCAATTAATTTTGATATTTTAGTGAAGTATGAATAAAGCGTAGCTTAAAGTTTCAGCTAATTGCAATACACATTGTACTTTTTCCTGTAAGTTAACCATTTTTAATTCTGAAAGATGCTAGTACCGTGTATCATTTTCACTAGAAAACTTTCTTTTATTGCAAATTACATGTTAATAGACTGCTTTGTTTGTGTTATAATTTATTAATATACTACATAAAATTGTCCCAAATAAAAGCAGCCATCTTGTGAAAAGCACTTTGTAATGTAAAATAAATTTAATTATAGTAGACCCCCTATAACATGGTAGATAAGTTCCGTGTTGTACGAGTCACTTAAATACATGAGCCAATCACAGCCTGGCACATGGGCTGTGATTGGCTCATGTATTTAAGTGACTCGTACAACACGGATTCGTACAACACGGAACTTATCTACTGTGTTATAGGGGGTCTACTGTAGTCAATTTAAGCAAAATTTAATAATTTAAATTTAATACGTGTTTTATACTTTTTAGCCGAAGGAGAATTAAAACCCGCTCTTAATCTGATGAGATCTAATTCTGCCGATTCTCTCGTGAGCCTAAAGCAATGTAATAACGAAAGTAAGAAAATTTGTTTTACCGAATTTAATATTTTTGTACATTGTTTATCGAGTAAAGAAACTAATTAGAAATAAACTGTAAAACTTGAAACAACTTTTAAAGATTTAAAAATTTTAGTTTATATTTATCAATTTATATAGATAATTAATTTCTTAAAATGTTTTTAAATTAATGGCTTGTTACTGGACGATAACTATTTGAACTGCATAGATACGAATCTGCTGTTTTCTTCTTTTCTGTTATTTGATGTTGTTTAATATACAGACTTCGAATGATAGAAACTAGACTTTTTATTAGTAGAAGTCAATCTTAGATTAATTCCTATCAATGCAGCAGCATTACTGTAAACTGTGTGTGCTTTGGCTTAGAACTCTGGACTAACAATAATGATAAACATTTTTATAATGTTTTTGATCTGTTCAAAAATATTTTTTACATAAATTAAACTAATATATTGTACATTATTATTAGAGTAATGTTCCACCTTATATAACCAACTCTCTCTCCGCGTACCAACCTGGCATTGGCTAGCACTTGGTGCAGGTTAATAAGTGATTAGTTAAGGCGCCAAGGTGTATCATGGGGAAAGTTACAACCAGAGTGGTTCCCTGTTGCCTTCTCTGGGGCACAATGTTACGTGAGGGGAAATGCCTTTTGGGAGTCTTGTAAGGGAAAGTGGCCTCTATTCGGGTGTTACAAACGTGGAGAAAACCCGGAAAACTCCACGTGGCCAGCCCGTCCGAGCACGGTGCAAACCCGCGACCTAACTCCCAGTGTTTGGCGACGGAACCATTCGGCCATTGGTGGGCCCATTTAATTACTAGTTAGTTATATAAGGTAGAACATTAATCGCCACTGGTGTCAACTAAAAAAAAACAAAGAATACAACTGTCTCACGAGTAAAGCACTTAACCGTCACCAAATATACAGCCAGACAATTCGATCCAAAAGTAGATTGCCTTTCGTACTTGTAGTCTCAAGTTCATTTTCAGCAGCACACCTCTCCATTGAACTTATGTGTTCTACTTTTTTAACTGGCTTACAAAGTATATTGCCACACTATCCTATTTACATATTTCCAAGTATTATCGTCAGTCATGGAATTTGGAATTTAATTTTTGGATTTTAGGGAATTTGCATTCTTAAAAACATAATAAAACATCCCTGAAAAGAAAATAGCGATAACTAAAAATAATGCCCGAAACATAAAATAATGATCGAACTTCGACTCCTTACCCTTTTACATTTACTGATTTTATTCACTCATCATTAGTGGGCCGTTTTGGTTTACACTTTATTTTTAATAACAACATTTCGTTTAAATTCTTCGAGAGAATTGGATGGTTTTTTGAAAAATATATTAGCTTTTTCAAAAAATGACAAATGGCGAATGACAATCACTAATGTTGTATATATTTTTAAAGATTTTTTAACCAGAGGAATGATGTTTATAAAACCATGTTTGTGACCACAGAGAAAGGATTGATGGCCTCACAAGATCAAATATTTGAGAATTGTTGCTTTACACTATTATTAGTATAATGAGAGCAAAGTGATTAAAAGTACAAAGCAGGTACAATAAAATAAAATCAACTTACATAATAGCGAGGTCGAGGCCGAACTTTTCGACGCGAAAACGCGTACGTCGGACATTCGGTGCCGTTTTCCCGTAAGCCTAGAAGTTTGACAGTGGTGTTTGGAAAGTCAGTGGAATCACGCTAGACATTTCAAACGCCATTGTCAAACTTCTAGGCTTACGGGAAAGCGGCACCGAACGTCTGACGTACACATTTTCGCATTTAAAACTTCGACCTCAACATCCCTAATATTATCATTTTTTGTACATATTGTGCTAGAGAATTCCATTAAAGTTGTCAAAATCACCACATTTTGATTAAAATTTTGGCTGTCAGCTTTTTTGAGCAAATATCAAACTTTTCTGGCCTTGATACCAGCTTTTTTCAAAATTACAGGTTGAGCATTCTGGATATACAAGATGTGAAACATGTCTAAGTATTTTGTTGGGCTACAATTTGAAAAAATTGTAGACACATAAATTCACACTGTCGTCCGTCCTTCTATCTTTACTTAATCTCAAGAAGGGAGTTAGATAGATAAAATCCAAGACCAGATATGGAAACTTTAGGAGCAGGAGGCCCCTTTGGATTAAGAGAAGCTTCTGTTTCTCTATGTCTGCATCAGTTATAAGATAGTCTCTCAGTTAAAATTCAATAGTTTGTTCACATTTCAAAAGTATACTGTAGTTTCTGTTATTGATTTCTTTAATATTGATTTAAGAAGTAATTGTTTTTAGAATTTGAGAATTCTCTAAATTTATAATTAACACATTTTCAGACAACACAATACTGAATATATAAACAAAAAACTACTCACACAGTCAACCAAAATCCAGCAATGAAACAGTTGCGTGAACGTTTTCATCTACCTTCGGGTGGAATATTACGAATGTACGAGAAAATTATTCATTTAGAATTGCACGTGCTGCATAGTAGATGTGGCGCCTGGCTATTGTTGGATACAGATGATGTCGTAGAATTTGCATCGGACGGAACATCGTCGGCCGGACGTCGACGAACGTGGGGAACGATTCCGTGTCCCCGTGACTAACGGCATGCTTTTTTACCGAAGTCTTGTAGATCTCATACTTCTCCAAGTGTCATAAAAGATACTTTCAGACTAAATCAACTACAATAAAATAAAACGTGAAAGCAGGTTTTTAATTTTTTAAAAATTTATGCGTGTGCGTACCAACCTAAAACTTTGGTAAAAATTTTTATTCGTCGTAGTCCATATTTGAGTAAACTTTTATGTGGGCTCTTTTTTAACGTTGTTTTCGGACAAATGGTTATAAAAATTACGCTATTTCATTTATTTGGAATAGACAAAATATAGTTATACGAAATAATAATATGGTGTATTAGTCGCAAGAATATTTAATATCTAAAATACAATAATAAATCTCTCTACAGAATTTAAAGGCAAATCTTCTGGGAAGTACCATAGGAATCATAAGTTCTTCTCTTCGTCTTGTTGCTGTAGGTAGTTTTTCTTTGCTCTCATTTTATCTGTTTATACTAAAATTTTTAATATTGTTTGAGCTTTTAGTCATTTCTGTTAATTTTCTAATTTTTGTCACATGAGAAGTGCAATCTTACTCTTCAATGCTAGTTTGCTTATTTGCTTTAAAATTAACACTTCTGTCTAATAAATAAGGATTTTGAAATTTTAATTCAATATTATTTTTTTTTCATATATTGTCTATTTAACATTAAACTCTTACAGGGAATTGCCAGTCACCTGGTTGTCCCTATCATGCGGTGACGCTTATAGGTGGCGATGGCATTATCAACAAAAATAGTTTGGTCCAGCTAGGACCTTCCTTAGGAATGAGAAAATCCAGCAGTTTAGAAAGTCTTCAAACCATGGTTCACGAACTTCAGAAAAGGGAAGAAGTGAATGAATCCATTTCCCATCCTGCCACCAGAGTGATTAGGGGCCGTGGCTGCAACGAAAGTTTCCGTGCAGCCGTCGACAGATCTTACGAAGCGCCGGTTGCAGAAATGATGGAAACACGTAAGCTCTAAAAAACATTTAAATATTCATTTACACGTACATGTATCCCTCATTATATACAGTCTCACTAAGATTTCCCTGTAGTGTGATAATTCAAACGTTGAAATAGATACCGAGTTACATCACCACGTTGCTTCATTTATTATTCAACTGTTACAGGCGCAGAAGTAGTGTAAATGTTCAGTCTTTCTTAGCGGCAACACAGTATTTGTCTTCTTCAATAACAGTAAATACTGATAATTTTTTACAACTATTTCTTCGACGACATTGAAAATTGTCAATCCGTCAACTTGGTACCTTTAAAGCAGTTGGAAATGATTATTTAGATTTATTGCTTGTGTCAGTTGATTTAAATAATATCAACTAGACATAAATACCAATACAGGTATACCTCGTCTTACCTCATCGCCTCTCCTGGAACCAATTAGGTTCCAGGAGAGGCGACGTAAGTCGAATTTACTTGTGTAGTTACGACTTACGTCGTAACTAAACGCCAATAATGAGCACTTAAAGACCGCTAAATAAGATGACAACACAGAAACACAGATGTTTTCATATTTTGTTCTCTAGGATTTATGACGATTATATTAACATTTACTGTAAATGTACATATTTTAATATGATTTTATGTGCTTTCAACGCTTTTCTAGTGATATTACAACTTCAATGTTTGTGGCGGACGGATTTAAAGTCGAATAAACTGACTTAAACTTGATTTTTATTTTTCCATATACTTTTTTGACAAACGACGTATAATTGGAAACGACGTCACTCGAGAGCGACGTAACTCGAGGTATACCTGTACTTCAGTTTCGCTTTAGATTAAGCCTTCTTGGAACCAATTAATCGCATAATGTGAGGGATATCTGTATTTGTATTTAAATACAGTATGTACGAATGTAGATATGTATGTATTACTTT
Organism: Centruroides vittatus; assembly: GCF_030686945.1. NCBI lineage: Eukaryota > Metazoa > Arthropoda > Arachnida > Scorpiones > Buthidae > Centruroides > Centruroides vittatus. The sequence continues at coordinate 457,214 of NW_027120710.1, read as the reverse complement.
GAGTATTTACAGATAGTTAATTAACATTAATTTATATTTATATTTATATGAAAATTGAACTGTGCTCAAGTGTTAAAGAAATAAGAAATTTACTCAAAAATTACATTACACAAATGTTATTCACTTTTGATAATTACACATTATTACTTTAATGAAACCAGGTTAGCCTGATTTAAATCTGGTAATCGTTATTTTACTGCTACTATTAATAATTAAATACCGAGTAATTTGGTACTAGTACTTTTGTAATGCATTGCCAGTTACGCTACCCAGAGTTGTTGTTACTGCGTGGCTTGTTGGAATCTTCAGCATCTTTGGATGTGAGGGATCAGATAGAGATCCAGGTAGTGTAACTGGCAATGCTTCCATATGGTAAGCAGCAGTTGTTGGTTCAAGTTCATAAAAAAATCAACACAAAATCCATAAATAAAATACATAAATACTGTATAATAAAATGAAAATTGAATTTACTATTCACATACCATTCACTTTGGCATCTTAAACATGGCTGCCAGATATGTCATACGTCTACCAATTTCAAGCTTTGTGATAAGTTCCTTTTTTAATCTGAATTGTCGATAATACAACCTTCCTCTAACCTTCTAGAATTTGTTGCTTCCATACACTATTTGGATGCCTTTGTTAGTAAGTATAGGTTATTTTGGGTTGAACAAAAGGTTTTTGTATATTTTTAACAGGTCTCATTACTTAATGTAGATGTGCGATTTAATTATAACACTCGTGAAATTGAACACATTATTCTTAATTGGGCTACAATTTGAAAATTGTAGACCTATAAATTCCCACTGTCATCCATCCACCCGTCTTTCCTTAATCTCGAGAATGGAGATAGACAGATGAAATCCGAGACCGGATACGGAAACCTTAGGGGCAGGAGGCCCCGATTAACTGTATATGAACTTCCGATACAAACCAGAAGTCGCGTTTTTTCAATTCAAAACTTTTACCCCGAAAGCGGTTACTAGATGACTGGCACGACTCTATTGTTAAAGGAAAAGTATGATATACATGGGAAAGCCACTACTAATAATTTGAGGCAGAAAGTATATAATTTAAATGAAATAAATTAATTATAAAATAACAACAAGTGGGGTGCAAAACAGCTAAAATTGGGCGTGTGTGTGTGTGTGTGTGTGCACGCGCTTAAGAGTTAAATATAATTTGTTCCCAAAGGCTTAACACGCATCTTTGACAATGTTGTTCTAATTTACCTGTATGTGGATTCTGTATGGGATTATAGTTTCAAAAAACATTTAAATCTAAATAAATATCGAACTCCTCAATTGATTCTAGTGTTATATCTGAATAGTTTCTTCTGACATTTTATGGAGTCATGCAATTTGCTTAGAAGTGTGAAATAGAGAAGATTGTAAAGGCTCTTCTTGTGAAGAGTTAAAAATTAACCAGGAATAATTTTTTTCTACTGGGGAATAGGTAGAAAATTTTCTCAAGACTTTAAGTAGACACTGTGTAAATGACTATTATTAATCATTTAATAATAGCGAGGTTCAGGCCGAAGTTTTAAACGCGAAAACGTGTACGTCGGACGTTCGGCGCCACTTTCTCGTAAGCCTAGAAGTTTGACAATAGCGTTTGGAATGTCGAGCACGATTACACTGACTTTCCAAACGCCATTGTCAAACTTCTAGGCTTACAGAAAGCGACGCCAAACGTCCGACATACACGTTTTCGCATTCAAAACTTCGGCCTCGACCTCGCTAATAATCAAAAATTATTCGAGATTTATTTGAAGCCTTTTTACTTATTTAGTGGAGGAAGAGAGTGAAAGTGGAAGTTCAAGTTGTCAGGTTGCAAATGTTCTCAGTCGACCCAATTTCATTTCTCATAATTCTAGAATGGCAGAAAACAGTACTGTTCAGGATGAAATTATTGATCCTTATCAAAGAAAAGACATTAAAATAAGAAAGAAAGGAATATTTAAAGGTCTTGGATCCGTTTTCAAGTAAGTACTACAAATTAAAATATTGGAGAGTTTTTGATATATTATTATTATTTATATTGAATTTTAAATGATCATTATAATGAATTAGCAGTAGTAAAATAATTACTTGATTTCTTTTTTTCCATAATGTTATGTGCTGAAATTGGGGTGCATCTTATATGCTATAAAATCTGGTTTGTCAATGCTTCATTAGTGTTAGTAATTATTATGATATAACGATTGTGGCTGTATTAATGCTACTATTAATAATTAAATGTTAAGTAATTTGGCCTAGAGATAGATTGAAGGATACATCACTGACTAAAATATAAATAACTCTAAATGCCAAGTATTAATATGAAAAGAGAAGCCATACAATTGTCGTTGAGTATTACAGAAAACGATTTATTTCACAAGTACTTTTGACAGCATATAATTGTTCTCTTCGGGCAATATCATTCATAGAAAACAGAACATTTGAGTTCAAGAAAGAGAATATTTTCAAATTGTTTCTCACACACAGGCATAGAACTTGAATTACATATATAAAAAAAAATTACAAAATTATACAATACAGTGGACCCCGATATAACGCGTATGTCGGGCAGGAAACAACACCCGCGTTATAAGGTGAACTGCGTTATACCGAGCGGTGCGGCGTAATGCGGTTCACCACTTTACTTTAGCAATAATGTCAAGCTTTTCTTCCCCACTTTGAGCTTTTCTTTTACTCATCATGCATACAATAATTAAACACTATTCAAAATACATGCAGTAACTCAATACACACACAATTACTCAATACGCAGTAACAATAAAATGCGCTACTCGCTAACACCACACGGACCTGTATAAACGTGTTTGAACTTATTGTGTCGCAAACATCGCCCGTGCTATAACCGAGCGCGTGCTATAGTGAGCCGCTCTATAACGAAGGTCCACTATATTACAAAAATAACCATGATATACAAAGGAATAACACTAATAGAAGTGACTGAATTAAAACACAAAGAATAAATGATTACTAAAATTTAAACAATAAATACATAATAAATAAATACACAGCAGCACCATTGATGATTTAAGATGTTTTATTGTAAACTTACGATTTTAGAAGGTTAAACAGTACTATCCGCAGCTCTGGTATATCGAGTGTGGGAGAGTTGCACGACGACATTAATGTAATGAAAAGTGATTCCTGTATAAACAGTCCCACAGCATTTTAGAAGCAAAATTTGTGACTAAACTAGATCAAAGTTATTCTCTATCAATTTTTTAGTTCTGACGTACACCTGTTATGTAAAATATCTTCACGACATTCTTCAAGACAGAGGAGTGGCAACCATAAACCTGTCAGTCTCTCCAAACAGATGGTCGCTAGTCAGCCATTAGTTTGACGCAATTTTGTCAACGTAGCCCCGAGCTAGGTCACAGACACGAAGTGCTTTTTGAGCCCATGACTACTTAGTGATGTATGTTATTTATGTGTTGAGCTATATCCGGGTGCTCCGAGTATAAGTTTAAAGGTGTGTAGTTACTGTTTTCCAGAGTTATAGCTTTATGTAATCTTGATGTTTATTGTTTTTTGTGGAAAAACTCTCGCAGTGTCAGAATTTGTTTGTAGTGCAGGTTGATGATATTAGTCAGACCAAGTCCACCTTTTTTACAAAGAAGAGTTAGTCTTTCTACAGATGATTTAGGATGATATTGTTTATGTTTAGTAAGTATTGTTCTTGTTTTCCTTTGGGGTTGATCAAGATCTGTGCATGTCCAGTGCATAACTCCAAAAGAGTAAGTGAGTACAGGGACAACATATGTAGTAATAGCTTTAATAATATGTTTTGCATTTAGGTGTGTTCTTAGTACAGCATGCAATCTGTTTCTGGTATTCGAGTGTTTTATCTGTGCATGTTCTAGTAAGTTTGGCCTAAATATCTGTAAAACTTGCTCTCTTCCATAGATTTGATAATATCTCCACTTCTGAGTACAAAGTCTCCTTTCTTCAGAATTCCTTTTTCAATGTTTAGTGTTTTGCATTTGTCTACACTAAACTTCATTTGTATTTCGTTTGAGTATGTATGTGTAGTTTGTTAAAGATAATGTAGCTGATTTTGTGCGGAAGTGTAAAGTTTGATGTCCATGTACATGAAGTGTGATAATACGAACAGTGTTGTTTTGTTGTCTGATATTGTAACCATGTTGTGTTTTGTTCAATGTGGTAGATAAAAGGTTAAGTGCAAGGCAGAACCAAAGATGACTCAAGGAATCTCCTTGAAAAATTCCTTGCTTAATGTATATTGGATTTGTTTTTACGTGAGAGTAATGGAGGTTAAGATGTAACGTTGTTCTAAGTGAAGCATGGTAAAACAAAGGAAACTAATGAGTGAGGGATGAATTTTGTATATGCGAAGTGTGTGCAGCAGCCAAGTGTGTGGGACACTGTCGAATGCTTTTCTGTAATCAATGTATGCCATGTGTTTGTTTCTGTGTTGCTTATGAACTTATGGTAAAATGGAGTCAGTGAGTAGTTGTTCTTTGCTACCTTTGTGATTTCTATTTGTTATTCTGTAAGAATGTCATGATTGTATATTTTATTTGCAATGCAAGATGTAAAATCCTGTAAAATGTTGGAAGATGTGTAATCGGTCTGTACTATGGAGGGTCGTTGGTGTTGTTGTTTTTAGAATTAAACTGGGCCCTTTTGGGGTTTGGGAATGGATTAATTCACTTCACATAACTCCTTGTGAAAAAAATTGCTTTGAAACTCAAACTTTCTGTAACTTGAACACCTTCTAGGAACACATTGAATTTGAGTTCAGAGTACCACTGCATTTTAAATTAATTAATCTATTAATTTGAAACTGAAACTAATTTGATTTTTGATATTTTTCTTAGGTTTGGCAAAAACAAAAAGCTTTGTCAAGAGAGTGTTAAAAGATTAACAAAAGAGGAATTAGAACAGGAAGCCGAACGACTGAAAGCTAGATTAGCAGCTAAAGAAGAACAAGAAAAGTAATTCTTGTATTCTTGAATTCAATATTTAAAATTTATATCATTGAGTTATTAGCGAGGTTGAGGTCGAAGTTTTAAACGTGAAAACGTGTACCTCGGATGTTCGGTGCCGCTTTCCCATAAGCCTAGAAGTTTGACAACGGTGTTTGTAAAGTCAGTGGAATCGTGCTCGACATTCTAAATGCCATTTCAAACTTATAGGCTTACGGGAAAGTGGTGCCGAACATCCGACATACACATTTTTGCGTTTAAAACTTTGGCTTCAACTTCGCTATTTATAACAGAATTATATTTTTGTCATTATTTTCTTTCTTCTATTTAACATCTACAGTAAGTTTGATTTATAAGAAATAGTTTAAATAAAATGAAATGCAAAAAATGACAACTCAATAAAATACAAGAAATAAAAATACCATCATTTCCTGCATATAATTTGCAGCGACTTATGCCCCTGAAAAATTGCTAGAATGAAAACAAAAATTGACTTATTCCAAAACGTGTCTTCTTTTAATTATTATTTACTTCACAACTGGGTGCATAGGTAGACGCTGGGCACCTTTAACATCACTCTTTATTCGTTATTCGGGAATATCTTACATGCATACGCATCCGATACGCATTTCAGGCATATGCCCCTCTTTCGTCAGCTATTTCTTTAAGACATTTAGTAAAGAAAACTATTAATTAATTACAAGTTGGAAACATTACTCTAATAATAATAATAGAAGAAATATTAATATTAGTTTAATTTATGTAGAAAATATGGTTAATGTTACCTATGGTAGCAAACATGGCGGCTTGTCTCTGAAACAGTGGAGACGCACGTTCTAACCTAACCTAACCTATTCTAATAAATTACCATAATATATTTCCAACCAAATTATTAGAATAGGCTAGGTTAGGTTAGAACGTGCGTCCCCACCGTTTCAGAGACGAGCCATCATGTTCACTACCATAGGTAACATTAACCGAAAATATTTTTTGAACAGATTAAAACATTATGAAACTGTTTGATATTATCGTTAGCCCAGAATAAAGACAGTCAATAGGTAATGAATTACATAAAACAACAATAGTAAATAATAATGATCTTTTTAAAAAACAGTACATAGTATATAGTATTTAACTGCAATTGTAAATCTAATCATACATATATTGGTGAAACTGGCCGTCCATTAGGCGTACTTATTGGCGAACACGTGAGAGCTATTAAGTGTAATTATGCATTACGTGTAACCTTTCAGTATGTGTTTTAAGTAATATGCATAACTAGTTTATTTAGAAAAGGACAATTGACAAATTAAATAATAATTACAAATAAATTATTGTAAATTTCAGAATTCAAGAAGAATACAGAAAACTTTTGGAAAAACAAAGACAACAACAAGAGAATTATTTAAATAATTCTAATCCGTCACTACCGGCCGTTTCTCAAAATCGGGAAACGATTTCGGGTAATCCGAATCTAGATCTTCTTTTTCTTTCTTCGAGTCGTCAAGAAAGAATGCAGCAATTGAGAGCGCATCATCAACGTCGTCATCAAGAACGGCACGGACTGTATCCGCAAGACGAACAGGAAGAGTGGTACGAACAAGAAATCAAAGAGAAGATTGACAAAAAACAAATTACAGTGAGACTTAGATTGAATTTTGAATTTTTTCATTTAATAATTGTTAGAAAATTAATTTACTTTAAATTTAATGTATTATCGAATATGTTAGGTACAGCAATATATCCTAACGAATTAATGCTGTTGGTCAATGTTACCTATGGTTCCAATATGGCGGCTCGTCTGATTCCAGCAAGTAAACAGTGGGGACGCACATTCTAACCTAACCTATTCTAATAATTTTGTTGGTAATAATTATGGTAATTTATTAGAATAGGTTAGAACATGTGTCTCCACTGTTTCCCTTCTATTTGCTGGGATCAGAGACGAGCCACCATCTTGGAACCATAGGTAACATTAACCATGCTGTTTCATAAATTGTTTGTTTATCTCTTAATTGTGACATAATTATAAAATTTTAATGATATAAATTAGATCCTTTTCATTGAAATGACAATTGTTTAAAAACTACTTCAATAGAGTAACTATATGATTATTTCTTATTACTTGGCTTAATATAATAATTTAACATGCTCATATATTTTACTTTTTATTTATGTTTGATATAATGAGAAGACAAGGAAACCACTTCCTTCTATTCCTCTACAGCAAATTAGTCAGAATTATAGTTCTCAAAGAAGAGTTTTTCCTAAGGTATTAATCACAAAATATTTACTGTATTTATTTTTGATGATCAATTATTCTCCAAAACTGGAATATACTACTTAAACACTGATAAAAGACCTGAACTAGTATATATTAACTCAAATTAGCACTTTTATGAATACTTTTTGTCTGTTTATCACAGACATCTTCAGGTAGTTCTGTGTTATATGTACTGTACTTCAAAATGTCTGTTTATAAAGACAAAAACATATGTAAAAGTGCTAATTTGAGGTAATAAAAACTCCCCAAAAGTGAAATTGCAACACCACGAGGGAATGTGCGTAGCCACTTGCACGTTGCAGGGCCAGTAGAGGTGACAAAAATATGCAAATGATTAAAAGAACAAACAAAAATATGCAACAGACATATTTATTCAATAACAAATATGGCCCTTGTGGGCAGCTAGACAGGCTGCATCCACTGCGGTGCACATGTTGTCTACAGTTTGTAGTGGTGTTCCCCTTGCACCTTATGTTGGAGAGGTTATCACAGGTATTTGACAAGAGAAAGACCTGGTGAGACTGCCAGCCAGGGAAGTATGTGAATTCTGTTCAGGCTGATGAGAGTTTGCTGTGCGACATGCAGTTGGACATTGTCTTACTGGAACATTGTGTTGAGTGTGGCTGCAGTAGTGGCTGAACCATATGTGCCAAAATTCATGTGACATACTGTTCCGCTGTCAGAGTACCAGAAATGTGCACTGGGGCTGTCCACTGATCAAATATGATGTCTCCCCAAACTCTGATGCCTGGTGTGGGGCTAGTGTGGCACTCGACAAAAAGGGCTGGCACGTAGCATTTCCTGGGATTCTGCCACATCTATCCATGCCATCATTCCTCCACAAACAGAAGCGGGATTCACCAGTAAACAATACCTGATTCTATTCGGTAGTCTGGTTGCAATGACAGCACCATGCCAGGCATGCAGATCTGTGGCAAGTGGTTAATGGCACTTTGGTTGCCAGTCATCTTATGTACAGCCCGATGTTGTGCAACCTGTTGCAAATGGTTTGAGTGGATGCAGATGCATCCATTGAAAGTGAAAGGTTGCTTCAGATGTTGTGTGCTGTAGCAAACAGGTCCTGGCAGGCAATTCAGCAAATCTACCAGTCTGTGTGCTCTGTTGTGCAGCAGTGCAATCCACTCCTTTAGCATGTTTGCAGATGTTCCCACATCCATCATGTCACACGTCGCCGGACGGTACTCATGTTGTGCTCAACATGAATGGCAACTGTGCACATTGACAAGCCGAGATTGCGCAGCTCAAGAATATGGTCTTGTTCCCCAGCCATTAACTGATGGTATGTAGCTCATTGTCGTCTCTGGAGGCATTTTCTACACTTCTTCAAAAGTTTGACTGCCACGAACCATTGCTAATAGCATTTGCAACACAAGCTGGCTGCCGGTCTTTATAACCCGAAACTGAATACCACATGACCCAATGCATACTTAAACCTCTACCAGTCCTGCAATTTGCATGTGGCTATGCACATTCCTTCGTGGTGTTGCAATTTCACTTTTGAGGAGTGTATGCTGGTTCAGGTGTTTTGTCTATCTTTAATTATACTTTTATAAATTGTAAAATCTGTAAAATTTTATGATATTCGACAAAGATAAATTTTCATTATAATCAATTGGTAAATATAAGTGTTTAGTTATAATGATAAATTATAAATATAGGAAAATACCATACGCTTAAAGGGATCTGAATTCTTTCATAAGTTACAGGAAGTATTCATTTTATCCCATTGTAAATAACATATTTGATGCCAATTTTAGAGAATTTTTCTAAATTTATGATAATTTTGATTATTAGGTATTAATATTTTCATTGAAGTATGCTAATGTGTATAGGATTGAGATCGAGATTTAAATACATCGCAAACACATTCCAAACACAAACCCTCCGTGCAGTATTGCAACATGCATTATACAAATATAAACATCTTCTAAAACCCAATTCGTTACTATAAAGCCACACCAACTCCTGTATAATATCAGGCTATATTCCGGAGATAATAATTTGAATTACTGAATAATTTAGAGGGACACGATATGAGATGGCACCTAATTATTTGACAACTAGACTGTTCCTTTCAAGCATAACAGGGAACTGTGTAATTAATTGTCTGGTCTTTTGTTTGAGTTAGGTTGGTCAGAGCCTCCTTGTTAATATATTACTATAACATGGGGAAAAGAGTAAAATGTATTTATCCCACTCCCTTCTATTACATTCCCATCCAGTGCTATTCATTTGTCAAACAGCCAACTTGCTTTGTTTTCTCTTAGGCATTTCCTGAAACATCAATATGCCATGCTTCTAAATAAAAATGATAATGCCAAATGATATGAAGTGGCATTATCTGGTCGACAATTTGACTTTGGATATTATAACAACAACATAACAATAAAAATAATCATAAGAAAGATAACAAAGAAACCCACAAACAAACAAACTTGCTTGCTCTGTTAATACAATCAGTTAATCTGAGGCAACATTATACATTAAAAAGAAAACTAATAGTGGAAACTAAACATATAATTAACTAGTAATTTTCGCGTTAAATTAATGGTCTGCAACCACAATACACAACCATGTTCCATGCAGTGAATGTTTATTATTCCAACATTTTCAGTCTTCTTGATCAACCTTCTTCGGGAGATAGCCGAGTTTTACAATTTACAAAGGACAAAGTCATAACTTATTCTGTAATGATTCAAAACCTTTTTGGTTTTGGAACAAGACAAACTTTAAAGGTGTGTACTGGACTAATTTTCATGGTAAATTAACAGTCTAAGTTGATCTGAGTGGCACGTTTCTTATTGGCTCTTCTTCAATAACCTTCGGCGAATCTCGAGCACTTAGATATATTGGATTCGGCAGATAGACCAATCTCTAGAATCCTGGCATGGAAACAACGAAGTCTTAAACAATTACCGTTTTGAATTATGACATCATATTGTTTTCCAGGAATCAATATAACAAATGCAACGTTCCCAAATAAAAGTTTTTCAGTTATAATTTCACATTCTGTAAACAGTTTTATTTTGCTGATTCCAATTAGAAAATTATAGGAATCCCCCTATAATAATTTAGAATCATTGTGTAGTTTGTTATCCATTTAATCACTTCTTAAATAGTAAATTTGTACTAATGTAATTTGGTATATTATTATGTGAAAAACATCATTACTTTAATTAATAATTTTCAAAAATATTATTTTCAGAGATACGAAACTGAAATGATGCATTCCAGGTCTCAAAGCTTTGATATATATAGAGAAATGGAAAGGTAACTAATTTTGGTTTCTTTGATTTGTATACTAATTTGTTATAATCTGCTATAGGGTCCCAATTGTTCAAGATCTACCCTGGTTTTTATTTAGGATATTACAATTGTTTCTGCTCATGCTTCCAGGGTATTGTGTAATCTTGTTCTATTTTATCTATGTACACGCGGTATTTGTACTTTGTTGTTGTATTATTATGTCCGTGTTTATTCTGCCGGCACGGTGCCTTGGCTGCTCTTTGAGTATCATTAGGCACACCCCTTTTGGTTGTAAGCAGTTCCCAGCCTGGCATCATGTGATCCCTCCCACTCTTTTCTTCTCACCTTTCCTTCCCCCTGTCCTCCTCCTTCACCTTTACCTTTATTCGCCCATTTATCCTTGGCTATACCTGTGGGTAAGGCCTTCTCTATCTATCTATCTATCTATAGGGTCCCAATATGCAGTTTGCTCCATACCCTCATCTCCTCTGAAAAGCCTGGTGAACATTGGAGACACGTTACACACTTATTATTGTTACCACCCCCCAAACAGTAAATTAAGCATTTTTTATGATTTAATATATCCGTATATTTATTTTAAAAATTTCAAAATGAAATAAAATAATAATTATAAGAATATAATTACAAAGTATACTTCTTGTAGCTGCTGTGTTTAAATTTCTTTTTTTATCTTCAGATAAAATTTATCATTGATCAATTTATCATTCCAATTAATAGTAAAGGTTAATGTTACTCTAGGTATCGAACATGGTGACTCGTCTCCAATTTCAGCAATCAGAAGACAGGGAACAGTGGGGATGCACGTTCTAACCTAACCTATTCTAATAAATTACCATAATTATTAGCAATCAAATTATTAGAATAGGTTAGGTTAGGTTAGAACGTGCATCCCCACTGTTCCCTGTCTCCTAATTGCTGAAATTGGAGACGAGCCGCCATGTTCAATACCTAGGGTAACATTAACCATAGTAAATGTTTGTCACAAAATTAAATTATTTTTGTAGTATGATCTTAAAATTTTTTTAACAAACTCTGAAATATTAGCATGAAGTAAAATTGGATTAATGGAAAAACAAAGCATAATTAAATTGAAGTTTAAATTTCTTAATGTATGAAATAACTTAATTCAGGTATTAAGATATTTACAAAACACATTTCAACATTAAATTTAATTAATTAATTATTTAAATTTAGAAGTAAACAATTATTAAATCTCCGGCAGGCCCGGAAGCAGAATGGGAATAGCAGCCGATCCTAACAAATACAGTCATTACATGAACTACAAAGAAATACAACAGCATCTTCGACAGATTCAACAGAATCAAAATCAGAATGTGACCAGGAAGGAAAGACCCATTTCCAATTATTACGAATACGAAAGTGCCACGCACCAACAGCCTTCGGTCGAAAGTCATACCAATTCGTTACCCAGAAGAAGTCGCATTCCCAGTTCGCAGTTTTACGGTAAGGCACAAATCACGTCTCTGTTTCACAATAGACAGTCGAAACACGAAGAGCCACGAAGTGGGCGGAACTACGATCAGCAGTATCAAGTCATACCTCACTTTACAAATACAACAGAATCCTCGTGTTCCGAAGAAAAGAAAGACGCGTCCGGATCCAAGGTCTGATCTGCAATCCATAAACTTTTATCATAAATCTCATGTAAAAAGGCAATAGTAGTTAATTAATCGGATATCCGTATTTAATACTAATCCTTAATCTGCTGTTTTTGTGTGTATTACGGATCCTTAAAATGTGCCTTGAAATCCGGAAAAGTTTTTACAGAGAAGTATTTTTTTATAAACTGATATATTTTTGAATGTTTCACTTTTGCACCATGATATTATATATATATATATATATGATTGTACATAAAACGTTTTAATGTATAGAATATTCATTTTGACACATTCCATTGATATGAAGAAAACGCCACGCAGTTTTCTTTTGTATGTAATTAAACCGATTCGAGTCTTGTATAGTACTGTATAATTTGAAATCATGAAATATGTAAAATGTAAATGGAAATACATCCCTTTCTACATTTGAATGATTTTTAATCAATAAATATAATTGCTGAAATATAAAATTTCTATCGACTCCATAAAATCATGGATATTTTTACTTTCCCGGCCAGTACAGAATATAACAGGGAAATTGTGACAATTGGATCCTTTTTTTTGTTTTGACGTTTTGACACCTGGAGCCTAAAAATGTTTTAAATTGTTAGAATTTCGGTCCGGCCCGCTGGTGGCCAACGGTTCCATTCCCCGAATACCAGGAGATCGGTGGCAGGTTTGTGCCCGGCCGGCCACATGGAGTTTTCTGGGTTCTCGCTACAAAAATGGGTTGTTGCTGTCTGGAGGCTCTGTAAGTAAGAAAATTAAATTAAATTTGACTAATATTTTCTTTCTGACAGGAAATTTGTAATTTGAAATGTTGGTAGACGTTAATTTTGCCGATGTAATAACTAATGACCATTTATAACGCATTCGATTCGTAATAATTAAATAAAATGTAAAGAAACTGTATTTTATAGCCTATCCTATGTGATTTTCATGTAGAATAGAAGTTATTTTTATGAGGATCATTTAAAAAGAAACAAGCCGGAGGCTGGAATGTGAAAACCGATGACAGAATCGTAATATCGTTGCGTGTGTAAGAATGTGTGGTTCCAACAACAGCACGGAAGATCACAGCCCACCACTAGAAGGTCACGGGTGCATACTACATGACTACAAAGCTAGCAGAAGCACGCATCAATCATCCACCACAGTCAGTCGTGTTGTAAACAGTGAAACAGTTCTAAAGAAGGGCAAAGAGGTGTTGTTCATTTTCTGACAGCAGAATGAGTAGGGGGAATGGACATTCATCGAAGAATGTCACAAGTGTATGATGAACACTGCATGTCCCTTCCAAGGGTCAAGACGTGGCACAAGTGCTTCAGGAAAGGGCAGGTATCGTTAGCCGATGATGCACGGTCAGGAACACCACACTGCATTACCGACGACATTGTCCAGCTGGCTGATGGAGTCGTTACCCAGGACTGCCGAGCGAGGGGCAAACAATTTACCTCAGACAACAACATCCAGCAGTACGTTCGGAACTGGTCAACAACGCAGCCCCGGGACTTTTACAAGACATCCATTCACTGCCTTGTATCACAGTGGGACAAGTGCCTCAATAGCCAGGGCCAATACTTCTGACGTACAGGTAAGGGTTTCTGTTCCTAGGCCTCTGGCTTGTTTCTTCTGAATGATCTTCATAGATCATTTGTCAATACATTTATTGTAAGTTCTTAAAAGTAACTAGTTCTTTCGTTAGTAACAATTAGAAACTGCTTAGACTTTTAGTAACATTGTTTCAAATGAAATAATTACATTTTTTTATTCGTATATAGAATGCTTCTGAAGCAATATTAAGGGCGCGTTCGTAAAATGGAACGAGTTAAATTAATTTCTTAACATTTCATAAACTTACTTGGCATCTGATTTGCATAGAATATGCTTTGACAATCTGTTTCTTTGTTAGTAAATTGTTGACCATGCTAAATCCCCTTTCGGCTAAATACGACGATGGAAATGCTATGAGAAACTTCTTCGATGCCCCCGTCAGATATAATACTGGAATTTGCCTTTGAAGCCAAAATTCTTCATATCCATTTTTAATTTCAATTTTAACTCTTCGTTTGTTGACAATTCTATCGACTCCTCCTGCAGTGATAATTCTGCTGTTTGTAGGTTTGAGAAAGGTTCTGGTACTCAATCTGGAATAATCATGTTAAGGACATCCTGAAATATGTTTATAAAATCTTCTTTAAGTGCTTCCAAATTGCTGGCAAAATACGCTCCCAAAATTTACCTTGGACTAAAAAACCCCCTTAGATCTCTTCAACGCCCACCGGTGAGCGGTGCCGATCCCGTTAGGAACCACTGCTCTAATTAGGCAGCCACAGAAATTTAACTAAGATAAAGGCAAACTTTATTCTTCAAATAATTTATTAAACACGGTAAAAAGTGGTTAATGTATTAGGTTAATGTTACCTATGGTTCCAATATGGCGGCTCGTCTGATTCCAGCAAGGAAACGGGACGCACGTTCTAACCTAACCTAACCTAACCTATTCTAATAATTTTGTTGGTAATAATTATGGTAATTTATCAGGTTAGGTTAGGTTAGAATGTGCATCCCCACTGTTTCCCTTCTATTTGCTAGAATCAGAGACGAGCCGCCATCTTGGAATCATAGGTAACATTAACCATGTATTATTAGTACGTAGTGTTGGAGCTGCCCTAAATATGTTATTAAGGTAATTATGTTATAGGCAACGTAATTAGAGCAATTTATAACTTAATTATATTAAAAGCTACGGCTGTTACTTGTTTAGAGAAATTTAATTGTGTAAATCTACAGTTGAACTTCATTAAAAACGTGTTATCAGTAGTTAAAATTTAAACTTACTCGACTGGGTTATCTGTATTTTAATTTTTATTAACAATAGTTTAAATGTGTTAAGAGCAAGTCTATGTTTACGAAATATTCAGTTATGCGGTTACATAACTTACCTATGTGTATAACTTAATCCTTACTATAATTCTCTCTTAGTAGTGTAGGTTATTGAATTTAGATAAAATTTAGTTTAACTCGCAAATAATTTTCGAAATATTACTAACAACGAGCTAGAATATACTACATAGTGTCTGTGACTATAGTTACAGCCCTCTTGTGGCAACGACGGGTACTATCAACGAGTTAGAATATTCTAGCTGACTGACTTTACACAACGCCCCCTTGACTAAAAGAAAAATGGCGGACGTGTATTCAATTTTCCTCAAACATGGCGTCGCTCGTGTGGATAACCGGAAAAAGTATTGTTTTCGATTTGTGACGGAAACTTTAAAAACTTATTTAGTAGTTTAATGTATTAATTTATTGCTAGTGTATGTACTTACGTAGAATGCGCAGAACGTTAATGCCGGAAAAGAAAGAAAACGAGAATTAAAATAATTAAATTTTTACTGCGCATGTATTACTATTTAATAATTTCGTTCTTTGTTTTTTCCGTCCTCGACTCGTTTTCTGTTTTTGCTGTTTGTCCCGATAATTCAGTAATTATAGTGAAATATAACACTTCGATACACTTAAAATTTCAAATTTAAACACGAGAAGAGGTATTTAAAGAAGACAGCAATAAAATTTATAATGCAATTTATCACGCTTAATTTATTTTCACTTGAGCTTAGAGTAACACTATACGTTTCTCTGAAAGTAACACTTGGCATGAAATTTCTACAAAAGAAAAATGGTTGTATTTAATTAAACATTCCATTCTATTGTTTGATTTTAAAATACAGTATTATGTATCATTTATGGTTATGAATCAACTGACAAACACATTTTTTAAATATTTTTACAAATTTAACATCCGTTAAAAGAAACTTTATAACATTTTAGTGCCACTTTTTACACAACAATCTGATTTCGAAGGCCCTTTTGTTTCTGGAGCCGGACCCCAAATGATCTTGTCGTGTCCTCCCTTTATAGGAACCTTTACCATTTAGTCCCCTCTTTTTTCAGCCATCCGTCCCCGTTGTGCGCCGGGCCTAATCCACAACTGGCTCGAAAAATGTCCTCTTAGTGCCTACGGGACAGAGTCAAAAAGGGGAGGGGGGAATTTGAGCTAAAATGTCTTCAATTTTTATGCAAGAGTTTAATGCTAAATTTTCAATCGTTTGTCATTTCCATCCAAAATGGCAATTTTCGCATTGGCATATTATTTAAGAAGTAAACTAAGTAATCGATCATTTAAAATTTCGATTGTAATTGAATGCTGCATTGTGTCATTACACGGTTGAAATAAAAGAAAGCTGGCAGCCATTTTGATATTTAAAAAAATAAAAAAAAAATATATATATATATAGACCTGTAATTAAAAATTGAACAAATTCAAATGAAAATTCGTCGATGCGCTCATTTTCTTCATACAATTATTCAGTGTCAGCTTCGTCACAATACGGTGCTACAATGAAATAAAATGGCGGATACTTAAGTATTTTAAAGCCACGCATATAATTACAGTGAAACCTCATTAAGTCGAAGTTTAAAAGATTTTGAAAAACCACTTTGTGTTAGAGTTTAATACCCGAAACTCTCAAATTTTTCTTAAATCATGCAGGCATTGGCGTAGCCAGGGTTTTGTTATGGGGGGCCTAGTAGAGGCTGTAATTTTCTGGGTAAGGGCACCAGGTTAACTGAGGGGCCGTGCCCACCCATGCCCCTTCCTGGCTACGCCAATGCATACAGGTTATGGCGGTTTTCAGAACGTTTTCGAGGATTTTCCAATTAGGACACCCCAAACGTGTCCTAATTGGGATACGTTCGGGGATACATTTCAGAGAATACTTATGACTATAGTCATAAATAGTACTATAAATCATCAGTAAAAGGGTGTTACGTCACGTTCTAATGGCGCAGTGTTTATCTTATATTGCGCGTCAAAGCGGATGGTTAAGAGAAAACGAAGATCACGGACCTCTCAAAGGGTGAAGGGTAAACAGGAAAACAGGTTTGAGTTAAAAGTACCGATAATTTTGACTTAACGAAATTCGTATTATATAGAAAACACTATACAGTTCGACTTATTGAGGTCTTATTGCATATAACACGATCGTTAGTGACTTTTATAATAATTCACTTGTATCATTTCATAGAATATTTATGACTATAGTCAGCGCCGGATTAAGCCTCTAGCGGGCCCTAGACAAAATTTAAATTGGGGCCCCGTTTAAATAAGTTGCATCTAAACAAATCTTATATAATGTGACATTAGCGTAGCTAGCATGGGTGACACCCGGTGCGGATATCGTGGTGTCACCCATAACTTTTTAACTCTTTTATAAAACACTATTAAATTGTAACATCTTCGCACTCGAGCAACTTGAACGCTATATCGAATATGCGATGTCGCGACGTATAAGTTTAGATTTAGAAAATAAATCATAACCATCCATACATCAGTACTACCACGAGACGCGGCCCTAGGAATATTTCTAGATGGCGCGAGAGATCCCGTGGCGTACATTACTTCTGACGCACGGGTGGCTGTTGACATTTTTTTTAGGCAATGGCTAGTCGAGCGGAGCTTAGTAAGAATTGTTAAATACAGCCTTTTCTGTCCTATCGAATTTCGATTCGAGTTTCGAAATCGAAACAGCGAAATCTTCTGCACTGAAGCCGGGCCCCTCCGGATTACGGGCCCTAGACATTTGTCTACTTTGCCTATTCGATAATCCGGCCCTGACTATAGTCATAAATAGTACTATAAATCATAGCGTGACATTACACTGATTCCATTAGACATCACCATATTAAGAATATTGTTCGTTACGAGAAGTGTCGAGTAACGAAAAATGGCGTGCCGATCTAAATTACTGGTGGTAAATTAAGGGAACCAAACTGGATTCGAACCCGAATCCACATTGATAGCGGTGGTTCCGGTTTCGAATTTCGTGTACGATACCTTAACAAGACGATATTCAGATATTATAATATATCGCATTTTCGAAATTATTAAACCCCGTTAATACAACTATCACCGCATAATGGATCCTTCTGAGCCCGGGTTCGAATTCGATTTCGACGAATGATTCCGATCGGGATTTCGTTCGTCACTTAACCATGCCGGATAGAAAATTGACATTTATAACCAAAAATAGGGTGGGCAATACAGGTAGGCTTTACTGTTTGTAAGTCACTTCGCCCGCGTTGTGTATAGTCAGATCACGTGATAAAAGCCAATTGTTTTTCCTGATTTTTCTGTAATTAGAGCAGTCAACAATCCAAGTTTTGGGTATAAAACACGCGAACACAAACTTCAGATACTACACGCTAGTGTTTTACGGTGTTTTGTTATATTTTAGAATTAATTTTTACGAATAAATGATTTAATGATTCAAGTTTATTTTAAGCTGAAAGCTCGTTACATCCAGAATTCGTGTCTTGCACTTGTTTACGATTTTACTAAGAGGGAAATTCCCGCTTTGACTAAAGAAAGGGCGCTATTCAACATGCCAATTACCAAATGTATTTGGTCATTGTCCTTCTCGGGTAATTTCTCTGCCTTTGTTGTTTCGGCCATAACTGTACTATTGTGTACGGGTGAAGAAGTGGTAATGGGAGCAGCAGTTGTGGTAGTTGGTGCTGCAGTTGTAGTCGTGGTGAAAGTCGGTACTTCAGTCACTGCCGAAGAAGTAACGCTCTTAGAATCGTCGTCGGGGATACGTTTAGTACCCAGCGAATTTTGTAAACCTGTAACGACGGACATTTACACCTAAGGCCTACGGAAATTTAAGAAATTCTAAATAAATTTTACCTTTTAGAGCAGTTTTAAACTCCTCGATTATGGTGTCGACGCTGGTAGAATCCACGTTGTCTTTCTCCATTTCGGAATTTCTGTACATCATCATTAAATACTTCAACAAAGTTTTCGTCATAACCGGATCGGGTAACTTGCCGGGACCCTTTTCTATAACCTCATTGGAATCATCTCCATCGTCCACCATTAATTCCTCCTTAGATATTGGATTCGTGTAACACATCCCCATCAAACAGGCAAGAAACAGCAACAGCACTGACATTTTCAAATTCTCTACGATGCTGTCGTGTACAACTGTAACTTTCGGGTGCAGCTTAACGAATTTTTATACCCCATTCTGACGAATTCTGATTGGTCGCTGGTTATAAATTATGTAAAAATTTCTAGAAATATTTTACCTTAATTAACTTCGGTGAAATCATTTTCCCTATTCGAAAAGTTGACTTCTCGTCTTACCATTATCTGAAACTGGTGTCACTTTATAATTGGCCGGGTTTATAATTTCATATTAATTAATTTCGCGTACAAATTTTCCCTGAAATTTTTCTCATTTATCTTCGGTATTTGTACGTTTTCAGACAGTAAATATATTGAGAATAAATTCCACAAATAAATCTTAATTGTTAATTAAGTGGAATGCTGAAAAATAAGTACAAATGTTATTGAATATCAAATAAATTTCAATAAATTTTTAATTAAATTTTTTCTATTTAACTTACCTTGAAAGTTTCAAATGTAAATTTTTAATTGTTAATCAATTTTTTATTATTATTTTATTTACTTATTTACCTGCCCGATTGCCCTTCTAGTAGTCCAGTTAAAGGTGTACTCACCTTAAAGACAATTATATATTAAAGTTTCGGCTTAATTAATTAATCAAAATTTAATCATAATTAAATTTTGGATAGTTTAAAACCTGAGAAACAACGACAAACACCCTTTTCCACTGTTAATAAAATTGAAATTAAGTTTTTTAATTTTAAAATATGGAATTGGCACGAATGCTTTTAATTGCCTTAATGGATATTCTCGGAATTCTTAAATTATTTCGAGCAAATTCTAATTTTATAAATGATTAAAGAAATTAATTTATTTTTGAATTTTCTGTAATTATGTAAGTACTTAATAGAGCACACACGCGAAGATTTACAATTATTATAGAGATTTTCTTTGTTAACGTTCGACATTTTTATGGTAAGATAATGCTACAAATTGCATTTAACTACGAAAAGGTAATTAATAATCATTGTTTATTGCTTTCTTTTACCATATTGGGTTGCAAACAATAGCGGTTGTGCGCACAAAATCCTTTCGTCTTTCCTCCCTTAATCTCGAAAACGGAGTTAGATAGATGAAAGATTACATATATATGGAAACCTTATGGGCAGGAGACCCCGATTAACTATATACGAGCTTCCGATGCAGACAGGAAGTCGGGTTATTTCAATTCAAAAACTTTCTCCCGAAAGAGGTGAGATAGATGACCGGCACGACTCTATTGCTAGCAGGAAAGTATGATGTACAGGGGCAAGCCACTACTAATTTGAGGTATAGAGATCAAATATTTTTAATTAAATAAATTAAAAATTGCAGCCCGGAATCGTGATGATGTCACAATAAATAATTGTTCGTTTAGTTCTACATTTTAATTTACTGTATTTAAATAATCAACTGAGGTATGAAAAATTAAATTTAGACCCTTCTACTTGAAGAGAGATATACATTTTATACTGTGTTAGAATTTCTGTTATTAAAAAGGAAATCAAAGGTTAACTTACCCAAAAATTATATCAGATAATTATTAATTCTTTCCGTATTGAGAACACTAAGAGGACCTTCTTTTTGAGCCCTCAAATCTCGATAAAACCCCCGAAATTCTGATAAAAATTACACTAAAAAAATCAAAAATAAGGCAGGCAGGCAGGCAAGACTCTTTGCTACCTCAGTCAGGTGTATGCTATAGTTAAAACCTAGGCAGACAGACAAATAAATTAATCACAAAATTTCATTTTAATTTTTATACATTCAGCATATACAATACGATAATGGCACAACCATATTCAGAACTTTATAAATTTTCTTTGCAATAAACCATTAACGGTTATTATTCTTAAATGACTAGATACATCATAAAATGTTAGGTAGGAAATAGTTTTTTTTTCTTATACTATAAATATTTAATAGTATTTGTTATCATTTTCATAAAATTAATAACAATATACTATGTCGTGAGTCGTACAACAATGTATCAAATTGAAAAACATACGAAATGCAGTTAACGAAGCTAGAATCAAGAAAAAATCCCTACAGGGCCAGCAAAGGTTAGCAGGAGTGGGTCTTGCTATGCCACGAACTGGGTGCCTAGTCTCGAGCCACGTGAGGAACAATACCCAAATCTTTGAACATTTATCCATCCTCGAGTGGTGACATTTCGAGCTTCTCGCGGGCACTCCTGGTGCAAACGTTACCTTCGATGGCCCCGTATTTAACTACTTACGCCTAGTTTAACTTATAACGAAAATATATATAAATATATATACTATAAATTTTTATATATATATATATTTACACGTATTAAAATAATCAAAAAATAAAAATGACAATGATAATAATACAATTCCGATGATTTATGAGAGTGTCATTTTATATACAATGACCGGTTACTAAAAATTCTGAATAAGTTAAACGTGCAAATTCTATGTAATTTTTTTTTTTCTAATCAAATATACATATAGAAAGATTTATGGGGATTTAAATAAATCCTCTTATTCTATATATATATATACAGAGAAATATGTGAAACTGTACAACGTATTAAGAGTACAAACTCTATTGAGACAATGTAGAAAGTATCAAAAAGGGTTTTGGACCCTTGTTATAATGGAATGAATATCCTATTATTGTACTTTGAAAAATAATAATAATAATAAAAACTATGGCTAGACATTTATGAAATGCTAATTTTCGATAAGTACTTTCGATCTATGAGGCACGTCGATATATATATGTATATATATATTTTTTTTGCATTGTAAGTACTTCTGACAGAAGTTTTATAAATTACAAAGCTTAATTTTCTGGATTAAAAGCCGTGAAAAATAAAGGAAAGGGTGCAGTTCTGGTGATAGAGAAGTATCTTATGTAAAATAGTAAATCCTTAAAGTGCATATTTTTCTATTATTATTATTAGAAATGTAATTGCATATAAAAGACAAAAGTCCACGTTGGGTGAATTTCCGGTGGAAGCGTGGCAATTTCTCACATGGAGCTCATGGTAAAAATAGTATCTTTTAAAACTCGTATGGCACTCTCCCTTACAGAGTTTCTCATATCATTCCGAATCCTTCCGTTCCTTCGTTGATTGCCAGTCTCAAAGCTTTTTCGAATTGTTCGTACGAATCGTAATCCGGTAAACACAACTGGTTAAAGCTGAAAAACAGACATACAATTATTAAATATTAATTAAAGGGAATGTTTGAAATTAAATTGAATATTTAAATATTTCTCTTTAACAAGACAGACACATTCCTGGAAAATAACACACGTTGCAAAAATCTACATCCCATAAGAATGTGTGAAATAATTCTTTCCTACGTCCCTGTGCCCCAATCTATTGTCATAGAACTGTTACGCCGAGAAAACTGATGATGCACGTAATTACTTATTATGGTTTAAATCGAAATGAAAAATATAATAAACATTTCCATTCAGGCTCCTATAAAGTATTATTATATATTTATCAACATGGACATTAATCATTAACAGGACAATTATACTGGTGTTAAACATTTACACAAGAATGAGGAAATGTTTTCAGAGAAAACATTTCCTCATTCTTGTTACCAGGTATTAAAACATTATTAAGCTACCAGGTAGCTTAATAATGTGTAAATGCTTAACACCAGTATCATTGTCCTATTAATGATTAATGTCCATGTTGACAAATATATAATAAATTGAATAAGGACAATAAGGCAATAATAATTTCTATAAAGTATTATTATCAATCAGAAATAGCCAGTTAACTTTCCTTTAACTTTGGAAAATCGATGTAAGAAGAAAGAAGATGCATGTAATCCTCTATATTAAGCGTTTGTTTAAAGTATAAAGTAAAATAAACAATTCACGTAATGATGTCGAATAGTGTTTTTCTTGCATTCTTATATTAATCAAGACAGACTTCTGTATACCACTGCTTTGACTCAAAAATTATAATGCAAAAGTGAGGTTAAAATACTGTGCGTATGACATCTAGTAATGAATTTCTCTAGAACCCAAGGGTGTCAAAAAATGGATAGCGGTTACAAAATTTGTTTACAATTGCCCGTACTTAAATAACAAACTTACCACGTGTGAGCGGTCGGTAAATTTCCAAAAGTCGGAGTGGCAGTAATGTGAAATTTCGGATTTAATTCCGAAAATCCACCGGGAGGTAACTGAGAGCATCCCGTGGTAAACTGCAGCAATCGAGCCATTTCTTCTTCCGTGAAATTTGATACTGCTGTCCAAAACCAATCGAGAACCTATAAAAATTCAGATTTATTGTTACAATCTCTCAAAATAGTAATAAATATTAATATCAAATTTCTGAAGTTGAAAACTTTTCACTGTTTACGAAGATTCTACTACTTTAAAATATCACTAAATACTTTCGTTTTTAACAATTAAATGACAATTGAATCACAAAAATCAACAATCTACAAATTTGAACGTGCATATACTTTAATTTTATTATTATTATTATTTTTATTTTTGTGTTGGGTTTAGTGGGTTATAATCGTTGACACGGTTGCTGTGTACTATGCCAGACCTTAGTCAAGGCATAGCAACCAAAACAAAACAAAAATATTAAATAAATGTCAGTGTATGTGTCTGTATTCAGGAATATCCTAACAATATCACATGTATTCATTATAGTGGCCTTCTGTAGTGTGATGTATAGTGTCTGTGGAATGTATTTGTAGTATGGTTCATAAAGTTGAATAATTTGTGTCTGTTTGTAATCTCTTGATGTATTATATTTGCTATTTGATTATGTCTATGTAAACAATCCAAGAGCTTGCCAAGAGCTTGCAACCAGAGGTGATGTGTTGTATAGTTTCTGGTATAATGTGACATTTTTTGCATGTGTCATTTGTGAGTGTTGTATCTTTGAGTATGTGTCTTCTGTAGTTTTTAGTATTTATGACCTGATCCTGTATGGAAATCATGAACCCTTCTGTCTCCTCAAAGAGGCATCCCTGGTCTAACCAGCTGTTTGATGCAGTTTTATCAACAAAATCCTGGGCCAGGTCATAGAGATGCCTGCTATGGAGTGCCTTTCTGGCCAAAGATTGCTTAATGGTATCTACGCTTTTTATATGTTGTGTCGTGTCCATGTGATGAGAGTTAAGTTTAATGGTGTGTTATTTGAGCCTGCTAGAGTTACTGCTTTATGTAACTGTGATGTTTCTTCATTTTGTAGAAAAACTCTTGCAGCATCTGTATTTGTTTGTAGTGAAGGTTTATTATGTCGATCAGGCCACATGCCATCTTTATGTGGAAGTGTTAATCTTTCTATGGCAGATTTAGAATGTTGTTGTTTACGCTTAGTAAGTGTTGTTCTTGTTTTCCTTTGGAGTTGCTCAAGATCTGTGTGAGTCCAATGTATAACTCCAAAAGAATAAGTTAGTACTGGATGACATATGTGTTTATTGCTTTAACAGTGTGTTTTGCATTTAACTATGTTCTGAGAATAACGTTTAACCTACGTTGGTATAAAGAATACCAAAGTAGGTTAAATGTTATTCTCAAAACACAGTTAAAGCAATTCTTTAATTAATCTTTGCTTTATTTGCAAAGATTCTACAACATATTCATTTCCAAGTTCAAATTCTCCTTACTTACCAGGATTCCTTTTTCTATGTGAAGTGTTTTGCATTTCTCTAGGCCAAACTCTATTTGTATGTCCTTGGAGTATGAATGTGTGATTTATAGGAGTTGATGAAGTTGTTTTTGTGTGGATGCATAAAGTTTTATGTTGTCTATGTACATGAAATGTGACAATGTAAACTGTGTTGTTTTTTCATGTCTGATATTGTAACCATGTTGCTTGTTATTTAACATGTTAGATAATGCGTTCAGGGCTAAGCAGAACCAGAGAGAACCCAAGGAATCTCCTTGAAATAAAAATGGTAATATATTATATTACCATTTTTATTTATTTATGTATATTTATTTATTTTTATTACCATGTTCATCCTCTTTGTTTTATTTTTTGTCCGTTACTAATGATTTGAATTTTTTCAAACTATTGTATTCTTTTAATAGAACGATATTGTTTCTTGTTCGAAAGTTAAAACCTGAAGATGGCTTATTGAATAAGCCGAAAACGTTTGTTAAATTAATAAATTTCTCAGTGAACATTAAGGTGTTTGTTTAAGTTTTTTGTATATTGAATTCTGCTGGGTACGAGTGTGGTTTATATCATTAAGTTCATTATTACTATTGACCAAAATTTTAAAATATTATACAAGATGGCTAGAATTAAACTGAGAGTACTCAGACACATGAAGAGCTGGCTCTACTGAACCAAATTGATTGAAACTCTGTACACATGCAATGCAGATTGTGAGAAAGAGATTCAAGGAAGAAAAAATTAGTTAAAATTTTTATCATCAGGGAGAAATATGGCACTGCAAGGATGACAATTTTAAGGCAAGTGGATAAAATTTCATTAGAAGAATAAAATTACATTTTACACATTTACATTATGTGCTCAATGCAAGATCCTTCTCTGTTGATCACATGTTGCAATAATAAAACTGCATTATCAATTGCTATACATAACATTTCAGGAGGAATCTGGAAGATGTATTGCACTATGTTGGCCTTCAGCTCTGACACAGAGTGCACATGCCTGATAGAAACATACATTTTCAGCTAAACAGTGCCATATTTTCAACTAATTTTTCCTCCCATGATCTGCATTGCATATGTACTGAGTTTCTTTTGATTTGGCTTAGTACAACCAGTTCCATGTGTGCCTGAGTACCTTTAGTTTTATCCTGTATTTAAAGTCATACTTAAAATGTTGTGATTCTGTTTATTGTGTTTGATCCATGGAAAGAATTTAGAATAATAATATTAAAATGTAAAGTTTATTAAATTATAACATTTTACTTACTCTTCTAAATTCATACGATGATCCACTGACAGCATGATTTGCTTTAAAATCAGCTATGCTGTACTGACCTGTACCACACATCAATAACTGTTAAAACAAAAACAAAAGGTCATTTTGCATCAATTCAAAAAGAAATAAAACAATAAAAACGCATTTGTAAAGTTTCTTTCATAAAATTTTATATTTTTTCAAAGACTTTCAGAGAACTGTAGTATAATGCCATGCCCATTTATTAGGAAGGAAATGATTTCTTTCCTCATTAAGCTCGGGTAGATCCAGGTTATATCATAGATTATTAAAGTAACAATGCAAAATAAGCTGTGCAAACCACAAATCATATTTTCAAAACTCTTTCACTTTCTCATCCATCTAATAATAGCAATATTAAGGCTGTTTGATTATATGCTCTTAACAAATTGGAAACTGATTATTTCAGTCATTTATAATTTAATGATTTATATAAAATAACACATTTAACATATGAACAAATACTTTTGATCAGATTGTAATTTGATAATTATTGTAAGTTCAGATATAAATTTAAAAAAACAATAACCACTTAAACCTATTAAATAGTGTTTTATAGGTTGTTTTTTATACAGTATATACTTTGATGCTACTTATTTGACTTAATTTTCATATTTTTCCTGTTTTAATTTGATAAGAATAAAATAAAGTCAATATTTAAACAAAAAACTGAGTAGATATGTTTATAAAATAATATAAAACCACTCTAACTTAATTTTAATGAATTTTAATAAAATTTAGTAATTATTTTTAATTCTCTAGTAAGATTAAGAATTACTTATTATAATTAGTGTAATTTATTTTTTCATATTATAAATAATATTGATAAAAAGAAATATTAATATATATATATATATAGACAATCACCTCAAGTTCATTTTCATCAAATATACAGAGTAAATTATCTGGAATGAGATCGTTAAGTCCTTTAAGGAAATATTCCACTTCTTCTTTCACGCTGTTTGCCAATCGATACTGTGCTAGTGCGTCAAGATATTGTAGTTTGTTCTGATTGGTCACCTGAATTCTCGAGCCATTGGGAATTAATTCTAGTACCTGACAAAAAAATATATATATATCATATCATTAATTTGGCTAACATACAAGGACACATCATTATGAATGACTGTTATTCAAATCATGCAGTACAATTGATCATTTAGTTCCCTCTCTTTGATGAACCTATCCAGCTATTTCTGCAATTGATTTTTCTGTATTATCTATAATGTTTATGATACTTTTCAAAATTATCTCTTTACTTTACGAGCTTCTCAGAGCATTTTTACCCCTTCATTAATCATTTCTTTTCTCTTAATTACTGGGCTTGGAGATCAGATAGATCTAGAATTTTTGAGGTTTTGATGTTCCTAACAAGATTTCCTCATCCTCTTTTTGTTTCTTCGCTTCCATTTGTTTAGTAATTCTTTCCTTATAACTTACTGTTTGTGCAAATTCATGGCTGACTACAAACCTGGGACCTTCTTGTTATTGGGACCTAACCTCTTGTTATTGGGACCTTCTCCAGGTTTCCAATGAGTGCTCATAATGGATGAAGTGGTTTTCAATCCATTAATACTTTCTATATTTGGAATTGTTCTATTCAGATGAAATAAATAACCTTTTGTTTTTGTTAAACCTTTTTTCAATGTCTTCCCCTCAAGAAAGAGTTAAACATGTTTTTATCAGCTTGCTGAGGATTTCATATTTTGCCATATCTGCTTACTTCTTTATGTCAAACATTTTAAACCAGTAGTGGTAAGCCTTCTACAGTGTAGCATCACATGCTCCTTAATCTTTCGTTGTCAGACATTAATGTCCAAGATGTCTCACAGCTTATATGATAAAGAGTTTCTTTACCAACACCATCACTTGCATCAGGACATTTGTCTATTAGAATTGGATGTGCTACTCTCCAGAAACAAAGATTGTAGTATTTTCTTGACATGATACATTTTCCATCCACCTAATATTCCGTTGATGGCCTCACAAGAAAAATGTTCTAACTCAAATGCAATCTGGCATACAGTTTCCATTCATCATTTTTTACTGATGGATGCAGTGTACAAAGATCATAAAGCTATTTCTTTTTCATTGGCAAAGTGGACAGTAATTCAGAAAAGCCATAATGTAGAATTCTTTTGCATAAGAAAGAAAACATTTCTTTTTATACTCTAAAATTTTTTTTTTATTTTGAAAAAAGAGATTCCATTTTCTTTTGAGCATCGTGAACAATATCAATAATTTTCAGAATGTTATTTGTCTGTTTCAATTCTATGTCGTATAACTTAGCATTGTTGAATTCAGCAACTGCTTCAAATTTAAGGAACCTTTGCATCAAGATAAAAATTAGACATTCCACTTCATCATAGAAAATATGAATAAGGGAAGCGTTCTTCTGCATTAACTTTAACTTTAAATATTTGCATTATGAATTACAGAACTCTCATCTCTACTTCTAACAGTTTATTTAACAGGATGCCATGTGTACAGGTTATAAAATCTGTATCTTTCTCTTTCTCAGATAGTTTGAATGAAAATTGGGACTGGGAGAGAGCGCATAATACCGAGTATATTTTGTTTACGTAAAATGAAACGATTCTCTATCAATATTTTACCTATTCTAGTTGATAAATAATTTTAAAAATCTATGCTCAATAAATTAAAATATCTACTGTATGTCCAAGCAATTTCAGTATTAACAAGAGGAACCCAGGAGGTTATCAGCACTGATTTCGACAAAATTTTGTGAATGTGTAGTATTTACTCAAACTTAAACTCTACTAAAGCTGTATGACCCACTATTCAGGCATTCTTAATAAAAGCATGATTAAAGTTTTTCTAGAACTATTAATACCTATGCAGAAGTGCCCTTCATATGTTCATGGTATGATGTGATTAGTTAAGGCTTTGTGTGAAGAGTGTTAATATGCAGGCTGTATCAGATAAATTTTTCCCTTATATTTAGTTTAATATTATTGTTATTAAATTTATGTACAGTTTTTAAAGTCATTGAAAATTTATTTTTTTAATTTTGATCACTCCATATTTAGAAAATATATATAACATTATAATCACATTTTGTATTATTTAACATTATGTAGGTTCTTATGTTATACATCTAAATACATTTATATTACATTTTATACTAAGCATAGGAAGATATTATAATAAGCAATTCAACACCATCCATACTCTTTCCAGCAAAAAATATATTATATGCCGTATATACTATATTAATATGTAGATAGGTCTAATCTAATCAGGAAAGAAAACTAGACGAAGGTTATACTTTCTGCCTGGACGGTTCAGTTTTACCAGAGTGGTATGGGCACCGCTAGGTTCATCAGGTGATCCCTTTGATGTAGAAAGGGAAATGACCAAAGTTGGCAGCTAGGATTTTCTCTTGTATACCACTGTAACAAAGCAATTATCATATAATTGTCTTAAGCAGGATAATCTGTAGCAAATGCAAATGAAACAATCATTTGCACCGACTGCTTATCAAAAATTTCTATTGAAGGATTGTGGAAGAAAATTTTTTAAATTTCACAATAAACAGTGTCTAGAATACAATACGGGGTGTCTGAGAAAAATTTACATTATTATAGAATTTCATTTTAAAAAATGAGCAGTCTATTGAAATGCAGTTTGTGGTAAAAGAAAAATTAATTCAAAACATTTCTTTATTAAAAAAAATTAATACAAAAGCTGAAGTTGTTTTGCATATATTCAGCGAACCTCAAAAATGTCCAAATTGATAACTAATAACTGAACCTGCCAGGTGTTGTTTAGCATTTCTCATGTTACATTAGAGATTGCAGAGATTATCCTTTCTTTCAAAACAGTAACATTGAGAACAGGTGTTTGGTACACAATATCTTTAACATAACCCCACTAAAAGAAATCCAGTGGGATATGTTGGGGGCCAGGGTGTTGTTCCCACGACCAATCCATCATCCATGAAACAAAGTATCAAGCAAATTAAGTACAGAAATCTTTCAATGAGATGTTGCACTGTCCTGTTGAAACAATACAGTTGGTTATAGGTGTTCCAATTGTGATACGATGTCTATTACAATCTTCTGGAATACTACATCCTCAGTAATCATTCTCTGCATGAAGAAAAAACTATTAAACACCTAAAAGCCTTTTGAGTTAATCTTTCTTTTACCAACAAACTACATTTTGATAGATCACTTTGTTTTTTAATGAAATTTTACAATAATATAGGTCTTTTTTGGACACCTTGTATAATGGCTTATGAGAATATAAGAAACAATTATAACAATAGAAATGCCATACCCATACTGGTGATGTCATTCATTTTAGAAGAATGACATCATCATGACATTTTAATAACTCCTTCTGTATTTTTAAATTATTTTATGGAAATTAAACAATAAAAATGACTATATGTGACTGTATTTGGTACATGGAAAGTGTGGTTTCATTTCAGTTGAAAATAGTAATTAAAAATCAGTAACCAATAAAATAATCACTTTTAAAAAGTCATAATTAATTATAATTAAAATGTGATAGATTACGAGCAGTGAAAGTACCCTTAAAAGTTGTCCTGTACTTGAATATTCTTCTTCCGAGAAGTTTAATTCCATATCATCAACATCATTTTCTAAAATATATTTTATTTTTGAAACATAGAGATCTGGATCATCTTGTTCAAAATACTGAAAAAAAGAGAGAAAGATATTTAATCTGTTATTCATCAAAAAAGTATTAAAAAATAAAATATTTGTATATTTAAATATTAATTTAAAAATAATACCTTATAATGAACCCTCAACCCAATTAACTGGGCTAAAAACGATCTCGAAAATCTAGCTTTAACTAACTGTCTGTAAGAACTTCCTAAAGCCGATTCGTATAAACATTTTCCAACAATTCTTCCGGCAAATTCGTAATGTTTCAATTTCAGATGAACCGGTCTTTTAGCATTAGGATGAACCTAATATAAAATTTCATTAAAAAAACTTAATATTTGTGTTGTACTGTTTGAAAATTTAATCAAATAATCTCATTTA
This sequence comes from Centruroides vittatus, assembly GCF_030686945.1. Lineage (NCBI taxonomy): Eukaryota > Metazoa > Arthropoda > Arachnida > Scorpiones > Buthidae > Centruroides > Centruroides vittatus. The sequence continues at coordinate 426,069 of NW_027120710.1, read as the reverse complement.
CACACAAATCTATATGTTGGCATCACTCACCAACATGAAATATTTCAAGCAGAAACGGGACTTCTTACAGAAAAACAACATGTTACAGTGAAAAAGTGACATTGAATATTCCTACAGAAAAATTCAAAATTTTTTGTGTGTTACTTATAATGCATCAAAGTTTATTCTTTGACATCCCATAGTATATGTCTTTGGTTGATTAATTTAACAACTACCTGAATATTTTTCGAAATGTTCAATTAGAATATTTTCTACAAAAATGTTTGATACGCCAGAAATTAGGCAACACTATACTGTTAAAAACTCTGTAATCTTGAAATTCACCCAGTAGAGTGATATTAGTCCAGAAAAACAATCCTACCGGTTGATTTTTGAGAATTTTAAATTTGGATTTCCTTGTGAGCTCTTCTGTGTCTGCCATATTCGAACATTGAATGCATTTGGCATTTCATCTCTTTGAAAAGTGTAACTTGAAGCAGGTTTTAGACATAGACCAAAAACGTTCGTTTTCTGAATTTACATTGCTCTGCTGGGTGAATTTCAAGGTTAGAGTTTTTAACGGTATAGAATATTTTCTGTTAGCTGATTATTAAAAATTTATAATACATCACAGAATAATGCAAAATGCTGAAATTGGACTGTGAAAGTTAGTTGGGGGGAATCCCTAACAATATAAAAAAGTTTCAAACCATTATATAACGGTGCATCGATAAATAACCAGTTAAAGCAACAAACCATGCTACTGCTTTTGGCTGCTTATTTATTGATCTATTCTTATATTCTATATTAAACTTATATATTTATATTACTTAAGATATTCTGAATTGTAAAATCAATAGCGAAATTGAGGCCGAACTTTTAAAAGTGAAAACGTGTACGTCGGACGTTCGGCGCCACTTTCCCGTAAGCCTAGAAGTTTGACAATGGCATTTGGAATGTCGAGCACGATTCCACTGACTTTCCAAACACCATTGTCAAACTTCTAGGCTTACGGGAAAGCAGCACTGAATGTCTGACATACACGTTTTCACGTTTAAAACTTCGGCCTCAACCATGCTAATAATAATTATAGTTTGACGTATATCAAAATTATCATATTTCCTCAATTTAAATATTTTTTTTCCTTCATATAAAAAAGTCTTAAGTAACCAATTTTATTGTCTCAAACATATAAATGAATTTTATTAAGCTAGAGAAACAATACTATTTCCATCAAATAGGTAGTGTTTAGAAGCTCTTCTGTATACAATACTCATAATGTTACATTTAAAAAAGGACTTTAAATTGAATGCTCATTACTAGAAAAGTTCTTTAAATTGACATGGCCATTAAGGAGGAGAAAAAATATCTAATATTAATTCATAATGATTGTATTTATGTGGTATGTTATGCACCAGTTATAATTGCAATAAATGCTGACTGTTGTTTCAGGCAGTGAATATAAGCCATCATTGATAATAATAAGCATCTCTAAGTAAAACTGAGTAAACAAAAGTACATCTGAAAACTGGAGAAATATGGCATTTACATTTCCATCAAGAATCAAAAAGACAAGTGACTCTGATTACGATAAAATTAATATCAAATAGATAAAAATATTTTAAAATTTTCACTTACCAATCCCTGTTTGTCATTTTTGAAACAATGAAACAATTCATTTTCAGGATCGAAAAGAGATGAGCAGATCAGTTCAAACCATTCTCTTCTTAATCCTCCCCAGTCTAATCCTGTTTAAAAATTTAAATCTTTGAATTGCTAACACTTTTTAAAAATAGATAAATTAGCATTATTAAAAATGCTTTTCTATATTATCTGTTTCCTTTTCATAATTAAAGATGTCACGTGTACAGCATGTAACATCTTAACATCTCGACTATCAAAATAGGTCATAAATAAAACAAAACCCTGTATATCAGCATTAAATTTAATCATAACAAAATTCTCAAGACTCATGTGCATTACAAGTACTTTTGACAGATTACAATTGTTACCTTCAAAAGAAATAAGAACATTGGGTTAAGAATTTTTTAAATCAATGTTCTTATTTTTTTGAAGGTAACAATTGTAATCTGTCAAAAGTACTTGTAATGCATATGAGTCTTGAGAATTTTGCCATGATTAAATTTACAGTAGAACCCCTCTAGTCCGCTCTCGGCTAGTCCGTCGCTCCGGTTAATCCGACCATGGTCGGAGTCGAGAAACTTGTCCCGACTCGTCGGCGACTCACCACCCGTCGTGTTCTTCTGTGTTCGTTACAGTGTACTGTATGTAGTAAATACATACAGTATTGCTCTTTTTCATTAATAATAACAGCTTTTGTGCGATTCATTGTAATGTTTTTACTGTAGAGAACAATACAGTCATTCCTGAGTTGAAAGATTGTTTATTTTACTTTTTTCTGATAATCCGACCTTTTTTGAGTTCCGACCATACCCCAGAGTCCCAAAGGTGATGGATTAGAGGGGTTCTACTGTAATGTTGATATTTAACTAACCAGTTTTCTGATAATTCCAATTTTTTGGAAGCCAAATATGTAGTCTGGTTAGTTTTGAATTTGGAAGACAGTCTTACAGCCACACAGAGTTTTTTTAGTTTTTATGGTATTGTGTCACATGAGGCACATTCCAGCATGACTACACTGGCATTCCTTGTGTAAAATATAATACTGTTCTTTATTTTCCATTGTTCACTTTATATTTTAAGTACATATTTAGTCTTCATTTAGAAATCTGGACTACTTCTAATTCCAATCTTGCCAGATCTGAATATCATATAAAAAATTAAAACATAAAGAAATAACTTATCACAAATTTAATTCACAAATAACATATCACATAATTTGAAAAGCAAACCGTACCAATCTTCAAATTTCAGTTTGACGAATCAAAACTCTTCTTAAAGTAGCAATAACGTTTTAACCAGTGTGAATTGTTTTTATGTTATGTGATGGTTTACAAAAAGTTGCATTACATTATTAAATTATAATTATATTCTCCTAATCCCTTATTGATGACTGTGATCTTACCAAATACATTTTTTGGAACATAATACCTGCAACTTGTATTTTTCATCTATCTAATTAGTTTCATGGAATCTAACTTGAGAAATATGGTATATAATATTGTGATATTTTTATTTTGATATGTAAATTAATATGAGTTTAAAAATTAATTGCATTTAAAATTTTTAAAATTTAAAATTATAAAGGTTATATTTACCTTGTTCTCCAAGAAATGTTATTTCAAAGTTTTTACACCAATCACTTATTCCAAATCCTTTTGTGCATTTCATAGACTACAAGAGATATTAACTGTAGATTATTAAAATTATACATTAATCTATTGTTATATTGATAAAGCATCCTTAATTTAAATAATATATCATTATTTTGTATAAATATTTATAAAAATAAACACATTTATATACAATTTATAATAAATTATATTCAATTTAATTAATTAATATAGTTATCTATATAATATTCTTTGATGAATTTTAACTATAAAAAATTATTTAAACTCTACATTTTAAACTATTAATGTATTTGCAATAGTTTTATAATTTAAAATACACTTTGGCTTGTCTGCCTTTTCCAAAGTATTTAATAAAAAAAAGCAAAGAAAACCAAAAAAATACAAAAAAGAAATAAGAAACAAATCGAAAAAGTTTCCTCAAGCTTCTTTTAAAAGGTTCATAATTACAAAATCATTACAAATTATCATATACATTATCAAATTGTTCATAATGACTTAATGGGTCTAAACAATGAAATGAGAGTTTTTTTTGGTTCACAATAGCATAGCATAGATTATAAATTATTAAATTTGTTTAAAGACTTTAGAGATTCCATTGGATATTATAAAGAAATTTAATCTGATATTAAACAGTGATATTTTTCCTTCAATACAGGTACTCCTCACTTTACGACCTATCTGCTTAATGACCACTCACACTTACGACCAATCGAACTTCGACTGCAATTCGGGGAATCCCCTTTCTCGGCTTGAGTGTCGATCAGTGGCGAATGGTGACATGCACACTAAGCGTACTATAATTGTCTTATAGTACTATAATAGGCTAATAGCGTACTATAATAGTCTTTTTATGAATAAATTTGAAGTTTGTTGCATAATTTGTATAATTTTACAACGATCCTATATTCCCGGCGCAAGCTCCTCGCTTAACGACGTAGTTGTCTGAACGGAACTCGGTCGTAAAGTGAGGAGTACCTGTATTTAATTTTATCTAAATCTGTGGTAATGAATATCTGCATTTCATTGACACTACTTTTCAAGAGTAGTTGTTAACTAATCATAATTGATAAACAAAAATATTTTATAATGATATCAAGATAATCAATGTTTTTTATATTATAAAGTGAAATGAAAAGAAACCAAAATGTTTTAAAATGTAGTTGTATTTTTTTATACATTTCTTTCTTATGTTTATATAGGAACCACAATGTTGTATAGATCTTTATTTCACAAAACTGCAGCAAACTTTCTTTTATAAAATCCACTTGCTATTCATCTCCAACAACTTTCATGCAGAGATCATCAGAAATGAATTTTTGCAAAATAAAAAATATCTATTGAAATAGTATTTATATCCATGATAATTGTTTGGAATAATTAAATAAATATTACTTAAAAATTGTTCTATTTTTCAAAACTTGATAGCATTAATATAATTTTTATCATATCTTAAATTTATTTAATTTAAAATATATTCTCTCCATCTCAAATTAGTACTGTAGAGTCTTGTCCCCATACTTTTCCTATTAGCAATTGAATTGTCTATCTAACTCCTTTCAGGAAAAGTTTTGAATTGAAATAATGTGACTTTTAGGTTGTGTCGGAAGATCATATTTAGTTAATTTGATCCTCCTGCCTCTAAGCTTGCCACATCTGGCCTTGAATTTCATTGATCTAATCTTAAGATTAAGGAAAGACAGACGGATGACAGTGGAAATTTTAGATTTACAAGTTTTTCAAATTGCAGCCCAATAATTTTTATGAAAATTTGTATAAAATTGTCACAACTTTATACAAGATGCATATCTTGGCATAATGTATATATAAATAACATAAAAATAACGAAAATAACAATGAAAGGAATTAAAATGCTTCAAATGAAGTCAGAAAATAAGTGTTAAACATTAAGTGTTTTAATTCTTTTTGTTATTAAATATCATTCAGAATCAAATCAGCCTGTAAAATATATATTTGAACTTTATTTCATATAGCATGCATTAAAAAATTGAAACTGAAATTAAAATGAACATTTCCTCTAGAAGATAAAATATTTCATTTTTAGAATGATAAACTGTATACAGTAGAAGTCCATTAAACCAGCACCCAATAATCCAGAATATCTGGTAACTCTGCACCATCTGAAAAGTGCCCAATAATTCATAATTATGCAATCATAATTCATCATGTTAGTATTATGCAATTCCGAATTTGTTTAGATGTGTGGTCTGTTAAAGACCTGAGCATGAATACAGAATGTACTGTACAATACTGTACTAATAAGACCATCTTCACCAAATGTTTCAATCAGAAATTTCCCTAGTAGAGAAATTACAAGAGATGGTACCCCTATCCCCCATCCTGTGTAAATATGACTGTAGGCAGTGCTATCTTATAAAGAGAGCACAACTCATGCAGCTGTGTCAAATAACACCAAACATTCAATGTGGTATTCTTCCAGCTAATTTTTGGACAAAACTTTTCAAAGAAAAAAGTTTTTCAAAATGTATTAGACTGAAAAGCCACACTAAACTGTCACTTGTAGTGAAGAAAATGGCTTCACCGTGTATGCATGTGGATTAGAAAGTTGCTCATAACAGTTGTATGTTCATTTGTCCATGCATTGAAAGACAGTTTATCTGTCCAAAACACAGTTTACAACTACTATAATTCCTGCATATTTGATAAAGCCCATGTGGAAAATGTTCCCTTCTATGCAGTATCAACCGATAAAAGCTGGTACAATGATTGCAATTTGTACGGATAAAGATTTCAGATGCCATAAAAGATGTTTCATTTGGCTTGACTGAATAAATGTATGCCAACACTTGAACATCAAGAGAGGATGCCTCCCAGAAGGACTTTCAATGGGAAAGTGCTCCCTAACATAACCTCACAATTCAACTTTATTCAGATGATGAATTTTTATCAGTGCCATATATTGTCACTTTTACTTGTCAAAAAAATTCCATCTTACCTATAGTAAAAAATCACACTTCAGTGAAATGCTTTTATGGACTTTTGGTTGACCCAAATAATGACAAATTGAAAGAAGATAAAATTTTGAAAGTTTTAATATAGTTTTCTAGGGTAAGTGTATAACAAAAATAAGGAATATATGGCCGTACAACATATAAAAAACAGTAAATAGAGAATATATCACACTTTTGTTTATTTTTTTCTTAATTTTTAAATAAATAAAATTGTGAATAAAGATTAAAATTAAACAGAGAAAATTGTCTCAAACTTATTGTTATATTTTTTGATTAACATTGAAATGTTTATAAAAGAATCAAATAGAATACTTACAGAATCTAATAATTTTTCTCTCGAAATTTTCAATGAAAGTTTATCGTGGAAATGTTTTTGATGAAGTTTGCGAATTTCATGATAAAAGAAATCTTGCTTATCTTTAAATGTTTCCGAACCACCTAATGAATAACATTATGTAATAATGTATTATAATATTCTTTAAAACTTTTTCAATTATTAAATTCAAAGACCAATGACTTAATCATGCTATGAATTACTTCACAAAAATATTTGAAAATTCAATATTTGTACATGTAATAAATAATTTTTCATTTCTAATAGTTTAATGTTAAAATGTATTTTTAATTTTTCAATTTAAATATAAGTTATATTAAATTTACAAAAGATTTGAGAAAATATTTAAAGTATTTTAATGTTTTTAAACAAATTAAATTTATAGTTTTATTTACATAAAATGTTACGAAAACTAGTATATTTTAAATTATTATTTACAGATTTTCAGTTTAATTATAAGCTTAATTGGATATTATTAAAGTAAAAAGATTTCCTACAGAAAATATCAATGAACACTATAGATATATAACAACTTAACCTAATTACTTTTTAAAATTATAATAGTAATATTTAGATACTTCTATATGCTTTTTGAATGTTACAAAGGCTTTCTAGAAAGAAATACAGTCAACTCTGCGTAAGTCATCACCTGGATAACTCGACGCCATAGGTTAATTAGTCAGTTTTCTGTGGTCCCGGCCGACTTACGTAGGCATTAATGTTAAAAAACTCGGTTTACTCGACATCGTTTAACTCGTCGCCACTGGATAAATCAACATACTTTTTCTGTTTCACACTTTTTAGACGTCTGATAAGTCGACTCCCCTCCTGAAAAAATGAGTTCACACCATACAATAAGCTGTGTGGTGTGAACTCATTTTTCAGGGGGGAGTCGACTTATCAGAATTCTAAAAAGTGTGAAACAGAAAAAGTATGTTGATTTATCCAGTAGTGACGAGTTAAGCGATGTCGAGTAAACCGAGTTTTTTAACATTAATAACATTAATGCCTACGTAAGTCAGCCGGGACCACAAAAAACTGATTACGTAACTGACGAGTGTCGAGTTATCCGGGTGATGACTTACGCGGAGTCGACTGTATTTTTAGAAATTCACCTATATTGAATTTAATAGAAAGTTTCAATAAAATATATTTTAAAATAAGTTTGTAAATTGTTAAGACAATACCAAAAGTTAATATACTTATTATTTAAAAATGCAGCTGCTTTGTTTTAATTCAAAGTAGTAATATTTTGGAAACTTATTTATATTGAAAGCTTAAATTGAATGCAATCTGTTTATTACTAATTCTTTATTATTATAACAGTTAAACATTACAATTTATCCTCTTTTCTTTCCTTTAGTTTATTATACAAAACAACAAAGCAATTTGTTTTGCAGAATAACCATTGTCATAGACGGTTTCCTCTTTTGTAAAGAAAATTCTTTAGAATTAGAAATAGAAAATTAAATGTAAATGCTTTTCACATAACAAAATTTTATATTAAATGATTAAAAACTATTTAAATTAATTATTTGTTTATAATAAGCAAATTTTGATATATTACCTATATTCTTCAATAAAAATTGCGTGAAAGTTGCTGCGATAACATTTCTTTGTTTCGAAATTAATTCTACTTGTGGTTGGCAGCCATCATCTATTACTAAAACTTGCTCCCCCTGACAGTTATTTATACTTTGAAACTGAAACTAAAAAAGCAAGTATTGTTTTTTACAGAAAATTGTTCTCCATATATAGAATAGACCAAAAGTAACAAAGCATTAAATTTAGTATATACTAATGATGGACGTATCTTACTTAAATACTATTAAAATTGAGATCTACAGTCATTTATATTGTAGTGCAAGCATGTTTACCCTCAATCTTATCCCGAAGTTTAGTATCACACTTTAAAGAGCATATTGCTCAGAATACTAAAGAGTTTATGCTCAATGAATAACCTTCTCCTGGTACATTCTATCTTTGAGACAGCCTCATAGAAGGAAGTTGTAAGAAAATACACAAGTCAGTCAATTTTACATTGATGATGCTTTCCAGAAGCAAAAGGTCTATAAAGTTCAAGGCAAACAAATTGAACACATTGTAATGTAAATGATATTTGTGTATTTCCCACTATTCAGTTAAAATAAAGTATTTCAAACTTGATAAAAATAATTTTGGTCTACCCTATATATGTGTAACGTTAAAAATCATTCACTAAATATCAATTTTTAATAATTACAGCTAAAAAAATTTCACGAATTATTAGTGACATTTTATATATTCTAACTACATTAGATTATTTCTTTAATTTTCATTAAAAATATTGTTCTTTTATAAATTAGGGAAGTAAATTATGTAAATTTAAAATTGCTATGATCTCTGTAACTTATCTTACCTTTGTCGAAGGACAAAGACGGAAGGTTATTAATCGTTTATGAATGATTTTCAGAAAAACTTCTTTAATTGTCAATTGCTATAAAAAATAAATAATTTAATGTTGCAATTTTATTATTGATAGAAAAACGATAATACATAACTAATATGATTATACATTTTAGCAAATAATTATAACTTTTAATTCACATTTAGTTTACCTTCGGAGAGATATAACACAACACTTTCTTCGGCTTTTGTAATTTGTCGCCATCGTACGCAATCAGACAAGCTTCATACCAAATATTATGACTTTTCTTTGCCACGTTCTTTCGGACAAGATTGGAATCAGCTTCTAAAACATAAGTTTATTAAAATCCATTTTCAGAATAAAATAAAATACAAAGAGTATAAACTATATCATCCAGTATTATCATCATTATTGAAGAATTAGAAAAATATACAGGAAAACATGTAATTTTTTTTCGAGTCTTTTCTTATCCTTTTACAGTCCATCTCAGAGATAATAGCAAAAAGAGGATGAAAAAAAAGACTTCTAATTCTTCAAAATACAAAGTGTGTTTGAAATGTTTCAGAATTGGGTCAAAAAACTCTAACTATAATTTGGTTAGATTTACCTTAGGTAGCCAAAATTATGGTTCGTCTTTAATTCCAGCGAACAGAAGAAGGGAAACAGTGGGGACGCACGTTCTAACCTAACCTAACCTATTCTAATAATTCGGTTGGTAATAATTATAGTAATTTATTAGAATAGGTTAGGTTAGGTTAGAACATGTGTCCCCACCGTTTCCCTTCTTCTGTTTGCTGGAATTAAAGACGAGCCGTCATTTTGGCTACCTAAGGTAAATCTAACCTATAATTTTGATGCCTCTGCAAAAACCTTTTGGAGTCCCTGTCAATTGATAAAAAATTACAATTTTAATTTTTTTCAAGAGTTTTTTACATATTGCATGAAAATTCTTTCTTTTTCAGGCTTTATTTTACAATATATGTAATTTTAATATTATTATTACTATTATTTAGTTTTAAAAACATCAAAGTGGCATGGAGGTTGCCCACATTGCAGAGTTCTGTGGAGTCTAATTACAATACTGCTGAAAACATGCTAAAATATGAAAAAAAATTCATTTAATATTTTTCAACCCATTCATGAAACTGCTTTTGCACACATTGTAAGTACTTAATTTGAAATTTAACTTAACATGTTACAACTACAGTAGGACTATTGTAATACTATTTGAATTATTTTTTGAATTTAAAAAATTTATCTAGATTAAACAAAATTATAAGCTACTAAGAATTAAATAATTTCATTGCTTTGCAATTTTTTATTTGCTGTCGTCATATTATATCAAGGTTATTTCGCATTGTGTTAAATATCAAAATTAATCAGAACCTGAATCTTCCTAAGCAAAAACTAAAAATGATGTACTTATAAAAATTGATTTAATGCATTATCATCATTATAGAGAAAAGAAAATACTGTGTATTTTAGAAGTACAGTAAAAAAAAAAAAATGTATCATTAAACAGATTTATCACAGTAGAGGATATCATTCAGTCAGGAGAAATTTTGCATTAAGATAGGATATATAGTACACTATGCAATTCATAATATCGTCATAGAGGGATTTATACTTATACCAATAATCACCATATCAATATTAGACTGTATCATAATAATCTTACTATTGAGCACAATAATGTGAAAATCTCCATTTTTCAAATTTGCACCCTTATAAGACACTATGGTTTTGTAGCATCCGGCTTGTTCCATTTTTAGGATCAATGCTATGCGTGACGATTCAGAGTAACACTCCCATCTTAATGGCAGAATCACTGGTCTTTCGCTATTTACCTTATTTAATAAATAACAAATTAATTAGAAAATGGTATACTAAACTATATTTTTATATCATTTTATTTGATAAAATTAACCTTACTTCAATTATATCTACACTATAATCACAGCTTGGATCTACGTTGGGCTTGATGGAGCAAAGATTGTTATATTTATCTCTAGGCTCGATGAAAAGATGATAAGGTACGCCTTCTGTACAAACAACTGTTGAACAATGATGAACAAATCCAGTTTTATTTGGATCTGGTAGGCCTATTTTTAAAATCGAAAATTCAAATTTTGTAAAATCTTTGAAATTATCGGCAATGAAAAAAATATAATTAAATATATATAAAAAATAAATTATAATTAAATTTATTGTTTCATTGTTATAATTCTATCCCCAAAAAAGATTATGCTATTTTAAGTAATGAAAGAGTTAAGATAATTACAATAGGAAAAATCATGATAATTATATTCAATATTTCCTTCTTTTATTAATTTGGAATTAAATTAAGAGTTGAAAATATTTAAAGCTAATATTAAATAATTGGTTATTTTTATAATTATTTTAATCAATCTATTCAACCAGTAAAACTGTAGATATTCATATCTACAGTTTTAGTGGTTGAGACTTTATCAGAACTGCATACCATGCCTGTAGGAGTAAAAAAAGTGAAAGGAACCAACTGCACATGAGCTTTCTTGAGATATAGCCCTACAAAATGAGCCTATCTGGAATTTTTAAGACCCTCAAAAATAGGGTAAAATTTAAAACTGAAAAAATTTTAAATTAATTCTCAAAACAATACTAAAAATCAACCATTTTCTGCTTTACTAGAGATGGCTAAAAGCTCATAAAACACTGAAAATGCCATTGCACTGACTACTACTGAGGGATGGTCAGAGACAGGCATAATGGAGCATGCAGTGAAACAACATTTCCCACATTTTATGAGCTTTTAGCCATCTCTAGTAAGCAGAAAATGGTTGATTTTTAATATTGTTTTGAGAATTAATTTAAAATTTTTTCACTTTTAAATTTTACCCTATTTTTGAGGGTCTTAAAAATTCCATATAGGCCCATTTTGTGCAGCTCATGAAGTATCACACTAGACCTGCATTTTTCAAACTTTAATGCGACCCAACATTGGATCGCATTAAATTTTAATGGGTTGCAAAATGATACTACCTTCTGCAGAAATACTTGTAATACTTGTATTACCAAAATATTCTCCAAAAACTGGGAACAATAGATGCATTTAGTAATAAAATTAAGATTATAGAATGTGTGTACACAAAACTGATTTTTCTTTTCTATTTTGAATAACATCAAAATACATATTTTATGTAAGGTTGTGGTCATAAAGCCATTTAAGTTGCAATAGTTTTGAAAATATTTTCTTGTTTATTCAAACTTTTACTTTATTGTGTGTCATACATTACAATAGATTCTGAAAAATAAATAACAGAAAGAATTTTGGCACAAGTGGATCAATAAATAATTTTTTTGTATATGTACAAAATGAAATTGACAAAAATTGGTTAGATTTACCTACGGTAGCGAACGTGGCGGAACAACACAGGACGGACATTCAACGCTGCCATCCTGTTGACAATGAAGTTTGACAATGGCATTTAGAACGTCAGTGGAATCATGCTCCACGTTCCAAATGCCATTGTCAAGGGCGCAAACAAGATGGCGACTGGAAGTGCCGCCATGTTTGCTACCATAGGTAAATCTAACCCAAAAATCTTACAATCTGAAAAGTACATTTGAAAAACTGGCTTTTTAAATTTATAAAAAAAAGCTTGCAATATTTTTGGAAGTAAAATAGACTCCTGAATAACTTTGAAACAGTGTTTTATTTACTATCATCATATTTACATTTTTTAATAGTTAACTTACTTCAATTTCAGTTTTTATTATTGAAATTTATTTGTTGCAAATCAAATTTGGCCCGAACCGCTCTTAATAGAATTGTAATTGATGTTACATTTCATGTGTAAAAGTTATCATCAATAATGTATAGTTTTATTTTGTTATATAATATACAGAGACTCCAGTTTTTAAAAAACTTGGTAAATTTTATTTAAACATTTGAGTCACAGAACCATTATTAAAAATATATTGGTTCTGCGCACAAGCAAAAATTTGAGAAATGCTGCACTAGACCATAGGTTCCTTTGACTTTTTCACTCTTACAGGCATGATCTTCAACTCTGTAAGGTTCACTTCCTATGGAATCTATTACGTCATTCAAAGTTACATTTGTTTCCATCATCATTTTGCTCAACACTATAATTAACATATAAGTAATAAAATAAACATGCTCTTTCCTTATTTGTTATAGTAATCAAATGTATTAACATGGTAAATTTCCAAATTAATACATCTAATTCATAAAGAACGGTAAATGACAATTAGAGCTTAGAATGTATATCAATACAAAAACATTATTTAAGAGCTAGAAAAAATAAAATATATAACTTACCAGGAAGAAATATTTTTACAAAAGGACTTCCACGAATATGGACCGTTCCGACAAGAATAGATATGTAATATTCGCCGGCCCTTCTCACGCTAAAATGAATTTGTGCTTTATTTGCATCGTTAGGATTAATTCCTCCAAACTCAACGCTGCAAGCTACTTTGTGACTGCCTTGAGTGATCTCTACTAATATATTATCTTTGCTGCATACTGGATAAGAATGACCATTTCGTTGATAGAACTGAAATTAAAACGATTGTAATCGGTTTATAAAATAACGTATTTTAACATCAAATTACATTTTTTGTATTTGTCTGAAATAACTTCATACACTAAATACGTATTTTTATTTGCAATCTATAAATGAATTCCTTAAGATTCTTATTTCTGATCAAATACTTCACATTATATGAATATATAATTTGACTGATTTATATATATATCAAAGTCTGTATCATAGCTATGGAGTCAATACACAAAACCAATAATTCTACCTTCTCCATAAAATCTCAATTTGTATTAATAACATCATATCTACTGAAAGGATAAACACTACCATAAGACATTATGTTTTTGTTACCGTGTATTTTTATCGAGATGGGAGTCAAAGATCATTACATTTTTACCACTTCCAACATCATGTATCCAATTTATATTATGTTTAATAATAATTCCTGTATATTGCATAAAGCAATGTTAATCATATTTTAAATTTAATTAAGGATATCATATTTTCTCAATTCTAAAATGCAACTTTTATTCAGTTTTGCTTATCCAAAGTAGAAGATATTTCTTAGAATTGATGGCATCTTACATTCACAGTTTAAACAACAACCAAAAGTAATTGCAAGTAGAGCACATGATGCATTATGTATTAATAATAGGCATTTTTGACTACTACTAAGTCACATCAACTTCAGTCAAGCATTACTGATAAAAAGAAGTTTAAATTAAATGCTTGTTATCATTACAATGTGACATTCAAAAAAAGAAAGATTATTTCCTTGCTCTTTTATATGTACAGTACAATAAGCTTACAGACATTACCTATTTCATGCTATTTATATTGTTTTTTCAACTTGTTACCTAATGAAACTTTAAAATTTTTCCCTCCTTAAATGAATTATTGATGCATCTTAGAATTGAGGAAATATGATACAGTAGACCCCGTATAACACGGTAGATACATTCTGTGTTGTATAAGTCACTTAGATTTTACAAATACATGAGCCGGGCACTTGTGCAGTTTAGGGGCTACGGCCGTTTAAAAGGTTTTCTTCCATAAAATTAATCGATTCTAGACTAATTTGACTCAATGTTTCCAAATCACATATAATTTTTTCGGGAATAATCCATATAAATTATGCTATAAACAAAAAATTGTAGGAATACTTACCGAGCGCGCACCGTTCGAAGACGCCATTGCTTAAGCTTGTTTTCGTCGCGGAGCGGCTCTTCGAACGGCAAACGCGTGTTTCCTAATAAGTTATTCCTTCTGCAAAAAATTTGCCGAACTTTGGAATCATCATTAATAGAAATATAATTTTTATGGCCATTGAATAATAAATGTTTTTTAGTAGGTCCGCTACTCGTTTAAACTCAACAGTTTGTGCAATGTCCATTATTGGTCCAGATTCGACCAATCCTGTCGAGACACGAGTCGGCCATGACAATCTGTCTCATTCTTTTACCGTGTTATACGAGCCTCTTTTAGTGTGTTATACGAACACGATCACAATTTTTCCACCGTGTTATACGAATCCGTCTTATATGAACCCGTGTTATAGGGGGGTCTACTGTATATAAAAAGTACTTTCATTTTTTTAGTTAGGATTCATCTAAAATAAAAACATTCTAAAAATACCTACATATTTTTTAAAGTCTTCTCCATAATTTTTAATTGTTATATAAACTAATGAATCAACAAAATACATTTTGATATATCTTTAATTTTAATTTAAATTCATTATTTTCTTAATTTACTGTAATTAACAATAATTACAGTACAGTAAGACCCCGCTTAACGCTGTTTCGGTATTACACGGTAGTATTGGAATTCCCTGAGATCAAACACAGTGTTGGCATCAAGGCGTAATATCAAATTTTAAAGCTTATTATCTGTGGACATTCTGACAACTGATTGATAAAACAGATGAAGTAGATAAACAATCCATTAGAGATTTTTGGAAAAACTATAATATCACGGATGCTGTAGACAACATCAATCTTTCCTGGAATGAGGTGACCGAGAAATGTTTGAAAGGAGTATGGAAGAATGTATGGCTGGAGCTAAACAAGGATGTTGACACAAGAGAATCCATTGTTGATGTCGACGAAATTATCAAGCTAGCTAATGAAACAGGGTTGGATAATATAAATGTGCAGGATATTGAAGAATTATTGCAAGTTACAACTGGAGAAAGTTTTTCCAAACGAGTGCATGAAGATGACGAAATTAGCGTTTCTGAAGATGAGGAACAAAAGGAACTTTCAACGGATTTTCTAAAAAAAGTTTAGCCACTATAACGGACATAATGGATCAGTTTATACAAAATAATTTCAATTTTGATAGAAGTTCAAAGGCAAGACGAAGTGTCGTGGATGCGATGTCTTGCAGTCGACAACTGCTTGCTGAACGAAACAGGAAAAGGCAAACGACGTTAGATGACTTTTTCACAAAGAAACAAAAGATGTCAAATGAGGAAGGTTCTTCCTCATCACAAACATAACTTCTTTATTCAAACTTTTTTTTATTTTTATGAATGTTTTATGAATAAATTACGATATTAGCAATAAATAAGGCTATAATTAAGCTAAAAAAAAAGTATTTAACAATAAATGTTACAAAATAAAACAAAAAAACTGATAAATTTTCTTATTCTCTGTTCCGTTTCACTTAACCCCCTTATTTACATGTTAAGATGACCCCGTTTAACGCTGTTTCGTTTAGCGCTCTGTCAGCTAGGAACGCATCCCCCATGTTAAGCGGGGTCTTACTGTACATTTAGTTTATAGACATATAACGAGAATTAAATAAAAATAAATTATGAAATGAATACATGTATAAGAAAATGATGCAGCAATGGATAGGAAATAAAATGTAATAAAAGAAATTTTATTACATTTTATTTCCTATCCATTGCTGCATCATTTTTTCTATAAACTAAATATACTGTAATTATTGTTAATTACAGTAAATTAAGAAAATAATGGATTTAATAACTTTTAGTACTTTTAGTATATTTTACAATAAAAAATTTTAATTTATATGCAAAAATATTTCATCCAGGAGTATACGCTACTTAGACAAACATAATAATTTTAAAGGTTTACCTTGACAATAAAAGTCATAGTACTACCAACTACTTGAGGATCCGTCCAGTCGAACTCCACCTTACAATTCTGTGGTGCCAGATACTTTCCCGTGACATATGCGAGAAAACCAAGCTTGGTGACGGCAGCAGAATGATCAAGCAGTAGAGATGGTTGGGACACGGTAGATGCCATGCCCACCAATATAGCAATAACCACAGACAAAGTAAGCATTGTACCTATTTGAAAATAAATGTACTAATTTTAAAGTTTGTTTTAATTATTTATATACTTCTTAAAAGTTATTTTAAACAATTAATTTTATAACATGCAGACATGACAAAACAATTGTTTTATGTGTTTAACTTGTTATGCTTTATTATAATATACTGTGTGATCAAACAAAAATATAACTCACAAGAAGTAATGTGAGGAGATTGGCAATGCTCAGACTTAACAAAGCATGGCTACATCACAGTGTCAACAAATCCACATTCTTCACACTACTTCTCATGAGTTATATTTTATTTAATCACCTGTTAGTTATGATAAAATAGCATAAATTTTTTTAAAAAAATAATAGTTACCAATGCCAAATGCTCCAAAAATCAAAGTGAATCAATAGGTTTCACATTCACCACCATAATGAAAATATAGTTCAATACAAACCACTGTATAGTTCTTAACAATTATAGTTTAAAAGCTATAGGCAACCAAGTTCAGTGTTCAAATAACTAAACGATAACACTGGATTCATTCTAATCTGGATTAACAATCAGGCTAGAAAGTTAAAATTTAATTAAACAGTGTAAACCAAAGTGTAATCTGTGTAAACCAAAATCACATGGTACCGAATTATTTTCTCTATTTTTGCAGAATTTAGTATATTTTAGTTGTTTTTATCTTTAAACTACATTAGATAAACGTTGCAGAGTTACATTTATTTTTATAGTAAAATCATTTTTACATATGTAAAAAAATTTTATTACTAGGTTCATTCTGAAGTAATTCCAACTAAAAAATGGGAGTATTGAATGCGTAAGTTCAAAACTATTCCATTGCAAAAAGTTCATGTTGTTTCCAAGAACTTGTGCTAAGCATTGAATACTTCTTGGGTTTGCTCCTTATGAGCTTGTGATAAGAAACAAGACACGTATAGTATCAAAAATTAATGTCTTGCTCTGCCATCACAAATTCTAATCACATTACAGTATGATCGATCTCTGTGCAGTAATATAGAGACAAAGTTCTATGATATAGCTTCTCAAGAATTTTAATACTCTAATTAATCAGTTACTTTAATCTCAGCAATCAGCAATGTATTAATCAACTTGTTTTTGAATACTTAATATTATTTAGTTACTAACTACTCCATACAAGAAAACTGGGAGCACCATGTTATCGTATTTCACTGTTTTCACAAATTACATTTGTTGCTTGTTCTCAGTAACTTGATTCTTAAAAGCATTTGATTCTGCTCTTAGGTTAATTCTAAGAAAGACTAATATTAACAAAGATATCTTCATGTCTATTCTGTAGAAAAGACTAAAATGTCTTCATTTTCATCACGTAAAATCACCAGGAACAACAATCTTCCATTGCAGAGATGACCTTTTATTAGAGGCTGAGCCTCTACAAAACAACATTTTAGAACATGAATAGTTTTTTCTACAGAATTCTTTTAATGTGTAAATTCGTCAGCCATTTTTTAAAAATACCTGTTGTCCCCTTGTTGTGACCCCTGTTTCTCTGACAAGGTTTGAAACCATTCTCGAAATACAGTTTTTCATTCTGTACAAAGACCATTATACTTGGAGACAATTTTGCTTATTTGTCTACAGTTTGATTTAAATAGAAAATTAAGATTCAGCTATTTTGACAAAGTGGATCTTAATTTTCTGCACAAAAAATTCTCTTCTGTTTTTGCATTTGACAAGTTTTGGCTTATGGTAAGATGTAACAGTAAATTGTCCCTTACCAAAAAACTTTACCCACTTACACAGGTTTTAATTTATAAGGTTCTTCTAAATGGACAACAAAATGTTTTACTTAACAAATTATTAAAATTATCCAAATGAATGGCTTCCTATATTTTCATCTCACAAAAAAGACTCACAATAGCATTAGAAACATTTATTCAAAATTCATTACATATTTCAGCTTGTATACTCTCATCAGACTATTGAACAAATGAAGAAACATTCAATAAGTAACAAGATAAATCCAAAAAAAATTTGCATAAAAATCATCAGTACGATGTGCACCATCTAGCAATCACTTCTAAACACTCGTGCCATCGAGATTACCGGAAGCGCCGCCATATTTGATACTTAGGGTAACATTAACCATAGTTTTTAATAATAAATAAAACTTGCATTTTAAAATACTGTAAACATTTAAGAACATTGAAGTAAATATTCAAATAAAAACTGGTAATGGCTTTAGTATCTGTATTTTATGTTTGAACAACTGCAGCCAGTATTTGTGAAGCTTTTGGTGAGATGAAAATATAGGAAGCCATTCATTTAGACATTCTTTATAATTTGTAACTAATTTGATTAAATTGTATTTCATTAAAATTAATATTTTCAGTACAATTTAATATAATTTCATTAATTCAATTTTGGTTACATAAAATTCAAATTAAGCTTATTTTATAATCTAACTTACCAAGTCTCCATGGTTTTCTTTGTTCTTGTAGAGCCGAATCCCAGAGTCCTTTAGTCAGCTGGTCCAATCCATTTTCGGACGAAGGAAGCGTAGAGACAGCCGACAACCATTCGCCCCAAAACGTGATACCGAGCGTGTCCTGAAACTTTTTGTGATCCCCTTCCAAATGAAGCCTTTGAACGTCTTTAAGATTTGTTATGCCTAAACCTATTAATCTAAAATAAGATTTTAAAAAATTAGAAAACTGATATGCAAGTGAACTAATATAATAGTGCATCACCATTATAGTGTTGCATAAATATACAACTAGTATTTTTAATATTGAAATAAACTATAGTCCAAATTATCTAGGATAAAAAAGGCTGCTAATCTTAACTAAAGAGCTTTGAAGTAAGTATTTTAAGAAAGAAAAAGAAAGAAATCATTAGCAAAAGAAAAGAAAACTCTGAATTAAATCCAAGAGTCTAATTGATAAAAGAAAAACACAAAATAATTGGTGGCCACTCTAAAAAGTCTCGTGTTCTTAATTGCCCTTTACAAAAAATTTCTAAATCGAAACTCAACAAGTTAATTTTTGATATAATAAATTCTATTATAAAAGCTACTTTAATGTATAATTTAGTTCAAAATAATAAAAGCGATATGCTAA
This sequence comes from Centruroides vittatus, assembly GCF_030686945.1. Classification (NCBI taxonomy): domain Eukaryota; kingdom Metazoa; phylum Arthropoda; class Arachnida; order Scorpiones; family Buthidae; genus Centruroides; species Centruroides vittatus. The sequence continues at coordinate 406,132 of NW_027120710.1, read as the reverse complement.
TAAAATCCGCGAAGGAACTCACGGCAAAGTAAAGTTTTTCTATAACAAAATTTTAATTCTAATGTTAAATAATTATTCAAACTATTTTCGTTAAGTTTTAAAGTTTTTATTTCTATAAAGATGCTTTCAAAGATGAAAACAAGATTCCCAAAAACATTTACAGAAAGCAAATATGATGTAACTTCTGTAGACTAAGCTGAATGAAATTTAGTTTCCATTTTAAAAGTAAAATGAAAAATTTTAATCTAATTTCATTTTAAAAATTTCAAAAATAAGGAGAAAGAATCATATACATTATTACTTATATGGTTCAGAATATTTCTTCACATTTTCATATAAGTATAACATTGTTTAAAGAGCTTAAATTGCTCCTGATAACAAACTTAAATCTTTAATAAAATAAATTCTCTTATTCAATGTCCATCAAAGAATTCTGTAATAAAGTTTCATCCTAAAGCAGTGAGGATCCACATTCGAATTTTTAAAATCTGGTCCAGAGTGCAAAATTTATCTCAAGTAATATGACTCCAAATGCTGTGCCGGCCGACCCTCAATGGAAGTTGGATCATTTGTGACAAGATACTGTTGCTGACCATATAACTTAAAAGCATTGGTGTCTTGTATTAGCAAATCAATCAATCGATAAACCTCTTATTCAATAGAAATATTTAATGATAAAAAAAATGTATTACAAATGATACTTATGATTTGGTTCTTTGATGGTTGTTTCTGTAACAAAAATAATTGCTAACATTAAACTTTTCTGCTGGTTTAACAGATTTAATTTTTATTAATTACAATCGTTCTGTGAAAGTCTTACTAAGATTTTCACACATTAAAGCAATTTCTATAATTTAAAACAAAAATAATCTTCTGTTTTGTCTATCATAAAATTTAAAATTTTAAGTAAATAAATAATAAGTAATCTTGATTGCTTGTTGTTCTCTATTATATGTATTTTCTTAGCACAATGTTGCCGTCGAGAACATATCACACAGGAAACACTTTCAGAGTCAAGTTGGTTTAACTGTCACTATCTCGGGTAATTAAGTTTTATTGTATAAACCATTGTACGCGTATCCTAATTTCTTCAATGCGTTCTGTAAATTTGTAAACCGGTAATCAATTTGCCGATAAATATGTAATAATAGGACCGAAGAGGGGCATTAAGCTCGAAATGCATATCCGTTCGCAACAATAAACCAACCTTTTTCCTCTGAAAGTGTTTCCTGTGTGATATGTTCTCGACGGCAACACTGTGCTAAGAAAATAAATATAAATAAATAATAAGTAAACTTGTGTTTTCTCATAAAAGTTTTCTATTCAATTACATTTACTTCCCTTTCCACTTAGAGTCAATTATTGTTAAAATCAAATAGATACATTTCTTATTCGTTCCTTCTTATAAAGTTATCTCAAAGTTTGTAAAACTACTTGCCACTAACAGAGGTCAATATACAAATCATCCATTAAATCTACATCAAAAGTTCTGTTAACCTTGATATCTTAAATGAGAAAATCTTGTAAATGACACATAAGGGTTAAAGATTTTAACTGGCAGTTTCAATTATGTATAAAAAACAAAACAGGTATTTGTATAGTGTCTCCACATCAAAATTTGGAATCAGAAACATTAAGTAGCTTTCAAAATATTTAATATTAATGGTTATAAATAAATCATTCTTTTGATTATTTTCTGATTTTAGTGGTCTTACACAAATGATTTGATAAGTAAAATAGATTTGGGTATCAAACTGTTTCCTGAAAACATGCTGTGCTTTTGTTAGAAGGGTTTGTATTTGAATTAAACACAGGGAATACAGTAGAAGGGTTCGGTAGCCTTTAACTCCATTCTTCTACTCCCCAGAGGAACTCTCGCCACCTTCATAAAAAGGAAATTAATAACAAAAAAGTTAATCTTTTTAAATGTGCAGGGTTGGCCAATAATTACCTAATTATGCTTTGTTTTGTGTGTTCTAGTTCTTCTGCAGTTTGTCCCACTTTATGGGTTACTAATGTATTTGATGAGTTTCCTCTTCCATATCTGATTTGTAGTTATATCTTTCCTCAACCCCTTTTCCTTCCATATCAAATTCACCCATTCTTGGTTTCATCTATTTCACTTTTCTCCACTCTCCATGTTCATGACTTGCCTCCCAAAGTAACTTTCACCTGTTCCTATGACATGCCCATACCATCATAGCCTTCATTCTTGTATTTTGTTGACAATATGTTACTTACTGAATCAAAAATGGGTATAATTAAGATAATCAGCTTTTGTTACCCCCACATTCATTTAACCATCTTTATTTCTGCTTCTTATATTCTTATACTAAGGTTTCTGTACCACAGACCCAGTTACATAGTAATCTTATATACTTTCCCCTTAAACTCAACTGCCATCTTCCTATCACAAAACACTCCAAACATTATCTTGACATTTCCCACTAGGCTAGATTTGGCCATTTGCTTCTCTTTCCACGTCTTTGTCCTCATTCACTATCTAACCAAGGTATCCAAAGCTGCATACATCTTTGATTCTTTGTGTCCTACCTACATTACTGAATATGACTTGTAAATTGAATTTACATGTTCTGCATGAAGAAAATCAATGAAAACATAATAAATACACCTAATTACAGTTTTCTTTTAAAGTAGATTTAGTATGATCAGTATTTAAATAAAACAGCATTTAGTAATAATTTAACTTCAAATACAAGCAAGAAACAAGTAAGAAACGATTGTATAAAACAATAAACTAGTTTCAATATGTAAAAAAAATTTAAACCTAATCGTTACATATAAACAACAGGAATCCTTTTTCTTTTTTAAATATCATTTCATTGATATATATATGGTTTATTACCATACGAAAAGTCATTGATCATAGAAATCAATTCATTTGTCATAAACATGTATCAACTTATTAGCATAAATCATCCACTATTTTTTATATGATAAAATTTAGAGGGTAATATTTTCAAAGTTAATGATATCAAAATGGTTATTATATCCGAGCGACAAATCATTTTTAATGCACTGCTGTCTAATGGAAAAATCTTTGTTTTGTTTCCTCATGCGTGTGAATTTTTTAAGGGTTTCCTTCTTTCCTTTTTATGTATATATTTAACAAATTTATTATTATTATTATTATTATTATTATTCATAGGAAATGACACATTTCTATTATTAATTGTCTCTTTTTGCCGTAACGACAGAACAAAATTAAGGAACAACAACATTCAACATAAGAAATTTAATTCAGAAGTCCACATTCACAATTTGAGATAAGATTAAACTAATATGAAAGTTAAACAAGTTATAGTTTAGACTTGTCATTGTTGGAAATAGTTGGCGTCTCATACTTTTAAATTTTATTATTACAGGTATGCCTCAAGTTACGTCGTTTTGAGTTACATCATTCTTGATTATACGTCGTTTGTCAAAAAAGTATACGGAAAAACAAAAATCAAGTTTAAGTCATTTTATTCGACTTTACATCCATCCACCACAAATATTGAAGTCGTAATATCACTAGAAAAGCGTTAAAATCACATAAAATCATATTAAAATATGTACATTTACAGTAAATGTTAATATAATCATCATAAATCCTAGAGAACGAAACACGAAAACATCTATGTTTCTGTGTTGTCGTCTTATTTAGCGGTCTTTAAGTGCTCATTATTGGTGTTTTCCACCGTAGTTTCGACTTACGTCGCCTCTCCTGGAACCAATTACCGACGTAAGGCGAGGTATACCTGTATTTGATGGTAGAGATTCAAACTCTTTCCGTGAAAAGTCTAGATCCAGTCCCCGGTCAAGATCTAAAGTTAAATGATAATTCCAAACCTCAGTGTGGACGTTAATATAGACATCGCTGGTAGAAAATTAAAGAAATTATCCATCCAAATAATTTATATTGTGGATAATCCCGTTTATATTGCAATGTACAGTAATTTTCTTGAAACAAAACAAAACAAAGACAGACTAAGAGAGATATTTGTCTCATTTAGTAAAGATATAGTCCTTAAAATTTATTCTGATCTCTAGTTTAGATCAACAGAACTGAAAAGATATATCAGCTACTACGATAGATTAATTGAAAGACTGAATGAGACTGGCTGACAGAACTTATTAACTATTACACGCATTGTAAATTATATATATGTGGAAATTCTAAAATTATAGGATATATAGAAATGTATCTTTATTAAACTTTCAGTGTATTGTCAAATGGATAATTTCATCGTCAATATACTAGTAATTTCTACTAGTTATTTTTTATGTCTTTTTTACCTTTAAAGATAAGTTTAAAGGTAAAAAAAGTATCTTTAGTTTAAAAAATTTTGATTAAAAAATTACAGCTATCATCCATATAATAATAAGAAATATATGCAATTTGTATCAGGTCAACATAAAACTCCTCCTAATTGAGCAATATCCTCCACTGCAAAAAATCTGTTTAGCAATACAGTGTATTTATTTGTATTTGTAAATAATGCAGTAAATTAAATTTTAATTAATTTATTGCTTATTTTGGAAATCAAAATGTACTCTCAATATGTCAATTCTCTAATATGAACATTACCCACAGTCAATAGGCATCGGTACAGATGAGAGCAGAGTTGACAGATATTTCATGTTTTTCGGTATTTTAGACCCTAAATTTTTGTTTATCACTTAAAATTAATTATCATTTTTTGCTTTCTTTAGCCAAAATATTAGCTTTTGAACAAAATTTTTTCATAATATTCAACACTAAATGACAAAAAAAAAAAAACAATTTTAACTTTTTCTAGAGCAGTTTAGCTTCTTTATTAGGCTTGAATTGATTATTTCGTTTTTCCAAGAAATTATAAATGATAGTAAACCTGTATGTTAGTCAAAATGAAAATCCACCAGAACCCAACATAACTAGGTAAAAGTAATTGTAATAAAGCATTTTTTTACTTTCATAATTAGTATAATTTAAAACACTATAACATCCCTATATAAGTTCTGGAATAACTTTCTTATGTTAAACTCATCTGACTTAATAAAGTTCTCTTAGAAACTGTATAGGGATGTCTTATGGCAGCATTTGCAACCAAGAATCAAGAATACAAATTCTTGATTTTTGGTTGCAAATAATCACCATTAGTGTTGCAAATTACATTTACTAAAATAATTATAAAAAGTATCCTCCTTAAGAAATTATATTTTAGAATAAGGTAGATTTTATTGTTTAGTTTTTGCCTAGGAAGGCTTGGGTTCTGACTGATTTTGACATTTAACCTAGGCCTGTTGTACTGTAGAAATAATATACAATATAATTACTTAAATCTTGTATTAGAGGAGACTGATAATTCTATGTTTTTCTATTCTAACGTTGTCACGTTGCCTAATTTTGTAGAAATAATCCCGTCTATAGTCTGATGATATTAAACGAGGAAAGGAAACTCTTTTAAAAAACTCTGACGATAACAATAAATCTCTACAAGAATATTTGTTCTTCCACTAAATATTGCCATGGAGAAAACTGACTGTATAAATAAAGCAGTTATTTAAAAAAACAAATGACTAGTAATAAGGTAAACAACCCATTGCAATAAATTTAATGGTGCAACGACAGTTATGTTTCCAATGGAATATGGCTTGTAATCCAGTAAAAGAAAATCTGGTGATTGTTTTCCACAGCTGGTTCTTCAAAGTTTATTATTATAACAGCATATTATTATATTTACCTAAGTCATCATTTTTCTATATAGGCCTATAATTCATCAGTGCATTAAAATGCATGATACCTTTGATTCAATACCCGTATAAAATCCATTTTTTAAATTATTTATGTAAGTCAGAAGCAAAATACAGTGACACTTTTTACATATTTTACTTATTCATACGTTAATATAAACATATTCTTTTAAATTAGTTCAAAACTTTAAAAGAATATGTTTATTTTTGACTCTCTTTTATAGAATAATGATATTTCTGATAATTCCATACATTACAACTTAACAATGGATACTTAAAATAGAATTACTTCCAATTAAAATAATTTATTTTCATGCATTATCTACTTAAATTGGTAGATTTGTTTGTATAAAATCATTTGAATCAAACAATATCGGATGTATGACGCGTATGGACCGAACATTATCATTTAAATTGGTCGTACGAAGTCGGGAGACGATACGGTTCCGTTTATATCAGCCAAATGATGAATATTTAAATCAGTCATACAGCACGCAGAAAGAATATAGATAGATGCATTGTATGACTGTTTAAATTGGCCAAGTGACACCCGGAGAAGGTACAGAACTAATAATAAATTAACTTATTTAAGCAGAGAGATAAACTAAGAAATAACATAGGAAGATGAAGACAAAGATCAAGACCCAAGCTGGTAAGAACTCATCAAGGCGGCAGACCTATAAACTTTGGTATAAAGAGAAGAGGAGGAAGAGAAGATGGAGATTTAAACTGCAACAAAAGTACCTTTCCTTTGGTATTATTAATGTGTTAAAATACTCTCACCGCATATAATAAAATTATTTTATTCATTTTTCTAAATTATATTTGTATAATTCTTAAAACAATCGATCTATTCAAAACGTCGGTATAATAAATTATTTAATTACGACTTCTGAATAAATATATCGTATTCACTCATTAATAATTCATACGAACGTCATAAAATAATTCAGTAAAACAGAAAATTAAGATGTAAATTATATACAGTATATATTTTTAAAAATATAGCATAATGTATATTGAACTTTTAATGAAATTCTGGCGAATTTCAATTTCTCTTTAGAAGTGACACGCAAAGTTTTATGAGTATTAAACAATGGCATCCCATTCTTTTCATTTCCAAAGCAGTATTTAAACGACGAACACGCAACCTTCTCCTATCTTCACTTCAAATCTAAAGTGAAATTCTTTAACTGTCGATACTTATACGAGTTAATAGCGAATTTGTATTTTATTTTGGTAATCGGTAGTTGTTCAAGTGATAATTTCCCCGATTCGTGTACACGACAACCTCATTTACGGCCGTGTATAACTGTAAATAACTTGTACACCTCACAAAGTTGTATTAAATACAGTACAGTGAATTTTACAGTTTACATTAAAAACGAAAAAAAAGAAAAACGTTAAATAAAACTATATTTCCTTACTGAAGAGACAATATAAAATAAACTAATCAACCATTCCAACTTCAGCAAAAATTCTTTAATCCTAAAAACGTTTTCAAACGCATTAAGCGTCCATCTTCAGTTACATCTTTAAATTAAATATAAAATTCGAACAAATATTACGTAAATTAACGGTACGATTACCATAAATAAATAAATACATAAAAAATAAAAATAAAATAAAATAAACAGGATTATCGTAATTTACAAAATTATGCCAATATTTCATAAACAAAAATAAAATAAAAATAAAACAAAAAATAAAAACGAAACAAAAAACAACGTGCGGTTTAAACCAATCACGGATTATCGCAGTATTTCTTTACAATTGCCTTCATCCGTCATTAAAGATTATCGTACTTCTATGTTTAGCCCAAATCATCGCACAAAGATTTCCAAGCTGTGGAAAGCCCATCAGCGTCCCTATAATTAATGCATTGCGTACTTCTCTGCGCTCTGTGGATTTCCAATTTTTCGAAAAACTTTATTGCGTGTCTCGATCTAGTAGACCTGATGATAGAGGCTTGGTCCCAAAAGACCGTGATGCCTTGCTGCTTAGCATAACTGGCCAGGACGGTACTATCAACTGATTTTTCCACCGATCGCTTGTGTTCATTAATCCTCTTTTTTAAATTTCTCAAAGTTGCCCCTATATATACTAATTTAGAATCGAACCTATGATCCCTTAATGGTATCGAATAAATTCCTGTTAGTGAGTTACGCTCATACTTCATCTTATCATTCCTTAAAAGCTTGTATATGGTCGGATTACGTCGATAAATAACCTGCAAATTCCTACTCCTGGAAATCCTTTTAACTAACGGCCTAAGAAAAGGAATGTAATCGAGGATCACTTTTTCTTTTGGTTGGTTTCTACTCCTCCCACGTGTTCGGTTATGGTCTTCTTGATGAGAGCATCTATTTTTTCTGCTCTGTAGCCATGTTGCAAAGCCGTTGTTCGGATGTATTGTAGATCTTTAATTGTATCTAAAACATCGGTGCAGTGTGTGTGCGCTCTCTGTATCCACGAGCGAAATACTGCCATCTTGATATGCCCAGGGTCTGCGGAGTTCTTAGGGATAACGATTGGGACTGATGTCGGTTTCCGATAGACATTCGTGCGGATTTCCCCTCCTACACATGTTATAGTGAGATCCAAGAAATTAACACTGTTATAACTTTGCTGATCCATCTCTAAAGTTAAACCATAGGGGTTTTGATTCATTAAATCCATAAACTTTTTGATGTTGCGATTGTCCTTCCACACGATAAAGATGTCGTCCACGTATCTCACGTGTAATAAAATATCATCCCCTAGTATCGGGAGAATACTGCTTTCTAGCTTGCGGAGTACCAATTCGCAGAGTATATAAGACATAGGGCTACCCATCGGTACTCCTAGCCCTTGTATATATGTTTTGTCCTCGAAGCCAAAGAAAGATGTGTGACATATCAAGTCCGCTAATTCCAAGATCTGGGTGTGGTACTTTGCAGCGTTCTTAATATTGGCGAATAAAAAGTCCCGTAAGGCACAAAAGCAAGGAGGCAGCTTGATGGAGGGGTATAATGCCTTGTAATCCAATACCGTCAAACACTCCTCATTCATGAGCGTAACATCCTCAACACCCTGGGCATATCAAGATGGCAGTATTTCGCTCGTGGATACAGAGAGCGCACACACACTGCACCGATGTTTTAGATACAATTAAAGATCTACAATACATCCGAACAACGGCTTTGCAACATGGCTACAGAGCAGAAAAAATAGATGCTCTCATCAAGGAAGACCATAACCGAACACGTGGGAGGAGTAGAAACCAACCAAAAGAAAAAGTGATCCTCGATTACATTCCTTTTCTTAGGCCGTTAGTTAAAAGGATTTCCAGGAGTAGGAATTTGCAGGTTATTTATCGACGTAATCCGACCATATACAAGCTTTTAAGGAATGATAAGATGAAGTATGAGCGTAACTCACTAACAGGAATTTATTCGATACCATTAAGAGATCATAGGTTCGATTCTAAATTAGTATATATAGGGGCAACTTTGAGAAATTTAAAAAAGAGGATTAATGAACACAAGCGATCGGTGGAAAAATCAGTTGATAGTACCGTCCTGGCCAGTTACGCTAAGCAGCAAGGCATCACGGTCTTTTGGGACCAAGCCTCTATCATCAGGTCTACTAGATCGAGACACGCAATAAAGTTTTTCGAAAAATTGGAAATCCACAGGGCGCAGAGAAGTACGCAATGCATTAATTATAGGGACGCTGATGGGCTTTCCACAGCTTGGAAATCTTTGTGCGATGATTTGGGCTAAACATAGAAGTACGATAATCTTTAATGACGGATGAAGGCAATTGTAAAGAAATACTGCGATAATCCGTGATTGGTTTAAACCGCACGTTGTTTTTTGTTTCGTTTTTATTTTATTTTTGTTTATGAAATATTGGCATAATTTTGTAAATTACGATAATCCTGTTTATTTTATTTTTATTTTTTATGTATTTATTTATTTATGGTAATCGTACCGTTAATTTACGTAATATTTGAATGGTTGATTAGTTTATTTTATATTTTAAGAAAAACGTTGAAGAGAAGCGAGACATGGATCCAAACTAGCCACAACAGTAGACATAAATAGGTGAAAAATCTGTTTTATTGATTTTATTCATCTAAAATACTTTAAGTTGCATCACTTTGTATTATGTTATTACTTAGAATAGTAAATTTTGGAGGTCTTTCTGTGTCCTGACAACATTTAGGTAGGGCGCGTTATAATGTAGGTTAATTTATTACTGGCCAAATTAAGAATTTTATCCACTTTTATAGGTGTTATTAAAAGGCTACGTTTTATCGGTACTCTGTTAATGGATTTCTCTACCCATTAAAACCATAACTGTATCATAATAGGTCTTTAAACTATTCGTGCTTTAAAAAAGATGTATCCAGACACTTGGCTTTCTGCCATTTTCTTCTTCTAATTACGAAAAGTAAAAAAAAAAACTGTTAAATAATGCCAATTATTCTACCATTTTTTTGTACTTTTTTCCTAATAATGATGATGGATTTTTATCAAAAAAACTATTTATTTATTTATTTTATACATTTTTATAAAGCTACAGTAAGTAAATTTCATTATGAAAATATGAATTGTAGTATTCAAAAATACAGTACGGAAATTCAGAGGTTGGTCCAAAAATCGGGGGTAACCGTGTTTTTCCGAAAGTGGCTCCGCAATTTTTCTAAAGCAATGAATGCTCGAAGCTGGCTGTAAGACGGCAATTTAGTCTTTATAAGTTTTAAAGAAAGTTTAGCTTAAATTTCGCGGACAAAAACGGAAAAAGTAATGCTTGTTTCTGTACGTATAAGTTATTTATTTATATTATTTAATAAAATATAGCAGAGCATACTTATCGATATGAGTAGTGATAGAAAACATAACAGAAGCGAAAAAATTCCATAAAATGGTAGAACATACGCAAAGGTATTAGTAAAATAACGTTGCCTGCTTGCGAAAGTCGTGAATATTAACATCTCGAGAGCAATAAATTTTATATTTCCTGCAGAAAATATAAAGTTTTTATGGCATTTACTGTAAGAAGGCATTTGATATTTTATACTACAGAAGATTTAACTTTTCTGTAGAAACTGAAATATAAAAATTATTACTATAAAACAGAAAAAATGATTAGTACAAATTCTAGAATATTAATACAAACTGTTCGCATTAATATTCTAGAATTTGTAATAACTTTCCATGAATAAAAAACAGCATGTTTATGCTGTTAAATTAATTTTTATTTAAATAAATATTTATTGAAATAAAAATTAGTTTGAGAATTTGTTAATTAACAAAGCTAAATTAAAAATAACAAAATTATACTCTTTAACCACCGATTTTATCTCGAAGAAACCTATTAAAAGTATTCAATAAATGTCAAAAATTAAAGTTTATTGTTATAATTTCGTATACAGATAACAAAATTTCAATTCTAACAACACAAAAAAAAAAAAAAAAAAACATAAAAAGCGGCCAGTAAATCGCATTAAAACTAAATAATTCATTATTAATAACGAGCGGATCGACCTGTTATAAAATTTAAATTAACCAATAAGAATACAGAATCGAAATTTAAAAGACGTCACAATACATTTGTGCCGAATACAGTAAAGCTAATTGAGGAAAGAAGTGTCCCTTATTATCGAAGGTGCGTTAAATCGAATGTGTTTTAAGTATTATGAATATGTTATTTAGTAATTTATACTTATTGATTAATCAGTACCGAGTAATGCCGATTAGTTATTTGATTATTATTATTCGATTACTCTAAATCCAATATCGGCCATTATATATTCCTATACGTGTAAAATATACTTAAAAACCTTTCTGTACGAGTATCAAATACACACAAGAAACGTCATAATGGTTTTGCAGGTGCAAAATATGACGTAAAGTATTTCTACACACGCACATAATATACACGTGCAGAACAAACACACAAAAAATACGTCATAATATACCTACTCAAAACACAAAATACTCTCGAGAAACGTCTGTACGCAGTGGCGTAGCTAGGGGGTGCGGTAGATGCGGTCCGCACAGGGCTCCTGGAAAGCGATAGGCCCATGGGAGTCCCAAAATCACAAGAAAAAAAGGAAATTTTTTTTCAGGGGCCCACAAGTCTGGTTCCGCACCGGGCCCGGAGAACCGTAGCTACGCCAGTCTGTACGCCAGCAAAAATTTGATCAACCTTCGCGTAAAAAATGACTTATTAAAAACTGTTAAATGAAGTTTTCCCCTGATTTATTCTAGTATTTATATATTAATTTACTCCAAAAATTAGATTTAGAAAAGATTCAAACGGGGGAAAAATTCGAGCAAAATTTATTAATTTTATTTTTTTCGTCTGAACAAGATTAATGATTATTGTACATTAACATAATTAATTTTACTAGTAATGACGTAAGTCGTTTCTATTAATATTCATACATTTAATACGGCGTCAATTTACATTAACGTCGAAATAATTTTCTTTTTTTTCTTCCTTCTCCCCAAAAATATCAATTAAATAGTTAATTGTTAACAGCAACTCGGCCTTACATTTTATAATTATCTTATTTATTAGAGCAGAAATTTTCCTAAAATTATCTTTTTAAAAGTAATATTTGATCGGAGGGCATCTTTATTAATAAATCCGATAATAATTTTTGAATAATAAAATAATTTTTCTTTAAAAAATATTCAATATTTTACAACGTCTCGCTTCTCTCAAAACACGTCAAAAAGTAATAAATTCGTTATTAATTAACGTTGGATGAAGTTTAAAATTTAAAATAACCAATCAAAATCGTCAAAATGCACTTCAGCGCGCGCGAAATAGATTTTTAAAAACGTCACAATACATTTCAGCGCGCGCAAATACGTTTAAAAAACGTCACAATACATTTCAGCGCGCGCGAATACGTTTAAAAAACGTCACAATACATTTCAGCGCGCGCGAATACGTTTAAAAAACGTCACAATGCATTTCTGCGCGCGCAAAATTCAAATTATTTTAAAAAAACAAAAGAAATGCCGACGAACGAATAAGAAATTCGTCAGTATTTTTTTTTTCACGATTTTAAATCGATAAATAATAATTTCTTTTTAAAGTTAAAGGAGGGTCGTAAATGTTATCGAGGATATTTTAAAGGTCAGCTTTGAATTTTTAACAAGAAAACAGAAGAAAAATGCCACAGCAGAGGCTGGAAAGCCGTGACATAAACCATACAACTCCACTCATAACAAACAGGACAATTCTACAGGGAAAACGACGCCAACTTCATTTAGGAAATTGGCTGAGATATAATAAAAACAAACCGACGTTTACGTTTCTCTTCGGTTATGTTAAATTGCGCAATATTCTCCGAAAGAAAATTATCTTTTATGGCTCAGACACCGGGAAAACATGCAAAAATTCGGCACGGATCGATCCCGAAACATTCGAAATTAATCATCTTTTTGCAATGAAATCTCTTCTTCATATACCAAAACACACAGAAGAAATCGACTCGGAATAATAAGTTAATTGTCTTTTTACGATTAAACTCCTTTCTCTGCGCAATATATGGGTATGCGAGAGTATAATGGAAACCCGTACGGGATAATATAAATGAATTATTTTTGTAACACGATATATACTAGTCATAGAGGCTTAAATCCACGTAAGACATAGGGGACGTATCCCACAATATTTCTGTACCGTAAAATTGTCCCCCTCCCAACGTATTTATACCCTACAATAGAAGGAGTAGAAAAGAGTACCGCACACAATAGTACACCTTTTTTTATAGCCATTATAAAATATATATGTAATTAAACCTTTAGTTAGGCTCTGAAACGATTAACTAACTTTCGCGCCAGCGTGTATGTCAAATTATGTAAGAAATCGGTGGAAGCGACGTGTAACCTCGGCAACGATTCGTCTCGTCCTTGAAGGAACCTTAATAAAACGGCTCGAGTAAACGAAACATACTTGCAGACTGTTTAATTTGTAAATATAAAGCGAAGTTTTCCTAATCTCCATCGTGTCAAGACGTAGACAACGTTGCAAAAATAAATTAATTCCCCGACTTTTCCTCTTATCGTGTTTACTTTAATGCCTGGTGTCGGTTATAATAATAAAATATAACAGCTTTGGTATTTATAAAAAGGGCATTTCTGTCTAAATTACGCGAGTTATACCCAGCAAATCGCGTGTAAAATTTGCTGGGTGAGTGATTAAGCGGGAAATTTCATTTTTTAATTTATTATCGAGGTGTCCGATGCTCCATACTTCGGAATGCATCAATTATTAGAGCATTACCGGATAAATTATACTTCAATTTAGGAGTTCCGGGCAACCTAATTTATCGATTTTTACCCTTAGCTTAATGCCTAGAAGGTAGTCATAATGCAGTTTATGAGAAATAAGTACGTAACGGGCAATTATTTGTGACGTCACAATGCCGGGCTGCAATTTTTAATACGTATACTAAAGCAAGCCCTCCGTGTCTGTTCTAGATTTTCGTCAATCGAAAAAAATTTGAACTAAAATCGCGTGACTTCCGGTGGAAAATCCCTCTCGAGAAGTTTTGTGATAAAAATTAATTTTAGGAGGTTTTAAATGGAAATAACCAGTCCGCGTGCGCATTGTTTACTTAATATTCTCATCGATCGCGTAATAAAAATTAAAAATTCCGTTAAAAGCTTTTATTAAGTGAGAAATTCTATTTGTAATTTACACACGCAAACTTTTTCGTATAAAAATGGCTTGTTAAATATAATTTTGATTATTATATCTGAAGTTTTTTTAATTATGGGAACTGTATATAACTTAAAAACTATTCGTAACGAGCAATTATTTATTGTGACATCGTCGCATTGCCGGGCTACGATTTTTAATCATATTTTTAATTTATGTTCTCTTCGCCAGAAATTAGTAATGGATGGCCCCTGTACATCATACTTTTCCTTTAACAGTATATTCGTAACACCTTTCGGGGGAGGGGGGAATTTTTGAATCGCAATCACGCGACTTCTGGTTTTCATCGGAAAGTTCGTATATAGTTAATCGGGGCCTCCCGCCCCTAAGGTTTCCATATCTGGGTTCTTCTCTCAACAATCTAACTCCGTTCTCGATATTAAAGGAAAGACAAGACAGACGGGCAGCAGTGGGAATTTATAGGTCTACAATTTTTGCATCCCTATTACAAAGAGATTATCCATACACTAGGCCAAGTCCAGATACAGCGCCCTCCTAGTGTCAACGAATGCGCGTGCAGTTCTTTGCCACAAATATTAGAAAACACACCACTAAAACGCATGACTTTTGACTCAAACTGTTGGCTAGTAACGTCGAACTTCGATTTAGCGCCGTTCGAACACCTCCGAAACTAGCGCTAAATAGAGCATGGAGCTAAACTGAAATACTTCGAACGAGTTCGAGTTTAAAAGTCACGACTTGCAACGCAAAATTGCGTATTCGCACCGATACCGAAGAATTCTTTATTTAATGTTTACGGGAAGGATCCGTTCACGAGTACCACTCATTTTTACATGGGTACATTTACTATTTAGGACGTCTTATACATTACAAGGACCAAATCGATTTGTAAGAGGCGACGAAACAATGGTGCTGAAATAAAAGACAACAAAATATAAAATTTATAAATTAAATATTACTAGAGCCATACGTCCACTTTTTTAAAAACAAATTTAACTCGAAGGTTCCTTGTTCAATAATTTTGACTATCGCCTCTAGTCGTGTTTCGAATATACACTAAAAAAAAAAAAAAAACCAACTTATTTCTACAGTCCTTATAAACAACAAATATCAAAAGCTGCTTTCTGTTAAGGTCGCTATAGTAAACACAACCAAACAAACACGCCCACGCGTACCAACAGACAAACAAACTCATTCAAAACTACCGAAACTCTATCGAGGAGATTCGGAAACTTAAACTCGAATACAAAATCTAGATTTAAAAAAAAAGAGCATTTTTCTACCGTGCAAGGAAGCAAGAAGTCACTACCATTTGTTACGTGACTTTTCGATTGTCCTGTATTGTTTCGTATAGAGTAAAACAATAGTATAGAGCCGTTAAACTGTATAGTTGAAGTGACTAGTTACGTTTTGTGGCTGTGTAATCTTCATATTTTACTATCGACATAACAATGCGGGATAATCGAGCCACACCGTGTTGTGCACCTACGTAACAGATGATATGACGTGATTATTTTATGTTACTAAAACACAAAGATTATGGAGCCAAAAACTAAATAATTTGATAATTATTCACTTAAATAACACAGTTTGCTGGCTCTGTAACCTTTAAAGTTAAAATAATTCTCGGAATAATTGGAATAATTACAATTTGCATTTCAATCTTAATTATAGAATAATTCAGTTTTGTGGCTCCGTAAACTTTATTTGAATATTATAATTATTCCAAAGGTAGAATAATTCCGTAATTAAAGATTATTCCTGTCTTTAATTATGGAATTATTCAGTTCTGAAGCTCTATAATCTGACTTTTTTTTAAAGATATTTTTTACTTCATTTTTAACGAATTTTCCGCCGTTTTTTTACTACGTAATACGTAATTAAGCAGCATATCATTAAATTTATTTTCAAATCAGAAAGAATACTCTCCAGAATTAATTCATGTGCAAAATCGAGACGGTTTAAACTACTTTTAAACCGTTCTTCTATATGCAAACAATATTTCAAGTGCAGTACATATTGAAATTGTATTTTACTGAAGTTACAAGTTGTGGTTAAAAGATGCAATTATTTATTTTAGATACTTAGAATTTGAAATTTTATACCATTGATACACTTTGGAAGAGTGTAGAAGAAAGAAAAAACTAAAAAAGAAAATTCAGCAACGAGTTGCGTAACTTTCCCGGCGAGAGTAAAAATTGTGTGTGGCGCCATCTGTTAGAGATTTTATTTAAAAACTTTTAAATTAATTAATTATTATAAATAGGCAAAAGCTTAAGTTTGAGAGTAAATATGAGTTTATTTTTAAAAAAATTACAACTGCTAATAACGAGTAAAGCCTTCATTAAGTCGCTCGCGGTACGACACAAGATCCCCCCTCTATCTCCTCACCTCGTCGACCTTTAACCACCAAAATTTAGTAGCAACGACACCTCCAATACGCAAACCTCCCTGCCAAATTTCGGAAATTTTCGACAAAAAACACGGGAGTTATTAACCTTCAAAGTGAGTGAGCAATATCGTGCGTGTATACCTGTATAAAAACGTATTCGATTAACAAAATGAATTTTTATTTTTGTTAATTTCAGCCTTATTTGTATAGAGGTTACCTGAAAGTGTTTTAATCGTTGAGAAATACAGTGTATTTCTGTATTTCTCAACGATTAAAACACATTTAGCTTCTGTTATGTATGCCCAAAAAATGAAATTTGCCTCTTATCTATCCAAGCGACTATTCAAGAATAGAAAAATTGAGAAATGTTTTATAACCAAAACAATAGTATTGAATGGAAAGATTTGTTTTCCTAGAATCTGTTAGTGATGAGAAAATGTGTGTAACATATTCTTTCATTAGTAAGAATAGACTTGACTTTCTACGCTTACGACGTCGTAAATTTGAATAAAAGTCTTATCATCCGATACGTTGGAAAATAGTACTGTGTATCACAATTGTAAGACACGAATTGCGTAGTTTATCGCATAAGCCGTGGTTCTAAAATCTTGATGTGATGAAGTGCAAAATTTAAACGTGTAGTCCAGATAATTCGTTTCTTTGTAATATTTTCTTTAAGAAAGCTTGCGAACTGTCCTACAGACAATTCCCATCCTCTTCTAGATCTATAAGAAAACATTCCGGAAATAATAATTGCAAACTTAAACACTGCTCAGTTATAATATCAATTTATTCGGTCATCTTCACGTCTTATCTTCAACCACACAAAGCCTCCACTATGAACTTACTACTACAAAACAACGTTTTAATGTTATTAAACGTAGGAGAGATGGGGAAAATTCTTTACTACAATAATCACTTACAATTTCTATTGATCCCAATGTAACAAAGGATGGGATTATTACTATTTTATTATAATACACGGGAGTATCTTCACCTTAAAATAAATAAAATGGTGATGTTTGCTCGAAAGGAAATATACTGTAAGATCGTTTACGAGTTTACTATTTTCTCAGAAATTTATATAAAAACTCATACAACATATAATCATTCATAAGAAAAGCAAAGTATGTCTTTTGTGTATTGTTTTTATCGTGCAATATTTTCTTTATCTTGGATTCTTTTTATAAATGCCTTTTCTTTAGGTAATAAGGCATTTTTTTTCGGCTTCTCCGTGTAGCTTTATCTGTTTTATCGCGAAGGACTTAAAGATAAAAGCGAATTTCTTGGAGCAAAAAACGAAACAATTGATGGTTCCGGCTTAGGTAGGTGATTGATCGTACCGTGAAAGAAAGTAGAAGTTGTAGGATTTCGACTACTCCCAAAAACAAACCGTCCGATTGATCCCTACGTCGATAGTTCTCGGATGTGTGTGTGTGTTTTTTTTAAATCTTTACTTTCATTATAATTAACGTGTTCGAACGTTTTCTGCTAATCTGTTCGGCCGTCTGTCTGTGTGTGAATTTCGTATCAATTCTATACAAAAACTTCGTAATTTTGATAACTTTCTTGATTATCGAGATGGAGAATTTCGAACAGAATTTGAATTTTAGTATTTAATGAATGAAGAAATTTAAATTTTCCAAAGTAAAACGTGTCTTTCGCATTCTCGTAAATCCAAAAGTGTTTGGGGGAAACACGACGTTCTATGTTTCGTTACGCTGAAATAAAACAAGATGGCAACAGAGGCCAGAACAGAGGTAACTTTCTATAGTCGAAAGGCGTATAAAGAAACCTCTAAACAACGGCCATTTTTACGTTCCCTTCGGTGGCCGTCGTTCAGAGGTTCGACCGAAGTAAATTAACAATAAAAAATCGGATTTATAAGAGAATATTTTTTGAAATTCACTCGAAATAACCTCCGAACGACGGTCATTCTAACTGTTTCCACGCAAAAAAAAAAAAAAAAAAACTCTTTCCGGATTTACTTTTAAATGCCCCTTATTTATTAACTAAAATAAAATACACATATTCTCGGTAGATTCAAATTATTTGCATAAAACATTTAGCAAAATGAGAAAAATTGGATATAAAGTTGCAACGTTATTCTTCAATTTGGAAATTAGTTCGGATGTCATTAATTTAAAAACTCTAAAAATAACATTTGGTATTTGTATTCATCATAAAATAATACACACATATAGGGCCTATATATATATATTTCTTATTTTAATAAAATTTCATCACGATTTCTAGAAGAATAAATTAGTTTAAAATTAACTAATTATAATTAAATGCAGTACTTCTTTATGGCTGTTTTGTTATTCAGTAATCCAAGTTTTTTCTAGGGCATCGTACGCGGCAGAGATGCCCCTCTACAATAGTGCATAATACTAGTTACTTTGTACAATACCGTGTGGTGCGAACTTGGCATTACATAAATTTCTATAAAAGAGGGCCTCGTAAGTTACATTTTTTAAGGACCTCGTTCTTTTACACTCAAAAATACTGTATACAACCTTATACAGTATTAAATATCGCGTGTAAATATAACATTAACTTGCATAAAAAGGGCTTCGTCTAGGGCCTGTAAACGTCTCGCCGTTTACATATTAATTATTTTAATATTTTATAACGAATCTCGTTTAAAATCAGTCGATTTTTTAACGAATTTCCAACTGTTACAGTGGCTTTAACGGTTTACAAACGGCTTAAACAGATAGATAAGTTGATAAAAATTTGTATATTCAATAAAAAGAAAAAAGAATGTACTACGAAAGAAAATAATCTCATTAAATTAATCATATTCTTTATCTTGTTTTATTCTACTCGGCGACGGAACATTCAGTGAATATAAAAATAAACAACGAGAAAAGCTTTAGCCGAAGTACAATGAAAAATTTAAAAAGCAATAACATTAAGGATGCTATTTATTTTATTATTTTTTTTCAATAATTCAGTAATAAAGAAATTCCAGAGAATAAAATTTTTTAAGTGGAAAATCGAAAAGCCACGAAGAAAAATATTCTGAAGAACAGAATTTCATTAAAGTTTCCTTTAAAATTCGCGTGAAAACAATTACGAAATAGGAACAACAGAAAGAAAGAAAAAAGAAAAAAAGGAATTTTTAATATATTTCTGGTTATTTTCGCGAAAATCGGGAGAAGGATCGATAGGAAGGGCGCGCAACACCGCATTTTAGATCATAATTAAGGGGAGAATAACGTTAAATGTAAGAAAAATGGGGGTGTTTTTTCCGTTCCGGACAACTCTCGGATATAAAAACAAGTTCCGTTCAACTCTGGCCCATTTGGATTCGTTTCAAAACGACGTAACTCGTAACGGAATTGAAAGATACGTCGGAGTCGAGAGATAATACACAAGAAACGGGAAGAGGCAAAGAAATGCGAGAAGGAAGACTTTAACAGATTGTGTACGATCCGAATGGAGATCGAGGAAAGTAAAGCTTCCAATACATGTCTCTTGGCAGATCGATAAGGATAGGACGTTGACCTGGTGACATCCTCCAGCCCTAGAGAGAGAGAGAGAGATAGAAGTCCAAAAGGGAGTTTTAAGTGCACCCAGAATAGTTAGAAGGGAGCAGAAACTTAACTTTGCTTCTATTCCCATACCGGACCCGAAGAATCTAATTACAACTTGATGAAAAAAAAAGAAAAAATAAGATAGGGTAACTTCAAAAATAAGTTTATGGCTTTTTTCCTTATCTGTTTCCGAAACGTCTTATTGAATTTTCCGTTACGGCAGATTATTTTCCGCCTAGAAATGTATATTTTATCGTCCCCCCTTCTGTTTTAGTTACTTTAAAGTATCTTCTACCCATTTTATTATTAGCTTCGGCCAGAAAGAACAACAAATAACTGATACCATCTCCTTTTTTTTTCTAAATTTACCATTAAAAATGTGTATTTATGATACATCACCCGCTTGCATCTAGGAGATTTCTTAACAAACAACGACGCCGTGTTTACTTAAATTGAAATTAACCGACTACAATCTAATTTTCGCTCTTCTTAATTCGGTTTAATTAGAAACGAAGCAGAACGTGACCAGATGAAACTGTTAAATATGTTACAGAACTACACACACACACACACACATGTATATATCAATTACACATTCAATTATAATCAATGAAACTTCATATTCTGTAATTAGTTTCTCGAACACTTACAATTAACACACCTTAACTGAAGAATAACTCGCTTAATATGTCTTTCTTTAAATCGATACTTAACGTAATTTAATCCCTGTAAATTAAATTAATTTCCAAGTTACTTGGGAGATTTTTATTTAAGTGTAATTATTAAAACGCGTTATTTTTTCGAGAGAATGAAGTTATTTAGTGGGCATAACGGCACTTGGAATGTTTCTTACAAGAACTCCTGATATACCTTCTATTGAATGTAGAGCCTCGTACTGTAGGCAGTTATCGATTGAACCGATGTTAAATGTCGATCTAGCACAATTGAAACGTGATGAATACGTGGAGAATTACAAATACAATAGCATAAAAAAGCAAAGAAGCAAGTAAATCAAGGTACTTGTAAAAATCTTTCAAATTTCTCGATGGTCTCCTTTAAAAGATCTTTAATCTTTAAGTCCACTTGACGAATATTTTTCAAGAGTGGAATTTCTAGTGTTCGGCCTTACATCTCTATCAATTCTGACAATGAAGGTAATAGCTTTTAAAGACCTCTTAATGACTTGTCTCTGGAGTTTATTAATTCGGGTCGATGCCTGCGGTTTCCAAGCTGTCAAACAGTCTTTGAAAGTTTAAGTCTAACCCTTCGATGCGGACATCCAATTAAAGTTTTAATGAGTAAAATCACTCGACGAAAAGATAAAGGTCTCGTCTCGAGTTCAGATACTAACTTCCTTTCTTTCATAAACAAACAACGAGAGCTTTTGTAAATCAACAGAGTCGATTCTATAAAATGTTAAAACGGGATTTTAAATTTAGAGATTGGAGTAGGTAACGGCTTGGAAAAAATTCATTTATTGATCTAAACAATACGTGTGTTCGTAGCGGCAACAAAGAAACAAGCAATAATGTGTTTTGTGATGTGATCTAAACAATCGAAATACTGTATATAAAATTGGTTTTGTTACGTAAGATAAAGAGAAATCAATGTCAGATAACATTATTCGCAATTAATATATACGGTTTTTTTTCTTTTTTTATTCGGTAACGACATGCAAAAACTATTGTTTCTGCGAAAGCTAAAACACTGGAGTCGAAAACAGAACGGAAATATCTCACCAACGAATCGATAATAAAAATAATTCTTACTTTTATCCTCTAAAAATTTAATATCTTTGCCCATTTTTCTCATATCTGATACGAGATAAATTCCAATATATAAAAAAAAGGAGGAGTCGCTTAGCGGAGCGTTGTCCATCCCCTTACGTTAAATGCGTCTTAACACAACAACTGTCCCGGCTTAACGTGTTAAAATCCCTCTCGTGTTATCCGCATCCGATATTCGCACGGAGGCAACATCTTTATATTATGCAATAGGAGCGAGCGAGGGTAGTTTTTAACGCTTACTAAAACTCGCGAAAACAAGCTTTTAAAAAGAGAAAAATGGTGTCATCACCGGGATAAACAACGTCATAATAGATTCAAGTAACAGCGTGTAGTTGCGTCGATTAAATTTAGAATGCGTGTTTTTATTAATAAAAGAATGGAAAGAAGTTTCACACCAGCCACTCACCTCTGTTCCTTGTCGTCTAATGCGTGCTGTTTGAGCCACTGGCGTAAAATGAGTCTCTGGCGCAACTCGCTGCCCGCCAAAACCAGTGTGTGGCGTGTATGCGTCGGAAGACGAGACCACTCGCTGGACGAACGAAGTTGGTGGTGGTGATCGTGGGTTGGATCAATGGTGAGCGAAGCGGCGCATCGGACTAGATCCGTACAACCTGCCAAAATAAGAGACAAAAATCAGCTTCGTCCACACCGAATCCTCGTGCGCATCACCTTTAACCGGTACCAGAAAATACACTCCCCCCATACTGTCGGGTGTAACGGTTAATACGAGTCGAAGCACTTAACTAAATTAAAACCTTTCGCTAGTACTTTCTTTGTATTTAAAGCCCCGAATTATCGCGGGAGAGGTAAACAATACGTCACACTAAATGGAATTTTGGCTCCGTACGCTGATATATTGACCGAACGAATCAATGGCATCGCTGGCTACGGGCAGCAACAATCCGGAATACGAGATTTATTCAGAAATTTTACTGATTTATGAATCTTGTTAGGGAGTTCGTTCATTAATTTTGTTGCAATCGATAAACAAACGTTCGAGTGGCAATAAATTTATTAAATTCTGCAGTTTGGTGCGTGTATTTATATATACAACACGTTCTTCTAAATAAATAAATTCGGGCATAAATATTACTCGACTCTTAAAACGTGCATCTATTTATAACCGAAGTAACAACCCAGTTTAAGTACAAGTATACCTTTTAATAGAGTTTTTAGTAAATTTATTAATTAATAAACTTTAACCTAATTAAACTAAGTTTTAATACAGCTTAAAGCCGGATTTTTTTTCCTGAATCTGAAGTGATATTTTATCATTTTAATAGCTCCCCGCGGACGGATTATCATTATTTACACGAATAAAACTGCAAAAATTTCATTGAAACGAATATAAACAATTATTTATCTCTTATAAAAGTCGTTAACTTAGAACGGGAGCATTCATTTTTACTGCTTCGTTCACGGGATAAATCATTAATCGATCGATCAAAGCAGAAATATTTCTTTAAATTTTTAATTAAATTCATTTGTTTTTTCGAGCAACCCGCATCCTGTTACTTCTAAGAACCTAAACAGGAATATTCTATGTATTATTTTAGTACTAGTTCCATTCGTTACTTAGTATACAAGTGCACCTAAGTTTATTTTATTTTATTTTATTTTATTTTTGCTTATCAGATAAATCATTAATCGATTAACGACTCAAAAACAATGCTAAGTCCCAAAATAATAACGAAAACTTACTTTTTCAACGTCATTACTTACACTTTTGTAGCAAGAACGAGTAAAAACTGATTCGATTTTTTATTAATTTAATAATTTTTAAATGATTTTAATCCTATTATTTTTCTAAGAATAAGCTCTTTTCCTACTAAACCGACAACTAAAATTTCCTGTTTACGCTTCCTGTTTTCCTCTTACTCGACTGATATAAATAGTAGCTTTGGTACTGATTAGTACAAGAATATTCACTTGTATTTCATATATCAAAACCTTTCAATTCTTATAAAATGCTAAATTCTGTATATGAAAATGTTCGTTTTTAAACAACCGTACAGTACATACGCTTCTTGTAGAAGAAACAAAGAAAATCTACTTCAATCCTACATTTCTACTTAAATTTTAATGACTGAACTAGTGATTAGACTAGTGGGTAAGTGGTAGTTGAACTACTGATTCGACGGTGAACTAGTGATTAAACTAGTAAGAGGTAGTTGAACTATTGATTCGACGGTGAACTAGTGATTAGACTAGTGAGTAAGTGGTAGTTGAACTACTGATTCGACGGTGAACTAGTGATTAGACTAGTGAGTAAGTGGTAGTTAAACTAATGATTGAAGCAGTGAGTGAACTAGTGAGTAAGTGGAACTTGGTACTAGTTCAATCACTATTTACTACAAGAGCGTTCACTTGTATTTCATTCTTCTCTCACAAGATGAGTTCATTAATCGATTAAAAACCTCCCATTTCTTTTAAGTTTCTTATCAAGCAACGAAACTTTTCATTTTTAAACAAACGTACAGACACTTTTTTACATGGAAAACAAACAAAATCGACATTCTTTTTACTCGAATTTTAATTAAATTTATTAAATTTTTAACCATTTTGTATCATTTTACTTACTTCTATCGACAACTTTCTACTTATCTATTACAGAATCTACTGAACTGTTCTTTATTTTAACTAGGGGGGAAGGAAGAAATTAAGTACGCAAGTTTGTAGCTCTGTGTAAAATTTATTGAGTATTTTAATAGTGAAATTCTAACAGCTGTTCCATTGATTTTTCTCTCTTAACTACAAAATTTCTCTTTCTCTCGCTAGAAAAACTGTGAAGCATCTGCATAACTCAATCATTTTTGTCAGAGTCGAACGAATTCTACAATAAAAAAAACAAGAAAAATTCTAGAAGTGCTATAAATTTTAACAGCAGTAGCGACGTAAAAACTGATTTTTATATTTAAAAAAATATATATATATATAATAATTCAGAAACAACATTTTAAAATCTTATTTATTTTTACTGGTTTAAAAGCAATTTAAATAAACTTAACACGATTCTAGAAGGTCTAAAGATGTTTCTGGAATGTTAAATTCTGTAATTTCACTCAATTATTAGCTTGAAAACTTGTAATAACTCGAATGCATTTACTAGAAAATTACAAGAATTTACACATTCTATAAATTTCCTACCAGCAAATCTAGGGCTGTAAATTTTACGTGTGATGTACAGTACAGTACCTGTAGATATACAGAGATACGAATCTCCATCAATTTATACATATAATTTATTTTCTCTTATCGTGACGTATTTTTATAGAGTAGATCAATTGTTAAATGAGATTTTCAAGCAGAAATATCGATAAGATCAACCCATAACGCGAAGTTATAACCAATAATCCTGTTTATACAAATGTACAGTACACTATACAGTTTAAGTATAAAAATTATCGAGATTTAGAATCGCTGTTAAAAAATTCAATAAAAATTCACACTTGAGTACTTAATTTCTTTCTACTTTTTCTAATTTAAATAATAATAATAAAAAAACAGTTTAGTATATTCTGTGATAGATAAGTAGAAAGTTTGTTGGTAGAAGTAAGTTAAAATAATACGAAATGGTTAAAAAATAATAATAAAGTTAGTTAAAATTCGAGTTTAAAAATGCAGATTTGTATGTTTTTACATTGTTTTTGAAGAAATGAAAGGTCGTTAATCGATTAAACGATATACACGTCAACACACAGACGTGCGTGGATTTTTTGCCTTTTTCTTTTTCTGGGTTTAGCTCTCGAAACGTGGATATTTGCTAAAAGTCGGAGGGTGAAATTTGACACGTTT
The DNA here is from genome assembly GCF_030686945.1 of Centruroides vittatus. Lineage (NCBI taxonomy): Eukaryota > Metazoa > Arthropoda > Arachnida > Scorpiones > Buthidae > Centruroides > Centruroides vittatus. The sequence continues at coordinate 380,189 of NW_027120710.1, read as the reverse complement.
CCAATACTTTCCCTTGTTATGTATACAAACAGAACGGAAAAGTAAAAGGTTCTGAAGTGAAAAATATTAATTTTTCCGTACTGAAGATTTAATAGCAACTATAAAATAAGTGAGAAGTGTAATAATTCCATATATAAGTAACGATAACACCGAATAACAGAAGATAAATCAAGAGTCTGATGACAATTTCTACCAATTTATTTCCAGAATCTGTGCCGAAACAATATTTACTTACGAAATTTTTAAGCTTAAATCTGTCAGAGAAATGTGTCATAAACTGCAGCTGTTGACAGTAGGAGGGGAAGGAAAAAAAACCGTTGTATAATTAACATTCCTATTTCGTTAAAGACAGTCATTAGTATTGAATGAATGGGAAAGTCCAGTTCAGAAGAGGGGAGAAACTAATTATAGCCACCCTTTTTCTGGTGAAAAAAATAGAAAATATTCCTATCTGTCAGTTCGTTATTTTGTATTCCTAATTTTTAAAAATCTGTTACCTGTTTTATAGAAAAAAGCTTACGCAATTGATCTGGCGTCATGTTGGAACCAGTTTATTTCACTTTTTTGTTAGATCCCACCAGTGACCGAGTGGATAAAGCCATAATTATTCGAGGGTTCGCACCAGGCAAACGGGCGGGCCACATGGAGTTTTCGGGGTTTTCGTCGCGTGAGTAATAAAGTCCTCCCGGGAGGCATCCTCTCGTCAGATCGTCCACGTAAACAAATATATAAAATCGCTTTTGTATTGCTAAAACTGATAAAAACAATTAATTTTTAAATTAATTAACACGGCACAAAAGATACGTCCCGATTTCGCATCATATCTGCAGTAAATCTCACCATAGTAGTATAAAAACAATATAAAATAATCAGCAGAGATGATAGCTCTTTGTAAAATGCAATCAATATTTTTCCATTTTAATAAATATTTCTTAAGAAACAGATACACGGTGAACGTGATGGACAGACATTCGTGAATTGCATATAGACACGATAAAAATGCCAATAAAATACACCATCGTAATTCATACTGACAGCATTAAATATTAATATAAAGTAAATGTATAAGCAATTATTTCTACCAAACCGCTACAAAAATTAGCCAAAAACACCGTCATTTTTTCCTTATGTACTAAGCACCATGAAGTACAAAATGTAGTGCCGTATAAACACTCCATAGATGAATACAAAAGCACCATCTAGAAATACAGAAAACTCAATCACACGCCTCGCTGCACAACTGGAGAACAAAGTAAACAATACAGAGAAGGAAATGAAGAAAACAGTAAATAAAAACACTTAAAGAATAGAGTAAAAGTTTACTTACAGAAAGCCTGAACTTCATATTCCTATTCTAGAGCATTAGGAAGGGGCTTAATAGTGCTATCGATTTGCTACACTGGCAAGACACGTCCGTGTTATTACGCTAAGTGAACGAACAAATATGCAAGTTAATGGGGGTAGAAAATGTTAAACACTACTTACAGACACACCAGAATTGCTTACAACAACTAGGAAAATAAGTAGGACGAGTAATGTAAGATGAAATTCATCGAAAAGTCTGTTCATCACGCTGTAGAAACTAAGAAAACGGTGTAAGAAACTCGATTGTGAAGAACTTCTGTTTCAGAATACGTATAAAGGAAAAAAGTAATAGAAAATTATTATTTCTGGAATAATAAAATATATTATAAATGAATTCTGAAACTTTTGTCAAGTATAATTAAACGACATCCGCATATATTTGAACTAATTTAAGATCTCGTAGTACAGGGTTCGGTTATTATTATTGTCAGATCGGAAGATTTTAATTATTAAGTACACCTAGAACGCAATCCATCATCCCGACCCGGATTTTCTCCATTATTTTAAATGTCACAACGGCTTCCCTTTCGAGTATCTTCATTTATTTTTCTTGTAGATTAAATCTTCTCGGACACAACCGAGAATTGGGAGTGACGACAAGTTAATTTAATACCGTAAAACATTAATTAATTTCGTTATCGAAATAATCGCATCCGGACGAAATTTCCCACGTTAAAATACGAAATTTTGGCATTAATTATATACGAGAATCGTCGACCTCTGACCCTTAATAATATACTCTCTACAATCGAGATTTTCTCGTATCAATCTGGCCATTATCAGTGGTGTTTATAGGTCGATCGGGAGAAGAAAAGATCTAATTTTAATTCTATCCAGCTGAAAATTGAAAAATTCATCATCGCAGTGATCGCTTCCAAGTATTACTTTTCCGGCTGTTATATATAACAGGGGGAACAGTCAAAAAATGACCCACCAAGATATTTACATTTTTGGACTCGGAGGACCTTGAAACGTCTAGAAATGCAAAAAAAAAAAAAAAAAAAAAAAAAAAAAAAATCGGGAGTTTCTCTATGTATGTACAGTATAGTATGATGTATATATGGACGGATGGACACGTGTGTGTGTGTGGGTGGGTGGAAAGAGCATGACTTTGTTCACCAAATTTGAAGCTTAATAACTCCTGTGTCTTACGTCGAAATTTTTCAGGGAGGTTTGTGTATTAGGGAATTGATGCTACTAAATATTGATGATTAAAGGTCGAGGGGAGGTCACCAGTATCTCGAGTGTCGTCGAATTTAACGAAGATTTTATTCCTTATTCGAATTTACAAATTTTATAAAACTCGTCTCTATCCTCAAAATTAAGCTTTTTTCCATTTTTCATGGTCAGCAAAAAATGTTCCCTCCTAATCTCCAGGCAAACCTTCTCCTGTAACTACACTTACAAAGTTAATATATCATCAGTACTTTTGGAATGAAAAGGGTTCGAGACTTTTGACTCATTCCGTGTATTTCGGTTGAAATCAATCATCACAGTCATCTGTAGATGAGGATGGTACAGTTATGGCCCGAGCAATGCCACCAGTGGATATCCCGGTATCCTATTTAAAGGCTCGCAAGAGTTTGCTACGTTCACAATTATTTATCTCTTTATATTTATATAGAATGACCTGGAATGCTACTCCACAATAACAAAAGAAAAAAAAAAGTTTAAAAAACATTTTTCTCTTTTAAGAATGCCCTGGAAAAGCAGAATGGTCGTTTCGCCCATTGCCTCTCTATGCATGCAACAGGCATCGTTGCAGAATAACACGCGGTGCCTGTATGCTTCCATCGCCGCATGAATCCAAGCAAGAGGTTCTACAAGGTTAATAATCTAAGGTGAGAAATCCAAGCAAGAGCAGATTCTATAAGATTAGTACCTTGTAGAAATCCAAGCAAGAGGAGGTTCCTTTAAATATGCCACTGCTCCACAGGAAATTCTCTTTGACGATATTGTAATCACTTATTACCATTTCCAATACGTATGCACTAGTAAAGTTTCATTCAATAGCAACACCTCCTCCTTGCTGCGTAACTTTTTCGTCAACGAGTTTAATTTAGAAAAAATGGTCATAAACACTTTAAAATTATATTAATTTGTGAATACAGATATACTACTGCAAATACTTAGGAATTAGCACATGTAGTATAGAAGACAATGAATGCGTGAAAATATATTCCAACTTCTTCGAGCAGATCATTAAATCATAATGATAATAATCTCCGAAACTAATGATTTGCTTATGTTATTGTAATTAACAAAGTAATGTATCATATGGAAAACATCGATGCATGATGATTTATAATGATCATCATATTTTGTAACATAATTTATGATAATGATGGTATAAATCAGTCGTCAGAAATCCCCGGCTGGCATTCGACCGTCAAGATCTTAATTTGCGGGCCGTGCTGCTTTGGCAACGTGATTTTATTTTCCCCATTTCTGTCTGGTGCCATTATGCAACCTAATTCGTGACAAAGAACATTCAAACTAACCTCGACCAGTGAAAAGATGAGAATAAACTGTATATTATTGGTTTGCATGTCATTTATATATATTATTTTAGTACCTAGTGTACTGGGGTTATGAAATAAACATGTGTTAATACTCGGCAGGCTTAAAATCTTGCAACTCTAAGTAAAAATGCCTACGAAGTTCACTTGTGACTCATATTCAAAAAAGTTTGCTCATAACTTTGTACCTTCCATTTTTTCTCCGCTTCCTCTGCTATATAAAAAATTTAAACTAATACACTTGTATTCCGAATTCAAATAAAGAACGTGTGATCTAAATACTAGGCCTATATATCGATTGTACTAGACCTACCTGTTATTTGAAATTTTGCACCTATAGCCATCCAAAAACGTTGTTTAAATAGTGTCTTTATACATGACACTAATATAGTCGAACGGATCCCAATAAACCCCTCTATTTCATTTATTTTTCGTTTTTTCGAGACCGTCACAATTATAGGGTTAATCCACATTATCGCCATTGTTAGAATAAAAACCACGTGTCTACTTTGACGTCACAGAAAAGACTTCTCTAGTATATACCGCAACATGAGCGATCTGCAACAGGGTAATGTCTCCCGAGAAGTCTTTCTACAGGAAACTGACCCCCATTTAGGTGTTACTAACGTGAAGAAACCAAAAAACTCCACGCTGGCCAGGCGCGAATACACGATCAACTAAGTATTCGGTGATTTTATCCAATTAGCCACTGGTGGGCGGCATTTGAGGTGGTCTCCGTCCCATCCCCGTCTCTCGATCTCAAAAAAACATGGCCGATAAAAGCGTATCTTTTAATACATTAAAATTATTTAAATTAGATCTTAATTAAGCAGTTTCTTGGAATTCCAAAGAAAGTTTATTACCAGCTTTACGTGTAAATATTTAACACGAGAAACTTTACTATAGCAATTTTTAAAGTTGTGTATTAATATTTGAACACGTGATGTAAACGGGATCATGTCGTCGTCTTTATTCTCACATGTTCGTGTGCCCGTTTCTCTCTTTGTATGCTCGTATATAATCTTTGTCTCTCTGTGTGTACATAGTGACGTACCCCTATGTGTATTTGTTTGTGTGTTTTGTGTGTGCTATGTATGTATACACGTACTGTACATGCATCTATTGCACGTTTTATGTTCATGATCGCTGTATATAGGTTTGTTTATATGTATATTCCTTTACTTGTGAGTTTAAGAATATATACTCATGGATATACGTGTCCTTTTGCACGTCTGAATATATCTTTGTATACATATATCTGTATATTTCAGCGCCAACTCGAGTGCTTCGTATAATTAACTGTGTTTTGTTGAATCGTAAATTGAATTTATATTTTTTCTACAAAATTAGTGAAAACGTGAGTTTAAAATATAACTGAATTAATTATATTCTTAGTTGTTCAATTGAAATTTAGTCTTTGCAATGAATAACTGACTTTTAAGTTACCCTGTGTACGCCGTACGCTTATTTTGTATTGTTTTTTTTTCTTCTTCTTCTTGTGTGCTCGCTTCTAGCTACATCATTTGTTTCTGTGCGCTAGTGTTTGGGTGTATTAGCTTATTAAATCGCATTTATTCGAAAACAGATTAGTAAATTTAGAGCCTGACTTCGTGCATTTTAATGTTTAAAAAGAAAAGTACAATATATCAACGTTTCAAAGCAAAGCATGATAGCAAGATTCTCAGATCAATAAAAGCACCTGCACTGATTCCCACAGATAACAAGATTGTTGAATGTAAACTATTAAATTCTGTGAATTACGACCCATCTACTATCGAGTTAAATTCGAGTTTAGATCGCGAAAATACAATAAAATATTAAAGCACGGCGATGAAAATCCATATCCAAACAGATTTAAAGACCAATATACATTCCTCTAAAATTCGCAAAAACTTAATTTCGTGTCATTCGATTATAAACTACGCGGTCCAAAGTAGTATTTAAAACAATTTTCTGGTTCATTTAGAAGGCAATTTTGTCATCAAACATAATCATAAACTTCTCAACTTAATTATGGATAGAAAATATATGTATGTAACTCGTTAAAAATACATCAAATCGTAGCTTTATATGTTAAAATATAAAAACAATGTTGATTTGTATAATTAATTTTTGAATTAGTAAGGAAATTTCTTAAGTAATGATAATTTGAAAATCATAAAACTAGACGATAATGGTAAATCATCATCTACGAAAGACTGATTTTATGACCTTCACAAAACAAACACAGAAACAAACATGCAGCCACGAACACAAATATACAAGCACAAACACATACACTTACTCGCAGAAACAATAAAAGCAATCATAAGCGCGCGCGCACACAGACAAAACACGAACGTAAAGTATCTAACAGATGACAATTTTATGGTATTTTCCTTTGTCTGCATATCTTCATTTACACGTTTGTGTGCACGTTTATATGTATTTGTACGAATTCATACGTCTTTACGTTTGTATCTGTACTTATCAGCGTCGGGCGCGTATTAATGTGTGTGTAGATGTTGAGTTACGTGTTTGTTTATTTACCTGTATATTTGCCAGTGTGTACGTAAGTGTACGAGATCCATATACTGTACAGCCTACTCGTGTGCAGTATGTATTTGTGAAAATCATAAAACCAGAACGACGATGATGAAATATTAAGATGCTTCTTTATCTTCTACGAAAGTCTGTTTTTATGGTCTTCCAGTCATATTTTTTCCAGCTTCAATCATTAGATCCGAACATTTTTTCACACGATAAACTTTTATAGTTCCTTTTCCATTTTTGTCTCTTCCATTCAATTCATTTTATCAATCAAAAATCCCGAAATTGTTTCTCTGGAATCATCATTTTCCACTTTGAATCCTGCATAAAAACGTCAGGAAGAGGGCCATATTTTTAGCAATTTCTTGGAAAAGTTCGATGAACTTTAACAATCGAACATTTTATAAATATTTAATAAAGAATTTTCCATGATAGATATTCTTAATTAAATATTTAACTATTCCGAACGTTGTTCTGCCATTTAAATATCCATAAATCTCTTTACTTGTCGGGGAGAAAGTTCCGATTATGATGCTAATGTATTAAAGCATTATAAAAATTGTCAAATGAACTTTGTATTAATAATTAATTTTCTTTTAAAATTATAAAATACTTCGAAACTTTATTCAAATACTTGTATATTCAGTAATGCAATGAAGGAATTAAATTAGTAGTTTTGATTTCCGAATTGATCTAAACCTCATTTTGCTTTCTACCTTAAGAAATCCTCATTATACTAACGATTTCTAATAGTTGTATACTGCAGGTTGGAGATTTCTAAGAATTGTTGATTCCCGTCTAACGAAGATTTCTGAAAATCGCTATGGACTATGTTCTGAGAATTTCTAAGAATTGCAGCATATACTATACTGAAAATTGAGAATGTTCGTTCTATAACTATACAAGAATCATCAGCCACGGTATATACTAGTGCTTTTCAAACGTTTTTTGTGCCAGGACACACTCAAACCGTCCGGAAGTAATCACGCTTACCCCCGAATAACGAGTGCAGCTTGTTTTATTGTGAGGACAAACACGGAAGAACAGGGGCAATCGAGCTGGAATTCCGTGGTTGCCTCCCAGACCTTCCGAAGCCTTCACATCGAGCCGTATGCAATATCTAAGAGAAATTTAAGAAAACATTCAGTGTCCGAAAACGAGTTCCACTCGTTATTAGAGGGTCAGCGCGATTACTTCTGGTCGTTATTGCACCTAAAATAATAAGAACCCCCATTTGGCAAGCGACGTTTTACTCAGACTATACATTTATGTTGTATGTTTTTAAAAACTACAGTAGTGTACACGGTCGATTGATTTCTAAAAATCACTAAACCGGGGATTTCGAAGAATTGCTACAGTATAGAGTGGGCGATTTGTAAAATTCGTAGTCTGCTGTACACTTAAAAAATTCTAAGAATCGTTGTAAACTAAATACAGAGGATTTGTAGGAATCGTGCAGTCTACAATGGAAATTATTAAAAATCATTACGTACTGTATACCGAAAAACTATTATTGTACAGTTATTGTACAAGATGTTTATTAAAACGGAAAGTTTCTAGGTTAAACTAACAAATTAGTTTAAACAATTGATCCGATAATAAACAAGAGTATTATTCTTTTGAAAAAATGATTTAGATCGGTGCATATATTTTACAAGCGATATTTACAACTTTTCAGAGGAGGAAACTATACACGCGCTAGTTACAAAGTTAAAATTTATAGATCAATTCGGCTGCGAAAGGAAAGAACTGTCAGATTCATTAAAAATTTAACAGATTTTACAGAGGAAAATTATAAATATAGTAAAAATAAAAACGATAATCAATATATTGTTGTATACGAACACGTTATGTTATAACACTAGAATTACCATAAAAACTTCATTTATACATAAATAAAGCGTAGAAAAGTACTTAGAATTTTTTTTAAAAATTACTAAAACATCAATAAATGTAAAAAAAATTAACTTTTCTACACTTTAAATATTGTTACTTTCCCGGCTGTTACACATAACACAAAGAAAGTATGGCGAATTTTAAAAAGTGACCCTTAAGACCTCTTACATTTTTGGGACTCGGGACCTTGAAACGTCGAGAAATGCTAAAAAAAATTCAGAGTTCTGTACGTATGGATGTCAGTCAGTAGCGCATTATCCTATGGACAAAAAGGGCAATTACCTGGGATTCCATCTAACGGAGACCCTAACCCAGCGGCCCACTTAATATTTTTATGAGGTCCACTGCACCCTAAATTTTTTAGGTACATTTTCTTTATTTTGGTAAAGTATGTCGTAAAAATTATTCTCGTTTCACTGGATACAATTTGATGTCGTAATGACGTAATTGGTGCTATAAAATTGTTTTATCTAGAAAACTGTTATGCATGGGGGTTGTACAGTACATACTGTTGTGAACAATTCTTTTCATGCATGAAAAACATCAAAACTGTTGAAAGAAATAGGTTGAGTGATTCCCATTTAATTAACATTCTTACAATTAATAGTAGTACCATAAAAGCAGATATTTAAAATATTATAAAAGGAAGGCAATGTCAAAAATCGCATTGAATTTATTTTTATTTTGCCTAAGTATAATTTCTTTTTTTTACTGTCAATAAATAAATAATATATATAATTACAAAAAATACTGTATTTGTTATTAAAATTTGATATTCATATTTTAAACTTTAAAAAAAATATATATATATATATATTTATATAAAGCACCTTTGTGGCCTGCTGAATATACCTAAATTTCTACTTCCCCCAAGAAAAAGTCAACACTACAGGGGGTGTGACATTGAAATTGTGCCTGTCCCACACACTGACGTTAGTGTGTGTGAGACAGGCACAATTTTGCTCATCCATTCTGAAGCTTAATAACACTTGTGTCTTTTGTCAAAAATTTCTGAAATTTGCACGGAGGTTTGCGTGTTAGTGAGATTTATGCCACTAAATTATGGTGGTGAAGGTCCAGGGAATGGAGAGATAGAGGGGAATCACTTGTATCTTGAAGGGATCGAACGTAATGAAGATTTTTTACTCATTAGCATTCACAATTTTATAAAAACTCGTTTCTACCCTCAAAATTAAGCTTTTTGCTTTTTTATAATAATTAATAATATAAAAAACTTTTTAAAATAAGATCTCGTAACAGATGGCACCATGCACAATTTTAACTCTCGTCGGGAAAAACACACAATTCGTTGCTGGATTTAATAAGTATTGAAAGCGTATGCACTTCGCTCGAATTAGCCTTAAATTTATAAAATCCTGAATCTAGATAATATTTTTAACATAAAAGTATCATCTAAACTAATTATATTATAGATCTACTTTTCGAAATCTATTTATTGTATCAATTCAAAGGCAATTAATCTGATGAAACGCCCTCCTAATTGTATTATCCCGACGACAAATTCACTTCTGAGTGAAAAGTACGTTGGCAGCACGTTTAATAATTTTAAAATTTAATTTTTTAACATTGTTTGACGTAAAAAAATGGCTGATACATCGAATAATTCAATCAGAACTTCTATATTCTAATTACTAAATTTATCAAATTGAAGTTAGGAAATCTCTTGATAAATGCAAGAGGAAAGTTTAATCAATAACAATTCGATTAGATTAATTAGATAATAAAATTATATTAATTATCTTTAATAAGTTTTATAATTAAAGATCATAGATTTGGCACGTTTCTACGTATTTTATTTTCTGTTTCTCACCCTTACAGATTATTAATAAATTACTCTTAAGAAATCCTAAAACTTTTAATTACGTTTAAATTAAATTAAATATAATTAACGCATATTTAATCACGTTTAAATGCAATTACATGTTTAAAAATCCAGCAATGAGTTGCGTAACTATCACGGCAAGATTTAAAATTGCGTGTGGCGCCATCTGTTATAAAATTTTAACATAACATCACGTATTATTTATTATTATAAAATGGCAAAAAAAAAAAAACTTAATTTTGACGGCAGAGACGAATTTTATAAAAATCTGCAAATGCTAATAAGTAAAATCTTCGTTAAGTCCGACCCCACTGGAGATGTGACACGTGGTGTGACCTCTCTATCTCATCACCCCTTCGGCCTTTAACCACTAAAATTCCCACTGTAACAGACGAACCTCCCTGCAAAATTTCGTAACTTTTCGACGAAAGGCACAGAAGTTATTAAGCTTCAAAGAGGACGAACAAAATCACCCCACAACACGCAAACAAATAAAAAATACACACACACACACTTTTGACCAATCACTATACTTTGGTAAATGTATGGTGATTGGTCAAGAAGCCAGGAAGGAAGAAAATGTCCATTATGGACGGTAAAATGGAAAATACGTATTTTTTAATCAGTTAAAAACAGCAAATTTTTGAATTTTTCTGCACGCAAATTATTATTTTTAATGTTAATAAGCTTTATAACACTATTACATTTGTTAAAATTGAATATAAAATGACTAAAAGTGTGTGTGTATTCATTAAAAACAGCAATTTTAGTGTATTTTTAGGGCTTTCTCTGGATCCTGAATACTGTCTTATATGCGTTAAAATTGAAAATAAACTTAAAATATTTAATATCTTATATAAAACGAATTAAACTTTTACTTAAAGTATTTTTTTCTCCGCTTTTTCAATCTTTACAAATCATCTTACAGCTACAACATTAACTTGGGTGTGTCTAGGATTGTTGCATGACAGCTGAAGAAAAATTACATTAAAATATATATATACACACGTCCAGTTTAGGAATCTCTTCTTTAATTTATTAATACTTGCGATTGCTCTTAAAAACACATTTTATAATTTTTTGCAATTATTTCTGTGTTTTTATATAAAAATATCTGAGAAGTAATTTGATTATGAATGTAAAGTAGGGGAAAGAAGTTAAAACAACAGCAAAGAAAATCTATCAAAACATAATAAAAAAATGTTCACAAATAAGGCGAGAGTCACGTATTTTTTTGTCACGAACATACATCATCACATAACGTGTACCTAAACAATATGGATTCTTGCCTTTTTCTAACGAGGCTAATGCATTGTTTTCTGAGACAGTTGCGTAAATTCTCGTGTTATATCTACAGAAAAATCCCTCCTGAATTTATGTAAAAGTTTTACTACGTGAAAGGTCTTTAAAAACACTTTCAAATTCTTTTTTTTTTTTTTTTTTTTTTTTGAGAATTTTGGCGTCAAATTTACGGAAATTTTTATAAAATGTATGCAAAAGTTTTGACTTAAATCTGTAGAAAAACATAGAGCAAGCCCACTAAATTTAAATAAAATATTTTATGCATGAACTCCTATTTAAAAAACTTTCTTAAAATCTTAAATTTACAAGAATTAATCTCATTTTTGCCAATATTATGCAAAATTGTAGCGTCAAATCTGGAAAAGAATAACACAAAAATCCAGCAACGAGTTGCTTAACTTTCCCGGCAACATTTAGTGGCGCCATCTGTTACGATATTTTATTATTAAAAACTATGTTTTTAACTAGTATAAAATGGCAAAAAGCTTATTACTGAGGGTAGGGATGGGTGTTTTAAAAAATTGTAGTTGCTAATAACGAGTAAAATCGTCATCCGATCCTACTCAAGATAGGACACACACACAAAATAACATTCATGCACAGAAATTACACCCAATTTTTTTTCATTTCTCGACGTTTCAAGGTCCCGAGTCAAAAAATGTAAAAATTTCGGGGAGGTTCAGCTTTTGACCGATCGCCATACCGTCTTTCCGTTATGTATAACAGCCGGAAAAGTAAAAATCGCTCCCGAATTTATATAAAGTTCAATAAAAACTTTCTTAAAATCGAAAAAAAAAGAAGAAAATCCAAGCCTGCCAGCAACAGTTTTATAATACAGGAGATTTTTCAATAACGTGGCTAGTGCAATAGTAAACATCAGCGATATGTTTAAAGGTAAATTGCCAGTTTTGAGCTAAACTGCGGACACATTTTAGCAGTTTAACTGCAAAAGTTTGCTTCTAAACTGCTTTCCACAGTGTAGAATACTTTTTTAAAAGGTTAAAAGTAGAGCGTATTATCAATAAACGGGTAATGTTTATAAACGTGACAACATTACACCAAGTGTTATAATGGTAAACAGCCTACAGAGCGAGTCGATATTAATCAATACCCTGTTATATACTATTAGTAAATTTAATTATGGGATATAAATTAATTTAACTGTATTTTTTCAATATTTTAATCGATAAAACAAAAAAAAACCTCAGAAATTATCTCAATTTAAATCCAATTTTCTGAGTCACGAATGGATCTAAAAGTGTCAATTACTAAAGTGGAGCTTTTGTTGAGTGTAACATGCGACGTGTCATATTTTACTTTTTTTTTCCTGCACTTTTCTGGCCGGATCTATTATTTTATAGCTCGTTAGAGACGGGTCAATGGTCTTTTGTGTGTTATTTCTATGCTGATACCAATAGGCAAATGTATTTGGTTAACGTACCATTTGGAAATTAATGAGAATGATCTTATCGTATAATTGAAACAATTAAACTGTATGTGCGTACTGTTTCAATACAAATGATTATATACAGTTGGTGTTTATATGTAAGGGCTCATTCCTAAACAACGTGTGATATTTTAAAATTTAAACCCCTCCTCTCTGTGTTTAAACTCTCTCTCTCTCTAGCCCCACCCCAAAAAACACAGAGAAATTTCGATCCCCTTTTTTGGGGAGAATAAAATTTAGTAACATAAGCTACACTCGAAATATATTTTTAATGCCGACGAGTTACACGTTTTTCTATATTGGCTGTCTGTCTTCGATATCAAATACAGTTCTTCCGTTTTTTACTGATTTTCTCCAAATCTTTCTCTTCCCACATCTCCAAACTTGTAAATATTTTTAAAGACCTTATACTCATGTTGCCGGGAAAGTTAAGCAACTTGTTGCTGAATATTTTTTTTGGGGGGGTTCTTTTAGATATCTTGTTGTTGCTTTTATACACTTCTACATACTTTCTTACTGCTTTTAATGCAGTCTTGCATTTATTTCACCAAAAATTCGGTGTAAAAGAAACAAATATAAGTCAAATAGAATTATATTCATAAAAAAATCCAAAAGTTTTTATGATGCCTTCTCGTAATTGGTTAGAACCGACCATACGAAACATATTCAAATCACCGAAAGGCAGACTAAATTAAATATCGGTGCTGACGACAATCCAATAATTCAATAAGCTATATAATAACTATACGTATAATTTAACACTTCAGTTAATACAACCACACAGTAATTAACGCAATGAATTATTACGTCAAAGTATCAAAAACTTTAATATAGATTAAACTACTTATATCTAGCATATTTACAACGCAATTATAAAAATAAAATATTAATGAATAGTACATTTTCATAAATCCCTGCATGTTCGGAACATTGCAGTTAATTTAAACATTCGGAATTTCGCATTTATAAACATAGACTGTGATTATTACAGTGCATTATATACGTTATTATACAGTTGTTTTGATATTAAAATAACAATGAATGCTGATTAATTGATCCAGTTTAATTAATATAATGCTATAAAATTGCATTTCTGGACGTTTCGAGATTTCTAGAGTCCAAAAACGTAAAAATCTCGGTGGGCCATACTTTTCCTCTGTTACATAGGCCTACAGTATAACAAAAGGAAATGTTTAAATGGGATATCCCCGCGTATCGAGAGACAGAAGCTAATGCATTTGTTGTGAAATGAAGCCAAGTAAATTAGTAAACAAGGAAGAAGAAAAAATGGGCAGAGTTCAATTTAATTCAATTGATACAAATAAGAAATAAAACAAGAAAATGAAGATAAATCTAATTTACCAAATGAGAGAATTGGGGCAAACTTAAAACGGGAAGGTGTATACAAAGAATAAAATATCCATGCGAAATCTTTAACGTATCAAAAGAATTAAAAAAAATTCTCCGAAATAATTAAAAAACCGAGCGAAATTTAACTTTTTTACACTTGTTTTTAATCTTCTACGACTTGAAATTTTCAATAATTCAGTGTCGACGTTGCTTTAATGACAGCTGATCGATAGTTTCGATGTTTCGTCTATGCCCGGTTTTAAAAATGTGCTTTTTTACTTATTCATTATTCGATAAATTACTTCTGTCATAAAAGTTTTAAAAGCTGTAAAAATATTGGTTTATTCATGAATTTAATTATTAATTAATATCTACTCAAAATAATTGAATTCGTATATCGATTTTATTAATATTTACTTCAAATTGTACTAATTTACTAACGTTAACGAATGCTAAATTTGTATATATTTCGTTCTTTTATCGGAAAATGAGAAAATTTCTTCTTGTTGTAGGAATTAGTATTGGTTACTTATAGCAGTGTCTCGAGAGACAGAATAGCAATTGCTACAGATGATATCCTCCCTCGAGAAAGGAAGAACTTCACTGTTTTATCTGCAATATCTTTACTTGGAAAGCCTGTTTTCTCCAACTAAATCACAGTAATTCTTTACAAGATATTTACTTTTCGTAACTATTCTTGTGTGTTGTGGACACTAAGAAGGTCTATTAGTTGCCAGGTATTTAACAAAGAGCCCTGCAATGAGGGATAGGACCAACTTAAGACTTTCTGAAGACATGTTCCTGAACGACATTCGTGCACTTTTATACTATCTACCGCTTACTATGGTCCCTCTCGAAGAAGGCTCGTTAACGGGATCAAAAAGATTTTACCCACTCGGACACTAGTGGACATTATACTTCTACCACAGTACTATATTACTAAACTTATTTTTACATTAACAATTTCATTCATTCAAATGCAGGGCTGCAATTTTTAATCATATTTTTAATTTAAAATGTATGCTCTACACCTCAAATTAGTACTGCAGTGTCTTGCCCCTGTACATCATACTTTTCCGTTAGCAATGAGTCGTGCCTCCCTTTCAGGGGAAGTTTTTAATTGAAATAACGTAATTTTCAGTTTGCACCAGAAGTTCATTTTTAGTTAATCGGGTCCTGCTACCCCTAAGCTTTCTACATTTGGTTTGACTTTCATGTATTTAACTCCGTTCTCGAGATTAAGGAAAGACGGACGGACTGACTGACGAGTGGGAATTTATAGGTCTACAATTTTTTTCAAATTGCAGCCTAATAACGAGTAAAATCGTTACGTCCGATCCCATTCGAGATAAGACTCGCGACCCCCTCAATCTCCTGCCCCTTTGACCTATAACCACCAAAATTTAATAGCATCGATCCCACCGATATGCGAATCTCCCTGCAAAATTTCAGAAATTTTCCACAAAAGACACAGTTATTAAAAGAGTTACTAAGCTTCAAAGTGGGTGAGCAAATTAGTGTCCTCACAAACTCATAAACATCCATACAAATAGAGAAAAATAACCCAAAAGTTTTTGCATTTCTCAACGTTTCTAGGTCTTCTGAGTCCAAAAATGTAAAAACCTTGGACCAATCGCCATATTCAGTGCATTTGTTCTCATTTTTCACTTTCGGGTTTCAGATGTAAATTGCTTTTAATGGTCTTTTCGCTGTTCGTTACCAGAACAGTGAAAAGACGATTAAAAACAATTCAATAATTTCGTCTCTGGTCATTGTGCTAGTTCAAGTTCAAATGCTAGTATAAATTAGATTGTATGGCATGCACTTCATCGTCTTAAATTGGGACTTCAGTCTGTTTTCAACAGATTTATCAAGTGTGCCAAGCGTAATGTAGTCTACATAGTCACATTCGTGTAGACTGAACAGACACCAGCATTCGTAGTTTTGCATACATGTAGTCAGTTATCTGTTCATTTGTGCAGTGAATTTCTTATCATTTCAACTACCGGGAAAGTGTAAATCGAGTTTGAATTGATTTTTCAATTCCTTTGCCCAATCTGCCCATTTTGTAATACGTTGTCCAACACACTCGCTCCAATCTTTTGCAGGTCCATTATTCTTTTAACGTGATATGGATGCTGTATATTCTATACATACATATAAAAAGTCACTTCGTCAACCAAAAAGTTTTTGAATTAAAGTGACTTCATATATATGTGCAGGTCCATTATGTTGAGCAATGGACAGTAATATTGACAACTTCAACTGTATGGCCTCGTAATCCAAAATCCAGTCTCGTAATGATTTGTCATCATGGTTGCATGCATCATTGCATTTGTCAGCATGGCTTGCAAAACATCAGCTTGCATAATGATTTGCATCAGTGTTCTGACATTCAAGCAATTTGCAAATCATGTGTAGGTAATTCGAGCTTATACCTTCATTCGTTATGTTGTTTGTTGTTCATCTCATTGGTATATCTATTTGTTCATCTGTTATGTTTGTCACCATTTTTTTTATCAAAACACTGCAATATTTTGATTAAAAAAATGGCAAAAAAAACACATATATAAAGGTAATATGTTAGCTTCATATATGCAACCTGCTAGCTCATCTCTTGTGCATGATTGTCCACAGATGATCTGCCATTCATTGCATTCCAGTCATAGTTCCTCCTTCAATTTCATTAAGAGTTTGTCAAATGTCAGAAAACCCATCATCCTATCACCTAATCTTAGTAATAACTTGAGTTTATTGTCATCGTTTTTGTTAAGACTGATTAATTGACTGTTATTAGAGTTTGGTTTCCATGTTAAACCATGTGTTTCAATACACTATAATCAACTGAGGTTCACACAAAACTGTAAAAAAGTTACCACAGATCACAGAACTGTTGACTGAACTAAGTCATTACATAAAAAATGATGTTAAAACAACACTCTGCTTTATTTAAGAGACCATTAGTCTTGCACGTTCTTGAACAAAAGGACAAAGTATAATATGCTGTCTACCAGTGAAAAATATACATAGTACAGTTTACGTGTCCTCCATATATGAATAAATATGCATTATAAAAAAAATTGTGAGCTCAATGACCACAATTGTAATTTAATAAATATTTTTGAAATATGTATTTGCTCTTCTTCCTTTACATCTAGCATTACTATTTCCATTTTCTTTGGGTTTTTCCTGATTTGGCATCATTTTAGCAGCCTGGTGCACTTCTTGTCACCAACTGCCCTCAGAATTAGGATTAGTCAGTAGCAACCCTGCTCCAGACGGAATTAGACAACACCCAACAATTCTGCATCGTCTCCAACTGCAGCACTATCTGAACTCCCCAGTGCTTAACTTCAGTAATCTGTATTCAGTGAATGTAAACTATTCGAAACATATACTACACATTCTAGAATATTATAATATTTTAGGTTTCTCTGGTCTTAAGTTTAAAGCAGATTTAATATAAAATATAACAATAAATTTATGAATAAATTACAAAAAGACTAATATTTTATTCTCTTATATTACATAAAATATTAGTCTTTTTGTAATTTATTCATACAAGAATGAATTCTCTTGTATTACATAAAACTGTGTATGTGAAAATTTACTATTTATTATTTTCTAGATTAACTTAACAACAAAGACATGAAATAAATAAAGTACATCATAAATTCCTTAAGGAGACATAATAAATTTAAAATTTTATCTTTTCTAAAAAACTGATTCGTTTAATGAAGAAAATGAAGATATATTTGCCTTAAAATGATACTTTTTTGAGTTTAGAAAACTTATAAACTTATAATATTTATAAATATTTATATAAAGATAGTTAAAATGTTTGAAAATAATTAGAATTAATGTTACAGCTTCCTTCAACTTTTTCTAATTTAACTTAAAAATCTAAAATGATCCCTTTGTTAAAAAAACACTATATCAGATATTGGCTGTATACTGTATTAAATTATCAGAAT
The DNA here is from genome assembly GCF_030686945.1 of Centruroides vittatus. Classification (NCBI taxonomy): domain Eukaryota; kingdom Metazoa; phylum Arthropoda; class Arachnida; order Scorpiones; family Buthidae; genus Centruroides; species Centruroides vittatus. The sequence goes on along the minus strand of NW_027120710.1, from coordinate 361,964 downwards.
TAATAATCCTATTCGATAAACGATTCTATATTATCCTATCCTTAAAACTATTATATAAATGATATTATATTAGATATTGGATTTTCAAGATTTCCCTCAGCTTCTAATCCTTTTCTTATGAATCCTTCACATACTTTTGTAGGACTTCTTTAACCAAAAATGATCTTGAACTTTTAAATTAAAATTATTGAGATCTTCAAAAAAAAATTCAGATATACATTTTCTTACTTAACACACAACAAAGTTAAAGCTATTTTTTAGAGACATTTTTTCATGCTTAAAATCAAAAAAGTGCCTAGTTTTGATTTAAGAATTTCATATTAAATCTAAAAACTTTTAAAAACAGATTACTTGGTTCCCAAATATGTCAGGCGTCATACCAAGCCACTTGACCGCCTATCATAGACCTGGCCGGACTTGAAAAAAAAACCATTCAAACTTATTTTTTGATGTTTTATCATCAGAATGATCAGTTAACATCTATACATTTAGATTAAACAGCCAATTGCAGTTCTATCCCTTACAGAAAAACTCGCAGCTGGCACAGTTGAGGGATGAATAAAGATAATGCCAAAACCAAAACTATCTATGATAAATTATGAGGTCAAAGCTAACTCCCCAAGATAATAGCGAGGTTGAGGCCGAAGTTTTAAATGTGAAAACGTGCACGTCAGACGTTTGGCGCCGCTTTCCCGTAAGCCTAGAAGTTTGACAATGGCACTTGGAATGTCGAGCATAATTCCATTGACTTTCCAAACACCATTGTCAAACTTCTAGGCTTACAGGAAAGCGGCGCGGAACGTCTGACATACACGTTTTCACACTTAAAACTTCAGACTCAACCTCACTTCTCATCTTACTGTTTAACCATCTGGCTAAATCATTATCAGAAGATATAAATTAAAAATTAAATTAAGCTATCTAACTTTCATATAAAATGCTCAATAATGTAACAAAATAATACTTAGTTTGGATTAGTGCAGAGTTCAAATCATTGAAGATGTGAAACTGGAAACTTAGAAAAGAAAGAAAAAAATGCAGATTTCTCTTATTGATTTTAAAAATATTAAAGAAAAAATTTTATTAATACTTGCATCTATATTTATATAAGTTTAAACAACTTTATGAAATACTTTTTCAAATAAAATATCAAGTGTATAATCTTATTTGAAATGCATGACAAATTATTTACAAAATTATATCATAAAAATATTTGTTTTTCTTATGTTTGATGAATAACATCTCTCCACGAGTTTTTTCTCAATCTAACTGAAATAAAATAAAATGAAAAATCCCTCTAAAAATACATTTCGATTGCTAGAGAGTTCACGTTACTAGAGAGATATCATGAAAATAAATTTAACAATTTTCAAAGTATCATTTAAAATTTTTTGATTCTGTTTGGATATTAAATTTCTTTAAAAAATATTTCAATTATTTTCTTTTTTAATGTAATTTTTATACAGGACCGGCCAAATTATTTGGCCCAGTCTAAAACACAGAGGTCCAAAATTTACTCTTAATAAACGATAAAAGATCAATTTTTATTTATTTTATTCATTTTATTAAATTATATTTTATTTATTATTGATATATTTTTATGGTTTTCAAAACAGGTAGAGTCCACATTTATGATTAAAACAGACTCTAAATTTTTATGTAAAAGATCTATCCCAAATCTAATTATATGCTGGAAGTATTTTAATCCATTTAATAAACAATGTATATATATATTTTATAATTTTTCTATGTAAATTTTTAAAATAAATTTAGCAAAATTAGAAAAATATATGTATCATCAACCATCTTAGACCACATAACTTCACTCATATATAAAACTGTTAATTGCTTAGAGGTCTTTTTCTTTAATTAAGACAAGCTGAATTAAGCTCAAAAACATTTAATACATTTAACTAAATACATAAATATTCACAAAAGTTCCTCAATTGACACAATAATGCCAAAAACTGCTTTTTCTTTCAAGCAAAAAAAAAAACATACAGAACATAAATAAGATTTACTAGGGCACTTTCAGGTTTATGTCATTTCAATGTAAACCTAAAAGTACTTGAGTAAATCTTATTTATACTTCATTTTTTGCTTCGTAAAAGGGGTATTGAATTGTATTTAGAAAATATCTTAACAAATTTTAAAATTAAACTTTGTCCTTTCTGAATTACTGGAGATAATCACATAAAACAAAATCTTTAACTACCAGTGACAAATATTAATGAAAAGTTACATGTTATTCAAAATTTAAAATTGTTTTTTTGAATATTATCGTTCCAATTTGGAATTCATTAAAAATAACCTGATACAGGGCTTGGTGAAGGCCAAAATCATTCGTTTTCATTAATATTTGTCACTGGTAGTTAAAGGTTTTGCTTTATGTGATTTTAAAATAAAATTGTCAATTGAAAGCTAGTTAAAAATTTATTACCGATTTTACTGAATAATATATAAAAGACATCATTTAAGTAATGGAACATTGCTAAAATGTTAGCTATTATATGTCTTTTAATACTATATTTTATATTATAATAAAAAATTAACAATATAGCCTATGTAGACAGATTAAAATAATCAAATAACAAAGCCCAATAATGAATCTAGCATTATCATCTGGTTATTAATGTAATTTGAGCTGCGTTCTCTATATAATTACGCAATATGTTCTAAAAATTAATTTACATAATGTAAAATTCAATATATTATATTGAATCATAGCAATAAATAGCAACTAAATTGGCTGTTTCTTCCTTCTATTGCATTATAAATAATGCATTTTATTCAATAATTTTACCTGGAAATCATAACTGGAAAATCTTTAAAATGTAAATAAATAAATCTAATATAAAATAATACATTTTAATTATTTTTTTGTTAATTGGCTATTCTATCCAATTCTTTTAACTAGCTTTGTCACAACAGTTAGACACAGAAGACCACTTTTTACTCCTTTAATCCTTTATTGAAATCAAAATGCATTTCAGACTTTTTTAGTCCCTCTTCAGTCAATTTTATAATTATTACTCCTACATTGGGACTAAAAAAGTCCGAAATGCATTTCGATTTCAATAAAGGATATTATAAGGAGTAAAAGTGGTCTTCTGTGTCTAACCGTTGTGACAAATCTAGTTAAAAGAATTGGATAGAATAGCCAATTACCAAAAAACGATAATGGATTCTACTAGTTACGAAGCAAACAATAATAATACATTTTAATGTCTTAGACAGTCTCCTTTAATGATAAAAGACCCATTCATAAATGGCTGGATGGCCAAGATGGTAAAAGTATTGGTCTACTGCTTGAGGAACCCAGATATATCAGATTCTCTCTCTCTGTTCCCCATCCCCTTGCAAGCTAGAGTGAATCCACAGCAAAAGTAAAAAGGCTCTCTTAGCAATCATGCAATAAAAAGAATGAGGAATAAAAGACTGCTCCACTTGACCATACTATACTGCTGTGTGAACCTTATAAGCAAATAGTTTGTAACATTTTTAAAGCCATTCTAATGTAAATATTGCATCATCTTTAGATAAATTCTGAAAATATGACATCTCTGAAAGAAATACACAAATGTAAATTTGTTTCTAAATTTATATTTGATCTATTTACTTAAGGGATAATTTTAAAATTTAATACTAAATTCATAAATATTAACATGGAAATAATGTTTCCGTTTAGTACTCTTTCTTTTATTATATCTGAGATGATAAATGAATACAGCATTAGGAGCAATCTAGTTAATTGAATTCTGTCTACTCAAATTAATTACTTGTAAATTGAAAATCTTCGTTTACAATGGTCTAATCCAAAACACTGAATGCAAATTGAATATATTTCTTAGTTATACAATACATAAAAAGTTACAACATTACGTATACTAACTTCTAATGTTAATATATTAATGTATATAATAAACAACCTTTAATGTGACAATTAATTATTCTTAAATAACAAAATAAATAATTGGGCCGCAATTTGAAAAAAATTGTACACCTATAAATTTTCACTGTTGTCCGTCCATTGTCTGTCTCTCCTTAATCTCGAGAACAGAGTTAGATAGATGAAAGATGAGACCAGATAAGGAAACCTTAGGGGAAGGAAGCCCCAATTAACTATATATGAACTTCTGATGTAAACTGGAAGTCACATTATTTCAATTCAAAAATTTTCCCCTGAAAGGTGTTAGATAGATGACCAGCATAACTTTCTTTACTGATAAAGGAAAAGTATGATGTACAGGGACAAGTCACTATTAATTTGAGGTGGAGAACATATATTTTTAATCATATTTTTAATTTACACAATAACTAATTACTTGTATATTTATATTTGTATCTTCTGCACAACAAAATATCCATTTAAAAGTATAAAAGTTTATTTTCATTAAAACTTTATCCTCCTTTTTCTTCTTTTTTTTATGAAAAAAAAATTTGTTTATGCTTTAAATTTTTTTGATGAACCTGCTGTAATTACAAAAAAATCATTTAAAAATGTTTTAAGATGTAAAAATAAACTAAGGCAATGTTTATTTTAGAAATAAATCTTTTTGTAAGTTTTATAATAAAAAAAAAGAATCCATAAAGGACTTTTTGTAGCCAGAAATAAAATTTTTTATATGGTTCATTGCCAATTTCTATTCCACACTTTTTATATTAACAATATTTCTTCATCTAAATAATAAATTTATTGGAAGAATAAAATCGGTGGATATTGAAGGAAGAATAAAAAGTGTTTGGTTCTCACAATGTAAGGACAGAAAATGATAATGCTGTTTGTTTTCATTCTTTGCTTTCTTTAAAGATTTAAAATTTTTTTTCATTCTTGTGAAGACGACATTTTTTTATACTTAAAGCAGTAGTTCTTAATCTTGGGTGCAAGCACTTAGGAGAATGCAATGTGATCTTTCTGGGGTGTGAAACTTCTACATGACATTTTTCAAGGATAAAATATTTTCCTTTTTTATTTATGTTGTGGTTTTTAATAATTTTTTTTTACTTTCTCAATGTAAACTGAGATTTTTAAAAAAATAAGATTATAATAAAAATGTAATTTTGTATTGTTACAATTTTATGTTTTTCTGTTGTAAATCCATAAAATTAAATATTTTTATATCAATGAATGAGCATGAAGTCTCTTCCTTGATTAATTAAGTTGTCTAAGTTAAATGTAGTCTAAAATATATGCAAGAAAATGAGATAACCATATTCCTTAAATTAGATATAATGATCTTTTAAGGAATGTGAGAATATATTTTAAAAATTCAATAGATGAAGGCAGAAGAAAAGGTTAAGAATTACTGCTTTAGTTTTAGATGGTCATGTAAATAAAAAAAAAGTCTGCACTATCATAAATAGTTACAAATGAATCTAACATGTGTATTTATGCAATTAAATTGTATAAACCTAAATTAATATAAGTAATATAAAATTTACATTAAACAGCTGATCTATTTTCTGTTTATTGTGAAGTCAATTACTCAATTTAAGCCACTCCAATTCCAAATAGTATTTGAATTTTTCAAAAAAAAGCTTAAGTTGTCCTTATTTGAACATTATACAAGCTAATATTTATTTGTCTACTTAGATTAGATTAACGTTTAATTGAATGAATACCATATTTTTTGTTGTTTTCAACAACAAGATGGTATCGTATAGATATCGTATATCAATGGTACATGATATACGATACTATACCAATATATAAACTACTAATGATTCAGTTCAGGTACTCAACATTCATTAAAAGAAGCATTTTCATATAAACATCCAACCATCCTCTGCTTAACAACTTAATTGAGTTGCAAGCTGAAAATGCTTCTTTTATTACTTTGTTTATTTACATATACTTGTGTATTATGGATGATAAAAGCTAAAGATCTAATGATTGTCTAGAGGAACAGATCTGTCACAAATAAGTATCTTCTAATCATTTCACAACTAATTTGTCATATTGAAACATAGTTTTTAAAAAATTACATTACTATTTTGAATGTCTTTGACAATAGTTGTGAAAATATTTCACACATGGCAAAATAATCATTTGGAAAATTTCATTAATGCAATGAAAGTTGTCATCCAATTAGAATACCTACAAATTTCGAATTAAGGACCTTTACAAAAATGTATCTATTATAAAAGCATTTTAAGGTTAAAAGAATAGAATATGATGTGACAAAATCTTGTTATAATTATACTGTTCTGAAATTGCAACAACTTTCTGATGACAACAAAATCTTATCCATCATCATCAATATTAATTTGTAATTCAAATTTAAGACTGTAATTTGTTGATTAATTTTTATAGGAGTTCTGTGTTGTGTTAAAAATTTATATCAAAAAATATATATATATAGATTTCAAATAAAAATAAATATAAAAGTATATTTTTTTCCACACACCAATATTGCAATGTTTTTATTTTTATTAATTCTCTTAAATACAAATAAGATTTTGGTGTAAACATAAAAAAACTAAGTATAATTTTTAGTATGTAAGCATATATGAAAGGATAATCTACAGCTTTTTGTGATATCATTCTCTTCTCTAGTGTTTTCAAGTTTCCTAATAATAAATTTCTAGGGACTCATCATAACAATAAATATGTTGTATTCTATTAAATTTAACTACTTTAATGAAGATAGAGTATGAAAACAAAATTCAATCATGCATCTCTACTTAAAAAACATCATATTTAAGATAACAACTACTTAGTTTGATTTGAATCTATCTTACAAAACTTTGTTAATATATTTAATTTTCAACTAAAAAAAAAAAATGATTATGAATTATAATAAACAAACAACCTTGAAAACCATCTGATAACTTTATATAATAAGTATTTTTAATCTTACTTGAATCATCACAATATCCACATATTAACATAAAATAAAATATAGCATCAGCTTACTAAAAAACAAAAGTGTGTTCTATTTTTGCACTCAACCTTTATGTAATTCAAATATTTCAAATGTATGTACTGGTATGTCCATCTTACATATAAACAGTTCTTGGTTAATTTAACTGAAACTATTATATTAGTGTTTGTTATTATTAAACACTTGTTCTTCATGTACTTCTTATTAACACAATTCACAACATTATAATCAATAATCATTATAAATAAATCCTATCATTGTTAAAAAATTCAATAAATTCATTAATCTACATGCTAATTATAAAGGGACTGAACAATGGTCTCAAAATACACAAAATTAATGTATTATTTTTCAAGAAAAGACAGCAGAAAGACCAGTGAACATTCTGTCTAATATCATTTTAATATTAAAGACTGAACTGTGTGATTGAAATTAAACAGATCTCTCTCCTAATTATTTAGTTTACAGAAAAAAAATTATGATATATAATTTAAACAGCCTCAAAGAAAAATTATTGTTAACTATCTGCTAGAAGAAAGTTAAATATACTCTTTTTCCAATATCTGTTGGAAAAGAAACCAAAAATTAAGTTATATTTGTTTATTATTTATAATAAAGTCAGGAACAAATAGGACAAACAGAATAGAATTATATTTAAAATGGAATAAATAAAAAATTTTTGTTCTATTTTTGGAGTTTCTTCAAACATTAAAAAAATAATAATTTCTCCTACACATGAAGAGCAAAATATTAAATAATTTTACCTCAATCTCAATTATATTCTATCATTTTTACAACCTCAACTTTTATAGTGTTGATATTACCAACCAAACCATTTATCTTCATTAAGAATTTGCTTGCTTAGAGATTTTAATTAAAAGAAAAGATAAAGATTCTATCTTAGAATAACATTTATGTCCAGTAACAAGATCTTTTTCTAAAATTCTCTGTTTGCATCATTTCTGATAAATATGATAATGAAACATTTAAAGTTAATGGCTTTTTTTTTAAAACTATTATTAAGCTTCATCCTATCCTTTGCTTTTAAGATACATAAATGATATTTTAAATGTATAAGAGAGATCCAGGTAAATTTTTTCTGGCATTATATATTACTTAAACAGCATTTAGTTTTATATACTTTATTCAATATAGCTTCCACACGCACACCGGGGTGTGTATACTAAATAAAATTCAACTTACTCGAGCCTTTAACCAGTGTGAAAAATAAATAAATACGACAAAACAAACGTTTTTGAACACCTTCCGTGTTCTTCATCAGGTAAATGCCTGGATTTCTTATTTTGTAACGGTGTTCCGGAATAAGAAATCCAGCCATTTACCTGATTAAGAATACAGAAGGTGTTCGAAAACATTTGTTTCGTCATATTTATTTATTTTTCACACCGGTTAGGCTCGAGTAAGTTTAATTTTATTTAGTATATTTTATTCATCATATTATCATACATAAATTCTTATCTCTCTTCTATTAAATATTTCCTTTGTAAATACTTCAATTGGAAAATCAGAAATTTGCTCGGGGTTTAAAATATATCATATACTTTGTACAGGATCCACAAGCATTAATTATTCTTTGTTCATTTCTCTAGTCTGAATCTCATAAAAACATTAACATTGTTTCTTTTATTTATAAAGTATCCCTTCCATTTTTGAAAAGACAGAAGATAAGAAGTTTAAGCATATTCAGCTTGTATTAAAATATGCAGATTATACAGACAAGAAATCTCTACATATCAATAAAAACTCTCAAAAATTTCTGTATTTACTTGTTAAATTACTCACTCTGTCTTATTTTTTGTGTTTAATCACTCATTTCATTTCATTGTTATGAGTGACTTTGACATATCAAAAATTTAAAATTTATCCCTGCCCACATTTATTTTAGAAAACTGTTTTCAAATTATAATTTTATTTTTTTAAAAATGCTTAATGCTTAAATGATATCATATAAATAAGCTTAAATATTTCCTCATTTTATACTGGAACAATATTTAGAAATTTGTACTGTGAGTTAATAAATACTTTTAAAGTTTCAAACTTTGATAGTTTGTTAGTATCAATTAAAATGACTGATGGTATTTTACATTAAAAATACATGGAAGAAATTAAAATATCTTCACATCTCCATCATGTCCAATCCACAGGAAGAAACTTCTGTAAAAAATATGCAAAACGGTTTAAAATGTTCACTTGTAATAAGCCAAAAATTAAAAATCAAATACACAGTTTCAATTAAAATGGCTAATGGTATTTGAAACTATGTACTTTATTTTTAATTTTTGGCTTATGACTAGTGAACATTTCAAAACTGTTTTACATATTTTTACAGAGACAGCCTCTAATAAAAGGTCATCTCTGTCAAAGAAAATTGTTCCTGGTGATTGAACACAACAGAGATATGAAGACATTTTCGTTTTTTTCATGTATTTTGAATTGTTAATAGTTTGTAGCCTTGGCAGGAATTTATTAATTCTTTGCTAAGTGTCTCTTCTTGGAAAGCAATCATCTGAAAATATTACCTTCCCTTTTGAGCCAGGAAGACAGAGCTGTGAGCCTATTTTCTTGAAAGCCAGCAAGATGCAAGTGAAAGCAAAGAAATGGCAACATACGAGCAAAAACAAGCTCCCACAACAGAAGAAAAGATAAAAAAGAAAAAGGATAAGAAGAGAGAGACACAGTGCCAGGACTAAATGGAAAGTAGAGCCATAAAGGTGAGCTCTCAAACAGTCCAGATAATATAGTGGGTATCCCTAGACTGTTATAATAATAATAATTCTGGCAATGTATGATATGTATAGTTTCTATTTAGTTTTGTACATATTAAATAAATATATTTAAGTCCATAAAGATATCCTTCTCTGCATAATTTGTAAAATACATTTTATGAGCCTATCTAAACTAAACTAAAATATTATAGACATATAATCATTCATTGCATAAAATATTATAGACATATATAAATATCAGATCAAACTCAACAGAGACCATCCACTTTGCTCAAAAGAAAAAGAAAAAAATAAGTAAAAATAACTTTACTCGAACATGCTATGTGAAGTGCTTGAATCAATTCATAATTAACTAGGTATGTTAGTTAAAATGTTTTGTCCCTGATTACATAACATCAAACTAATATCCTGTTACTAGAAATTTTTTATATTATTATAGTATTTATCTGAGTTATTACTTTTTGACATCACATTTATCATAACATCTAAGCAAAATCAGTTTTTTTCAGTATTTCTGTCTTTTTAATAATACAGATGTTTTTGACATATACAAAATATCTTCCTCAGGTAAAGTAAAAATAAAATGAAAACATTTAGAGCAATATATCATTTTTTTTTTTAAATATTCACTCATATGCTAAGCAAATATAAATAATGACTTTTACAGAAAAATGATAAAATTAAAAAACATAAAACTATAACAATATGAAAAATATAGGCAAAGGAAAGTTTAGCCTAGTGTAAGGTTATAATAAGCCAATGATCCGGTGGATAATATGCCAGCAGAAGTTGTGTTTCATAATTAATAAGGTTTCACAAATAAAAACATATTTCTGATGAAAAACATGTTTTAACAGATGTCTTCCCATTGTGGTGTGCATCCACCTTTTAATATATACCTGGAAAGCTCTGTATCCGTCTGCCCTTTATTAATAGCATTTTAATGCTCTAGTATATGAATAACAATGATGTATTAATTCTGATTCTAAACAGATTTTGTGTAGGAAACCTTATTCATAGAACAGTTAAGCCTGTAAACAAACCATTATAATTTTATTGAAGAATTTATATAATTATGAATTTATTTTTTTAAATTTAGAATGCTTTGATTAGAATTTTACTTAAACCAATACAGTGTGACCCTGATTTATGGGTCTACATCACTCTAGAAAACTACTCATAAATCAAAATCTCAAACTTTTCCCATTATTTCTTATGGTCAAAATTTTTATCATTCCAGCATAACCCAGTCACCTTAAGCATGTTCCTTAAATATTATTAAAGTGCTACAAAACACTTTTTTACTTGTCAATCAATGATTGTAAATGAAATAAAATAAATAAGTGCTGATTAAGTTATTCAGCAATGTAAAAGGAACTTAGATGAAATAAAACAATGTAAGTAAATATGGCTTAAGTAAATATGTAAGTTATCAAACTTCCTTTATTTAAGAAAACAAAAATTAATTTATTATAAATAAGAAAACACAGGTAAAATGGAGTAAAATAAAACTCTTTCAATTAATGAAATTATAATTAACGTTACAAGGTTTACTAATATAAAGTTCAGTTCCCTGCAGAATCATATTGAAACAAATAGCCTTTTCAAACAAAGACAATGTGAATAAAACAGAGAAAATAAAGACTGGAACCTACAGACAATGTAACATATGGAAATTTCAATCTTTGTTGCACTCACGATAAAACGTTTTATTCTTTTAAATATCAGTTGACACTTGTTGTATTCAATATTTTGTCTCATAAATGCAAGGGAGGGAGAGAGAGAAAATAAAATAGCTCATATAAAATTCTACACTAAGCACTCATAAATAAGGGTCACAATGTATTGTTTACAATATTTTAAAGATTATTTTTTTTACACATTGTTATGTATTCATGCTTACTTTTTTTATTTATTTATTTTATATTATATTATATTATGTAAAAATTTCACTTCTTTAAATTTATTTATTTATTTTTTATCTTTATCTTAGTTTTGTTTTAACACATTTAAAGTCCTTATATTTTTCAATTTGTTCAATATTAACTGTAAATGCTATTGCTTTCATTTGTTCTTGACAATATTATGATCAATAACAACTAAAATCATTAAATTCAGTTTTTAATGCTGCTCTTAAAAGCAAAATAAAAGAAACTATTTTAGACAGTCTACTGAAAAAGTGTATGTGTGTGTGGTTATTAAATTGATTAACTCTTTTGTCAATGTGAAGTACCAGCATGAGTGAAACATTTAATTTCACTCATGATATAAATATCATCTGCATTGGATTTGATCAATAGGGAAAAAATGAGCAATAAAAAAAAAATCTATCTGTAATAAATTACAGCAATTCAAAAATAAGGTTAAGTACTCACGCCAAGGATTACTAGCTTCTGGTAAAAGATTTCACTGAGATTTCCTTTTCAACAAGAGTGTCTATTTGCAAAAGCAAGGAGTTCCTATGGGCTCCCCACTATCTGCAGTCTTAGCTGAGCTCGTTATGAGAGAAATCGAGTGTAGAGTTTTCCACTCCCCTCTTGCCATCAGTTACCCGTCACTATATCTGTGCTGTCGACGATATCTTAATAATATGGGAGAACACAGAGGAGAAATTTTGCAAATTTATGCAGCAACTATCAGGCACATACCCTACGATCAATTTCACTTGGGAGAAAGAGCAGGATGAATCAATAACGTTCTTGGATTTGGACCACCCTCTATACGCATCAGCCGCATCTTTCAGCGGCTTCATTCTACCTATAACCCCTCTACCAAATCTACGTAGGTGCATCTGTAATGATTGTGACAAGCTAACCACTTTAGAAAAATTAGGAGTTTACGCAATACACCTAGAAAATCTGACAACAGGAGCTAGAACAAGATATATAGGAGCAACAACAAGAATGCTCGCTTCCTGCCTCGCAGAGCATCAGGACGATGTAGCCAAGAGAAAATGTACTACAGAGCTCGCTAAAAAGTTCTCGAGCAAGGCTACGACCCCCTGTAGTCAAGAACGGAAATAATAAAATGTTGCAACAATTGAAGGCTTGTGTTCATCTGGGAAGCGCTACTCACAGCTACTACAGAAGCATGCAATGTTCCCACCCTAGATCTACCCGGGGTGTGGGTAGCATTGTATCGGCGTTTAAACAACGAAACGCGTCTAACATCATATCGCCATCGCAGTGTCAATTCCACGCATGCGCCGCTCGAACTGTAGATTTAAGAATTCAAACACACCAAAATCTTTTTGCACGTTCTTAACGGAATTACCGGATGCCTGTTTTAAATTCAAAAATTCTGTTCTCCTTGGAACATTCTGCACATGCATTCTATTAAAATCGTTCTTTTCACCCGAAGACGACAATTATAAACTCGTCGAAAGTGCTTGTGTTAAAGCTAAATGAACTATTTTAATGCCGAACTCAGTGAAATCTTTTACCAGAAGTATGGCAATTCAATTGAAAATAAAACAAAAACCCAATTATTGCACAGTTATCAGGTCAAATATTAAATGTACAGTGTAAATACAGTAATAGAAAAACAACGTAAAAACCAAATGACATAGAATCAGTAAAACCCATTTTGTGGTATATAACCATTTAATTTAAATTTACTATAATATATTAATACAAAATTTGCATTAAAAATACTGCAATTAAAAAAAAGTAAGATACCAGCTTACTAGCATGACAAATATATATAAATTTAAAACTTTTTTAAATACTTACCATTTCCATAAATCTCTTTTCTATATTTTGCAATTCCAATGTCTTTTAACCATCCAAATACTTCAGATCTCTGATCATCTCTTATAGTTGTTTCATTATGATTAATAATCAAAAAAGTGATCACAAAAGCAGCTGTGCCATAGACTAATTGCACAGGAAGCATCGGACTAGATGAAATTCTGGGTGAGGATGGCATTTTTCTTCCAAATATCTAATTAATTTGGCCATCAGATTATTATTAGAATCACCTGTAAGAAATTAGATAAATGAATTGTAAAATTTTAAATGTTGCAAAATATTTTTGGAGCTTGAATAGCTGATTAGTAATGAAATAAACCTATATAACATGTAATTGTTCTATAAGATAATTTTATATTAAGCTTTTCATTCTGTTTATTGCAACTAAAACTTCCAAAAATATCAAAAACTATTATTAATTTTATATTCTATTCCATAGATTATTGAAAAAAATAGGTATCATACATTTATGATTTCTGCAGCCTTTATGTGATATTAACAATAATAATAATAATAAAATCTTATTATACATATAAAAATTAAGTATAATATTCCAAATATGCTGAACTTTATTTCTGTGTGTCTTGAAATTTATGAACTAATACTTAAAATTTATATAAATATACTTACCTATGTAAAACAACATGCTATATGTAACAAATAAGTCATAAAAAAAGTGATTAAAGAAATCAAAAGATTGTAATTACTGTATTAATATTAACTTATATATAAGTTGCTACTGCTCTATATAGTGCTCTATTTTAGTGCTCTATATACTTTTTTACTGCTCTATATAACTGTACTTCACAGTACCTGTAAAGTACAGTTTAGTTACTTTCCTCAAACAATCAATGTAAATTTTTATTATATATTTCATTTAATTTTATCATATTTATGTTATATGGGGACTTCCAAAAAGAATGCCACCATTTTAAATTACTATAATTATGTTAATTATTAGCCAAGTATGTTATAATATACATTTCAAACTGTCTGAGTTTCACACTTGCCCATTATAATTTCTCAATGCCTGCACTTCACAAGGTATGCATCCGACATATACCGAAATTCTTCCTAAGGTTGCTATGGCACATCTGTCATCAGTCCTTCCATGGCAGCGATAATTCTACAGTCAACGCATATTACTTGTGTATCACAATGATAAGTGATTCCAAATTTGAAAACTGCAAAATGCAAAACACCTTTTCTGTTTAGGAGTCACAATTTTCATTTATGACACTTCCTAAAGACAGACAAGATGTTTGAATGCAGAAACAAAACTCAAATAGTTATTCTATTGATGGTGTATGTTGCATACTTCTTGGATAATAATTAACATATTACAGTAATTAAAAATAGTAACTTTCATTTTAGAAGACCCTATATTAAAATTGAGAGAACTTTTAACTACTTTAGAAACTGCACTTGTGATAATACGAATGTCACATCAACACCTTTAAATGCTGTATAATTTTAATTATACTCTAACATTTTGATCATTTTTAATGACTTTTTCAAGGAAGAAAAAGACATTTTCCTTGTATTTTTGAGAATGTATTTTTCTTCCTTTTAGAAAGTCATTAAAAATGACCAAAAATGTTCGAGTATAATTAAAACTATACTGTATCGGAATCGAACAGCTGTTACCTGAAGATGGCCCATAAATTGGGCCGAAAACGTTAGTTTTATGTAATAAATTGTTTGTTCTCAGCGATAAGGTGTATTGTATGTTTCTACTGTATTCATTAAGAAGCTGAGTCTGAGCAGAAGATTAAAACTATACTACATTTACAGGTATTGGTGTGAAATTATTAGTAAGAGAGCCTTTAAAATAACTATTTACATAAAAGAAACTGAAATCTGTAATATCAGTGACTATTTTATGTATTTATGAAACATAAACCATCCAAATTTTAATATATTTCTAAACGCAAACTGATTTTAATTCATAATGATCTACATTTACATATATGATATACAACTATCAGAAATATAATCTGAAACATATGTTGGACAAGTTCACTTTACACTTCAAAAACAAAAATGAATTCTGATATTTCATTAAAAATAAACTAATTGTGCACTCATAATATTTATTTTGCTTTAAATTATAGCAGAAATGTATTATTAATTACTTAAAGATAAATTTAATATTTGAATCAAAGCATATCAACTAGACATATAAAGTTTTATCTTTTGTTCTATGAAATCTGATGTGGTCAAATATTTATCAGACTAATTTTTTTCCAACTAATGCATTTTAAATGAAATATCTTATTTACTTTCTCTTTTTCTTGAAAAAGATATGAAATTTCTACTAACAAATTCTATAAATTCCTCACAACAAACACAAAATCAATTTATATAACAAAACTTTAAATTCTATAAAGATTACTGAAAATATGCAATTCATAAGAATAAATCAGAAAATATTTAATTCAATAAATAATTAATTAATTTTTCATTACTAAATAGTTGATTGTAAATACTTACTTAAAAATAAATACCGTTTAAACTAAACAATTCAATAAACCCTTAACTGATAAATATAGAAAAGCAACATAAGAGATAGAAATATTTTAGTAATATCACCTATTCTTGCAAGAATGTAGCAAGATTTCAAAATAGAATTTCGATAGAATTCATATTTCAGGTGAAAGTAAATAACTATTTTAAAACGTATATTTGTTGACTTTACTAGGTTATGTTAAGCGAATACATTCATTTCATGCTATTAGCTAACATATTTTCAGTTTCGAATGCAAATATTAAATTTATGTACACATTATATATATTTATACATATATATACATCTACAGAGTTATCTATTTACTATATTATCAAGAGAGATATCTGATTAAATTCATATTTTTGTAGAGAAATGATAGCAAAAAACTTTTAGATATAAAAACAAAAATTTAGTTTCCAAATAACTTTTGTAATTGTTTTTTAATTCCAAACTATGTAATTAAATATCGTAAATATCTGTTCCATTTTTTTATATTATTATTAAACTAAAAATACATCTTTGAATACGTAATATCAATATCACGTATGGCATTCACACAAAACAGATGTCACATTACAGTTGTTTTACTCATCACACCAGTTACGTAACTACAAATATCGTCTTTAAATGTTACATTTTTCAAACTGTCAATTCAATATTGAATTCTTAACAAGAAATTTAAGTTTTATATCATTTGTTAAGGATTTACAGCTATATAAAATTTTCCTGCTTTAATTAATTGATATGTTGTTTACATAAAAATCTATAAAACTCTAACATTAAATATTAACTCTTGCTTTTTATTAATTATTAACAAACTTATTCATATTTTATGTTAATCTGTAATCAAAACATTAAAAAAAAATTAATAATAAAATACATATAGTATTCGAACTTTCAAATAAATAAAAATATTTAAAATATAAAATTTTGTCATTATATCATATTATAATATCTACTGTGTTCCTTTAAAGATAATTTCAGAAAGACTATATTAATTTTTTAAAATTTTACATATTTTATAAATATATTTTTAACTCTTTCCACACTAAACACTAGGGTTTCTCATTTCCCGGTCTTTTGCTTGTTGCGGGATTTCGGGGAAAAAAGTGAACTGTTTCCTGGGATATAATTAATTATTTTTAAAATATAAAAAATATCTTGAAATTGAATGATATAATTATTTTTCATTTTAAAAAATAATTTAATACATTCTGCAATTTTCAAATCATAATATTAATAATACTGTGTAAAATATATATTAAAATTACCTTTGAATTACGTAGAAATTTTCACAAATAGAAAAAATTTATTAAAGTTTGTTGGAAATGGCTTACAAAAAAAATGCCTTTGAATTGAGTTGAAAATTTAAAGAAAAAATGAACTTAGATCAAACTTCTAACTTAAAAAGTAATTTTCATTTTTTAAATAAAACATAACACAAAATATTATTGTAAGTTTTTACAAGATTTTGAAAACCAAAGATGGTCAATACTCCAATCAGTGAATATGGTTATTATTTTAATAATGAAAAGTCTCGCTACTGAAAATGCCCTTCCTAATTCAATGGATGTGGGTGGAATAGTCTTTAATGCATTTAAGAGAAGACAAATGTTATGTGTTTTTTCACCCATAGCGTCGATGATTTCTAGTTTGTTTTTTAGATGCATTGCAGTACTTCTTTTGCTCTTTCTCTTCTCAAGTATTCTTGATTTGTCTACTGCTGCCTTAATAGCGGTATCAATCTTATAGCCTGATAATTTGGCAGTTCGTTTGGCTTTAATAATGAGGTTTATGAAGAAATACTTCATACTTGCAGACTTCATACTCGTTTGTATCCTTGCCCAATTTGACAACTTGGCATTATGCAGTTATTGAAGCTACTGGGCATAGTTAAAATTAAGACAGCATCAGTGCAATTATTCAAGATATTACATGCAATTATTCTGACAAGTAAAGAATTTTCAGAGTCCTGCCATAACAAGCAAAAATTTTAAAAACTAATAAGCAGGCTTAAAATTAATAAATACAAATGTATTCTGACAGTTTGAGTTAATTATATTTCTATTTTCAGAATTTCCTCAACCTTAACACAAAAGAAGAAAAAAGTGAACTTTTAAGAAATTTGTGGGATTTCCTGGAATGAGAAGAATTTCCCAAGTTAAAAAGTTACCGGGATCCCGTTTGAGAAACCCTACTATACACATTAAGATCTTTCATGCCCATTGCAGATTTAGTCAGATGTAGAACATAATACCCTATTGATAAGAGACAGAAACTGACATATCCAGGACAAACTATCCATGAAAATTTCCACTTTTCCAACCTTGACATGAAATGGTTTTTCACAGCAGCAGATTGATGCTTTTAACACAATAACTATCCGTCCATAAAACATTAATATCATACATATGCATACTTAAAACATCTATCAAATTTCAGTAATGACACTTGCTAAAATACAAGTCTGTTTCAATACAACATACAATACAATATAATATCAATAACAAACTCAAACATTTAAATAGCTACTACTTAAAATATATAAAAAATTTAGTGTAACTATTTTTAATAGGCACAATAATTGTCAATTTTTTTTATTCATAACTTACATTTAGATGTAATTATTATGCAAAACAATATCTGTATTTTCCTTATATACACATTGAGAAAACAATATTAAAAAATTTAAATTTTCTAGAAATTATATTTAATATTTTTAGAAGTATTTTCAAAAATAATGTTTTCTACCTCTAACAATGGCATAACTTCAAATAAAAATTAACTCATCCTTTACATTTTAAATTTAGACAACAGAATTATCAGTTATAATAAAAGCTCTTATCTATAGATAATTTTATAAATTACAGTTATAAATTATTAATTATAAAGGTTTGTATCATAAATAAATTAAGAACAAGCTTATAGACCCAATAATGTTTCAACCATCAATTAAAGAAAAATGGCCTTTTATGCTAGCATACGCCAGACATTTTTACTTCCCCGAATCACCTCCACTCACTGAAAACAGAGCAAATCATTCCAGAGATAGATGAAGCAAGTACAAAAGAAGATTCTAGTACTCACTGATTTACTGATGCAAAAATAAATTCAAAGTATTCCAGTGATCAAATGCTATAGCATACAAGTCATTTAACTTCTATGAATTATTATTATTTATTATTAAAAAAGAATTAACTAATGCACTAAATAAATATAAAAAAAGCAGTGTGAAGTTCTTTAATAACTCTAGAAAACAAGAATTTGATGATAAAAATTTATCATTGAATTCTTTTATGTACTAATTAATTCTTGTATCCAAATTCACTAACCATATTAACTTCTTACTTAATTTCCAACCACTGATGATGAATACAACTTCGAGAGAGAAACAATCTGGAATACTTACAATAAATATAACAATATAATATTCAGGTTATTACTTCAACTTTTTGTATTCAGATTAGTAGAATGACAAGTAATACAACAAGAACTAGGTCATTGTCTACCTTTCATTTATAATATTTTAAATATATTTCTTCTATTTATCAAAATATCTAAAAATATAGATACCGATTCAAAATAAAACAAAAATTATTTTTATATACAATTTAACTAATTTTATTGTATACTTAAAATTTTCTTATTTTGCAATTTATTTTGACAGTTGACATGTGATCTAAATTCTGTCATTTGTAAAAGTCTAACATCGCACTCCAGTAAACTGGAAGTGCTACAATTATTTCTCTGTTGGTTCTGAAATTTAATCAAGATTTAAAGTACTTACAGCATATTTTGAGTTGAAAGTTCTTGTATAAGTTCAACTGAAAAAACTGTAGATTAATAATTGAAAAACTAGATTAAAGAAAAATTTTAATTATCTTAGCCATAAAAATTGACAAATAAATAAATGTTTAAATAATTTTAAATGATACATGTACACTCAAAATACATTTATTTTTGAATCTACACTAAAAAAATTTCCTGTTTTTAATTTATTAACCTATAAATTAGCCTATATTCATTATAAAGTTACTCAATATTTTTGACATAAAAATTTAGTTATATTCATGTTTTAAAGTAACATTATTCTTTAGCTTTTCAATAAATGTTTTGTCTATTTAATAGATATTTTTTTCTGTTTGAATTTCAAATATTTAAATTTTTTTTAAATAACAAATTAAGAGTAAAAATATTTATTAAGAAATTAAACTGTTATAAATATAAATTAACTTGTACTTGATATAAATTACTAAATAAAATAAAACTGTGTCAAATAAAACTTGTATATTTTGATATGTGATAATGAATTACTTATAAATGAAATAAGTAAGAATTAAACGTAATATTTAAATTACATTTTTAAGGAATTTAATGTTTTTTTATTTTTTCTCAAATACAAAAGTAAAACTATCTTGTTTAAGAAATTAAATTATTTTTACTTAACACACTGGGAAGGAACTTTATCCTTCAGATTAATCTATGTCCTTACTGACAGTTCAGGATTAAGAATTATTGGGTTTAGCTTGGTTTGATGGGATACTATAACACAACAAGAGATGATCTGCCAAGAGGGTTGTCTCTAGGAGGACTTTCTATAGGAAACTGATCACTATTTAGATGTCAGACACATGAAGACAAACCAGAAAACTCCACTTGGCTAGCTCATTGGTGAAATGCAAACTCACATCAACAGCTATTGTTGTTTGAATTAAATATTATCATGCTGGAAAACTGTGTAAGATTTTTTCTTGTTAATATATGGTAGGTTCAAAACCTCTTAGAGAATCTTCTTAAATAAATATCTAGTAAATTCTCACCTTTAGAACAGGTGACTTAATGAAGATCCAGATGGAAGGTTGAAAATGTTAGTCATTCTAAAGGTGATAATTTACTAAAGATTTATTTAAGAGATTCTCTAAGAAATTTGAACTACACTTCAACTCTAGTCTGAGAAATTGTGAATAGATCAATATATGACAGTTCCAGCTTTAGATTTTTGTGACTACAACCAACTACTGATATTCAGTAGTTTTATCCACCTGCCATTGGTGGGCCAAGAATCAGAAGTTAATCAATTAGCATTCATTTCATTTAAAATATATGAACATTTATTGGTTAACTTTTGATTCTTCTTACTACTGTGAATGGAACTGTTAATGGCATTTAAATGATTAGAAATTATATTTCAATTAAAGTTATTTTCTAGATATTTCTAAGTTGTTTAAAATTTAATAGCAATTCACAACACTTTTATAAATTTGTGATACATTTTTAATACTTTTTCCTTATGAAAGTGAAGCAAGAATGATTTCGATACTTAAATATTAATAAAAATTAGGCTATGTTTCTAAATCATTCATGCATTTCAAACTCTGTTTCAATTTTGTTTTAATTTTTATATCAGTTTCATTCAAATTTAAGAAAAAATCTTCAAAAAATTTCCATTTTTAAACAATTCTTTCATTATTTCAAAAGGTATTCATTTTAACTATTTCATTTAAAAACATTAAGAAGACCTTTCTTCCAAACCCATTGCAAGTCTGGCCAGGTTCACAATAGCAGCAACCAAGCAACCAGGAACAGTGCTCAACCCATCGGGGGCAGACCACCGCCAAATAATTCCCAGAGTTTCTCAACCAATCCAGATTGGTTCCCCAGTCCCCCAAAGCAATAGGTCAGCACCTTAACTTCCTAGTCATCATTACTTCAAAAGCAATCAAATCAAGAAAAATCCATTTCTCAAGCTTTACATCAGTAAAACCTTTATTTTCATAAAAATATTCTTGAATTTTTCAACTTTTACAACTTTATTTTAGCAAGTCAAGAAAATATGTAAAAATTAATGCTTTTCTTGATTTTTTAAAGTTATAAAATCCTTACTCTTTTAAAACATTTTCATATATTTTTTAACAAACATAACATCAAACGAAACCCGAGATCATAAGCAAATATACCAACAACTGCCGTAGACGATCGGGCTATATTTTGGATAAATGATTATAGATTAGAAATAAATTTGGCACTAGAGTTAGGCGTTAGGTGCCATCTAATTAATTATTAATTTTAATAAGAGATGGCGCTTAACACCTAACTCCAGTGCCAAATTTATTTCTAATCTATAATCATTTATCCAAAATTTGGCTTGATCATTTATGGCAGTTGTTGGTGTATTTACATTTTTGAACTTTTTATAATTTTTATTAACCCAATTTTCATAGAATTAAGAAAGATTTATTTAAAAAACTTTGAATTATTTGTTTAAATTAAAAAAAAAAATAAAGTCTGAATGTCCCATTTCAGTGTTGAATATGAAATCAAACCACACCCCTAATATATAATCCATTATTACATTTATTCAGTTATGTAAACAGGTAGCTTATGTAAATTATTTTTGTTAAATATTTCACATGTTTATGTATTATATCATTTTTTAATGTATTTGCAAGGAATCTCATTACAGACTCCTATCAATCAGACAAGTTTATGAATTTTTTATAAAATTATTGACTTTAATTAAATTCCTTTTTTAAATATTTGACAACTAATTAAACAATTTTGTTCACTTCTAATTACTTATCGCGAAAATTTCATTTAATTTAATATTTTTTAATTGATAACAAAAATATTCCAACTTACTATTTTGATTGCCAAACGATCAGACGATTCATAACTCCGCTTTGATTGAAAATTTTACTTGCTGCCACCTGGCGGGTAATTAATATGCTTATAAATTGATTTTATTTATTATTGAAATAATGTTTAATATAAAATTTTAAAAATTACTAATTATAAATATTTGATAGATTTTTCATTTTTTTGCTCTTTACTATTAATTAAGAAGGCCTATAAATAAATATATATATATATATATTAAGCATGACGGCCGGATGGTCGAGCGGTTAAGGTATCAGCCTACCCATCTGAGGGTTCGGGATCTAATCTGAAAGGGTCTAAAGATATATTGAGCCCTGTCTCTCATCATCTGGCCTTTCCATTGTAGGCCTGGATGAAGCCATAAAGGGCTTGCTGAAAAGGCCTTCTTAGTGCCTTTGATCAGACTTACACAGGGAGTTACCGACGAGGCCCTAAATATTTGGAACAAACCTTCCTTGAAGAATTCCTGGGGTTGTTCCCGTATTAGATTCCGTGTTCTTCAGTAAGATCTGCGCCTTTTCGATGATCCTTGGAAAAGATGAAGCTTGCTATAGGCTGCAAGAGATAAACTGGATCAGGGCCGTCTCTATGTTAGTTTGTTTTTCAGCGCCCGATCATTAAGTTTAAATTTTTTTAGCTTTATAAATTTCACAAAAGGGGTCTATCGTAATAGACTATATTGCTTCCACCAACACTTCTACTCTAATATTATTACTTTTTTTTTACGATGTTGGCGCCCCGAAGCCATTTCATCCCTAGGCCGTTTGCCTCTTGTGCCTAAGTTAGAGCTGGCTCTGATCTGAATCTATATAAAAAAGCACGACAATCTTAACATCGCTAACTAATCATATATTTTATATCAATATTCATTTTTATTTTGCCAGCTTTGCTCGGAAAACGATATTTTAATTGGGACATAATTATTGGTAGTTGAAAACGTTTTATTGTGTCATCTTCTAGTGAGGAAAACAGTATATTGGATATTCAGATTATAATATGTCTTATCTCTAAAATCGATTTCTGAAGGAAAAGGAAGGAGAGGAATAAAGAGAATTGATTAATTGCAAATTTTCAAATCTTTCTTTGATTTCAAGATTAAGTTTTGGAATAGCTTAAGACTAAAGATCTTATTACTTTGCTAGGTACAGTAAATATTTACAATTTTAGCTGTTTCTTACATATTCCAACATGTTTATAACCGATCAAATATTTTACAATTAAACTGACATTATATTTAAGTTACTAACGCTAAAAAGTTACGCTAAAAAGGCGTGATATTTAGGGGAATACAAAAAATAAATATAAAATACTTATTTTATGCTTTCCACAAAATAACTAACACTACAGGGATATACAGGGAGTCTAGAAAGTCGCGTTATTTCTATTTTTTTTCTTTTCTTTTTTTTTTTTTTTTTTTTTGTTCTTGTAAAAGAGAACATCAGTATGACCTCTATTATTATTATTACAACAGTGTCTGATGCGTCGCCGAATTTTCCGAAATTTTTTAAAAAAATAATTTGGTGTTAGAAGAGAAAATGCTCCTATTACTGAATTCTTCAACTCTTCTGTCGGCTGATAACACTGTTGATTGACTTTCTTCGGAAACAGTTTATCCGAGCGCCTGAAGACACTTAATGTAAAATGAATGTTGAAAGACGACGATGTACTGTACGCTATTCCTGCCTCCACCAACAGAAGATAAAGTCACTATTCCCAAATGGAATGCTTCGGAATCATGGCCAACCCATGATTCCGAAGCAGCTCCGGCATATCTCCTATGGTCATCAGAGTCCTGGCTACACCAGACAACAGCCTGTGAGGCTTCGTCAAGAAGTCAATCAACACGAAAGGTAAATAACAACAAAAATTAAAATAAAAACAATATTAAAACCTTGGTTATTTTAGTCTACCATCACCATGTTTTACGCGATACTCGGATGATATGGGATGGCTTAATTTCTTTTGTCAGGTAGACAGAAAGTCATATTTTTCAATAGAAAAGTCTTGCTGACTTCCGCCTGAACGAACAGATAATTTAATTAAAACATTCAATTTTTTGTAGTGTTAACTCTAACATATTATTCACAGCGGAATATGAAATGATAATCGGCCAACCAACCAAAAGATAGATTAAATATTTAAACATCGGCACCCTCCAAGAACCCTAAAAATATATTTTGCGCTCGCTAGTAACTTTGTATAAGTAATTTTTCTATTCGAATGCTACCGTCCCTCTGGTCAGATAGAAATGGGACCAGTTGTGGGCAGGAGGTTGAAGTTAATTTCACCACAAGTAGCCCTTGACCTTCTCCTGGGTGAAAGGATAGTCCACGAAAAATTTCATTGCATTTGCTCAAACCTCGTAGTGAAATGCATAAAGAATAAGTTAGCAAACTTTCTTTTAAAGATGCAATATTTTTTTCGTTTCCGATTCTTTTCTATCTATGGTCACTAAAAATTCCTTTTCATGAGTTCGAAAGGTCAACAATGAACGTAATTGAATAGTGAAGGACTGTAATGAAAGACCCGACATCTTCAGGTCAACTAAAAGTTACTGCAACGCAAAATTTTCTTAAGTTTTGTCTTGTCCCTTTAGAATTATGATTTTTGTTCTTCCTGTGGACTTCTGAGTCGACCTGAAATAGAACACATCCTCAGAGCGGTAGCTGACGTCTGCATAGTTGCTGCAGTAAAGGCAGGTAGATTCAGGTTTCAGTTCAGATTAGGAGCCAGTGGATGAGTGGATAAAACCACTGAACATTTATAGTTGGTCATATATTCGCGTCAGGCTAAAAGGATGACCACGTAAAGTTTTTTGGGTTTCTTTACGTTAGTAACACCTAAACAGGGGCAAATTTCCCAAAAAAGACTTCTCGGGAGGCATTCCTTTCTGCAGATCACCCATGTGTCGCGTTGCCATAATTGAATACAACCATTTAATCAAGAGTGTGAGAAATTTTTCATATGCGATTTGTAATGGATAAGCTGAATCACGTTTCTTAATATCAAGAATATGCATACTAGTGACCGAATGCATAAAACCATTAAATACTGCGTCACGTAAATAGGTTGGTGATATGAACATTTTTTGGTTTTCTTTACATGTTTAACATCTGAATAGAGGCTTGTTTTCCACAAAAAGTTCTCACGAAAGATATTCCCTTGGCAGATTGCCTATGTATTGTGTTGCTGTATTCCATCAAACAAAACAAGAATAGGATTGGACTAAATTGACAAAAAGTGACAGCTTCTTCTTCAGATTTAATTGTTAAGGGGAAGAAAATCCATTGTCTAGAGACATTTCTAATGTATTTATGATAAATAAACAAAAATTTCTAAATAAAAATTTATTTAGAAATAATATATTTTATATGTATAGATGTTACAGTAAAAACCCGTTTTTAGTTAAAACGCGTTTTAACTAGTTAAAACTAGTTTTTACTGGATGTCTTTGTTAAAACCCGTTTTGTCTAGTTAAAACTAGAATTTACTGCTGTACATGTTTTGATTTTAGATAAAACTAGTTTTAACTTTTAACATTAGTTAAAACTAATTTTAGCGACATAAATATGTTCGGGGAAAATAAATAAAGTGATGATTGGGATTAGAACATTTGTATTATTTAATACGATATTTATTGAAAATATTGGTCACACATCTGTGTTATTAACATTAATTAACCCTTTGTCCCTGAAGGCACCGATCGATCGGTACCCTGGCTTTTTAAGCAAAACTTCGAGGGTACCGATTCATCGTTACTTTGGTAAATATCGATTTTTGTAAAATTTATTAACAACAGATATGATCTCGTTCGATATGAAGTGAATAAAGTATAATAATTCATTATATTAGTTGATAGCAGTATAAAATTTTGATTTCAAACAAATGTTTGATATAATGCGCGATAATTTTACAACGAATAAACATACATGCATAAGTGTTATATCGAATTGTACAAAACAATATTCCACGTCTTTCTGCCTCAGTGCCAGCAAACAACCATGTAACTAGACAATGTTAATTTTCACAAAATGTTACAAATTATCAAGTTTATGTGTCAGTTCTGATATATATTATTTTTTTTTCTTATAAATTTTTCTAATAAAATGTATTGAAAAATATCGTATTTAAAACTAAAGATATTAATAAATGTAAGTGATTTTTTTTCGTATAGATATAATGATAATTTGATTTTTGGTGAACTTTTAAAATAATATCGCCCGACTGACCTATATTGCCTTAGGAGGGATCGTAAAATAAACGTAAACAAGATGTCGGGGAAAAAGGATTAAAGCGATACGAAATTCGTCATACACTATAGGAACGTGTTAGCTGAATGACTTTAGTCGAAACAGTTTTTACTAAGCCATTTTGTTAAAACCCGTTTTGTCTAGTTAAAACTAGTTTTAACTCAAATTTATTTTTGACTAGCAGTAAATTCTAGTTATAACAATGACATCCAGTAAAAACTAGTTTCAACTAGTTAAAACGCGTTTTAACTAAAAACGGGTTTTTACTGTAACATAGATATATCTATTAAAATATAAAATTGACAGGAGCTAAAAGTAAGCTATTTATTTTGTCTCCTATTAATTCATTAAAGGAACATATAGAATTCGTCCGAAGCACGCACAAAAGATGACTCAAGCAAAACTTTCTTGAACATAGAAAAAATTTGACGTCCGGATGGCTGAGCGGTCAAGGCTCTGGGGGACTGGATCGAATCCAGATGGATCGAAAAATCCTCACGAAATTTCAGGGGGTAGTCCATCGGGATATGTCGGGTCCATCCCTCACCATCCGGCCGCTCCATTGCGAGCCTGGCCGAGCCCATAATGGGATTGCTGAAAGAGGCCTTGATTTTTTAAAAACTCTTTCAGCCCACAGGACGGAAAGAGTTAAAAAATAAAAAAATAGAAAAACATTATGTTTTATTCAAACTACAATTATAAATTTTGAAATAATTTTAGAAGCTATTTATTATTATTTATTTACATTCTGAATTAAAAACAGGACGCAGGGTGAAGTTAATTTCCATAGAATAGATTTTCATAATATTGGGACAAACGTTCCTCTCGCGACTACACGTAACATTTTAAAAACAACTTTAAACGCTTAATCGCATATTATAAACAGATCAATAATCAAAAACCAAATATGATTTAATATGAAAACACGAATAAATGAAAAGCACAGTGGCACACGAGGTCCATATACACACGTTGCAAATAACACCCGGTAATCTCTTAAGTGACGTCGGTAGAATATTAAATAATTATTTTAACATTAAATATATTTAAAAACATAAATTAAAATATATATTTATAAATTTCCATTAATAATATAAGAAAATCGAATTTATTTAACAGAAATTTTACACTTTTGAAGAATTTTACATAAAATAATATTCTACAATTATATCCGCTGTCTATGGTAGTTTTGGATATAAAATTGTCGGTCGTCAAATTTGTCGAGGGGTGAGTTTTATACGGAATTTTACATATTTAAACGAATAAATACGATTATAAACGATCAATTTAGTTAATTTTTAACGGTTTTATTCAGTAAAAACGTTTAAAATTATATTAAAATCGTGTTTATGAGTTTAAAATGATAGCAAACGATAGTAAATTATAGTACGTGTTGTCGGCTGATAACATTCATACACCATTCTACGCTAATTTAAATATTTTAATGTTTTTCAGACGAAAATATGAACAAATTGGCTTATTTTATCACAAAATTTATTTTTAAATCTCTAAATTTCAACGAATTTTCAATATTAAAGCAATCTCGTTTAATATTATAATGTTCTATATTCTATTGCGGAGTAATATTCTCGTTACAACCCGCGCATGTATATTTTGTTTATTGCGTGGTGATTTTTTTATTTTTTATTTTTTTTGCAAATGGTCGCTTATTTAAAATAAATTATAAAAATGATTTCAAATTAAGACATGTTATTATTTAAATTACATTAATTTCTAATTATGTAATTTTTTTCTTGCAGTATTAATAATATGCTGTTTACTGTAATCTCGTGATGAATTTACACGTGGGTTTGTTGTCTGACGTATTTCTAGCGTATTATTCAATATTATGATATCATTATTGCTTATTCGACACAAAAATAAGCCATTCATGTAAATTTCTGATTTATTCTCATAACGTTTGCATGACTTTTATCTTTTGTAAAGTTTAAATTTTTATATAAGAAGTATATTTAATATTTTAAAGTAATACAAGTCATGGAAAGAGTGAACTGTGAATGAGGGATTTTCCACCCACAGAATTATAAGCCCCCATATAAGCAAAAAAGTCAATGGATTCATACTTGTAAGTGCGAGTCCCTTTATGATATATTTGCCTCCGAAGGTTGGTTTTTACCGTGAACCAGTACACTGTCTATTCTCCATGCTTTGCATCAGTCGAGGAGAGTAACAGCAAGCCTTGACTGACACTAGACATGTTGTGTGCTTTGATGCTTGCTGATGCTCACACTTGGTCACCTATGTGGGGCAAGCCCCACACCTCCCTAAAACTGTATATTGTCAAGTACTCCATAAACAGTCAAGTTGTCTACTCATTAAGCATAGCCATCTGGACTAAGTAGTTAAATGTGATAGTGTTAGTGGAGCAACTCAACTCCCGGTCGTAGGCTGATTTTGGGGAGGCTATCTGGTCAAGGATCATGAGTAGAGTTATGATTCCTTTGACATTTTGCTCTTAACCACATGGTCTATAGCTGTGTTAAGGTCCAACTATTTCATTCAGAGTGTAATTGTACCATGGAAAGGCTTTACAATTTAATTTTGTAATGTTTAATATTTTAATTTAATTGTATGGTAATAAGATATTGTCAAAATTTAAATTTACTAATGAATGAAACAGATTTATTGGTACTTCTAATAAATAAATAAATTTGTACTCTTCAGCTAATGCTTTCAAGTTTTAAAATTCATCTTTGGGGACAGAAACATTAAATTCAGTAAAATAAAACAAAAATGTATTTTTGGGAAAAGTCAGAATTATGTAAATAACCTTTCAGAACCTTTTTATCCAGTACCTTACTGAATAAGAAGGTTCTGAAAGGGTTATTTACAAAGTTCCAGTATCCAGTAGTGTAAATTTTTCAGAATTATGTACTTTAAAGTTTTATTTTGATAAAATATGATTAATTTTTAACTACTTTATTCAGTTTTATTGGAGTTGAAATACATTATAGATGCATATATTAATAATTATACATATATATAAAGTTTTTGAACACTATTATTGGTAAAAATTTATTTTTATTCAGTCATTTGCGAAGAATTTGTTTTTATGTGGGCCTGGCTCTCTTAGTGCCTGCTGTGTGAAGAGTCAAAAACAAAAAGAGTGAATGTTTAAAAACTACTGAGAAATGCGATGCTAAATAATAAAACACTCCAAAAATATCATAAAAATTGCATTAGTCACTTTAATCTCTAACGTTTTCAGCTATATTTAACCTGAGAAGGTTGGTTAAATATGGCTAAAAATGTTAGAGAATAAAATAATTAATGCAATTTTTAAGGTATTGGAATGTTTAAAAAGTTGTTTTAAGTTAAAAGTAAGGATATGGATAGAAAATTAATATTTCTTTTGAATATTCTGTAGTCTCTGTACAGTAATAGATAAAATGCCTATATATCCTGAAGTTTAAATTATACAGAATAAAAACTGTTCCAAAATTTTGTTTGTTTATAACTAATTTGCCTAATTTATCTTGATAGTTTGAATTAAATAAGCTATATTAGAAGCCATAAGTCCAACTATAACTATTTAAAAGCCTAAATTTTCTTTTCCAAAATAATGTTTCATTAGAATCATTGACAGTAGGATACTTGTAGAGATAATTGTTCAAATGATTGGAAAATGTGTATTTATAGATTTATGGTTACACAATTGCCTCTTATCAGAGATTTTGATTTTATATCATTGAAGTGATTCCAGTTTAAGAAGCCAAATCCTGAAAATGTTCTATGGACTAGATCGAAAATATTAAATAACTCCACTAAGAATTTTCAAAAGTACCAGCACATTAATATATTTAAAATAACGAAATGTTTGTCAGTTTGTAATTATTTTAATATTAATGTGCTGGTACTTTTGAAGGTTCTTAGTGGAGTTATTTAATCATGTATAACCAGAAGATTTAGAATCAAAAACATTACGGTTCTTTTTGTTTACAATCCATTTGGTGTGCAAATATAGTAGCTGATATATAAAAATTATCATAAAATTAATTCTTTCATAAGCAGTATGTTGCTGACATTCTTGTATTCTCACTCATCTCTTTATGAAATCAAATTCTTCATTTATTTTCAAAAAGAAATGACTAATTTCCATTTATATTTTTTTATAATAAAAATATTATGCTCTAGATTTTAATAATGTATTGCAATTGAACAGAAGACTTTAAATCAACATCTAAATATTTATAAAAGCAAATAAATTTAACAAAAGAAAAGGTAAACATTGATAAAAACAAAAAAAAGACTGCATTAGGTAGAACCAAAATTGTTCTAATATGATATTTATTACTGCTTAGACAGCAATATTTTTTTAAATAAATTGAAATTTTTTAGTTATAAACAACTGCAAAATTTTCCAGTTTGGATCAGTGATGTGTTTCATTGTTTAAACTTAATTATTTTTTTTAATCATAGTTTCTTCTCTTGTTAAATTTTATTGCTTTTTATACGTATTTAAATATTGATTTTATTACTGTTTATCTAATTATAATGTAATGTTGAATTATAGATTCCAATATATTTATTTTTAAAATTCTGATTATGGAAATTCCTTCCAAAAATATTTTTTAGCTGTATTTTTTTATTTGTACATACATATGTACAGTGTATACACAAGTACAAATATATATATATATATATTACTGCAAAATTCCAAAGCCCAGTAACTCTTAGAAATTAGTGGTAAATTTGGACTTTTACCAAGAAATTGGTAAATGTCCAGATTTACTATTTGGCTTGAGTGAAAAATGTAATCATATGTATCTGTTGTTTTGTAATATACTTAAAAATATAAATGAAAGTATGCAACTTCAGAAACACACAATTTTTAATAATAACATAAATATTTTCATGCCATGTAGCCTATGATGATTTTAAAAAAATTTAAACTGAAAAACATTTTTAAAATTTTGTTTATTACAGTCTATTTTATTTTTTATTACTTGTATGGGTATTGGTTTTAGCTTTCAGGTTAACAAATCTTGTGGCCTCCCAGTAAACAAATACTCCTATGTGTTGAACATTGGTTATAATAAATACTAGGTCATAGTAAAATAGAAAAAATTTTACAATTTCAAATGTTTATACAAACAGTAATTGTAATTTTGTTCAATACTGACACAATGAAGTGACTTCTTTCAAACACTTTGCCAAGTGTTTGAAAGAAGTCACTTCATTGTGTCAGTATAGAACAACATAAACTACAACACTGTTTCACCAGAATCAAAGTAATTGTAATGATAGAGAAAATTTACTGTTGCAACATGGTTGACTATTATGGCATTTAAAACTGCACAGCAAAGATGATTTGTACATTTTTTTGTTGAACAGTTTTTAAACAATTGCACTTTTTGAATCCTTAGCC
Source organism: Centruroides vittatus (assembly GCF_030686945.1). NCBI lineage: Eukaryota > Metazoa > Arthropoda > Arachnida > Scorpiones > Buthidae > Centruroides > Centruroides vittatus. Next base: position 329,779 of record NW_027120710.1, on the reverse strand, counting down.
TTCAATGAAAGCTAGTTTGTGAAAACTTCCTATACACTAATTTCTTCTTTTCCTAATTTTTTGATGCTGATAAAATTTTCTTTGCACAATGTAAACTGGTTTCTAGTGTATGATGACTTTGGTTTTTCAACCTTAGTGTCAAGTTGATAAAATTCATCATCCTCATTATTTATGATAACAGCTATTATTGATTTTCGATCAATCTTTGCTCAGTATATATCTGGCACTTTGATTCTTACATTCTGTTCAACTGAAGATTTTGGAATTTTGTTATAAAATGCTATTTTTATTCTCTTTGCTTGTATTTCAAGACATTCTTTGGCAGTCTTTCAAAAAAGCATCACTTTTTAGAAGTTGTTGGAGTCACGTCACAGCTCTCACGAGGTAATGGTGGGTCTGCTTCTCAGTTTCAACTAATGTCAAATGCTGCGTCCCTGCTGCTTTGTCTGCTCCAACTGTATTTTCTTGCTGAACTCTGCAGCTTTGTTTCCTGACCCAATTGTACTTTCTAGTTACATTCCTCCAATTCCAGCATTTAACATTTTTCCAAATCTTCAGTGTTTATGATGTTTACTAAATTATGTGGAACAACTGAGCTGGCAGTACCCATTTTCACTGGAACAGTAAACGTAGTTTCATATGGTGAACATTTCATCTCCTCATAGTAAGCTTTATTTTTGTTACTTGCACAAACTTCAAGCCTCCAAACCATTTTGAAGTTTTATTTATTTTCATGCAAGTTTATAACATATTTCCGATGTCTTGGCTTCCATGTTCAACAGTTCCCTGAGACTGGCTGTGCCTCAATTTTTCACAAACTATCTTTATATCAGGCTACATGCCACATAAAACATTGGATAACTTTGTTAATAACTTTCTACCGTTGTCAAAATGAAAAATAATAGGCATGCCAAAAATTATGAAAATATCCAAAAGATCATATGTAACTTTCTCAGCCATTTTCAAGTTTAATGCTCAAAGAATAACAAATGTTGTCAAATGATCCTGGTATACAAATATGAACGGTTTATCAAAACAAATATAGTAAATAATTTCTTTTCTAGCAGACACTTATCAAACCATACTGGCGGCACTCCAAAAGAAAATCAGTTGTATACATTCCTTGTACTAATATTCTTTAGCATTTAGAAGTGCAAAGAAATATTTTCTTGCAGTTTCTGTGGGTTATGAAATAAATTATTTTTTTGTCATGCATAGATAAAGGTTTAAGATGTCTTTCTGTCTTTCAACATTAATAAAATTTTGATGAGTAAAGCACAAAAATAAACACAAATTTGATAACTTGTGTTTATTTTTGTTAATAAGATTGATTGTTTCAGACAAAGTTAAACAGTTTGTGTTGTGCAAAAATGAGAATTTGCTACTAAGAGCAAACCAATTATTTTTGCGATCTGGGTTATTGACTTCAGACCCAATGCCAACTGTTCTCTGTAAAATCTAGAAAATTCATATTTTACTAGGATGTGAACAGAATAATTTTAAATATTTAAATTTAGAATCTAAATTAATGTTGTTCTTTTAGAAATAGTTAAGCTTTGAAGTTGAGTCATGTAGGCTTGAAGATGCTTATATTCTAAATATGTAAAAGTTTACCTCAATAATATGCTTACAAGCCTTTATATATAATGTATATTCTAATGGCTGAAATTTAAATATATTCTTATTTAAAACTTTCAACAGAATGAAATAGTATGGGATTCGAAAGTCATAAAAAATTATTAAGAAGCATATTCTGAAAGATGACAATAAATTTCAATAAATGAAAAGTTGATAAATAGATATTTATACAGATGTAAGAAAGAAAAATAGAACATTGTTTTATAATTGACATGTCTATCTTAAGCGGTGAAAAGATAGTTAAAGCAAATTGTTATAGTGTAATTAGTGGATGAGAAAAATGTGGCATTATTCCAATATAACACAGCAAATAAAATGTTTCAAATGAATGAAAAGAGAGGAATTTAGAAATTATCTCATTTAAAAATGGCAAAAGAAGGAGAAATTTGACTGATTAAAATGCAAAATATTTTATTGTAATACTTATAAATGATGATACAAAATCATATAGTTGATACTAATGTCTTTTTTCCCCCTTCCTACTAGGATTGAATTTATGCCATCTGGTTCTCTTATGCAGTAATGCTTTTGTTGTTCTTTTGGATGGATGTGTTCAACTCAGCTTCCTTCTTTGTATCTTCTGCTTTCTCTTAACACCTACAAGTGTCACCAAATAGACTTTCTTCTCAAAGTGTTTTCTGAGTTGTCATGATTATGATGGGCTAATCTTTTAAATGTTGCTAAAAATAGCTTAGCACAACAGGGTATCAGCATGTTACAAATACAGTATTATTGCTCTTTTGGAAACAGAAATAATATATATGATGCAAAGAAAAGAGTATAAAAGAATTAATATGGGACATCAATGACAGCAAGAATTGAGATGGTAAAGCTAATAAAAGCAATATTATAGACCAGTGTTTTTCAACCTTCTTGAATACGCGACTCCTTTACAAGTTAAAAAATTCTGGCGACTCCCTAGGGCCATATTAAAACTATGTCAGTGATTTTAAAACCTACATATTTAATTTTTTTTCTGTTGAGACCTATCGATCAAAAAACCAATTGTACTGTGCAAAGAAGTCGCAAGAGCCCTGCAAATAGTAACGTTTTTTCTTTTTATTGTAGTGTAGGACCTACAAACACTTGTCGTTTTCTTTTACCCATGACCCCCCGTGTAAGACTTTGTGACCCCCCTCCGGGGGTCGCGACCCACAGGTTGAAAAACACTGTTATAGACTGATAATGTTCATTAAAAGTTAATGAAGATAATTATGAAACTAAAGACCAAACTGTAAAATGAGTGAAAGTTGTAAAAAAAACATTAAAAAGTCAAAAGTAATAAATAATAAAAATGTAAAGTAATTAAGTTAGTTCATAACTATCTGGGTTGTATTAAAACATTAAATATTTTTTAAATGTAATTGCAAAATTTCTGAACTTTTTAAAAAGAATTCTTAAATTACAATGTTTATAATGCTTAATTAGTTTTATGACCTGCATTGATTACAGGACTATTTGGGCTGCAATTTGAAAAAATTGTAGACCTATAATTTCCTACTATCATCTGTCCATCTTTCCTTAATCTCAAGAATGGAGTTGTATAGATGGGAGATGAGATCAGATATGGAACCTTAGGGGTAGGATGCCCAAACTGGATGTCAAGTTATTTCAATTCAAAAATTTTTCCTCGAAAGGTGTTAGATAGATGACCAGCATGAGTCTTTTGTTAAAGGAAAAGTGTGATGTATAGATGCAAGCCAATACTAATTTGAGGTGGTGAGCATATGTTTTCACTGAAATAAATTAAAAATATGATTTAAATTTGCAGCACAGCACTGTGATGATGTCATAATAAATAATTCCTTGATATCACTTAACTTCCTTTTTGGAGACTGTCTCCCTTGTTTTTAGCCCTATCCTGCCAACTTACCTAATCATCACTATGATTGTAAAATTACCATATACTCTCATTAGAAACAAACCCTTATATGAGAAAGATGTCTATGAAGATAAGAAAACGTCTCTTGTTATGAAAAAGTAGAAATTATTCCTGAGTTAGAATGTGATGCTAAAAATGTCTAAGTGTGTAGAAAGATTTTTTTGTCATTTTCAATGCGACATTATGAAAAAATAAAGCAATCATTAATTTTAAGATTTGTAGATAAAAAGACTAATTGAAATTGGACATATTTTTAATTAGTATTATCATTAATTACAAAAAATAAATTGTTAAATACTAATTATATTGTAGTTTATATAACCATTAATAAAAATATGGTATAATGTAATTAAATACATATATATTTTTAATCAACTTATTCAGAATTAAAAATTAAAAGGTGGTTTCACTAATTATCAGTGGTATAGCTACAAAATTTTCCCACCTTTGGGTAACGCTACATGTTTGTGCCCAATGTAGCCGCCCATTCTCTCCTTAGTTACGTACGTCATTGCTCTTCACAGATAAAATGAGTAATTGTCATAATGAGGAAAGCTTGCTGTTTCATTAATGCTCATTATAACCAAGTTTGACTGTAGTTTATTCATCATTTTTAGTAATTGTTTAGATTTATAAGTTTACAAACTTCTACAATAATTTTTTAATTTCTTGAGCCATTGAGTCTCTTAATATTATCTTAATTTCTATAAAAATTATAAAGTGTGCCATAGAAAAATATATATATCTTACATTTGAATGAGAGAATAGCAAAAACGATTGAACCTGTCTAAGTTGGATCTCATGGGAATGACAAAAAAATTTTGAGATATGATGTTCCTACATAGTAAACAATAATAGGTATGACTGAAGGTAAGGTGTTTTATTAGTACAATAGCAAGTACAGCACATATCTGTATTACATATAAATAAAAGATTTTGACATACCTTAACAGAAATAATTCGTCAAGAGTTTCTGATGCCTGACTTTCAACTAGTAAGATGCAAGCCAAATTCATAGCCAGTCAGAGAAATACAGTGTTAATTGCAACTATGTACTATATTACAAGAGATGTTTCTCAACTAAAATTTATGCTATCAAAATGTAATCACTGAACTTTGAATTTGTAATTGACACTTCAGTCCATAATTTGAGATAAACATGGAAAATATATTGAATTTAGGCTGAAAATGCAGAGAGAACAAATAAATTTTGAGATATACAGGTTCAACTGTTTATCTCAAACATGCATGAAATTCAATTCAAACATTCAAATTTTTTATAAACTTCAAATAAATGAGAATTAATTTCTGTTACTATACGTTCAGAACAATAATGTATGTAGTTGAACATTGCAGTTGTAGATATACTTTGCTCTACTTCTCCCACTCATATCATTTCAGTAAGATTATCATAGAGCATATTTTATATAATTCAAAGTAAACTCCAATGCTCTGTTCAACAGTAATGGCTTTGAACATATGCAGACATCTTGTTCTTTGAAAACTTTGGATATGGTTTTATTGACAGATGATGATACAATTAAAATTATATAAATAATTCAAAATTTAATGAGTACTTTAGCTTTTAGTATTTAATGCATCTAGTGTATTATGTGTTTTGCATAGTTTCATTAAATGGTCTGTTATAAATAATGTTTTTAAACAGACATTATTTTTAATCTAACTACAGAAAGTATGTAAAACACCAACACAGTTTGTTAGAAATATAAAATTATGTGCTATGATGAAGTGCTCTGCTGAGTGTATTTATACTGTTGTTGTTTTGTGTATTTCTATGTTTACAATTTTAAATTTAAATACTTTGAACACAGAATTGAATTAAATTTAATGGGAAGATGCTTTGAATAATAAAAGTGGAAATGCTTGTTAATTATCAGATTATATATATATATATAATTTTTAATCATACTGTTGATAAAATTCTTTCTTTAGCTATGACATTGAACAGTCAGAAAAATTGATGTCTCAATATGTAATATTTGATGTTGACAGGAGCACTGTTTTTATACTGATCAGATATAAGATATTTATTTTTTAGATAAATATTATTAGGTTAAAGAAAAACATTGAAATTTTGAAAATCTTAATTATATTATAAATTATATTTTATTCAAGGTTTAATAAAATTGAAAATTTAGTAAGGAATGAGATGATAAATTGCTGTTTAGAAATTTCTCAATGATGACTGCTTGAACTTGAGTCAACACAAAGAAAAAGATTTTGAGTATTCATTTAAATCAGCGTTTCTCAAAGTGGGCGATAACGCCCCCTTGTGGGTACTGGAGGCTTTCAGGGGGGCAGTATAAGGCTCAAAGGAAATTAGGGGGCATTAAGAAAATCTAGAGGGGCGGTGGCAGACAAATTCTATCTATAAAAATCTGACTATAATATATATAAAATGCTGACAATCTATATATTTTTTAATTTTTATTGAAGATCACAACCTGAATATTTCTAACACATTGACTTATAGCATGAATGAACTTATTATAATAACATTATTGCATAAATATGCTAAAAATGAAAGTTCAAGAATGTCTACAAGAATTTTGGTTGCAGAAGCAAATCTCTCAACTGTACCCTGAGTTATGGTCAGTTGTTCAACGATTTCTGATTAGCATTCCCATCGTCGTATTTGTGTGAACGTGGATTTAGTGCTGTAGCAACGTTGCTAACTAAAAACAGAAATCGGCTGCAAGTTACTGAACGCGGCGACTTACGGCTGATTTTAAGTGAATTCGACCCTGATATTAACAAACTGGTCGAAATACATCAGATTCATCCTTCACATTAGATAGGTTTTAAATTCAAAGCCTTCTTTTAATGTTAATAAAAATACTTCTAAATATGATTAAGTATGAGTTTTATTTCCTCTCATTGAAACATTCTTTGATCTCAGAAATAGGATATAGATCACATCCTATCTATCCTAGATCCTGTTTTTAAGATACGCAACAGATGGTAATGTAAAAAAGCAAGTTAAAAGATATGGGGGCACTAGGAATTTTTTTAATCTCAAAGTGGGCGGGGTCAAAATAAGTTTGAGAACCAGTGATTTAAATCATAGTAAACACCATCTGTCTATACCTGTGATGAAAATAAAGATATATTTTTCTCTAGTATTCTAAATTTTAGAATTTTTAAAAATTTACATTGTAATTAATAATCATTCAGTTTTCAGATTGAATCACAACATGCACATGGTCTTCTTAACCTATTGCATGTTGAATATTTTTCTGTCGCATTGCTCCATGTTGAATTTTTTTGATGTTAAGCCTAATGCAATCATACATTTTAGGAAAAAAAAAATAATTGTGGCTATTGTATCATTCCAAATTATTTTATATTTTGCACACACAAAATAGACATATTAATAAATGTAAAAACAAAAAATTTTAGAAGTTAATTGTTATATGATAAATTTCAAAAGCAAGGAACAATGCATAGTGGAACAGAACATTGTTCACACTGGTAACGTGATTCTACTCGCTTCTTATTTGCTGAACATACTTTACAAACTGTGATTGAATATTTTTTTTTCTGTTGATGGTATGTGGCTAGGTAAATGCTGTTCGGATAAATGCAATGGATTTTCATGTGACAGTAGACCACGACTGGGTACATGTCTGCTTGTGTGAAACTTTTCCATAATTTCTCTGTTAACAGCCGTAAGAAAATCAAGAAATGACATCTGTTTTTTTGTTAGTTGTTGATACAAAACACTGTGCAATATCCAACATATGAAAAAACACTATACCATTTCACAATTTTTCTCATGCATGGATAATTGTTTATCACTCCGTCACACAGATCAATTCCACCTATTTTATGATTATAGTCTAGAACACAATTTGGCTTCATTATTATCTGCTGGTCTATTATGTTTACCAGAATCTGAGAATTCATTATCACTCTATACTTAGCATCAACACTTCCTTCTTATCTTTCCAACAAAATGCAGACAAATGATCTTTTTGACATGTCATAAATTCACCTTCCTTCTTCAATTTATGATTAGGAAAATTGCATGGCATTTCAAAGCAATTTTTGTTCACAGTTCCACATACATATGTTTATTCATCGAGAAGTGTTTTAGCTAATGTCGGCGAGTTGAAAAATCTGTCTGAAAATCCTTGTAATTTTTACCGAGCAACTGTTCTAATAATGTAAGAACAACTTTCTCACCTTGCCCACCTTCAAAATTGCCATATTCTGTTGTAGCCCTTGTGTAAACTAAAAAATCCCAAACATATCCTGTTCGTGACTCGCAAATTTTGAAGCTTTTTACATCAAAACAAGCACACTTGCTAGATATATACTGCCTAAATCCCAGTCTACCTTTCCATAACATACAACTTTCATCTACACACTTATTTTCATCTGGGATGTAAGAATATTTGAATCTGTGGCGAAAATGATCGATAACACTGCATAATTTATGCAATTTATCACCACCTCCTAATGCTTGATCATTGTCTGTAAAATGCAAACATGACAATAAAAGCAGAAATTGGTTGCTTGATATCACACTCGGAAAAAATGGTGTAGAAAAAAACATCTACAGTTGTAAAATACATACTTAGGTGAGGTTTTCTAATAATACTTGTAATCATAATAAGACCTAAAAATTTTCTAATTTTTGGATTTGTTGTAGGTTTCCAGTGTTTTATGCAACATGCAACTGTTTTTATGTAAATTGTCACATTTCATCAAAGTATCATCATACCTGTTTGTTTCTTCAACAATCTTGTCTACAACTTCATTATCAAAAAATACATTGAAGCAGTCAAATGGTATAGCATCACTTTGTAACTTACATTGAATTACTGCTTGTCCCGTGAAACTGTTAACTTGACGGCTTGTAAAGTTTGTACAGATCCAACCGTCATTATTACTAAAACGTGGACGTTTTGCACTACTATTTCTGCAAGCATATTTGCAAGGTCGGTTTCTGTATCCACTTGTACTTGGTTTTTGATGATCATTATTACTACCACCATTACTCAAATTCTCACTTTGAACAATTTCATCATTACTATCTGATAATTCAGAATCATCGGAACCTAAATTAAACAAATACTCAATCATTTCTGATTTATTCAGAGCACTATTTCTTCCAGCCATTGCCATGTCAAACAGAGTCTAACTAATGGCCTATTTTCCTTTGTTATTTCTTCTGAACATCTAATCCTATTATTGTGTTTTGTAATATCCTGCTGTGCAAAAACTAGATAATAACGATTCTTGTGATATGAGTCACTAATTTTGGAATTCCATACAAGTAGCGACATCTAATGTTAAAAAAATGTTCCTAAGCAGAAACGAGATATCTCAGGTCTACCAGTCAAGGTCATAAGGTTATGGCCCAAGATATTTCAGGAATAACACGGGACAGGTTAAAAGAATGCTACTGTTTTAAATTACTGTAATTATTTTAATTGATTGTTCCAATACTGGTTTTTGAGGTTTTTTACAAGAACCTAAAGTTTTTAGCTTTTTTTCAGTAACTTATCACCCAAAGGAACTCTTATTGATATAAGCTTTATTAATGGAAATGCATTTCATGTCTTTAAGGGGGTCATTAAGACCTGAAATGCATTTCCATTAATAAAGCTTATGTCAATAAGAATTCGTTGTGTGATAAGTTACTGAAAAAAAGCCAAAAACAGGTTTTTTAAAAATAAACTCTGTAATTACGCTAATTATCTGAGAACATTGTAATGTACGTACATTGAAACATTGGAAAACTGCCCAAGTTTCATGTTTGCCCACTACATCTTCACACTGCATGTACTTCACTTTGCACAGCATGCATCTGAATGATACTCAGCATACTGAATAATTCTTCTTACATTTACCATGATGTGTCCATCATCACTCCTCCTGTGTCAGCCACAATTCTGTGGCTCCTGCAGATTACTCACATTGTATGATGATGAGTGATTTTAACTTTGCAAACTGCAGAACACAAAATGACATCAATGTATCTCAATAACTGGGTTTTGTAAAAATATATCACTCGTAAAACCAACACCAGCATATAACAAGAAAAGAAAAATTTACGAATGTTTTCATCTATGTGAAATAGACATCCTCAGGTATATTGATATTGTATATACCTGAGGATGTCTATTTCACATAGATGAAAACATTCGTAAATTTTTCTTTTCTTGTTATATGCTGGTGTTGGTTTTACGAGTGATATATTTTTACAAAATGACTTCTCTACGGGAAGTCACTATTTTCATTTACAGTGCTTCCTAAAGGTGATAGAGTCATAGACAGTAAGACATTTGAATGAAGATGGAAGATGAAACTCAGACTATGGATTGGTATACATTACATACTTCTTGGATAATAATTAACAAAATCACAATAATTTAAAATAGTAGCATTCTTTTTGAAAGACCAAGTATAGTAATAGTCTTCCCAGAATGTAGCATTTGAAACTACTTTTTATTTATAAGTAGGATATTTGGAAAGCTAGATATTGAATTTTGATAAAGATCATAAATATAAAGTATAAATTATAGATTAACATTATTGCATTATTATTCGATTTTGGCAGTGATCCATACTTTTTCATAAACTTATGCAATATTTATCTGTTTATCCATTTATAATAATAATAATCTATTGTTTTCAGACTGAGTTTCTGATTGTCAATGGTTAATTAGCATTACAATGTCGAATAAATCAGCTGATGAAGGAAAATCTGGGCATAAGCAAAATAACGAAATCTGCGAATTAGGTACAGAACTACCATCAGGAATTGAGAAAACAGGTATAGTATTTAAGTTTCTCACTAAATTTTTATACTGAATGAAATTTACTTTTTATTGCTCTCTTAAAATAGATGTGAAAGAAGTACAAATAAATGATGAATCAGAAAATTTACCTGTTGAAAATGAAGAGGTATTATTTTGTTTTGATAATACATTTTTAAATAGTGTAAATCTTGTTGAAATTCTTAAAACAATTAAAATTTAATGTTTTTGTCATATAAAAACTATCCGCTTGTTCAAATCAAGATACAAATTATATGTTATGATTTGTATATAATTAAATCTTTACCAACAAGCATAAACTTTCTTTATAACTAGTACTTTCAGACTTTTTAAAAAGCCATCTTTGTGCTTTGTATTTATCTATGCAAAAATTAATTTAACAAATTAAAATGAGTTCCATAAATTAACTTATGTATATAAATAATGTGTAAAATTTTTATGTTTTGAATTATTTTTGTACAGATTAATGTAAAAACCCAAAGATGGCTTTTAAAAAGGCTGAAAGTATTAAATAGTAAAAAAATTTATGTAGGCTAGTAAAGACTTAATTACATAGAAATATTCTCTTTCGCATTATAACATAGCATATGTTTAAAGCAAATATAAATTTGTATAATTTAAATTTTCAACCATTCCATCTGTAAAGTGTGTAATGAATTTATAACAGTTATATTTTATTGTGACTTGAAATGACATGTTTAAAATGTTATCAGTTGAAATTATAAAGATTTGTATATTCCAGAAGATGGATATTTCTATTCAAAGTATGTAGGGTTTTAAAATTTTACAAGCTCTAATTACTTTAATTTATAATTTTCTTTATATGAAACAGAGATAATCTCTTACTTTTAATTTTGATTTTCTTTATTAAAACAGTAAGTAGTATTATAAACACTATGAAAATAATAATACAAAAATATAAAACAGCATAATCTTCTGTTGAACACTCAGAATATATACATGTATTTTTAATGACTGAAATGTCTTTGATCTGAAGGTTAGGCAATAATTAATTTTAATTTTTCATTACGATAAACTTTTTGTAAAATATTTTTGTATAATAGTTTTTCTCAATTTAAAACATCATTGCATCTATTCTCTGCATAAGTGCTTAAATCCTGTTTCATTTAAAAATAATTTCTCTTTTAACTTTATTAATGTTAAAAATGCCATACCCAAACTCTCTATCTTTTCCCAGCTCTGACTCAATCCTATCTGTATTTTACAAAAATTTAATATCTGTCACTGCTACTGTTTGTTCTCACCTCTTCTCCTTGTTATTACAAAATAATTATGTACCCTCTCAATGGCAGTTTTCCTATCTAATAACACTATCAAAAAAGAAACTGATGTATTTTGTTTAATATCCATTTCCTCAGCCATACTGGAAATTTTGAGTTATGCATTTATCGTAAACTTATTTGCCTTCTGATAAGCACAAAATTACATCTGGTACATTACAGAATTCCTAAACATTCCATTGTTACTAATCTTATTGACATACACTTTGCCATCTTGGATAATTTAGAAAGGACACAGTATTTTATGACATAGGCATTTAAAAAGTAACAACAAATTAAACATTTTTACATATATAATTCAATTAAAGATACAAATGATATGCCATTTTTCTACATAATCATTCTCTTTTTCAATCTCACACCATTCTCACATCTCACACCATTGCATCAACTTTATTCCATCAGAAAGAAATGCTTTCAGTTGTTCATTTAGCCAGGAATGCATTGCTTCTATAATCTTGTCAGCATTTACAAATGTTATCTTCTAAAAGCATCCTACAAGGGTCCAAACACAAAATAGGCAGAATAAGTGAGGCCAAGGCTATATGGGGAATGCTGTAAGATCTCAATCTCAAAATGGTGTCAAGAGCTGCAACAACCATATGAAGGTTGCATTATCATGAAGAAGAATGCCATTAGAAAATGTTTGTGACAATAATAGGTGCAAATCTGATATAGACATTCAATTTCCTAGTCAAAACTTCTAAGGAAGTGCATCTGTTTTCATGAATAATAGCATCGACATAACCCTCCTTCTCATAAGTGATGGCCATGCTGGAAAACTGGAGTGTTTCTCACATATTTTTAAACATATTTGCCCACTTGTACACTCTTCTCTCACCAATGCAGGTACCTCCATATTGTTATATCATTCTTCTGTGAATTTCATGAAGTTTCACACCTTCAACCACAAAAATCTGATGATTGCTCACTACTCCTCCATGGTGCAAACAGCTAAGAGTGCTGCCATTTCATATATGCTTCCCCTTCAATATTAAGCACAAGGCAGTGTCAATACATTCTCTAAGAACATATCTTTTCTGAGCAGGAGTTGGAAATGCCCACGTGTTGATCATATGGAAAGCAAAACCAAATATCCCACAGGTGTTAGAAACTTTTAACAATAATCTTTTTGTCTAATGTCTGACTTTAAATCTAGAATATGTAGCAACACAACAGCTCATTATCTAGACAGATATTACAGTCCAAAATGGGTTTGTTAACACAGATATTTTATAAACTTGATTATCACTGATTATTCATACCATCAAAGTCATATGACTCTTTACTTATAAAATAGTGGTATTCAGAACTTTAATCAGAAGAACACACTCCCACTGCTTGGATATCACAAGTATCATAACCAAGAATATACATTTATAAAGAGTAGTTACAACACATGGTTACATTAAAAAAAACTGATAAGAACCTAGCTCTTAGAATAGAAGACCAATTTAGGAACCATCCACACTCAAAGAACACAACACACAATCACTGGCTACATTAAATAGACAGATAATTACAGACAATAAATATATACAATCATAGATTCTCAGCCAGTTACAAACAAATAGCTAAATATTTGGACACTAAACATTGCTTCCTCAGAAACCCCATAGTATATAAATTACTACTACAAAATGACATTAAAAAGTGAATACATTAACTATAAAGACTGATTCCATTTCCAGTGCCTAGAATAGCCCTCAAGAAAAGGGGAAGCTTTATACCAAAAGAAAATACAAATTATTAAGGCATGATCTGTACTTAATTATAATACATTCAATTTATATTCAATAATAATATTTTGATATCTATAAGTCACACTTTGTATTTTAAAAGTATATATATCCGTATGTTATGAATATTTTAAACTTAAACAGTAATGCTGTAGAACATATTTAAACATTCAGTTGTGGAATTTCAGAACATTGTGTTATTTGAATGCTTCAGGTATTTCATACATCTGCTTCAGTAAACCTGAAGCAGATGTATGAAATAACCAAAAACATTTGTTCATTTACATCTTAAATAAATCTCTTGCTGGAAAGGTATTGATTTGATGTTACTAGTTCCAGCTTTGTTGATTTGATAAAGAATATATAATTTATTAATTACCAAATTATAACATATTTGTGAAGTCTGGTTCAGAAAAATAAAATGTAATATTGCATTACATCAAAATTTTACCAAGTCATTACACAGTGTCAATATATGATATTTTTTCCTTCATATATTTTGGAAAATATAGTTTTGAAAATGTGTCTAAGGGAGTTTCAAAATAACACTATCACTTTACTAAACTCTATTAATTCATATTTAAATTATAGTAAATTATTTAATTTATAAATTTTATCATAATTGGGTTTTATTTCTTCAACGGTTTAATGATATTTATTCGTTTGTTTTGTATAGAATCATACAAGGAAAAAAATCATCTCAGAAAATTTATGTAATCCCCACATAATTAATGATAAAGCCAATTTTAGTAAAACTGGAGAAGATGCAACAGATCAACACGGGTCACTGAATTCACCCGATTTGAACAATTTAAAAATGGTATTGAAGAAAAGAGCTTTTTCTTTACCTGAAGATATCAGTTTAGAAAAATTAGATTGTTGTGATTTTTCATATCCCATTGCTAAAAGGACTAAACAACAAATATCTTGCAAAGTTAATGATGTTAACAGTGAGAATATTCCACCAGAAACAGCCCATCAGAAAAAGACAAGTTTACAGAGAGCCTCCGAAATGCTTCACAGGAATAATTTGATGCAAGTAACTTTAAGAACCATTGCCTTGATTAAAAGAAATCAACAGTTGCAAAAAGAACTTGACAAATTAAAAGTGGAAGTTGCACAGTTTTTGCAGTCTGTTGTGTCCAATCCAGAAAATAATTTCTCACAGAGAAAAGAAAATCAGTGATATCAATAAGGTATTTAAAATTATTACTAAGTAAAGAATTTCAATGTGTATAAATAAACATTGTAAAAACAAAAATTGATTTTGTGCACATCAGAAATAACATATCTTTCCTTTAATGCTTGTGAAATTCAAAGTATATCTGTTTTAGTTTAAAATTGTTTTGATTCTGGGAAATGTCTCAAAAAATGACTTTTTGAAACAGTTTTTAAGATGTCAAATAAGTTTATTTAACTTAAAACACTTTAAAATATTAATGTTTGTCAGAGATTAACAATTAACTTCTGATGAAGGATATTAAAGACTTGTTAGGAAGGTTGTTATATTTTTAAAGTTTGTATCCTCAATCATACAGCATATAATAAATAATGGTTTTTCCACAAGGTTAAATAAAAACTTTATCTCAAATGTTTGTTGTACCATTGAGGATGCACACCTAAAAATGTACATTTAGTTTAAACAAATTTGTTTGACATCTTAAACTGTATTTCAGAATGATAGTATAATTGAATTACAGTTTACAATATAGGAAAAAAGTATTAAATTTTTTAAACATATTTTATGTCCTGTCCAAGCTGTATCATTGTAAATCTTAATCACTTGTAATATTGATGTATTTAAATTAGGATATAATTTAAGTGATTATTGATATAATCCTGTCTCAAATAATAGATTTGATTAAATCTAATAATGTTAAGCAATAGAATAAGGCCCAAAGTTAGTATAGTTAATTGACAATAATCTCTACTGTAGCAATATTTAGCAATTTTTTTATTAAGTTTTAATAATAATAATTAATAATAATAATATGCGTATAAGAATAATTGTTATGGTTGAAATATTTTGAACTTTTTTACATTGGTCACTTAATTTTTCTTACACTTCAAAGAAAAAAGTAAAAAAATACAGAAATTTTTGTGTAGTTATAATATAAAAAAGTGTTGCATACATGATAAGAAGTTTGCTGTTGAAAGTGCTTCTCATTTTTAATAAACAATGTGCCGCACATTCCGTTTTTATAGATATATCTTGCATTCAGTTACAATGATAAAAAAGAAGTAATTCTTTATTTTTATATAATTTTAAATAAAATAAATGAAATTTTTTAACAAGTCACTACAATATAACAACAACTCACTCACTTTCATAAATTGCCGCTTACTTTACATAAAAATGTTCTTCATTTATTAACCGAATCTTTGCAATTTATTTTGCAAATTATGTAGGTTATTGTTGTATTCTTGTATTAGTTATCTGGAAAGTCTTTGCCGCGTTTTATTTCATATCATTTCATAACAATTATTGTGATTTAAATCACACAAAAATTATTTAACGGTTTCATTTAATATTGTTTTGTAAAATTAATTTTAAGTGTGTGTAACAAGTAATTATGCGTGACCAAAAAAAATGAAAAATTTTAAAATTTAACATTATAAAAAGTTTTAAGAAATAAATTAATGCTGCCTGAAAGATTTTAAAAGAAAGAGGAAAATATATTTTTGATTGAAGTTAATTAAAAATTTAAGACACATTGAAAACATCAGCATGAGCTCTCCAAACATCTCAGTACTATGTAAAAAAAAAAAAACGTGATATGAACAAAGACACTAGCTGGACATATCTCTTTTCTTTAGTCTTTCCATATCTGTCATAGATTTTGCTTGGCTCACTTTATGCGAGACAAATAGGAATGGAGTGGGATATATCCAGATCAAATTTCCTGTGAAAATTTCTGCAGATCCAATCTGAACTGGTCTGATGATTAAACTGGTATTCAAACATTTCAAACAAATGGTCTGGAAAGTTGTTCTACTTTTTTTTTTTTTTCAAGAAAATATATTCTGAGGCATGCAATGAGCCATATTTAAAAATATTATAAGCTTTTATAATTTGGCTTTGTTTTTATTATCTGTAACAAACTAATGATTGCTAGACATAAATGGATATATAATTAAATAAAGCAATTTATTTACATCAGGTTTTTTCTTTAATAGATTATAATGCTGTTTTTTAATTTGTGAAAAATCTTACTATAGTCAATACTATTTGAGCAAATTCAATGTCTGATTAATTAATAAAAAATGTATTAAAGCTTAATTTTTATTACAAAAGTGATTTAATTCCAAACAATCATTTATCAGTATAATTTTCAATAGTTAATTAATGTTTCTTCTTTACTAAATTTCACAAATTTTACTGATGATTGAGCAATAATCTGACAAATTTCATTTGAAGAAACGAAATGTTAAGTAATGGAAGTGACATTCTTATAGAGCAATTTTTTCTTCTCTAAAACAGCTTGGAAGTAAAACACTTAAATTTTCATGATTAGTGTATTCACATATATGAATTCAGGAAAGTTTATTTCTGTATTTAAACAGATATATATCTATACATTATGTATGTATCTTTAAAATTACTGTGAACAATCGCAGATGCTATTAATTTAATTCTTTATCTTGGAAATAGTGTTTACATTGCATTGATTACAAAATAACAGTAAAAATTTATATTTGTGTAAACATTTGTGATTCTAGCTTAAATTAAAAAGTCAATAATAGAAAATTAATTTTAACTTCTTTATTAATTTGTTATTACTACTAGGTGCATATACACACACTTGGCAATTTTATCATCAACTTTTATTCGGAAATTTCTTATTTGCCGAGATGCGTTTCGGGCCTTAGCCCCTCTTCGGTCGGATTAACGTCAAATGCTCTTCAAAAGACAATAATATTGCTTAATTAACCATTTAAAAATTGTTGCATTTGACGTTAATTCGACCGAAGAGGGGCTAAGGCCCGAAACACATCTCGGCAAATAAGAAATTTCCGAATAAAAGTTGATGATAAAATTGCCAAGTGTGTGTATATGCACCTAGTAGTGATAACGAATTAATCAAAGAAAAAAAGACACAGTTTTGAATCAATATATTATGTATAAATGATGACAATAAAACACAAAACTTTACAATAAATACAATTACAGAAATATCAAAACAGAGCAAAATTAAGTTAACTGGTAATTTATATTGAACTCTCCAGCAAACTATAATTTTGAGCCTTCCTTTCTTAAAATCTTATTTATATAAGTAACTATATTTAGACTTTCTAGAATCTTTTTTTTTTTCTTGTTTTCCATATTTTTCTCATATGCAATACTAAAACTTTCCACAGTTTCAGTGCTTTATAAAGGTTAAAATATTGCTTCATTATAGTAATTTGCAATAGAATCTAAACAGTTTTGAGTCTAAAGACACTGAAATTCTATTACATTTTGCCAATAAAATTTGTATTTGGGTTAAAGTTTTTACCACTTTAAACTCTTCCATTGGGGCCGGCTCGACAGGTGATGTCTCAGGCAGCAAGAGCAGTCAAAATCATTTAAGAAGAAAAATAATAAGTCAAATACAATAAAGTACATTTATGGGACTTTAAGGTTGTTTAAATAGTTCATATGAGATTACCAGTGAAGAGTTCTTCTGTCAACAATCGTTCCAGAAGCGAGAGGAGAAAAAATCAGTTTTGCCTCGGGTGCAAGTTACCATCAAGTCGGCACAGTCTTTCATTATCATTATATCTACTTGATCATTTTCCATTTATATCTCAATCTGTTTTCCATTTTCAATTGGCACGCTATGTTTCCAACTGCTTTTTCTAGTATAGTGGGTGATCGGTTAACGAGCATAATTTGTTCAAAGACAAATGTTTGCCACCCGAATTGTTTATTAACCGATTATCGATTTGCCATAGATTTTTATGGGAATTTGATTAATTTGTTCTGGAGACCCCAAAAAATATATAAATAATTATGCAATTTCTTACTAGGTTTATTTACATGTAATAACAAACTAAAAGCGCACTCTCCATTTTTCAATGGATGGCACATCTTTGTTTCTGAGATGTGATTTTCACTACTACTTTATCTGCTTGGGTCTTTTTAAATAAATTATATCTTAGCTAAGAAAGATGAAATAATTATATTTTTCTTAGCTAAGATTGTATCTACTGTAGACACTTTAAAGTCATACTGCCTAGGAACATCAGACATCATCTACCTTGGCTATTATTTCTTGCTTAGTTTATGCAGTGAACACAGTTCTTGACGCTTTACTCATTTTAGGCTCTATAATACCAGTTTTTTAAAATGAAAAGTTTAGAAAAGCACTTAAAAAATTCAGAGAACAGAAATCAACTAGTGCAAAAAATAGGTTATGTATACAACTGTGAAAGTCTCATTCCATAAACCATTCATAGATTCCAGTGAAATATAGTTTTATAATTCTTAAACGCAGTGTCCCTTGTGTTTGTTCTGTGAAGTGTTCATTATCCAAACATAAAAATCTTTTGCAAAAAGTGTTCGTTAACCAATCACCCACTGTATTTGTTTCTTAATTTTTGTATATTTTATTGGAATTCACTACTAGAGATCTGCCTTTTTATTGTTCTAAGTATTCCTTATCATTACACAATCACTAGAATGTCTTGGGATTAAAATTAGGTATTTCTTTTTCTTTTATTAACCCTATGTTATGCTGAAAAATTAGCTAAGTTTTATATCAAAATCAATTCAGTGATAAAGGATCATTTTGAATGTTTTTAATAGTTTTATCAATTACTAACTTTTAAAATAATAAAAAAAAAAACTTTGAAGTTTAATTGTTAATTTAAATTTTTTATTAAATAACTTTATCAATAACTCTATGCAAGATATGAAATAAATTGAATATATAAATAGGAATAAATAAATGAATATTAAAATTATTTCAGATAAAAATAATTTTGATGTTCATCACTTTTTATTTGTTCTCATTTACCTATTTTAAATTAGTGTAAAAAAGTTTATAACTTAATCACACTGCCTAGAGACTTTTATTCACAGACATGAACCAATACAATTTATATAGGTTTCATAATAAATCTTGTAAATTTCTACAATAAAATTTTTTACTTTCAAAATTCCGACATATTTTCTACAACTTACGACAAACTTAAGTTTAAAATTACATCTTACGACAAAGAAGTCTGTCTGAAAGTAGTATGAAATCTCATTTCTGAGTCATTTGTTGGAGAAAACAATTTTTAACAAACAAATGAAGATGAGATTTGATCTCTTGAATCTTTAGCGTCGAATCGTGCAAAAGAAAAGACCTCTCTGTTGTAAGGAGTAATTTTAGACGTAAATCTTCCCGAATAATTGTAAAAGTAAAGCGATATTTCAGACTTTTCATAAATAACTTTCTAAGATTTTTAAATATTTATTGTACAAATAATAATCAGCCCAGAGATTTCAGTCTGCACCAAATTATAATTACTATTGTTGTCGTTATTTTAAAATATAAAAATTTTTGGCTTATATTTGTTAACGTAATAAATATTTACCCTAGGAATAACGAGATTGTTTTTAATCGGTTTAATGGTGGTGAGAATAAAATAAGAATTTACGTTATTAATTTTTAAGCAGAAATATTTTTCCACGTATTTAAAACTATATATTTATTTTGCGGAAGTTTATTATATATATACACACATATACATATATAAATATACATACTGTACATATTAAGAACGCTACGTTTTTATGTTCCGAAAAGGTTTGATGCTGTAATATTTTGTTATGATAAAGAAAGAAATTACAATCCTACTAAAATATACATTAAAAAATATTAATATAATGCCACTTCTTATCATCAAAAGTTTCTTTTTTTGTCTGTTGTTAATGATGATGAATTATTTAACAATATTTATTATATTTTGTTTTTTTAAGACATTTGAAGAGGTTAATAATTTATATTTTTTCTATTTGTTCTAATATATTAAAAGTAAACGAGAATTATTGAATTTTCTTTTAAGATTGTATTGTTTTTGGTGCTTTAAATTGGGTGTTCCCAACCAGTTGCTAGCATCCCCCTTCTCGAGAAACTAGGGCGGTGCCCAGGCACAGGGCGTAGACGCTGGGGGTGCAGAAATGACCTGTACCAAGTTTTGGGGCATAGTTACAGATGCTCGCACTGGGCGCATAAAAGGCTAGTTACGGCGCTGGTCAGCAGACAAATTTATTTTTATTGTACCTTTAAATTTGAAGAAAGTAAAATATGGTTTTGAATTTCTTGCTAGTTCAAGTGGTTGGCAAATCGAATCTAGTTTCGAAAGGGGTCGACGAGAAAAAAAGGATGGGAACCCTTGCGTTAAATTATCTATTTAACAGAAATAATATCGACGAAAATATTTTTTGTATACATTTTTGCATGAAAGTATTTTATTCAATTATAATAATTTTAAATCCACTCCTGTTTGTTTCTAGTTTCCTATTCTAGAATTTCTAGTAGTTCCTACGGATAACCGTAGGAAACTGGAAATTCTAATTAACTAGAAATTGTTTTAAATTTTATTTGTCGGATTGAAGGTTGAACTTTTGGTAGTGCAAAGTAGATTATCTTTTAAAAAAGAATGCGCAAAATGTAATGTAAATACTTTTCATTATTTAACATTAATCTGCAAGAAATTTTAATTTGTTAAAGCAGGATTATACAGTTATAACAGAAGCCGATAGCTCTATATCGAATAAATGCAAAAAACTCTGTTCATTGACCTACACTTTGGAACCAAAATTCCACAAGTGTAAATAAATAAATGAGTGTGTAAAATATTCATGGTTTTCCTAAATAATTTGCTTACAGACGTATTAAAAGCACCTGTAAAATGCAAATACAGAAGCTGTTAGATTTTAACTCACAGATTGCAACACGCTTGATCCTAGCGTTCCATTTCTGTTTTAACTGTAAGCAATCTTGTATGCTATATTACTGAATTAAATTACAATGTAAAATAATATTTACTGTAATTTAAATCAAAAGTCAAGTTTGCAAATAAATTTGATAATTCTTTGCAGCTTGTTTTAAGGGCATTTTTGGCCATAGGCAAGCCCCATATGTATTAGCAGTTTGAAAAAATGCAATAAATGTTTAAGTAGATTTCTATTCAAATAGAGCACTTAGATGAAAGTTGACTTAAAAATATTTCTTTTCGTGCCTTTTTTTAAATTAGTAAAACTTGAAAATGTTTCTGTATCTCTATGTATACTTTGCAACTTTTTTTGTATATTAATTATATAAATTGTTTCTGTTAATCTTGATTTCTTACAATGTAATATGGTATGTGTGTGAGCATTTATTCAATTAATGGTGAAGCAATAAATTGTTAATAAATATTATTTGTCATAATTAAATTGAGTTGTCTTTATTTAATTCAAAAAAAATTTCCTTTCAGCATTTAGGAAAGAGTTTTTATTAATTTAATAAATGTTTTCCATAAATTGCATTGGCTCCCCTTGATCGTATCTTCCATTAAAATCAGATAAACACAATCGTTATACTCAAAGTAAGATTCAAACTTACATGCTTGTGAACTATAAGTAATGCATTAATACATTTGTAAGGCATTATTAATAGAGTATTGAACATATGGAATAAGTCACCCAAAATGAAGCAACCAAAATGTGGCTCCAACAAATCCAGGTGAAATCACCTATAAACATTTCTGAGTATCCAATCCAAACTTGAACCTAGGTTTCTCAGTACAGCAGGCAACATATCTTTATCATATCAGTTGGTTAGCCAAGGCAGTAAGTGTTGGCTTACCAGTTTGATTAAGGAACCTAAGAAATTTTTCATAAACAGCCCATTCCAGATACATTGGACCTTACTTTTCATTTGCCTTCATTGTTGGTCCAGCTGAATCTGTCTCAAGCATGGAAAAGAGAGGACCTTTTCTCCATGGCATCTGGAACATAGAACCACAGGACGGAACTTTAGCATATCCATTCATTGAGTACAGATTACTCTTTACATAAGCAATAAATTTATATTATTAAGTGATTATGGGGTGCAGTATCAATCTACCATAGTGAAGATCCAAGTTCAAAGCTGATTGATATTGTTGAGATAAGGAAATTGACTCGTCATAGGTTACCCTCTCTGTCAGTTTCCCAGGTTGCTTGAAAGTCATTGTAAATCAGGCTCAGTCACAAAAAATTAATCTTTAAATTAAGTGAACAGTTACAAATGGGCATCCTGTGTTTCAGATGCACAAACCATTTCAAACATTAGCCGAATCTGCAGTCCAATCACGTCTCGTCACATTTCTATTTGTTCACGATGAGATGAAAACAAGAAGAGAACAAAATGCATGACATGGACCACAGACCTTCCTAATTTATTGTAGATAATATAAATTAAGACATTTTTCATTTTTGCTCACCTGTTATAGTTGATCCTATTGCAAGTCAGACAACTAAAAGGTTAAATCTTGATTAGCAATAGAGCAATACACTAACATCTGGAATTGACAAATAAAGAAATAAGATTAAAACACTCATAATGATAATTCGGATTAATGAAAAGTTAAGATTAATGGAAGTATAAAAGTAAGGAGATGATGCATATGCCTTGAGGCCTTTTTTTACTGTTGTAAGATACTTTACAACAGCAAATGGAGGTTAGAATTGTTAAGTCAAACGGGATCACAAAGAATGGGCAACAATGCTCAACAATGGACATTATTTCAGTTAGGGAAATAATAGAAGCCATTTGGATTAACGCGACCGTACTGTATCTATGTCTACAGTAGCAATGTCTATCTTGGACTTAAGAGCTTTTGCTCAATTTTAACACAAGTTCCCTTCAAGAAGTGCAATGCAATAAGAACTGTAGACAAAGTGGCCATTTGCTTATTTAATTAATATATCTTGTACAGTGATTCGTTAAAATCTTGCCACGTGAAATACGAACGCCATTTTTTGGACCAGCTGCATGAAGTTTGTCGTAGATTAGCGTTGTGGATGTGTTCGATAACACAAATATCGAAATTTATTGATCGACTGGTGTTTTACAGATCAGGTTTTAGTTTAGACCAGTCGGTTTTGGACTTCGGAGAATCATGGTGTCAAGGATAATTCAATATGTGAATTCGAATTTATAATGACAAATGCTGGAATACATTGGAATCTTCACAACCTTGTCTAGAGTCAATTATACAATTAAACTATTAATGTAATATAGTAAATGTAAGTTAGTTTTTATGTTAATTACGATGCTAACCACACCCTTTTGTAATATTCTTCAATGCAAATAAAATTAATTAATTTTTAAAATATATTACTTGTAAATCTTATTAAATATAACATTCCATAACAAACATAAAAGCTTTTAATGAACGGTACTACGATCTAAAAATGGCGCCTGTGTATGCAGATGGCCAAACTCTGTGGCACGATTACTAGAATATAAGATTGAAGAACGTCCATAAGTAGTGTCGAAAAAGCGTTTAGAGAAAAACTATGCCATCAGGGCGGCACTGCCAGCAAGACAGGCCACGTTGGTTACTGCTATAGCAGGCTTGTTAAGTAAAGGATCGCATGAGTGTAGTGATAGTGGACAGAGATTAACACCCACACGGATTTACGGTAATATTCATGTTTAGTAAAACAATCATGTTTACAATAGATATATATAACCGAGATAGTGACGGTAATCGTAGGGTTACCCTCTTTCTCGGACGACTGTCCTGTAAATTTCCTAAAATGTGTTTTTATTCCCTTTTGGAGAGGATGCAACTGTGTCCGTACGGTCCCAGCCCCACCTCGTTCGAAGAAGCGTTTGCCTTTTCGCTTTTGACCCGATTTTGGGTGACACCAAAAACTTCTATCAGTGTTGCTCCTCTCTCCCCCACGAGACCAATAAAAATACTAGAAAAAGGTCTAAATTGTAATTAAATAATTAATAACAAAAACATCTGAGATGTACAAAAAAAATTATGCCAAGTAAAAATTTATGACAATTTATACGATGGTCAAAATTTTTCTTAGTACTTTTCCTTTGGGGGAATCGAAAATCGGCAACTTTTGCCTGTATATGTAGTCAGTCAGTGAGTTTTATACTTGGCGGGGAGTCACTGCCGTGACTCCTGATATCTTTCAGAAGAAACCATTGAGTTTATTACTGACTCAGTGCATCTTTTTAAAACTATTCGTAGCTGTCTTAAGCAATACGATAACCATCACTGATAAAATAAAAAATAAATGCAATTATATAAAAGGTAATAAATTAAACGAAAACTCAGTGGCGTAGCGAGATGGGTGCAAGGGGGTGTATCATGCACCGGGCGCCACTCGCAGAGGGGTGCTCAAATGGTCTCCAAGACAAACTATATGTGTTTCTGGAGGGGGAGAGGGGCGCCAATAAAGTGTCGGGCGCCAGTTATGTTCGCTACGCCACTGCGTAAACTATAATTTCTTTTATAATTTTAAAAATAAATTACGGGCAAGAATTACTCGCCCAGCCACTGTCAACCAAACAAGTTGACGTGTAGATAGATTTCTTAAAATGCAAATAATATGGACTAATACTGAATTTGCGCAATATACTTGCACTCACTATAGTAGAGACTCGTAATAAAGACGTACAGTACAATGAAAAAAACCAACCTCTGAAACTGCGTGAATATATTATTCGGTATAATTTGTTTGTAATGGCAATGCGACGTCCGAGTGGTAACCTCGGTCCGTGGCACTATTATATATACAGTGTATATATATATATATATATATATATATATAATTACTACCAGCCAAAAATTCAAATATCTGATTGATTGTCCATTCAGTTAATGTGATTCAGATGGGCCTGAGAAAAGCCCTCTTAGTACTCACACGGCGGAAATAATTTTAAAAAATGTCTTTTAAGCTCACTAATGGACAGATCACGTGTAGTTTACCTAGTTTTCTTCACTTGTTTAACATCTAAAACCACCGAACACTTTTTGTTTTACTTTTTCCAATCTGTGGGTACTAAGCCTTTTTTAGCAAGCCAATTATGGGTTCGGTCAGGCCCACAATGGGGAGGCCGGGCGCTGTTATATTTTTATAAAATTATTAAATAAAACAAATTAAATAAAAACCCTATGTATATTTATTGCAGTATCGGCAATTCGAAGTGACGCATGCGCTAAAGTAAATCACTCTTGCTTGTGATGTATTGATACTTTCTACTTATGACGTTTCTATTAGTTCCGATACCTGCCGTTTGAGCGCTAAATGCAAGCGATAACGATTGCTGATTGGCCAACAAGTAAGACCTGTGATTTAAGTATTCGAGATACATTATTCGTCCATCTGTAATAGAAAATATAAACTTAGCGTCAAAATGACCTAAAGACGTAAATTATCCAAATAAAACGAACAAATTTAGTATCTCCATTGTCTGATGAACTTTTTAAAATGATCAATTTAGAAACATTAATATTTTCAAATTAAATATGGAAAATAATTTAATTATTAATATGCCTTTTTATTAGCATTAATGTTTGTTCTAATTAATAAATAAATTTAAATTTTACGTGACTGATTCAACTTCATTTAATGTTAGCCCTCTAGTGATCGAAACTCTAACGCGAAACCTACGTCATTTTATAATAATAATTGTCGTCTTATTGCTCTATTTTAATTTACAAATTACTCAAATTACTGTTTAAACACAAATATTCATTGTTCTGATTCTCTATTATTATTCTAAATATTGAATTTAAATTAAATATTTTATTACAAGGATGGAATTTAAGATATTTCAGTCAATGAGCGTGAAAGTGGACCATTAGAAGATACAGACACGGCAATTTTAATCAGATAAACATGCGATATTTAATAATAATTAGCATAAAATACATAATTTGAACTGAATTTTTCAATTATTTACCGATAAATTATTTAAATATAATGCGAATAGATCATTTTAATCTTTTCTTTTCCTAGTGGCCGCATGGAAGAGTGTCGTGCTTCCATAAAAATGACCCGGTTTTAATTACCGTTCGTTCGTTCTTCTTCTTAGAGTAAGCTAGAAAGAGGCTTTTTTTAATAAAAGAAGATAAAAAAAATCTGAAACAAAGACTTTAAGTGTGTCTATAATAATTTATGACACACAAAACTCATTTGTAGCACTATAAAGCGTCGTAAAAAGAGAATCTTTTGGATCTTATTAAAAGATTTAAATATGTCTTTTACCGTTTTTAATCATTAAGTTGAATATATTTGTATATAATAGGGCAGAATTAACTTTTATATCGTATAAAAGCCGAAACAAAGTTTATTTTAGTAATTCCTTTACGGTATACTTCTCGGAAGATTGAAGAAAAATAAGGATTTTTCCCGTACGATTCTAGTCTTTAAATCCTGTTAAATTTATAAAATAAAATATTAAAATTTATATAAAAAGCATTTTTTCCTACATTATTATAGTCTGTACCCGTTCTATTTCATGCATTTTTAATTATAAATAAATTAAAAAATCTCCTATACTATAGATAGAGTAGAAAAACAATTTACATATGTATGAATTTTAAAGACTTACATATTGCTTTTACGTGTAATAATACACTAATAAAAGCATCCTGTGTGCTGAAAATAAACATGGAAAAATTATACTGAGAGATGTAGAACTAGGGATTCAACAGGGTCAAGCAGTAGAATGAGATGGAGAGAAGACGAAGATGGGAGGAGGAAGAGGAAGATGGAAGCAGACCTTAAAGCTAACTGATGATAACTGTATAATTTTATATTTAGAAGTTTAAAATGTTAAATTATAAAACATTTAAATTTATTTATGTATGTATTTCTTTTCCTGTACAAAAATAATAATAATTTTTTTACGCAGCACATTAATAGCAATTTAAGTTTAAATGCAATTAAACTGTATAAAATGCAATCTAATATTTTATTGATAAAAATTTTAACATGGATAAATATGAAGCTAAAGTAAATCTATTTCAAATTTATATCCCATTAATTAATCAAGTAATTAATTATTCTACAAAAAATATAATTTAAAATGTTTATTCATTCGTTATATAAAAATTTAATGAGTGACATATTTTCGGAATATTTTAAAAAGGCTTTCGTTAAAAATTAATGATTTATTAAGAAAAAAGAATGTATTATTATTAACAACAAAAATAGAAAATAACGAACGAGCAAGGTTAATTGGATAGGACATATCAATTAAAGAAGGAAGAGCGAATAATTTCTTAACTATGTTCAATAAATATACAATAGTTAAATTGTTTTTTTAAGTTAATAATCATTAATTTAAAACATATTTATCATTGGATATCGCATAAAATAGCATTTGTCGATAGGAGGAGCGTGCAATACTCTTGTTAGATTCCAAGAAGCAAGGTTAAATTCCTGACTAGTTCCCCGAAAAAATAAATGACACTTAATCTCTTTAAACTGAAAAAAAGGATATTATTATTTAATACGTCACATAAGCTAATGTTAGTTTAGTAGAAACGTTTAAACTTCCTCATTTAACTAGTAATGTGCACCGTAACTAGTGACGTGCGGTAGTCTACCACGTTAATTACAATTAAAATTAACTATTACCCTCCTCCTTTACTTATTGCATATAAATTTAACTAGTTAATTATCAAATTTGTTATATTACTGCTTAGTATATAGCTCACAAGTTAAGTAAATCTGTATTGATAAAGTGCAGCGATGAGGATTTTTCTGTCACGTCAATCGGCGAGTGAATAGAATTTTAAAGGAAAAGGGAGGAGGAAAAAAAAGATGTTATGGAGGCTGTAACCGCTACTTACGAATAATTCTGCACATGTTGTAAGATGAGATACGACTGTCCCGTGTTAAGTACCAAGACTGCAGGGGTGAATAAGATCATCACACTCCTGCGGCGCTAGTACTTAGAACGGACCAGTACGGGCCACACCACTGTAAAAAAAAGGAAAATATATGTACTTATAAACATATACGAGGTGTGAAATTTAAGTAAAGCATCCAAACGAAACAAAAAAAAAATGAAGACATTTAAACGACACTTACCACTGGAAGCTGGTTTACTGGTAATCCACAATAAAGGAAAAGAGCAGGTATAGAAACAGGAGCGTAAAAGGATCAACAGGAGGTTGTAACATTTTTAAATACTCATTTGGGAAAATGTATAGAAGGTCGCCTTGATTGAACTCAATTGATTATGATCAACCATTGGACGAATTTGATGAACTAACAATGACCATGACTCGGTTTATTTGCAAGTAGAGACCAGATGTAACATCCCCGGCAACATTTCGTTGATGAGAAAATTACTTTCTGTAATGAGGATACGACAATGGAATAAGCTTTTAGTTTGAAGTGCACACAGTTGTGCTTTAGGTTCACGTGGTCACAAGATGGAACGTCGGGGTTATATTCATTGGAGTAGTAGCGGAGTGAAATAAATCTATGACCGGAATACTGGTTAATTAAACCGGTATCATTAGCCACCTGACACATGTTTGAGAGTTTCAACGTTCATTTAATGTAGGAGGAAATCGGTTAAGAAATATTTCCTGGATGTATAGTCATATTGAATATTTATTCTTTCTATTTTAATTAACTTATGCTTGCTTTATCTATATTAATTGCGATTAATGAACTTAAACGTCATTAAAAAAAGAGAGAGGGGGTGAGAAACCCTCTCTTCAAACTCGGTTAGTATATTTTGAAGTTAAATTTTTATTCTTTTTTTAAAAAAAATATAAATTAATTGTGTCTTTAATGCATTAAAATTTAATAATTTACTTAATTTTTGCAAGTGTAGAGCTTTAATTTTCGATTTTTTTTTGCACTGTTTAGAACCAAAACGTGATAAAAAGTAAGTTTTTTTTTGTACTTTTTTTAATGTAAATAGTTAAACTATGAAAATAATTGCTTCTAATTAACATTACAACTTAATTACAATTAAAATTTACGAAAATTATAATGATTTAAACTTTATTTTTTACGTAAAAACGCAAGACAGCGCGCTTTTCCGCCATTAAATTGACAAAAATTTGAATTTTATTACCAAATATTCAATATTTACATATCAATAGAGCTTAGTAAACAATTAAAATATATCTAATTTTGGCAGCGTAACGTAATTAAAAATGCCGAAAAATACGGGGTTAAAGGTCAAGGTCGTAATTCGTATATCGTGTGTCAAGTTCATTGTTTCTCCTCATAATAAATGTGACTTTTTATAAATTTTTTTTTGACGTTTTAAGGCCAAAAAAATGTAATTCCTCTGTCTTCTTCCATTCTTAAAATCACTCTCACCGACTTTTATTATTTAAAGGGCAATTTACTTGTCACATTCGATGAAAATGGCCCGATTTACCATTTAAACTGCCTTTTTCTCTCTCGCTATTTTTGTCTGATTAAAATCTATTGGTTGAATTTTTATTATATATATAACTTTTGATTATTTGTCCTTGCATACCACGTGACTAAGCCCATTGTTAAACTTCCGCCTAATTTCAAAGATCCCTTTTAATATATGTTACTTAAAGATAATATCCTGTTAGTTAAGAGACTATAAATTTATTTTATTATTTTTTCTTTTTATATTTCTGAAATTAATTTATTACACTTGTTCGTCATCTTTTATTATATTAAAACTCGTATCGCGGTCACGTGACTGCTAACTTGTAAGAATAATTTCGATTGAATAATGGAAGTATTCTTGAAATTTTATTACATTTAAACAGTTTCTGGTTATTAGTAAAAGAATTTTGAAATTAATTCCTGCTTAATTGCAATTATCTTTATATCACGTGATCTTCTTAAACAATTTTTTTTCGAATAATATTAATTTTAATATTTTATTTCACTATTTTATTATTTTTTAAATAATTTGTATTAAAATTTAATAAAATAAGATCAATTTACATTGATGAACGTAATAATTTAACTTCGTCTTTCGGTCACGTGATAATGGAAGTCGTCTGGTTTTTTCTTTTCAAATTTATTTTTTTAAATCTTAATTACATTTTTTAAATTTTTTATTAAAGAATAAAAGATTTTTAAAAATAATTATGACTTGATTATATAATATACATATTATTAATTGAAAAAATATTTGATTAACGAAATTAGTTATGTCACGTGACTTTGCGTTCATTTTGAATTTTTTAATTTGAAAAATTGCTGAATTTTCTTATATTTACAAATTATAAAAAAATATTAATATCTATATGCGTGTATATTATATTAAATCAATTTGTAAAAAAATATTTTTTAAATTAAATTAATAATTAATAAGTTTAAGAAACGTTTTATAATGTAATATACATTTAAAATTTTTGAAGTAATACAAAAATGCATTAATTTAATTTATTATTTAGTTTTAAATAAAATTTATTAATAGTATTATGAAAGAATATGCACATTACATAAATTTTATTTCAAATCATATGATTTGTTACGTAATTTGCTTATAATAGACTTAATTCACATATGTTTTTACATTTTATTTTTAAGAAAATATAACAAAATTATTACATAAGTTCAATATCAATCCATATTTTTCTAAATTTTTAAAATATTGAGCCTTTATTGTGTTTAATTACGTGACTTTTAAGGGCGCCTCTCGCTTCAGTCACGTGATCAGGAGAGCTTTCCTCCATTTATTATAATTTTTTAAAATACATTCTAATTATTCACATTATAATTATAACTATTTTAGATAAAAATATTATTTTTGTGAACTTAAACAATATTTTTGCATAAACTTCAAATAATAAAATTTAAATTATCACGTGACAATGATTTATATTTTTGAAATATTGCTTCTAAATTTAGACTCTATTTATATACGTTAATGTTATTTGGTTGTGAAAAAAAACTGAGTGTAAATTAAAATAAATTGTATTTAATTAGGAAGTAACTGCGAAATATATTTTTCGTCACGTGATAAAGCATCGATTGTCTGAATTCTTTCCATTAAAAATACAGCCGACATATAGTAAAAAAAAAAATAAACATAATACAAATTAAATCAATTTTAAAAGCTATATTATTTAATTACAATGAAAATTAAAAGCAAAACCGGCAGATAATCGGGGGAAAAATTCGTAAATTAATACTCAAATCATCAACGTGACGTCAACGACTACGAAAGCAGAAACGATTACGATGGCCGTGACGTAACGATCGGGTTGGAAAATCGTCGAAAGGCAACATGACACCGAACGTGGTTTTTGTTTTAGGAGCACCGGGTTCCGGTAAAGGCACTCAATGCGAGAAAATCTCGAAGGAATTCGGTTACGTTCACTTATCCGCTGGTGATTTACTGAGAGCGGAACGTAACAGCCCAGGATCAAAGTATGGAGACTTGATAGAACATCACATCCGCAACGGATCGATAGTACCCGTGGAAATAACATGCTCCCTACTGGAACGAGCCATGATTGAAAGTGGATCAGAGAACTTCTTGATTGACGGCTTCCCACGTAATGAAAATAATTTAGAAGGGTGGAAGAAGCAAATGGGAGACAAAGCAAACGTTCAGTTTGTACTGTTCTTCGAATGCGACGAGGAGGTGAGTTCCTTGCAAAAGATGCTCTTGATGAAGGTCTAATAGATTAGTTGGAATGAGTTGACGGGTTTAATTATAATTGACGATCTTTCCTGTTAGATCTCGTTCGCACTCCCAATTAACCGTGTTAAATAGCACGTAAAGAATGACAACTTTAAATGCAACAATTTTACTAAATTTTACAATTTTTCTCCCCGTTTTCCTTACTTTATTCCTCAATTCCTGAAATATTTCATTTATGGCATTCAAGAGGGGAAAAAATGTTACTCCAAGCGATCGACGCGTCGCGTGGTGTCGCGCCCAGAATGTATTTCTCTGTTTTGATTACAAATTAAATCGCGCGTAAAGAAATACTTTAACTTATCTAAATAAAGTTTGAATAATCATTGTGATTTGTAACTCTTTTTTTCAAACTTTAACTAGCAAGAGACTCTTCGCTTGTCTCTTCGTGAGATCTTCGCGAAGCGACGTTACTTTCTATTAGATATATTGTTACATACCTTACGACGTGTGTAATTCTTATTTTCGTCATTATTACGTTATAATATTTATCTTTAATTTTAAAGATCTGCATCGAGAGATGTCTGCGAAGGGGTGCAGAAGGAAGTGGAAGATCGGACGATAACCCGACAAGTTTAAAGAAGAGATTTCAGACTTATCATCGCGATACAATGCCCATTATACAGCATTACCAACAATTAGATAGCGTCAAGAGAGTCAATGCTAATGTGTCAGCCGATCAAGTCTTCGAAGAAGTTAAGAAGATTTTTAAAGGAAATTAAATGCAAAATTTAATTTTGTTACATAAAAAAAAAATTGTTAAAAATAATATAAATTTAATTTATATAAATATATAGAGAGATTGTTTGTTGTGGCAACGTTGAGTGTCGTTTCTTTTTACACAATTTATCACGTGTTTTCGTATAGGAGCTATATTGATTGTTCTATTGTATTATATTATAAATTTAATATATTATGATGTATATAAGCACCTGTAATGCCGTTATAAAGAATAAAGAGCTCACAGATACTTTTTTTGCTGGTTACTCCGTGGTTAAAAAGGTTTTAAAATCAAAATTTTATAAAAAGAATATTCAATATTCTTATTCAATCAAAATTTTATACCTTATGAAAATACGAGATGGCCCAAGAATCGGTTAATCGTTATAGACCAATTTTTTTCTGTTTAATTTTCTAACGAAAACACGTTACGGAATCAGTTTATAAATTCGTATTCACGAATGTATAGGTGCATAAAAAGCTTTTGGACTACCCTATGTCTACTATTTTTTTCTACATTAGATAAACTTACCCAATTAATGCATGAAAAGTGTGGTTGGTGTTACAATTTACTGCACTTTCTGTATTAATTTATGATGTGAAAGTTGATTATATTTGTGTGTAACACGTAGGGAAAAAAGTCAGTATCTCTTACGTATAATACGCACCACCCTACGCGATTACTGTATTTAAATTTTCCATATCGTTGAGGGTATACTGACCTTTCGCATGCACGAGCTGACCTTTTTCTGTATGCAAATATCGATTCATAACTCCCAAAGTGACTTAATTAAAGTATCATTGAGACTGCTTAATGTACTTTAATATTTATTCAAAACTAATCATGGAATTTATTATCATATTTTTCGACAATCTAATGAATAAAGGGAAGGAGAAATAAAATTTCAAACTAAATTATGAGGAATTAATAATAGGAACTCATTATTCCATTCGCCATTTGAAACAAATGGCGGCCGGAAACAAATTCTTTGTGAAAAATTTAAATGGATTCATTATGTTTTCGATTGAAGGACATTTAAATTTTATTTCTAATTAGATTAATTAAAAATTATATTTCATAATATAATCTAAGCTATATACAAGGTAGCCCAAAACTCAGAAAACCGTTACATTTACCTCGGTTAACTGTATTATAAAATATTCAGTTGCATCATAAATTAAATTGTATTTTTGTCATATCTAGTGTCTCTACTCTATGACTCACAGTCAGTATATTTAATAATATAAAAAGCGTCGAAGTTTGTAAAATGACAAAAATAGTAGCGAGGTTGAGGCCGAAGTTTTAAACGCGAAAACGTGTACGTCGGACGTTCAGCGCCGTCTTCCTGTAAGTGTAGAAGTTTGATAATGGCGTTTGGAACGTCGAGCATGATTCCACTGACGTTCCAAACGCCATTATCAAACTTCTACACTTACAGGAAGACGGCGCTGAACGTCCGACGTACACGTTTTCGCGTTTAAAACTTCGGCCTCAACCTCGCTAGTTTCTTTTTCTTATTAAAGAGTGCACGTTTGAGACCCACGTGAACGTCAGGCCCGTGTCAGTTCCTTTCCGAAAAGGCCTGTTCGTATATTAACTGCTTCTAATGTAAATAAAATGGTGAGATTTTTTCAAATTTAATTTATAGATTTAATTAGATTAAAATATATCATCGATTAGCATTAATTATATAATTTATACGCGTTATAAAATAAATATAACTTTGAATTTTATAACTATAACTTACATATTATATTAAATAATATATAAGTATCTTAAATAAAAACTTGATAATTAAATTAATTTACAAATAAATAAATAAAAAAATTAAAATTTTGCATGTGCTGCCATCTCGTATCAAGAATTTTTAAACATTATTACGTATATTTATAAATAAATAAAAATTATTATTCGTATGTCTGAAATAATCGAAAATATTTTCATGAATCTTAATTAATTTGAAAAATTTAATAAATTTTATATAAATAATAATCGACTTTAAATACACTAACACTACTTTCACTGGACGACGATCACGTGATCGTGATTGAACAATTGTGCCGCCATGTTACTGGAGGTAGTTCGGCACTGAGCGATATGAAAATATAAGCATTTTGGCTTAACGAAGACCATTCATCATGATATAAACAAAATGCATGGTCAAAATAGAATGCGCTCTTTGTATTTATATCGTAATATCAGCAGAAATAATTATTTAATAGCATTTAGATTAGTCTTTCTATAGCAATATGAACATATGTGGTTATAATTCTTAATTGATATATATCTGGAAGCCGACATCCACCACTACTCTGATCCGATCTTACAGACTGATCCATCTAAAACGAAAAGGACGTGCAGCCATAGACAACTTGTATGTGACGTATTGCAGTCCAATGCAAATTGGCGCCATACAGTGATGCAGTGCAATAGTCAATAAAACTATCATAAAACGTACATTTTTAGTCAGTACAACGATACAACGACCAAGTGTTATAGTTTGTTTTAATGCACTTAAAATTTCTCTTGCTGGAAAGGTATGTTCTGAAGAACTCTTTAACGAAATCTTCGGATCAGCCCAGACACTTGCTACAAAATTGAGCTTCAAGTGATTTGTACGTTTTTGTGTGATTAAGAGTTAAAAATTGGGTTATTAAGGCAAGGTGTCACACTATTCTATCTTCGGGCACGAACTAGGTACCTCTAAGTACGAATTCGAGTCGTCTTCGTACGGATCAACTCCATTATACATTACATTTTTACTTTTGTACCAGTCGGGTCCTGACTACTAAGCGTTGTTAATTAAATAACCTTGTAAAAATCAAGCAACGAGTTACTTAACTTTCCTGGCAACATTTAAAACTACATGTGATGTCATCTATTATGATATTTTATTTAAAAACTTTTTATACTTTTAATTATTATAAAATGGCAAAAAAGATTAGCGAGGTTGAGGCCGAAGTTTTCAACGTGAAAACGTGTACGTCGGACGTTCAGCGCCGTCTTCCTGTAAGCGTAGAAGTTTAACAATGGCGTTTGGAACGTCGAGCATGATTCCACTGACGTTCCAAACGCCATTATCAAACTTCTACACTTACAGGAAGACGGCGCTGGACGTCCGACGTACACGTTTTCACGTTGAAAACTTCGGTCTTAACCTCGTTATTAATTTTGAGGATAGGATGATTAGTTGACACGATCAACTACTACAAGTGTTCGGTGCTTTTATCCACTCGATCACTGGTGAGTATTTTGTTTTCTTTCAAAACAGGTTAAATAACATATAAAGCATTCATTTACCTGTTTAGTCTAATTAATTTAGTGTTGCAGGCGAAAGTTACTTCAATCTGACCAAAAACCTCCGGTAATATGGTGAACAAACGCCATCAAAAGGAATAATCGTCTCATCATTGAACCGCCGCTCTACGTGTACAGCACGTTACTGAACGATACAATTGGCAGAGACAGTTAAGGCGTTTCAACTACCGCTGTGGGGAAGCCAAGATCGAAGCCGAGTGAGCAACTCTTCAGAAACTTTTCATGGGCGGTCTGCTCTGATGCGGGGCTTCAGTGTGACAGTGCGATGGTACTGTACCGAACTTCGCGCTTTATTTTTTAGAAGAATTTAATATCTGACAATAAACGTTATTAACAATACATTATTTCTCATTGTCCTAAATTTTATACGTTTAAATAATTTAAATTTATAGAAAGAAGACCCGAATATAATTTCTGACGAGGGTTCATTGGTCATCTTAAGTTCATTAATGCCAAATTTCAACTCAATATAATTAGATATTACGATCAATTTAATTTCGCATTTAATTAAGACACCGTTTCCGTAATATAATTAAAATTAAACAATTATATTTAAGTTAATTACGGGAGTAATTGCCTCGATACGCGCCTGTATCTACGCTCATATTTCACAGTATTTAATATTTATAATCGATGTAATTTGATAAAATATCGATCCAATTTATAAAGTTGCTTTCATTTTGAATTAAAAATGCGCATTTAAGTTAGAAAATATTTTTAAAATGTTCAAAAAACTCAAAATATGTCGACAATTTTGATATTTATTTTGCCAACAAAGCTGTTTTAGAATACATTCATAAATATTAAAATTTACAGGAAATAACTGAAATTTTATAACTATACAACATTCAATTAAAATATATATTAAATTATATAATACATTTGATTTTTCGTACGCTCTCACCGCACCAACGATGCTTTAATTAAGTGACACAGTTTACCGAACATAATCATAAATCCTCGACGTTTATCATAATTAATATATAATTTTTTCGTATACCATTAAACATTCCATTATAATTGGCATATTCGAGATCATTTTCGCCGATTAGGAACTAGTTCAACCTCATAAGTAGTCGTGTGCAGGTAAATAATTCAAATGTCACCTGCGGCAAGACTACTTAGAAGGCAGAACCGAAACATTGTAGCATCTCGCTTACGTGTCTACCTGAAAAAACAATGAGACAATTAGTTAATGCGAGCAACTATGCATAGTAATTGCTGTATATCTAAACACATACCTTAAATTTATTATATACTATTAATAATATACATACATTAGCTATAGAAGAAGTTAATTATGTTGAAGTTTTATTCCCTAGCATAAGAAAAATTAAGCTTATTTAAAACAGGGGGAAAAAAAGGTATTGTTTACATCAGAATGTGTTGTTTCTTAGAAAATATTCCTAATTTTTTCCCTCCTAGAATTAAATATTAAATTTAATTAACTTAAACCATGATTTACATTATAAGTGAAAGGTAAGTCTTATCAGTATGAGTCATAATATCTTATCACTGTTTGCTTTTTACGTTTAAAAAAATTAATGGTTACTATATACAATTGGATATACTAATAAATAATTAATAAGCATATATAATAAATATTTTTACATCTAAATTACTTCAGAATGTATAAAATGGACGACGTCTTAACTGTTGTATTCGATAAAAGTCCAAAGTGAGGTTAAATAACAGATGTTCTATTGTTACCATTTTCATATTCAATTACTAAAATTTTTCATGCTGTCTTTGAGTTCTGAACAGTATTTAAGATCCCCTCTAAACCTGTATTAAACTCGTTATCCTAGAAGAAATCTACTAATTTATAAAACATAATTACTATAATTTAAAATATTATAAACTTACCTTAACAAACTTTTTTTCGTATAAAAATAACACTGTACAACATCCAGGATGGATGGCACTATGTTTACTCACGGGAAACGACTGAATGAAAAATAATAAACTAGAATAGAGAAAGCAGGAATTATGCTAGCCTGATTCGAAAAGAGTATCCTGGATACTCTGCCAGACAGGCTACACCTCCCTTATCACAGTGGGAGAGTTGACCAAACAGAGTAAAAAAATAAATAGTCTAAAACTGTATAACAGTGTCGTCTCCATATGGTAAAGAACTATCATTTGAATGAACCTAATCGAACCGAACTGTTAGAGTTTGAAGCGACAGGTAGATGTACATGGTCCAAAGTCTATATAGCGTATAGCAATAAAAATCCCCTTTACTGCCATCTGATTCGATAGTTCAAATATATGACGTTAACACCTGTACAGTTATAGAACTCATATGATACTAACTAACTCACATATATGAGTTTTAAGTCAGAATTCTCATTCTTATCTTCAGTTCCTTAAGTTTAGGTTTATATTTACAATACAGGTAACGTGTTTAAAGAGTTATCTGCAAGTTTATCTAGAAATATATCTACTAATCAGGGATTTGAATGTGTTCTTTTAATCACTTGAATGTGTTTAAGTATAATCAAAGAGACATACTTACCAATGGGATAAGTGTCTTGTTCTGTATAATAATAAAAATAAACGTTACTTAGGTGTTTCTTTATAATTTATAAACAATTATACTTACTTATATATGGAATATAAGCCATAAATTATAGAATTGGAACGTCAAAGGCTTAGGGTATCGAGTTGCATCTTCTCTACTTGAATATATTAAGTAAGTATTATATGTGATTTATCTAGGTTTTATATCAAAGAATTTTCTCGTTATTTCATCTTGTTTCGCGGTTTTCAAATAGTTTATGCAGAAAACTTTATAATGATTATATCAAATACACAATACCTTACCTGTAGCACGTGTTTAGAAACAGCTGTGACGTCATAGAATTATATACATCCGTTACAAAGGGAATAGTTTGTGTCCTGAATTTGTTCAGCCCTCTGAAACAAACAGGAAATTTCTATATTAAATACTGAAGCGAAATTATATATATATTTATATACAAATAATTTTTCAATTGTTCCTTTTTTTTTGATGTTTACACGAGACTGTTATTTTTGAATTTCTGTCACGTGATCCTGGATATTATTTTAAAATTATTAATATTTTAGCTCTAAATTTGTTTATACTAATGCTTTTTAACAATTTTTATAAATAATTTTATAATTGGAAAATATTTAAAGCGTAAATTAATTACAATTTCGAAATTTAAAAGCAGACGACAAATACCAATTCATTTTGAATTTATTGCGTCACGTGACGTCTATAATAGCAATATTTATTTATTTATTTTAGTTTTTAATATTAAAATTTCGATAAAATAACTCTGAAAATAAAAATGTATGTAATAAAAATATATATTAACGAAAACGAACGAAATTATTACTATTATTTTTTTTTAATTCTATAATTATTCATGAGATGGCGGTTTAAAATTATATAAAAAATACTGTATAAATTAAAAATGAATTTATATATATATATATATAGTTTTTTATTTTTGAACATTTAATTTTTGTTAATAAAATATATTATAAATTAAAAAAATAAAAATGTTAAACATCGACATCAAAATTGTTTAACCTAATTGATCATAACCTGATTCATTGGAAGTCATAATAATTTGGAAAAATAGCGTTTTAAGTAATTATTTCAACGTTTATAACGTGTGTTTGTTGTGTATAAAACATCTGTTTAGAAAAACCACCTGTTTATAAATGAATCATCCAGTAAATTGCTGGGAAAATTTATATTCTAAGTGCAGAAACAGTTGTGCTTTATGGATGTATTAATTTACTTTTTAAATATATTAATATTGGAATATAACTAAAGCGAATAATTTGAATTTATAAGAACATCATTTGTCTTAGTAAACATTAAAATTTAGTCGTGAGTTCGTGCCTCCCCAACGAACTAGCCACGTGCAGTTTTCCGGGTTTTCTTCACGTGTCCAATATCTAAATTTCCTATAGAGAGTCCATCCCTCTTGGCAGATTATCCATGTGTTGCGTTGCCACACCCCATCAAACTAAATTATATTTTATAATCCAACATATTCCATAAATTTTGTTATTTTTCCATTATTTTATATAATATCCGTTAATTATGGATAATTAAATCGAGAATATTAACGTTACTTATGGTGCCAAAATGGTGGCTCGTCTCTGATTCCAGAAAATAGAAGAAAGCAAACAGGGGAGAGGCACTGTTTACTTCTAACCTAACCTAACCTATTCTAATAATTTTGTTGGTAATAATTATGGTAATTTATTAGAATAGGTTAGAATAATAATTATTATTATTAAAATTGATTCAAATACACTTAAAATTAAGCATAAATATTCTTAATTACAGGAATGTTGAAAGCCAAATAATGTTTTAAATGACAAAACATACTTTAATAATAGATAAACCTTAAATTTACACATCACAAATGTAATTTTATTTATATTACATACACATTATATTAATACATATTGGTTCCAGTAGTTTTTAATCGGACCTATGCTTTGTAATTAAATTTAAATTATTAAATTTTCTAGAAATCTTTATCTCTCTAGAATCAATCAGAAATTTTGAAAAATTATATATTTTTAATAGATTTAAACCAATAAAATTCTTCAGAACTTTACACAGCTTCCAGAATTATAAATTTAAAATTAAATCTAATGCTTTAGATATTTTTAAAATACAAACTAAATACAGTTTAATTGTAATTAATGATATATTGATGTATTATTATTATTATTATTATTATTATTACATTTTTTATTATAATTAAATTAATGTAATGTTATACATAATCATTAAAAATATATCAGTTTGCTGACTTATAATTTTATTTACAGTTTCTCCCTGTTATTATTAAATAATATTAATTTAATGCTTAATATAGGGATTTAATTGTGCCTAATTATAAAATAAGCGAGATATTTATTTAAGTTATTCGAAATTGCTAAAATAATAATTAATATTTTATAGTTTGACCCGAAAAATTCAGAATTCGTGTAAGATTTTTAAGCAATAAAGGATTTGAATAAGACAGCAGCGTAACTGACTCACTTGTATTTTATAAAAAAGCAAAAGATAAAACAGAATTTATTTATTTTCATGAATTATTTTACTTATATTAGAATTAAATATTTTTAAACATCTAAAATTTTATTTCTGAATAATATAATTTAATTATTTTTTTTGAAAATTAGTCTCTTATAACGGAAGTTTATTTTAAAAAGTGCTTCCCCCTAACGAGTAAAACTGTTATAAAATGATAAATTGATTTTTAATTTATAGTTATCATCGAATTATTAAATTGTAAAGATTCGATGTAACTTTTAATATAAAATAATTCCGAAAAAATAATATATATTTAAAATATTTGAATATACACTTACTAATTTACTTCTTCCAATATGCTTTAACTGTTGTCTTCATATTAGAAGAAGCAAAATTAGGTTTCTTATGGATTATCTTCGTTAAACTTTAACCGTATATCGATGAAAATCTTCTTATATTTATATATAAAATAGGCAAAGAAGTATTGCACGGCATCCATTTTGTGAACGTAAAAATGAGCATGAGATTTTTTAGACATGCCCATTACTACGGTCACAAGTTGGACACGGCGACTGTACGAAGATAGTAGATGAGCCAAACTGAAGAGAATATGAAATGAACAAAAATGATTGGTAAACTGACAAAACGGAAGCGAACAAAACTAAAAATATCTGGTAATTTACCCGATCCTTAAAATTTCATAGTCCGTTGACCATTCTCCGCTCGCCTCGTCATTAAGCTTTTATAGGTTGCATCTGTTAAGATTAAGGTTTCAGGTATGAGTTTACAGGTGGTTTTTTTCATAGTTTTTGATATTACCTGAAATTTTAATTGTTTTCTCATGAGAAACTTTTTTCAAAAATTAATTAGCAAAGGTCCTAACAAAGAGGATCAAAAGTGCAATACGCTATAAAGAATTTTGGCTTTAAAAAATGCCGAAAAAACTCGTAAATCCTTTACCGAATTGTTGGAATCTATGAAAAATTTCTTAATTTAAATTTAAAAATAGACTTTTAACGCCATATTTGTTAGAAATTAACTGGTGAGATCATATAAACTTGACTTAACTGCCAGACAAGATTGTTCTGCTGGAAAAACTAATTTACAGTCGCTTTCGCATGCTTACCGAATTGAAAAAAAAAAAATTATTATTAAATATAATTACTGAATAACGTTCAACATTGAAAGTATTTAATTTTAAACTTACCTTTATCTTTCTTTTCTATTATGAAAATGGCGCCCATATTTTTCACGAGCTTGTAAACGTTGTTGCTTACAGATGGTTAACAGGTGGTGTGTATTTATAATTTAGGAAATGTCTACTTTCAGACATGCAGCAGTTCGTTTTATAGACATGATTTATGAAAACGTATATGTTTTATAAAATATAAAATAACGAAATTTTCTTTCAAAAATTCAAAAATTTTCCGCCCCGGTTCATTTATATTTTATTTTAAAATTTTTGCTTATTAATCAGAAATTATCTTTAAAATAAATACATGTTTCACAAAGATACGATGTTAAATAATTTGTTTTTAAAAAATTTATTTAAATTAATTTCTAATATAAAACTTAAATGTAGTAGTATTATGAAGTGTCTCTTGTTCCAGGCAAATGGCGGCAATTGAGCTTACTTTTATTTGACCTTTTTTGCAATATTTTCTATATTTGCATGAATTTAACATAAAAATAATTTGATTTTTCGCTATAATAAAACTAACAGAAATAACTTTTTTAATTGAAATTTTTTAACATAGATTTATTATTTAAGAATCTTTTAACGAAAGATTTTAGTTAACATGAAAATGTAGAAAAAGTGAAGAAATTCTAATGAATAATATTTTATTAAAATCTATTGGTATAATGCAGAAAATATTAAATTATTATAAGTAGGGTTTATATTGTTAAAAAAAAAAAAAAATGGAGGTTTATTGAAGCGAGAAGCACAGTAGGATCACCAGATGGAACTATTACACGTTTCCGCGCCCCCTTCCGGGTGACATTTGATTAATTATTAACTGATTAAAAATACGAAATATTTATTTATTTACTTAATGTCATGTAATCGAAAAATACAAGTTAAATAATATTCAAATATTTTAAATTTAATTCATTAAAAAAGAAAAATAAAAACGCAGACTTCATTATTCAGAAACAATGTGGAAGATGTGTTCTTCGTGTCAAAGTCCTCAGTAGGGTCAATGAATGTCATGCCACAAGTCACAGTTAAATAAATAAGCTAGTAGAAAAACAGAAAACTATGCTAACTCGAATTT
Source organism: Centruroides vittatus (assembly GCF_030686945.1). Taxonomy (NCBI): domain Eukaryota; kingdom Metazoa; phylum Arthropoda; class Arachnida; order Scorpiones; family Buthidae; genus Centruroides; species Centruroides vittatus. The sequence goes on along the minus strand of NW_027120710.1, from coordinate 286,416 downwards.
TCATAAACTCGATTAACCTTCACCCCCTATTAGTCCGAAATTTACTGTAAATAATTATCGTATTATCCTTTCGATACAGGAAACAGAAGTTCATAACGTTTTTAAAAAAATAATGAAAATTTCGTTCTCTCTCTCTATCTTTTTATCTCTTCTCTTTCTGGGCAAAAGAGGATCTTTTTTCACCCGTCAAGCCTTCTTAGAGTTCGCTTGACGGCCGAATAATTAAAAAGTTATTATGACGTATTCAAATCGAATCATCTATGAAAAAAAATGTTTGTGGTCTTCGACCGGAACTAGAACCCGATCTCCATAAAGCAGCATGCTGATACCTTTAGCTTTCCTGTCGCTGAAATTTCTTTCTGTTTTGTTGTTTTTTCCAGATACATAATGATATCTATTACGATATATTTTGGGTTCACCAGTGGCCGAATGAATAAAACACTGAACACTTGTATTGTTCAGGGGTTTTATCCATTCAGTGGAAAACTCCAGCGCCTCGCCAACGGACCGGCCAAGTGTAGTTTTCCGGGTTTTCTTTATATCAGTCAGTGCCGTAACTAGCCATTCTTGTGCCCTGTGCAAGAATTTGCATTTTGTTCCTTGATTAATTAGGTTTGCGGAAATAATAAAACAAATACATGTATTTTGGACCCCCCATTCCAAGTGGGCACTGTGCGGGTGCACCTGTTGCCTCTGCCTAGTTACGGCACTGACATCAGTAATATAAAATAGGACCTCAAGAGGTTGTTCAGACCTGTAATAGGACGGCCGAGACTCGAGGAACGAGGCCAACATATTTTGTTCGGATCATCTTTCAAAATTTCTGAGGATTCCACCCGGATCTGAATCCGAGTCTCTCAGACAGGCACGCTGAAGCCTATTCACTTAATATATTCAAGCTTCGGCCATCTGTTTATGTATATATATTTTAACTCTTTTCGCTATTTGGCACTAACAGGGCCTTTTCAACAAGTCCATTATTGCTTCGGCCAGACGAGTCAAAAATTCCTGGAATTTTTTGGCTCGCCTGGTTTAACCCCGGGTCTCCCTGAGCGGTAGGCACCATCTTAATCACTCAGCTATACGGTTAGCGATTCAAATGACTTTTTATGTCCAACATGAATCGGCGAGATCCATCATGGAAGAATTTAGGTAGTGAGAGAAGAAACTTGACGATTCAAGTTTATGTTGGTTGAAAGTCTTTCTGAAATGTTAATAAATATCGAAAAAAATAATAAATAAATTTTTAAATTATATGACAATTTTAGTCCTTTTTAAACATCGCCTCTAGTAGCGAGCTTACGAACTAGTTTTACCACGTGACCGTAATGAAAATCTGATCGGTTTCAGTATTAGCATGGTTATAAACTTTATTTAAATGTTTTAACTTTAATTTAAAAAGCTTTCTAGCTGTACATTTAGTTATTGTAGAGTGTAGTCATTTTGTTTGTATTTAAATAAGGTAAGTCACGAGCGATATTACTCGAATCACGAGCTTTGAACTTGTAAAGGCAAATTTATTTGAAAATTGACGTCGTTTCTTTTGTCTCACCCCCAAAAAGTAACATGGAATGGTTTTATTTTAGTTAATAATACAATTCTATAGCTCCTGCAGATTACTGTTGAAAGATGACGAGTGATTCTGACTTTGCAAATGCTAGAACATAAAATGCCTTCTCGGTTAATGTTACCTTAGGTAGCCAAGATGGCGGTTCGTTGCTAATTCCAGCAAGGAAACAGTGGGACGCACGTTCTAACCTAACCTAACCTATTCTAATAAATTACCATAATTATTAGCAACCAAATTATTAGAATAGGTTAGGTTAGGTTAGAACATGCGTCCCACTGTTTCCTTGTTGGAATTAGAGACGAGCTGCCATCTTGGCTACCTAAGGTAACATTAACCGAGGAGGAGGGTCATGTGTCATTTCTCAAGAGAGATTGAAGATGGGACACCCACAAAAGTTGATTGTAGCAACAAGATGAACAATGTAGTTTTGACCATCTAACTGTTCATGGTCAGATTAAAACTTATATAGCAGGGTTGGTCAATCCTTGTCAAGATAGGTGCTATATATCACTTATCAGAAATATGAGAGTTGCTTTCTCTATTAGGACAGTATTATATACAGTACATAATGTTTAAAATTATAAAAAGAACAATAAGTAGGCTGTACAAGAGCCACACTAGAAGTCGAGAAGAGCCATTTACAGCTTGCAAGCTAGAGTTTGGCTGCTGTAAACATATAGTGAATTCTGTTTACATAGGAGTTTTTCGTGAACAAAAATTTGGACCTTAATCAATGGGATGTTGAAGTTACCGTATAATTGACAATACTAATCCTTCAATATGATGAATAAGTAATAATAATTTTAACAAATTCTCAGTCAATCTTGTAGCAATTGACAGAATTTAAGGAATTGCCTTAAGATATATTAACAAATCATTGTTATATATACATTATACAGTTTTCATTTTTAAAATTTTATAATAATCATTTATTATTTTTTCAGCTTTGAGAAGTATGGCTAGAAGTCGTAGTCGATCACCTCGTCGAGGTAAGAGTTTTAGTTATTTTCCGCGTGCTGTTTTTTTATTATGGTATTGTTACATCTACAGTTGGTTCTCATATAAGGAATAAAGTATAGATTCTGGCAATGCTTTTTTTCTTAAATTTAAAATTATAATATGAGGCAATTTAATAAATCAAAAGGTCAAATGCTGCTATTGACCTTTTGCTATCAGAATATCAAACACAATGATTGACAAAACTCCAAAAAATACAACTTTAGTGGCTGCCGCTCAGTTTCATCCCACTCCGTTTTTAATTGTTAAACTTTTTGGTATGTCATTACATACTAAAAGGTTTAACAATTAAAAACAGAGTGGGAGTATCTGTGTCATCTTACTGGGTTTAAGGATATTAAAGTATTCTTAATGCAATAATTTGTCAAAATTGCATTAGATTTTTATCTACTCTGTTGGCACTAATAGGTCTTGTTTTTGTATACATGCTGGGCTTATCATGGCTCTCAATGAGATATATAAAGGATGTGTGATGCGAGTTTAACTCATCCAGCTCGTACTATCTATGTTAAAATTTCTGAAGTTTTAGTCATGACCTGGTACTCAAATCCAAGGTTTTTAGAATGCCTTTTTACTGTTTTAGCCATCCAGACACAAATTATATGAAACAAATAATAATTAGTACATGCCTGAAAGTATGGAAATATTCAAAATCTCAGTGCACAGCCAGCATTTCTCAGCACCTTTGTTCAAGATCTCGGGCAACTTCTGGTTGCTGCAAGCAGTGTTTTTGGTGCTCGATATACCAGAAAACAAGACGGCAGCCACCATGAGAATCGTAAGAGCTCTACTTTGCATTGACAATTTTGAATTTAATTTATTTGTCGATGAATAAACTCGGATTAAATTAAAATTAGGTTAGCATATTGATAGAATATTTTAATATACTGGTATATTTATGTAAGGCACCACACAATTTGTTTTAGTTTCACCGGATTGACAGATTTTGAATATGCCCTACGTTACATTGTACATAAGAGTATCATGTCACGATATGTGGTATTCTTTTATGATGTTAGTGATGTAATTTTCTAAAATAGAGATCTGGCCAGATTGTAAACAGCAGTTAATCATCACAAAAAACTAAGATACGTAACACGCTAAGTAAAGTATTTTATTTTAAAAGCAAATCTTTAATGAAATTTTGTTTTCTACTTAGACAGACGAAGGAGTCGTTCTCGATCCAGAGAAAGAGACAGGGATAGGGACAGAAGACGAGGTAAATTGTATTATTATTATTATTATTTTGAATTTCTCGATAAATATACATGAAAAAATCTCGTGTCGACTCATCAATTCTTACAAGTACTTCACACGTTTGCTGCCTCCACGGGGATCGAAGTCCCTGACCGTGTGCCAAAAAGTTTTTTGTTTTGCCTGCTTGTTATATGTGTGTTTTAAAATGTTGAAGAAATTATATAAAATATATATTCTTTAAAAATATACAATAAACAATAAAAATTGCTTTTCCTAAAAACAAACGAACAAAATTTTCCAAGTGAGAGAAACGGCAAAGTTTTACGATGCTTGCGGGAGAGTTCGGCACGTGCAGTATTGCAGTGTAGACCGCTCTGAGGCGTCACTGATGGCGAATGCAGTAAGGATCCAATAGATTATGCACACACCTTTAATTTGAGATTTTGTATCAAGTGACACATCATTAGTTTTGGACATTTTCAACAATATGAACACAGAATAAAAATTAATCAAGGAAATTCTGTGTTAGTATCATTATCATTAAGGATTAGTTTTTGTAAGTTATTTGTTAAACTAATCGTTTTTAATTAACAGATTATCATACATAAGAGAAATAATGCTTTAATGGTGAAATAATTATGTTCAAAACATTTTTAATAAGTCATCTTTAAGTTATGTATTAAAAGAAAACAACGAAAGAATAATATAAAGAATCAAATGCATTCTAAACATTTGGATAAGAATGCTTATTCAAATGTTTATAGTGTTTGATTCTATTCTTACTGTAAAGAAATTGCTTGTAATGACAATATTTTTTTAATGTAATTTCATATTTTAGATCAAAGGTATTTATGATTTGCGAGTTAAAATTTACTTAAAATAAATGGAATGAAAAAAAGCCGAATTAAAAGCAAATTAGACATGCTTCATGTTGTTATGCTCTGAGAATAAAAATTTGAAGGAAGAGATTTATTTTGTCTGAAAATTATATTTTCTAACAAAGAATTAAATTAGGATAATGCCTTGTAAGATATTTCAGATGTTAAATATGTCACTTATAAGTGAAAACATGAGTCAATCAAGCGAAGATCTAAAATAAATTCTTAGACTTTGTTTCCTGTCTTTGCATTACTTTTTGACACAATTCTCCCATTTAATTTTATATATTTTCTCTAGCATTTTACTAGAATTTCTATCAGTTGTCAAAAAATATCACTTAGACTGGTGCTTTCCAAAGCATACTCATGGGGTATGCAAAAGGTCTTTGAGAAGTAGGTGGCAATTTTTGGCCATGTGCCACCAGTATGTACAGTACAATCAGTAGCGAGGTTGAGGCCGAAGTTTTAAACGTGTACGTCGGACGTTCGGCACCACTTTCCTCTAAGCCTAGAAGGTTGACAGTGGCATTTGGAAAGTCAGTGGGATCATGCTCGACATTCTAAACGCCATTGTCAAACTTCTATGCTTACGGGAAAGCGCTGCCGCCGAACGTCCGACGTACACGTTTTTGCATTTGAAACTTCGACCTCGCTAGTATTAAGAAAATATGTTATAGTAACAAATTACATTAAATGTATTTAATTTATTGAAAAATATATAATTTATACCTCTATTCAAGCTTTAAGTGCTACAGGTGGATGGTTTGTAAAAGATTCTTTTTTGATGTCAAAACTTTGTGAATACTGTCTTAAACTATTGTAATTTTGGACTACTGAAGGAAGCACTTGGAATGAAAAAGCCCTGTTCTGATGATGAAATCAGAGGGGTAAGAATGAAGATTTACATATGTCTGATGGACTTTTTCACAGAAAACCCAGTAATCACTGAAGAAGAGCATAGAAAATAGCAGTTATGTTGAAAATGTGATGCAAGTATAGGAAACATACCTGCAGTGAAGAAAGTAACAGTTACTGTAACGTTTTTATTTAACCAATTCCTTTACTTATGGGCTGTTTTTGATGCAATATTTGGTTTTATGTTACAATAGTGTACAAAACCAAATTTATACATATTACATTATTGATCCTTAAATATACAATAAATGCTTCTTTTGTAACTTTTTATATACTTTAACAAACATTATTAAAAGTTATTTATAGAAAGCTTGAAAATTATAAATTAAATTATTATTTTTTATATAGACAGACACAGAAGTCGATCAAGATCACTCTCACCTAGGGGACGTTCTCCTCGCAGACATAGAAGCAGGTAATTATAATAATAAAAATTAGCAAAGTTAAAGAATTTTTGATTCTTAATAAATTTGAAAGAGATTTTTTTAATGTTAAAGGACATAAAGAAGTGTAAATTTTGAGTTAATTTGAGAAATTCGTAACTCAAAAATCATGTTCAAAGTCATGTTTTAATTCTTTTCGGTATTTTATGTATAGATTGATAATGTTTTAAGGGTATTAAAGTGGCTTTTATTATGCCCATTATGGGTTTAATCAAGTTTGCATTGGAGTCACAGATGGTGTGAATCAGATCTATCTGATTTATTTGGATCAATTCACTCAAAAATTTATAGGTTAGGTTCAAAGTTGCCAGAGTGACAGACTTCACTGTTGTTCAGCCTTTCCATGTGTATGAGGGACATTTTATAAGAAATGCATGCTAATTCTTTGAATACATATTTAAAATGTTATATGTAGTCTTTCTATTTTTGAATGATGTCCTAATGGCCCAAAGTTCCAGTCAGGTTTCCTGTCTGGTTTTATTGTTGGATACTAAGTAACTGCTGCAGAAAGGTCCTCTGGAAAAGAAAATTTTCTGTCTACAAATGGATAATTTGAGCTTGATGAACAAGTCAGTCTGATTGACTCATATGTGAACTGTAGGGCATGTAAAGTAACAGTACCAACTTCACCTACAAATCTGTCATCATTTTTTGCTATGTATAGGTAGGCATTGTCATTCAACATGAGAGACTCATCTCCGAGTAAGTCGGGTTAGTTTTTTTTGTCCTGTCATATTAACAGGCTACTGTGACATTTGTTCTGTACAATACGCTATCTGATCTGAACAGCAATGATTTGTGATACCAGGGTAAAGATCAACACCATTGCTGTTTTTGGCCTCTCTGATTTCAGTTCTTGTTTATGCTACACATTCTTTACAGAATGAATAATACAGTGAAAACTACTCAGTTTACTCTATGATTGCCTCAAGTAAAGCACTGTGAATGTCTGTTGGATTTTTGTCACAGTAAATCTTGGCCTTAAGATATAACCATTGATCTTCATTCATCACTACCTAATATCCTGTTTGCATCAAGCATTTCAGTCTAGATTGTGACCAAGGTCGGTGACTATGCCTTGGTGCAATTTCTCTCGACTTTTTCAATCGCGATCGACTTGAGAGTTCTTGAAACTAGATCCAGTCATAAGAGAGATCCCACAATTGTACGTGCGCGAGAAAATACAAGATGGCTGCGGAACATGTGTCAGGCTATTGACAGAGAAATAAAAAAGATATTTGGAGAGACGATGACATCTGTCTATTGTTAGATATATGGCAAGAAAAAGTATTTATTTCTAATCAAAACTTCCATTTTGTGTGTTGGTGTTCATGACTTACCGAGTAGTTATGCCAGTTTTATCATCGCGTGTACCAGCTTTTTCTCAAGTGGACTACCTGTGCAAACAGCACAATGTTCGACTGGCAACAGTCACAATCCAGACTGTAGGTAAATCGAGATCGAAGTGAGTTGTGGATTGTATGCGAACATAGCATAAGGTCTCTGCATGGACCATTTCTAAGACTTGTCAACCTACAAATCCACACATTTCAGAAGTAACAAAGCCACAGCCCGCTTCCTCTAGCCTCAGGCTACAACTAACTAGCTCATCATGGATCCTTTTTGCAACAGTGCCACGTTGGGCATTTCTTATGAAATAACCCTTGTTATTTATATATTTAGTTTAATGAGGATATAGTATCATTGATTATTAAGCCTCTATCTGTTTCTGATTATAAATTAAGTGTATATTCATATTAATATGAACCAGTTTAATGAACTGTTCAGATAAGTTTTGTTAAATTGAATCAGTTAACTTTTAAGTTACAATTACTTTTTGCTACATTAGATTTTGTACTGTTCTAAAAAGGTTCGTAAGTACCAAATAGTTTCTTTAAAGTTGTAGTTTGTAAAATAAAACTGTGCAATACAATTTTACTAAAATATTCTATCGTTAGGTCTCCCAGAAGAAGATCATGGTCTAGATCACCGAGAAGAAAGTTGAGGTATGTTTTTAATGACCATTTTTATCGAAGACTGTGTACTTGCATTTTATGATACACCCATATAAATGTAATGACATGCATTTATCTGGGTGTATGATTATTGTACACAGAGGCGTAGCTATGGGGGCGGTGGGGGCGGCCCGCTCCGGGTTTCACCCGTGTAGGCCTGTACCTAAAAAAAAAGGCCAACGGCTCTCCTCACATGACAATTTCTTTGCTATGAGAAGATGCCAAGAGAGCTCGCACCAGCTGAAAATCTTACTATGATTTATTCTATAAATCTAAACTCATACGTTGCGACATTGCATATTCATTATATCGTGCAAGTTGCTCGAGTGCAAAGATATTACAATTCAACAGTGTTTTATAAAAGAGTTAAAAAGGGTGACACCACGATATCCGCTCCGGGTGTCACCCATCCTAGCTACGCCACTGATTCTACAGTTTGCCCTATGTCATAAAGCAATTTTTAAATGGGCTTTTGTAACTTTAAAAAAGTATTCATTTATGTTATAAACACATTGAAAAGTAACATTGTAGTTTTGTGTGACAAAATACGAAATATTTCTTTGTTTTAGCTTTCCTCTAAAATGCGCATTATGTCCGTGAGTCTGTTATCTTTCGATATATTTTTTTTACATGTATTTTAAACATGTTATGTAGATTAATTTCATGTAAAATATCTTAAGTTCATTTGTAATTAAAGATACAGAATTTTTAGAAAATTTGTGGTTTATGTAGACTTAAATAAAGTGTTTTTAATTGACATTAAAAATATGTTAAACTACTTTTGTATTCTTACTTTTGTTCATTCTAAACCAGCTAATTTTATTGTTGTATTGATTATTTTCTGTTTATATTAGGAAAATAATAAATGATAAGTTATTAAAAAAGTAAGTAAAACTTTAATATCGCTGAGTTTTTTTTTTAACGAGGCAAGCTTGGTTTAATTAATAGACTATTATCATAGGAAACTATCACAGTTTTGTTTGTTCTGTAATAAGAAATTTTGTTAATTATCGATTATTATTTTAGGTAATTAAATCTATTCTATGTACGGTACAGTCAAATCCTATTTATTGAACTGGGAAAAATATTGTATAAGTGAAACTACTCTTGAATTGATTTTCAGAGTGAATATAGTTCTTGCAAAAGTATGGCATCGTCTAAATTAAAATTAACACTGTACAGCTGAATTTGTACCTGTAATTCTAACATTTCTTGTGTTTCTTGATGGACTAGTCTTATTGGAAATTTCAACTTAAATCTCACATTAGATTTAACTTGAAATGGTAAATATGATAGTAAGTACGACTTTCGGCAGCTACACTGGTATCAGGTTAAGATTGTCCTATTAGTGTTGGTTACTTGCAAAACATGCCGTAAAAGCATTTATAGTGCTAGAAATTATATTGTTAAGTAAAAATGAATAAATTAAGTATTAATTGTAAAAAGTTTGCCCATAGAAATATTACATTTATTCATTTCAATATTTTAAATTGTTTACTTTTGTTCTTGTAGAGACAGCGGAGAAGGCTCAAGCAAGGACTCTCGTGGTGCCGTTCCAAAATTTTTAATGGAGAGAAAACCTATAACAGGTGTGTAGTTTTAATTTATTTCTGTTTTTTTTTTCTTGTATTTCTTTCCCTAACCTATAATTAAAACTAAACAATTATGACATTTGTTAATTTTAGATAAAGATTTAGAGGGTAAGACTGAAGAAGAACAAGATATGATAAGAATGATGGGATTTTCAAGTTTTGATTCAACAAAAGTAAGATGATATAATAATAATTATATTATAGTTTCATCTGCGCACACGCCAAAAAAAAAAGACTATAAATACAGACCATGGTGACCAAACTGCAGCTTATCTAGACCCTTATTGAGACTCTCATATAGTTATACAATATTTGATGTGTATAAGTAGCATGTTTCAAGTTTATAAAACGAAATTGTATCAATATAACTATATGGATGTTACAATAAGGATCTAGAAGAGCTGCAGTTTGGCTATCGTGGACATACGACTCTCAATTCACACACATTCCATTTATGTAAATGTGCCCACCAGCCACCAAGAAACTAAAACAGCATGAATTCTAATGTAGCCAGCATGTCAGGAGTTATGCTGTTAATGACACCATAGTTCTTGTATGTGGTGTCTTGTGTCTGGCACTTTTGTAGCATACACATGATCCTTGACATGCCAACAAAGAAGAAAAGTTCAGAGTTGATGTCACATGATCCGGCAGACTGAGAAATGGGGCCCTTGCAATATACACTATATGACAGTGGAGATCCAGATTGCCATTATGTGGCAGTAGTGGCCCTTCAAGCATACTTAAGAGTATCGACTAACATTCTCCAGTATATTTTATTCATTTATTTGAACAAATGGATTTTACACAACAGTTTAAAACTAGTGACATTCTAGGTTTCTTCGATTATAGAATTGAATTTAATTCGGTTTTATTTTTTACACGTTTACTGCCAACTACGAGATGATTCATAGTTGGCAATAAAACGACAAGTGCCATCGGTGAGATAATTCATAAGATGTATGTCATGTTTTGTCATATACAACTATTCCTGTAGTAAGTAGTTATTATAACTGCTTAGTGAATGTTGGGAATGACAACACATCAATTGGACGTTATTGAACAAACTATAGAGAAGTTTAAAATGTGATACAAGTGTTCTGTTTTGATTGCCAGATATGAATATTTTCATAGTAAGTATACTAGAAAAATGACTAATTTGTGCCTGGGATATGGATGGGAAATTAATTTGGTGTCATTAAAGAAAAGGTTTATTGAAAAACATTAAAAAATGTTATTTATTTATAATGCTTGATTTTCTTATTATTGGGTTGTTTGGAAAGTAATTTCGTTTTTTCCATAGAAAAATAAACGCAATATTCTTATAATAAATAAATATTTTATTGAATTATATATTGACCATTTTGGTCAAATACCTGTTGTCATTGTTTCTGGTAGTAGCATGATTTCACATTCATAAAAGTTCTGATCGTTGTTTACAAAAAACTGATCCAAGTGATTTTTGACATTGTCATTTCAAGTAAATGTCTTACAGTTAAAAAAAATTTGTATAGACCGGAACAAGTAATAATTCGAGTGTGCCCGATCTGGCAAATATGGTTGGTGCGATAACACATCCCATCCAAGCTGTAACAGTTTCTGACGAGTTACCAAACTTGTGTGAAATTTGGCATTATCATGGTAAAACACTACACTTTGTTGATCAATTCTGGCCTTTTCTGTTTGATGATATTACTCAATTTGTTTACTCGATGGCAGTACACTTTCTAATCAATTGTTAAATTGTCTGGTAAAAGCTCAAAAACAAATTTCTTTAAAATCCCACCATAGAGAGCATCTCTAGTTAATAACGTGTGGAACCCATATATCGAGCTTTGAAACGAAACCAATTCGTTTTAAGTAATAATAAACAGTTCAGTTTAAAAGATTTAATCTCTTAGTGATTTTACGTGTTGTTATACGGCAGATTGCTTCAATCGGTACCGTTATTTTGTTTTCATTGGCTTCAAATGGCCATCCATAATGTGGTGTATCTTCGATATTAAAATTGCCAGAATGTAATTTTGTAAACCAGTTTTGGCACTGTCTTTCTCTCAACACATCTTCTCCAAACATGCACCACAATTTTTTTCTCGTTTGGACAGCATTTTGATTTTTTAGTTATAAAAAAGCAAAGTATGCCGAAAATGATGCTTTCAGTTTTCCATATTTGATGGGACACCGGAAAAAAACAATTGTACAGAATTAAACAAAATTTTTTACAAATAAGCCTTAAAATGTAAGCTGTAGAAGTACAGTGGTGCCTCATATAACATACTTAATTCGTTCCAGGTACACGTCCGTTATACGAAACGCATTTTTCCATAGAAATACATGTTAAAACATCTAATTCGTTCTGCAGCATAAAATAACTGTACTGTATCATAAAAAATTGAACATGGAGTGTGTTCTTTTATTCCTCCGCATAACTCTGCGCGAGTGACATTCATTTAAAAATTCCTGCGGAACGCGTTCTTAAATTCCGGTGGGAGTGCATGCCGTCAAACGGCAAAAATGGTCGCGTGTAGCAATAGTTTATGGTGGAAAGTAACATGGCGTCCTCTATGGCTCAGATAGTTTCCTTTCCAGGTCCATTATGTGGTTTTATGAATGAGAATTTAGAAATTGTGAAAGCGCAAGTTAGTGCAGGCAGTGATGTAAGTGTCTTTACGAATTTTTTTTTAGGCTATTTTGAATGCTCTTTCAACAAATAATCCATTTTATGGATTTTATGGTTAGATTTTACAATTGGGACCCTTCTTTTGCCTTTTAAAGCTCATATTTTAGAAGTATAGATTCCTCCATCACAATACTATTGATAGTGCAGGTGCCGCCATCTTTCTTTCTTTCACCATCGTTCCTAAATGCCTACAAACAGCAGCACACTCCTGTAGTAGCGGAGACGCAGAGCGACCGCTATTAAAGAACACACTCATGGAGCAGTCATCGATTATGCCGGAAAGTTCATTGCTCGAGTCACGTGACGGCCAAACAGAAAGTCCATTGTTTGCAGTGTCTGTTATTCGAGGTGTACATTATACGAGGCACCACTGCATATAATGAAAATGTGGTTTAAAATAAAATTGGCTGGTAAAAATACATCTAATTCCTCTAGTAATAAAAAAACAAAATTACTTTCCGAACAACCCAATATTTCCTTTTTTATTATTATTTTTTTGTATTGGATGAATCCTGTGCCAGTGGCGTAGCGAGGGTGGGCAAGAGGGTGTATCATACCCCAGGTGCCACTTGCAGAGGGGTGCCCAAATGGTCTCCAAGAGAAACTATGTGTGTTTCTGGAGGGGGAAGGGAGTGCCAATAAAGTGTCGTGCCCTGGGCGCCAGTTATGTTCGCTATGCCACTGTCCTGTGCTGCTCAAGACTTCTTCATATGAAACTTTTGCTTTATTTATCTGTAAATTTTCTCTTAGTAGAGTTTATTAATTCTTAATTTTAGTATTGATTCTTGAAATTTTCAAACTGAAGAGGAATTCTGTGCAAGTAAATTAAGAACACACATTTTTGTAATTTACTGTGGACACATTTTGCAAATTAATTTATTAACTGTTTATTTTCTGTTTATAAAACTGTTATAAAATATTAAATTTTAATGAATATAAAATGAGATTTAATAAAATTTCTAAAAAAAATACACAGTAGCTATATTTTTACGTTTAATGCAAATTAAGTTTGTAAATCACATGCTAAGGTATTTATTTTTGTTTTAGGGGAAACATGTGAAAGGTAATGGCATTTACAGTGTTCACATTATTCACAAGAGAAAGTACAGGTAAATTTGCATTTAAATAATTTTCAATGGAAACAAATTTGAAATGAAATATTTAATTATCTGTAATTTGTGTTATAGACAATACATGAACAGAAAGGGAGGATTCAACAGACCTCTGGATTTCGTTGCTTGAATTCAAATTTTTCTAAAAGGAATGAACTTTTGTGTAAAATGTAAGTCCTGTTCGTTACATTACGAATCGCATTTCTCAGAGTAACCATCAGATATTCTGCAGATTATATGGGAGTCATTCAAAAAGTTTCTGAAAATTATAAATAATTAAATAAATGACTTCCGAGTAGCGGCGTTACTAAAAGCGATTTGATAAAATTCAGATGTACTCGCAAGTACTTTCAACAGCTTACAGCCGTCATCCTCAGGCGAAAATCAAATACATTTATTATCAAATTATCAGCTGGTAGAGCTTGTAGAATGCACTTCAAATTTGACTGAATCTATGTTTGCAGATGCAAGAGTAATTTTGAACTGATGTAATACCAAATGTAAGTATAGTCACAAATACCTGATAAAACAAGTGTTGATACGTTTATGCTTGCATCAATGAATTGTAAATACCCATATAGCATTCTGTTTATGAATAATAACCACTTTCTCAGATCTTTTTGAATGCTCCTCTTATATTCAAATTTGGACATCAATAATATACTATAATTTAAAGCCGATAAAGTGAATATTGTTGGTTTTAATTGTGTAATAATAGCGAGGTTGAGGCCAAAGTTTTAAACGCAAGAACATGTACGTCGGACATTCGGTGCTGCTTTCCTGTAAGCCTAGAAGTTTGACAATGGCATTTGGAATGTTGGCACGATTCCACTGACATTCCAACTGCCATTGTCAAACTTCTAGGCTTACAGGAAAGCAGCGCCGAACGTCCGACGTACACGTTTTCGCGTTTAAAACTTTGGTCTCAACCTCGCTATTGTCTTAAAATAATTTAATGCTTTATTTTGATTATTGTAATCTAACTTTTATTATTAGTAATGAACAAATGATTTTTCTATATATTTTTATATCTGAGGGAACTAAATTAGTACTTTATTTTATAGAATTTGGTTGGGATGAAGAAAAGACTATTGCTCTGACAACTTTGTCATAAGTTAAATTTTAAAAATAACAAAACTTTATAAGCTATCAAGTTAGGAATTTAAATATAGAAATATCCCACGTGAAGACGGAATGGTAAGTTTCTCTATTCCACACAGCAATTTATAGCGTGTACCGTAATTATCTAAATAATTTGTTATATCACAGAACGTGCAAATCGTAAAGGAGCAGCATTAATTGTAGTCAAACTTTGTATTCATTTGTATGTTTCATTCTAAAGAATTACGACAATCTTTGTAACGAGTGAAATAATATACAAAAAATATTTATATATTGTCTTGGTTTCTGCAAAATCCTGTCATTACAATAAAAATCTATAAATTTACGAGTGTGCGACTGTTTTGCTAATCTGTTTGATTAATAAACAATTATACAGTAACCTAATTAAAATAAATTGTATTTAGTCAAGTTTGATCAGTATGTAGAGACTATTTCAGGAGAGGGCAATTTATATTACATGGCATCTTCCAAAAAGAATGCTACCATTTTAAACGACTGTAAATTATGTTAATTATTTTATCTGAGAAGTACACAGTGTATGCCAATTGACAGACAACTGTCGGAGTTTCATTTCCCACACGCACTAAAATGTGTTGTTGTCTACTACCTCTAGGAATCATTGTAAATGAAAATGGTGACTCTTCAACACAGATGTTTCATGTTCTTCAATTCACAAAGTCAGAGCCACTTGTCATTGCGCAACATAATTGTACGGCTCCTGCAGATTACTTGTCTCTGCTATGAAAGGACTGACAACAAATATGCCATAGTGGGCATATAAAGAATTTGAGTATCAGTCCGACTGCGTCATGACATGAAGTGCATGGTTTGGGAAATTATAGCGGGCAAATGTGAAACTCGGATGGTTTTCCAATATTTTAATGTACTCTATGATGATCTTAGATGATAATATAACTTAAATTGGTAGAATTCTTTTTGGAAAGACCTTGTGAAAAATTTGGAAATATTTGAATGCACTGATAATTAGTTATATCAGAGGTGGGCAAGCAAGAGTTCGGTGGGAGCCGAAATGTAGGTTTTGCAAAATGCATGGGAGCCGCAGTTCTGTACTGTTGTGGCGGATAGTATGGTAAGGCTGGGAAGGATAGCACTTTCAGTAAGAGCCGCATTTGCCCATGCCTGAGTTATATCAATAATTAGTGGTGGTGGTGTTATACTATACATAACTACAAAATAAAACTAGGAGTTCCGCATCTCTGCGTCATACACGAGAAAACGTTACAGGTATTTATTTACGTATTTAGAAGAATATGAGTGTGTCCAGTCAGTTTGTCTGTGTGTAGTTCTAGTACCTATACCTCATAAGATGTATAAGCGTATATTTCTTGGTATAAGCATAAAAATTTACATGGGCTCATTTCCGTCCTGGTAATTTAAAATGTAAGTTCCAACTAAATGAACTTCGATTGTATAAATTAAACTGCTGTGATTGATTAATTTGTTTATTAGTTTTTTACTAACAAAAATAGCTCGTGACGTGAGTGAATTTTGATCTTCGGGACGATAACTGAATACTGGTAGGTCGTGGGTTCGCGCCCGTGTTCTTCACGTTAGTAACAACTAAATAGGAGCCGGTTTCCGTAGAAAGTCCCGCGACACGGCAGGTCGGCACGTGTCGTGTTGCAGTAAATAAATTCATCGATCAAACTTCGTGGTGATGTTCCGAGATGCGCCAAACTAACAATAGTTTTATCGAGATAACTTTGAATTAATAGCGAGGTTGAGGCCGAAGTTTTAAACGCGAAAACGTGTACGTCGGACGTTCAGCGCCGCTTTCCTGCAAGCCTAGCAGTTTGACAATGGCCTTTGGAATATCAAGCATGATTCCGACTTTCCAAACACCATTGTCAAACTTCTAGGCTTACAGGAAAGCGGCGCTGAACGTCCGACGTACACGTTTTCGCATTTAAAACTTCGGCCTCAACCTCGCTATTATCTCAGGTGTTTGACGGGACAGAGGCTGGAAACTTCCAACTCCACCTTCCTATCTTCTCAAAATATTCTTGCTTTATTTGTAGACGATTCAGGAGCGCCTATTTTCTATTCATTTCGGTTGGAAATTCTGTAATATATTATGTACACGACAAGTTACAAAATAAAACATACATTTTCATCTCTAATTTCCCCATTTAATTACATTTGCATCCATAGTGAGTTTTCGCGTACTGTTATAAAAAACAATTTTTGAAAATCACTTTACGTAGATAAATTGCATTTGCCGATTTTGAATGTAAACCTATTCGGGTCAAAGTGCATCAACTTTTCCGCTTCCGTTGAAAGCACGAAAAGGAGAAACTAATAGAACGTATCTTTGTTTCTGTGATTAAGTTAAGTTAAAAAAAAATTGACTTTACGAAGAGCTCTAAAAGGAGTATCTAAATTTTCACCAATAAATCGAAATAATGGAAAACAATTTGGGTTTCCTTAACCTAAAATTCAACTAATTCAACTGGGCAACCGCAGGTTCGCGCCTGGCCACGTGGAGTTTTCTGGGCTCTACATGCTCAACACCTAAATAGGGAACAGTTTCCCATAGAAAGTCCTCTTGGAAGACAGTTTTCTTGTGTGCGTTGCCTCGTTCCATCAATCCAATCCTATAACTGAAAACCCTCAATAGATCAAAACCACACTCCAACTTTCTGTCGGCAGCGATTAGTCGAGGTCGACTGTGTAGTAGGATTTTACTATTATTATTATTTATTCTGAATACTTAAAACGGGAACAATCGCGTCATACCCGATCGAGTTTGGCCGGATGGCCGAGCGGTTAAAGTCGCAGCCTACCGCTCTGGGGGACTCGGGATCGATCCCGAGCGAGTCGAAAAATCTCCAAGAATTTTTCGGGGAGTGGTCCCGTCCCTCATCACCCGGCCGCCCTGTTGTGGACCTGGCCGAACCCATAACGGGCCTGCTAAACTGAGGCCTTCTTAGTGCTCACAGGGCGGAAAGAGTTAAAAAAAAAAAACCCCCGATCGAGTTCTACCGGCCTCATACGGTCGAACGACCATAAAGATCAGAAACTGAAGCAACCCTCGCGAGCTGGACATCCCAATATGTTGCAAGACTAATATTAAATAAATTGCCTCAGTTTAAAATAAGGAATAACAAAAATATTTAAATTAAAACAAAGTTTAAAAATTTGAATATCACTAAAAATAAATATTTCATATATATATTTCGGAACCAAATATTTGTCCACCAGGTGGCACCAAGTGTAGTTTGATTAAGAGTCGTTTGGTGTCGAGATAAAAATGAAAATATTTATATTTTGACGACAGAAGAGGAATCGGCGCTGATGATTCGTTTCTGATATATAAGTGGATATTTTGAATAATGAATTTAATAGAATTGAAATGGAAGGTGATACGATGACTTTGAATCTGTCTGGAACTGATGGGAAGAATCTGAATGCTTTGTTCATCATTAATGGCATCCGTTCCTCTCCATCCACTCTTTTAGTTGAAAATTTAAAGCTGGAGCTACCATTAGATAAGTTCGATTCCGAAACGGCTTCGAGGATCTTGCAAGATAATGGAGTGATTGATAATGATACATCAAGAGGGTAATTTTGAATGTTTTAACATAACTCTATGTACTTTACATTCAAAATAATAATGATGTACTTGTTTGCGTGTTAATGTGACGCGGTAAGAACTTGTCCAGATGATGCAGTCTCTGGGTAGGATCAAATCGTGCAGTGCTGAGAGAAAATGGGTGCAAAGTTTGCACCGTTTAGGCATCGATAAGTGTGCCCTAGACATGCCAAAAGTTTTTGTGTGAATAAGGAGCTGATATTGCTATTGAGCACCACTGGTACTCTTTTAGAATGATATGTCATTCCTATACAGTCTTTCCTTGACTTACAATGGGTTACATTCCAAAAAAAAACACATCATAAGTTAAAAATAAATAAATAAAAAAATAGGCTGTATGCAAGGTTACGTGGGTATTAATGTGAGTTTGGGCTATTGTTGATTGCAATAACCTAAACTCGTGAGCAATCACCACAACTACCATGCTTAGATATTATCTTAAGCTTCTCGTTGAGATACGACAGGGCATTTTACAGACATAATGGGTATACTGTAAAATACAATAAAATACAAGATACAATTTATATATAAAAAAAGTCTCAAAAAAGATCATTAATGCATCAGTAGAGCAACTTGAATTCAAATTCTAACCATTTTCCCATACTTTCACTTCGCTCATGTTGGCCATTGTACACTGTGTATGTTAAAACATTGCAAGTCAAGGAACGACTATACAAGTAAAAACCCAAATACCATTATTGATCCAAAATTCTTTATAAGATATGCCTCTTTGTAACTTGCTTCCTACAGTGCTTAATGATTTGCAAAATGTGATGTAAATTTAAAATCAAAATAATTTATAACAGTACCCTAAAATGGTAAGATTCAAGCTCCAAATGAGGGGTTTTTTGACTCCCAAATGGTAGACCTGCCTTGTATGAGCAGAAATCTTGAGGGAGCCAACCATACCCATACATGTGACCCTTTGCAAGATATTCACCTCCAAAGGTCAGTTTTTAACATGTACCAGTATACTGCCTATTCTCCATGCTCTTCATTGTCAAGGCTAGCTATCTCTGCCTTGACATATTTTGCATGTAGTCATGCGCTTTGGTGCAAGTGATAGTGAGCACCTTGGTGCCCAGGTGGGGGTGAGCCCCACACTTCTCTAAAACTATATAACATCAAGTATTTCACAACACAATCAAGCAGGCTAAATAGTTAAACGTGTTAGTCTTAGCGGAGCAGTGTAACTTGCGATCTCACATGACCCAATTTTGGGGGACTATCTTGTGAAGAGTTGCCTGTAGAGGTATGTTTCCTTTGACTTTTTTGCTCCTATAGGTAAGGTGTCTAGCTGTGATAAGGTCTTAAATGCCTTATTCAGAGCTTGAATTGATCCTAAAACAGTGTTTATATGCTTATATGATAGTGTGTTGCCAACACTAGATTATTTATTGACATATATTTAGATGTCAATAAATAGAGTTGGTACTGAATGATACACTACAACAAAATTAAACTATTTATTAAAATATTGTTTCTCATATAATATAGTAATAAGGTTAACAAATGTTTGAGAGGAATCTTAAAAAAAAAAGAGGACCAGTGTTTTTGGCTGAACTAGAAGAGACATAAAATTTTAAAGATTATTATTTTTAGAAGGTTTGCTCGTAGTTCCTTTCATGTTTTTGCTTGTATCCAGCCATACACACCTCTAGCAGGGTGTATGGCTGGATGGTCTATAACGAGCATGAAGATATATGAGAGCAGTTTTTGTTTTTTCAACCTCTGATGGTCCAAAAAACAAAGACAAGTGTAAATAACTAAATGAATTTACTACCAAAGGTTAAGTACAAACATTGTTACTTTTCGACATAATCGTCGTGAAGATAGGCATTTGTCATATCTGTGTACAAGCTTTGGAATCCCCTCTTCACAGAATGTTGCTGCCAGTGACTTGAGATGGGCCTTAACATTGTTTTGAAGATCATCATTAGTCTTGAACCTCTGCCCTCCTAGCCACTTTTTCAGTTCAGGAAAAAGGTGGAAGTCTTCACACATTAAGGGTTGATTTACACACAACAGTGACATGCTGGCACAGTGCAGTAAGCATCGATAAATATCACACATAGCCAATCAGAATTTCATGTACGACACTTGTACGATTGACAGAATACAGATCATGTGTCATAGATGAAACTCTGATTGCCTATGTGCGATATTTATTGATGTTTATGCACCAATTGGTCACTGTGCCGGCACGTCACTGGTGTGTGTAAATCGACCCTAAAGGTGTGTGAAGACTTTCATCTTTCAAACATCCACCCAGTTTGGAACTTTTTAAATACTCAACATATAGCCCCGATTTAGTGCTGAGCAACTTAGATTTAGAGCCATGATCAGGACCTCTGCTCCAAAGTCCTGGATTAAGGCATCCCTTAATATACTAACTTGTTAAATCTCTATTCTGTTTTTGATTTGAATGTCAGTCATTTCAATGATGTGTTTATTTCATCAAAAAAAGTAACATTACGTTTATATACCATATTTACTCGAGGGATAAGATTATAAATTGAAGGATCTTTCAATATATTTGACAAGATAATTAATATCTCTAACCAACACAGATGTTTTCACGAGATAATTGTCACTTTTTATTTCATTTTTCTCACGTTTTTTCATGAATGAAGATAATTCCATCTCGAGCTTCGTTTTTATGATGTCACTTTTATTTATATCGCTTCCCCATAAAGTACCCAAAAGGTACTTATTCGGGATCTTTCTTGAATTTTACTTGCTTTGTTGTGGCTATTTTTGTTAATACAGAAGTAACGCCGAAACTAACCAACCCCTTTATAACGCTGCATTGAAAATTGTATTGATTACGCGCCGGTTTTTTCTGTATATAAGATGATCTTGCATTTAAGACGAGGTATGACTTTAAAGATCAAAATAAAGAAAATTAGATTTGTTAATACAATTCTAATTTTATTTTGTTTAATCACAAATAAAATATTATCAAATGCATGTAAATGCACATATTGTCTCGCAAAAATTACTGGCATTTTAAACATTAAGAAAAATCCTGTAAAATTGACAGCCTAATTCGTTCATGTAAAGCTGGACAATCGGGAAATCTTTTTTGCCAATTCTTAACAGTCGAATCCACTCTCCATCGATTACACTTACAGGTTTCTCCGAATTCTGGTTTCTGAATAATCATCTGTTTTCACGTGGGAATGGATTAAAACTTATATCGGGCTCCCGTGTGATTTTGGAATTTCAATTTGGAATTCCTATTGCTATTCATTGCTATTCATCTTCTTCAATTACTCTTGACAATACGCAAGAACAATTCAAACGATCCAGATAAAATAGTTGTTTTTAAACACCAGAGGGCGATTATCCAGTAAAAAATGCAAATACAAATACATGGTTTACAAAAATTATTGCAAAAACACAAAGAATACTTCTCTTGCGCATATAGGACAACCTAGGTTTTTGAAACAGTGAAAAATGAATAAAAACCTTGTCTTATACACGTCTTAAATACAGTAAGTGGCTTATGTAATACTGGAGTTACTCTCGAATTGGTTATGAAATACTTTAATTGTTATAATGAAGGATTACATTTGAATCTTCTCTGTTTCAGGTTCTAACAACCTGTTTTATGTAGAGAAATTTTTACTGCAGTTAAGTATTTTAAAAACTAAAGTTTTCAATAATGCTTTTTGTTTTTTTAGACTAAGAGTAAAATAATTTGATAAGTTTGTTTACATTACATTATTTTGAAAGTTTTTGAATATCAAAGCACACTCGAATATCGGGGCTATATGTTGAGTATTTAAAAAGTTCCAAACTGGGTGGATGTTTGAAAGATGAAAGTCTTCACACCTTTAGGGTCGATTTACACACAACAGTGACGTGCCAGCACAGTGACCATTTGGTGCATAAACATCGATAAATATCGCACATAGGCAATCAGAGTTTCGTCTATGACACATGATCTGTATTCTGTCAATCATACAAGCAGGGATGGGCAACCTTTTTCTACGTAAGGGCCGCATTTCAAAACTTTTGAACTGACGCGGGCCGCACACAAGAGAAAAGAGGGGGGAACTGTTGGTAAATCACAATTCTTTATTCATATATAATTATAAATTAGCATAGGTATACTTAATATAGCTTCTGGCACTGATCTAAACGTAATATATCGGAAATATTTGGTTAAATATCAGTCACTGCTAGTTTTAAATTAGTTTCGATTGTCTGTTAGCCAGTTTCTTGTTTTAATTTTTACTAAATTCATTGCGAAAAAACTTTTCACAAATATAAGTTGTAGAAAATAACGTTTGAATTTTTGTCAAATATCTCATTAAGCTAGGAAATTGATATATTTATTCATAATTTATGCCATGCGGGCCGCAAAAAATATTACTGCGGGCCGTGGGTTGCTTATCCCTGATACAAGTGTCATACATGAAATTCTGATTGGCTATGTGTGATATTTATCGATGCTTACTGCACTGTGCCAGCACGTCACTGTTGTGTGTAAATTTTGAATATCAAAGCAAATAATATACAGTAGACCCCCCCCTATAACACAGTAGATACGTTTCATGTTATATGAATCCGTGTTGTACGAGTCACTTAAATACATGAGCCAATCACAGCCCAGCACATGTGCAGTTTAGGGGCTACGGTCGTTTGAAAGGTTTTCTTCCATAAAATTAATCGATTCTAGACTAATTTGACTCAACATTTCCAAAACACGTATAATTTTTTGGGAATAATCCATATAAACTATGCTATAGACAAAAAAATTGTAGGACTACTTACCAAGTGCGCACCGTTCGACGACGCCATTGCTTAAACTTGTTTTCGTCGCGGAGCGGATCAACGAACGGCGGGCGCGTGTTTCCCGATCAGCGAATTTTTCGCAGAAAAATAACTTAACTTTGGAGATATCATTAATAAAAATATAATTTTTATGGCCGTTGAATAATAAATGTTTTTTAGTAGGTCCAGTGCTCTTTTAAACTCAACAGTTTGTACAATAACCACTATTGGTCCAGATTTGACCAATCCTGTCGTGACATGAGTCAGCGATGACATTTTACCATGTTATACGAACACGATCGCAATTTTTTCGCCGTGTTATAGGGGGGTCTACTGTAATATAAACCAGAATACTGTAGTGTGATAGTCAAGTACAGGATGTCCGAAAAGTTACTGTGCAGTGAGAAATTTGTAATGACATTAAAGTTATACATGCTAAGGCAGGTGCTACTGTATGGACAAACTGGGCATTTGTCCAGGGTGGCACATTTTCATAAATTTATACAAAATTTTAAGGTGTATTATTTTTTAATTTATTTTTATTTGTATTACATGGCCTGAGTTGAATATTGATTGATGGAGCAAGGTATGGCATTTCAAAACAAAATGTTCTTCATCCTATGTGGAAGGTTAAAAGATGCCAAATGCATGTCTAGCCCCAGTGGCATAAACTTTATTGCTGGCTCTGCATACTGCATTGCATACAAGATCCATAAGTTTTGTCCTGTGTTTCCATTTTATGGTAGATAGTTTTACCACTCACTCACGGATGTTCTGGTTTTTAGACCACAGTTTCTGGAAGACTTCTTTGCCAGTAATCTCCTGTGAAAATAAGCCAGTTGGTCTCCAAACCTCATTCCTTGGATTTTGGGACCTTTGGGAGACATTTCCAGCATTTGCTGTAGGAGAAACTGCAATATCCTACATAAAACTTTACTGAAACCTTTTCTAATGCATGCTTTTTGGATATCCTGTACCATGTTAAGTGATGATTATTTATTTAAAAATGACAACCTACAATTATGAGAGGGATTTAAATAATAATAATAAAAAATATTTTAATTTATCTAATTGATATTTAACATTTTTATTTATTGTAGAATTTCCTCATTTCATAGTATGTTGATTCATAGTATTCCATGAGTAATAGAAATATGAATTGTTATGAATGCAATAAATAAATATTTTGCAGGTAATACTAGAATGTAATTTTATTAAATAATAATGCTTACAAAATTTGTTGCAAGTCATTTCCTAGTATGAAAAGGCAAATGTCATGAAATTATATAACTTTATTCTAAAATATTGGATTCTTTGAATTGTATTGCTTTGCATCATCACTTGACAATGCAATAATTGGGCTGCAATTAGAAAAAAATTATAGACCTATAAATTCTCACTGTTGTCCATCTATTCATCAGTCTGTCTCTGTCTGTCTTTCCTTAATCTCTAGAATGGAGTTAGGTAAATGAAGGATGAGACCAGATGTGGAAACCTTTCAGGCAGAAGGCCCCGATTAACTATATAAGAACTTCTGATGCAAACCGGAAGTCACGTTATTTCAGTCCAAAAATTTTCCCCCGAAAGGTGTTAGATAGCCGACCGACTCGACTCTGTTGTTAAAGGAAAAGTATGGAGTACGGGGGCAAGTCATCGCTAGTTTGAGGTGGAGAGAATTTGCAGCCTGGCGTTTTGACAATGTCACAATAAATAATTGCTCATTTGAGTAATTAATATATTGATAGTTTGTATAGAATATGTATTATTTTATGTAAAGAGATGTTTTAGAATTCTTAAAATATTCAAGAACAAATAATTGGAAAGCAGATGTAATTATATTTAAGTCAAAAATTATTTTTTAAATTTCATTAATCTTAAGATGCATGACCAATTTTTTCTACATGAATGCATAATGGGGGTCAATTTGACCGAATGCATTAATTTTATTATTTATTTATTTATTATTGGCAAATTCCGAACAGAATATTAACTTTGGTAATATATTTATTACTCTCACACATTATTTCTTTTTTATTAAGTATTTTTTACATTTAATAAAAATTAACAAATGTTTTAATATTAAAAATGAAATCGTGTATTTTTAAAACGTATTTTTTAAATGCATTGTTCACAAATACATCTGAAATGTTGCTTGTGTGTATAAATTGTAGTAGATAGAAATGTTGTTCCAATAAGAAAGCCTGTTGGAGAATTTGGAAAGACTCTAAAACACTGTTTGTAAAATCAATTAGAACAAATTGAACAAGCTCTGGAGGTGGATGAAAAAGTCTGAAAGCTCTCAGTTTACTGTAAATGGAATGTTGAACTCCATTAATCAGTATGGAAAGTAGTAGTGGATATATGTGTACATATTTTACATTAAGCCAAATGTTTGTCGGATTATATCAGGCTATATTACTTAATTAATTAATAAAATATTAATTTAATGATAATTATTAAATTTATCAAGAGATGCCTATCTTGAGGCCGAATTACTTAACATTTAATTACTAATATAGCCTGATATAATTGGCAATCATTTGGCTTTAAACTAACAATTGTGTTTTTAGATGTTGAATTTTTGATATACTGTATTTCTTTAGCTGCAAATTTTCATTTAGTGTCACGATCTTTTATATTTGGCATCGTCATTCATTCCAGGTCTTTTAGAAAATACCTTTTTCGTTTTGTAATTCCTTTGTGAAAGAATGTTAAGCTGCATATATAATACGAAACATATAGCAACTAAGTTAAGGAGATAAACACATTACTAAAGAAAGTCATTGGCTAGCATTTTGTTGACATTTGCAAGACAGTTCATATCATTTAGTGATATAAAATATCGTCACCTGACTTGCTTGCATTATAAGTTATAATTTGTAATTTCTTCTGTAATTGTTTTATCAGAGTGCATACTGCCAAGTAACAACAATTATTCTTTGTTACATAGCTCACAAGTGCCATTTTCTTTATAAAACCAGAAAATACTGGAATATAATGGTGTAACAGGATTTTCTTTCATACAAACAGATGTCATATTTATTTTGGCAAATAGTATCCACTAAGTCAAGTGGTATGCTAATAACAAAGGTTATTTGTTGTTATATTTTTATCACTGTTTCGAGTGATAGACATAAAGCTATCAACAATTTTAAAACTAATTTTTTGGATGTCTTCTCCAAATGTTCTGTTAATGTAAGAAATAGTATAAACAGCATACAATAGCTTTATGCCATCCAAAATGCCTTCACCTGTATTTTGCAGGTTTCTTACACGTGCTTTGAGTAAATGGGCATTTTCCTCAAAATGGTATTAATTATTTGTTAATTGTTACTGTTTCACTAACGATAAATGACTTTGTTTGAACGAACTCATATCAAACAATGCTAATGTATTGGTTTGTATGCATGTATTTGTAGTTCCTTTGTTATAAAAATCTTAAGGATATACAAGCTTTACAATAAGGATTACAATCATTACTACAAAATATGGCACTATAGGTCTTAACAATGAAATTTCAATTTGTAGATTTATATACCATGATAATTGATGAGGGTCAATTTGACTCCCCAGTATGCATTCAAGTGAATATAAGAATCGTTATAGCAGTTTTAAAAATTCCATCATAATTTTTTGTTTTGGTTGATTGTTTTGATTTATTAAGTCTAAATTTTAGCTCTGTTTTTAGTAACTTCAATCACACAGGAATACATTAATTGTATATGTAGACTTTATTATTGTATTCAGAAATGCATTTTGGGTTCTGTTAAAAGGTTTTAAGCAATAAATTTTTGTTTCAAACAAATAAAGAACTTAAGGAAAAACAAATTCAATAATGGAATATATCAATCAAAAACTATTCAAGTGGTGGAGATTCTGCATTGTTTGTTTTATTGCTATTATTTTATTCATTAGGAAATTTACTGTGGATGCTTATGACAAAAATCTTTTGCACTGCAATAGAAGAATGCATATAGAAATAAACATTGATGATGCTAACACAATCCTCTTACGAATACACCCTTTTCTTCTTTACACTGTACCAAGGACACTTGTTGCATTGTAACTGATGTTGGGAAGAGTCTCTTGATTTGGCGGGATACCCAAATGTCGAACAAGCCAATTCCAACTAGGAGTGTAGTGTTTCTGTTGGTAATCTGTATTTCCTAGAATGCGGATGTTTGTGTATTATCCTATATATTCCCCAAATATAAAAATCCTTTTTTAAATATATAATTTATCTGTAGTTCTCCTTTTTCTTTGCAGATTATTTACAGTTGTTAAAATATGTAATGTAGTATTTATCTGTTTATTAATACAATAAACTTTAATAATTTGACAAATTATATCAGGTACTAACAACTGGCCATAAAACTTAATTAATGATTGGAATTGGAACTATATGTTTTAGAATAATTTAGATAAACGTGTAAGTATAACCACAGTAATTATATAATTATATAAATTAAAAGTACTTATAGGAGGAATTTGATTTCTTAGACATTCCATAATAACCCAGTTTATATTTGATCTTGTTATACTCTAAAAGTATTTTACAAAAGTAGATTATACTTTAAGAACAGAAGTTAAGAAGTTCTAAGTCATTTGGCAGTGCAGTTTATAAAACCTTATAAGTTACATGAATTGAAATTACAGATTATACTTTTTGCAGACAGACGTATATTCTAATTTTGTCTTATAATCTGCTTGGCCAAAAATGCTTTTGATGCTACATACACAAAATTCAATAATGAATAATCATTACTATTACACTAGATTAGTTTTATCAATTAGACAATTATTGAATTTTGATTCCAATAGATTGGGGATTTGTCTGTATTTTCTTCACATTAGACTGGAAATATTCATCTGTTGTAAGCAATCTATTAGCAATGTTAACACGTGTACAAGTTAGAGAGCAACGGGCAACTGCATTTCTGAATTTAGATAAAGTAAGAACAAAAAGAATTAGACAGAGAAAGCATAAAGGAATTATCAGTAATGACAAATTAAATATTGGTACTTTGTTTTTATTTGTGTAAAATTCTGGGCAAATTGACTCCCTCTGATCCATTAACCAAAGTGTTCTTGTATGCCAACAAATATTAAGATATGCTTTGTTATCTTCTATTTCTGATAAACACATTTAATCCAATCAAACTGTAAAATTTAGATGAAGAATTGCTTACAATACGAAAGAAATTTGTTCCAAGGAAGTTATTTTAACAGTCTACTACGGAAAGTTCTATGAACATTTGAAAAATTAGAAAAATAGTTCGTTATAGATAATGGTTTTAGAATTAGTTTTTCACTTTGTTAAGATACTTTATGCAGTTAAATTCAAGTTTAAAGACCTTGCTTTTTCATTATATTTAGAAAGCAAATGTAATGATGATTTGTTGAATTTGAAAGCACTCAAAACAGATTTATTATATAAATTTAAATGTTTTTAACTTCTTTAAAACATTTTAGTGTTTGCTTTTTATATTTTGTGAAGTTTCTGAATTTTCTGGTTTTAATTAATTTGAAACAATATTTTCAAGGTAAATTACAATGGTTGGAAAATTTAAAAAAATCTCCAATCGTTATCTGGAAGGAGTATTCCGTGTCCTGCCAGACCAAAAGAACGTCATCCACGTACCTTAAGTATATTAAAGGGTAAGCCGTGGTGAGGGGAACTTAAAGACTCTGTGTTCAAGCTGTCTCGTGACAAGTTCTGCTAACACAGCTGACAGCGGCAAACCATCGGCACTCCCTGCTTTTGTAGGTAAACTCTTTCATCAAAGCAGTAGTAGTTACCTGCACCTTCTATTGCTGTTTTCCTGAAGCATGCTTTGTGTTCAATTTCATGCTGAATGTTGAAATAAGCAGACTGGGGTTTTTATTGCCACTTTAATAAAAATATCGCCAAGTGGTAATTTTGGCACTATGTAGTGCAACCCCTGAATTATAAAATTTAAGGTTAGAAAACATCTTTTTAAATTGTAACAGAAGACAGAGAGAGACTTTAACCACATTAATGTAGAATTTAATTTTCATTTTAATTAATTTAAAAATTACATTTTTATTTATTTATAATTAGTCTTGATAAAGAATAAAAGGCTATTTTTTTTAATTGTTTTTTAAAATGATATTGCATAGTCACTAGATGATTAAATTTTACTTTATACTCACAATATTATATTTCTTTGCTACAATCTATTTCTAAATATTGCAGATGTGAGCCAATACTTGACACCTTGGTTGTTGAAACACTCCTACAATAGGTTCGAAAGTAGGGTTACTCGCAACTCTTGCGCTTCTGTCAGGATGATGTGAGAGGATAGAGTTGTAAGAGGGTAGTGGTGGCAGACACAGAGATGTACACAAATGTATAGAAACAATCATGTTTATTTTAAAAGAAAAATTCTTACAATTATTTGTAGCGACACTTGATATGGATGGGAGTCCAGATGGGAGTCAATGATTCTGGTGTTCAGATGGTGATCGTTCAGTGGATGAAAACTGGGAAACAGAGATGATGAATCTCCAAATGTTGGATAAGTGCAAAGGGTTTGGTCGATCTCTGGATGATGGCAAATTGAGAACGGAAAGTTTGATCCGGAAAACAGATTACCCAGTGGAGATGGAGGATCTCTTAGGGTTGGATCGGCAACATGGCAGTGGTACATGATGGCAGCTAACACACAATTCAATGATAGATCAACAGCTTGAACATCAACTTCAGTGATGCTGATGACTCACTTTGTAGGTACCCTATGGCAACTTCTAGACATTGGTGACTCATCTCTGTCCTTGGGGTCATTCCCCTTTATATGATTTGGATGTGAAATCTATGATTTGGATTGGTCAAGATATGACTTCCTGTTGCACTCATTGGCTCCCACTTGTTGCTAGAGACCAAGTTTGGATCGGAGGGGATGGATATCTCTCTCATTCACATGCCGGAGTATAAAAATTCAAATTAGTAAAACCTAGTTTGAGCTATAACAAGATACAGTTAGTTTGTTTCATTGATAAAAAATCTATAGTTGAACTATCTCACTAATTTAATTATAATTTAGTTAATAATGTTTATCTTAATTAATTTAATTACTAAACTGGTTGATTGTAAATTAATGTACTTGGAATCAGTCTGAGTTTTAACAAAAATAGTTAAATATAATAATAAAATATAGAACAGTTTTTGCTTTACTTTGTTCTCAATTGATTTTTGTTATGAAATAATAATAATATGAAAAATTTACATTTAACACTTTTTTTTTTAAAAATAAAATCATACCTTTTATAAGGAAGCTGCTTTACTATTAGAATCTGATATATTTCTCTCTTAATCTCTGAGTTATGTTGATAAATTATGATAATGATATATATGTATATTGATAGCAATATACCTGAATTTCATATCTATATAAATTTATTATAGTGCGGCATTAATCTAAATTTAATAGATTAAAATAATGAAAATAGATATCAATGAAGGGAATTCCAAAAAACTGAGTTTTCTTCACTGATAACTGTAATCTGATGTATGTATGCCTTTTTAACAACGAAAATAGATATTTTTGGTTAGAATTATGAATAATAATTTACGAAAAGAAATAGTTATTTATAACAAATATGCTAAAACATAATTTAAAAAACTTTAAACATTTAAATTAATTATTTTTATCTGTTTGAATATTTTATGTTAGCTGTTTAAATATTATTGAAAATTGTATATAATGTATAAGAAATTTGGTTAATTGCATGATTAAAAAATATATAAAACCTTCAATTTAATTTTTAATTTAAATTTTTCTCGTTTATCAGATTAGTTTGTGTTCAAGGGCAAGATAAATCTGAAACTTTAAGTAGATTGGAAAATGTTCGACTTTCTGTTTCAGATTTACAGAATACATCAGATGGTAAGTAATCAATATAAGCAGGAATTGTTTGTTCACTTATATTATATCAATAAAAATTTATTTCTAAAATATTGTATCAGATGAATCTTGTTTAGGATTTTATAGTAAATGTTATTACTTGTAGATTCTTTATTAAATGCTTCTGAAATTATTATGGCTAATGATGATCAAGAGGCATCATTTACGATTGCTGCCGATACTATTACGCAAACTGTGGCACCTGCTTCGTCAGAAGTTGATGTTTGTAATAATCAACAAGTGTCAACGGAAAATGGATCATCTAATGTTTTACAAGAGCATCCAAAGGTAAAGTATTGTGGATAACTTACATGAAATTGTTTAAATTTTAAATTTAAATTGCTATAATTGTATATCTTTTTGATGTTTTAGTGATATCAGAAATTAATATGCTTACATTTAAATTTTCACATTTTTTTGTTAAAGAAAAAAGGGGGTTGGCCAAAAGGAAAGAAAAGAAAACAAGCAACGAGTGAAACGGCTGCTCCTCGAGCTCCTACAACTGGGTTAGTTTCAATCATTAGTTATTTATATACTAACTAAAAATAGTATTTCTCAGTTATAGTAATACAGTAAAACCTGTGTAAACTGGAATTGCACTGTACCAAATTCTTTTCCCATTTTGAACAGGCTTAAGTGTTTTTTTTTCTAACTATTCCAGATAAATGTCAAGTTATATTTATCTCATAATAAAATTGCTTTTATTACATATAAGGTGTGGCTATTAAATAACAATACTGGTTGCAAAAATGTGATTTATTATTACAATTGTTATTTCCTTCGATTTTCTCCCCTCCTCTATCTATAGCAGAGGTGGGCAAGCAAGAGTTCAGTGGGAGCCAAAACATAGGTTTTGCAAAATGCATGGGAGTCGTAGTTCTGTACTATTGTGGCGGATAGTATGGTAAGGCTGGGAAGGATAGCACTTTCAGCAAGAACCACATGTAATTAAAAAAGAGCCGCTCGTGGCTCTCGGAGCTGCATTTGCCCATGCCTAATCTATAGTCTGCTGTATATGAATTTTCTATTGTTGAAAGCAGTGCTGAAAGTTATCAGATACTATCTGATTTAGTAGGACTTCAATGTGGATTTTTACTTTGAGAAAAAGTAAGTCCCATGGAGCTAAGTCCGGCAAGTAATGTGAATGGTCCAACACTGGGACCTTCTTATCAGCCAGTTATTGGCTTTACAGACAGATGGGTTCGAGCATTGTCCTGATGAAGAATCCAAGTATTGTTCTTCCACAGATTGGATTTCTTTCTCACTCATCTTCTTAGCTTAACAAACATTATTACTTTGATGTTCAACTGTCTGACCTTCTGGTACCAATTCAACTGCATTGTTTTGTTTGGTTTCTGCCATGACGGGGAAACCCAGTCGTTTGTCATCAACATTTTCTCAACCCTCAACAGATCACTTGTACCATACAAACACTTGTGACATCACATTATCACTATACATTTCCTGCAATAGTCTCAAATGCTTGATCAGTGATTTCTTAATTTCACAAGAAATTTGAAATTAATATGCTGCTCAAGTCTAACCCCTTCCGCTGCGCTTTTTTTTAAAATTTTTTGAATTAGTTATGTTTAATTACATTAAATAATATTAAAAACGAAAAAAAAACGAAAGAAATGTGTTAATTTTGAAGAAAACACTTCAAAGTACAATTTCCTTTTTCTCGCCTTAGTGCGAAACTTGACACTGATGAGTCATTGTTTACACAGCTGGATGACCTTGAGAACAGCTGGTGTCGTGTTTCGCGGGACATTCTCATGAAACTCTCGGGAGGAGAAGGGTAAAAAGTAGGGTGAATACTAGATGGCGGATATTTCAAAACTTTTTTTTAAAATTACGATTTTAATTGAAATTTCCGACCCCCCCGACTTAATTAAACGTAATTATAAAAAAATCTATTAATTAAAAAAATTAAAAAACTATCGGATGTTGTTTTTTACATCAGAAAATAGCTTTAAATAACTTTACCGAAGTAAAATCGGTGCGCTAGAAGTTTAGAAGGATAAATAAAGTTCTATAAAAAATCCCATAAAAAAACAATTAAGCGTTAATTGCCCATCATTAAGGGTTAATTAAAATCGCAATAAAATTTTTTCGCGCGGGAAAAAATTTTTCAAAAAATTTGGGGACTGAAAATACATCCGAAAGTCCAAAAAAACATTTTTTTTTCTCCGAGGGTCTAAAACACCATTTTCTGTGTAACGCTATGTAAACCGATCGAACTCAGTTCGATTGCGGGTACGAAGGGGTTAAGCAAAGTGACTGCACATGTGCTTCTTTTTTAACTGCCTATAGACTAACCCTCAAGGCCATTCATTGTGGAACTCATGCCGTCTCAATATTTAATAGCCATATCTTGTATGTAAAAAACATTTTATTAGTAGGTTTAATCTAAATTAATCCAAAGCAATTTCAACTAAAGATGAAAGTACAGGTACTCCTCACTTTACAACCACTCGCACTTACGACCAATCGAGTTTCGATCTGCAATTCGGGGAATCCCCTTTCTCAGCTTGAGTGTCAGTCAGTGGTGAATGGTGACATGCACACTAAGCATACTATAATAGGCTTGCACATACTATAATAGTCTTTTTATGAATAAATTTGAAGTTACATAATTTGTATAATTTTACAGCGATTCTATATTCTCGGTGCAAGCTCCTCGCTTATTGACCAATTCGCTTAACGACGTAGTCATCGGAATGGAACTTGGTTGTAAAGTGAGGAGTACCTGTATATCAGGGTTGGCCAACTTTTGTGTACGTAAGATCTACTTTTTTTCTTAAAAATGTGTCGCGATCGACTTGTTGTCATAGGCATACTCTAAGTGGGAAGGGGGAGGTATGAAATACATACTATGTTTATACACTGTGTTTCAGTACGAGGTGCACTGCTTATGAGTCGAGTCATAACTGCATGCATACTGTTGCGTTCGGTTAAAAATATAATACATTAAGTCACGACATCGTGAGCGATCGACCAAAATTGGCTTGGCGATCAACTGGTCGATCGCAATCGACTTGTTGGCCACCCCTGCTGTATATGAATGAAAAATTGAAAACTATTTGATTTTAGAATCATTAGCTTTTAGAAAGTTCTTGTTTGTGAGAACTTGTGCTAGGTATTCAAATACTTCTTGTATGTAATCCTTATGAACTCGCACAACAGTGAAAAAGTCAATTTGCATACCAAGAACTAGTGCCATGCTTTGCTGTTGAAAATTGTAATTGCAATACAATAATACAAAGACCAAGTTATTTTCTGATCTTGAGAAATTTTAAAACTAATTGTTAACTTCAATCTGTAATAATAAGCAGTTTTAATCAACTTGTTCTCAAATACATAGTAGTTAGTAACTAACTAATTAGTACCAAGTCAAATTGGAACCATTGTTACCTTGTTCTCATTGTTTTCAACAAATTGCATTGCTAGTTCTTCAGAACTTGATTCTTGAAAACTCATTCAGTTCTTGAAACTTCTTAATTTTACTCCTGATTAACTCAAAGACTGTATTTGTATTTCCCCCTTGTCATATTCTGCCTCTAGGTATAACAGTTGTCACAATTTTACTTATTTAGCTACAAGTGGAATATTAAATTTTTGTCACTATTCAGGTTATACTGTGTTCTTCATATAAAAAAAAACCCTCTTAATTTTCCATGCTAAACCAGTTTCTGGCTTGTAGTAAAATTTGGAATAAAGCAGTTTTCTGTGTTACAGTTTAATTTTTCCATTTAGGCAGGGTTCCATTTTAGACAGTTTTTATTATATTTAATTGTAGAATTTTTTCAGTTATTAAAAAAATGTTTCTTTTTAGTTATGTTCTGTTTCAACAAGAAAGGAGACAAATAATTAAAAAGACAAATCCTGAAATTCCATTTGCTGAAGTGACAAAAATATTAGGAAACGAATGGTCTAGTTTGCCTTCTAATGAAAAACAAGTATGTATATGAGGCTTTAAATTTATATATTGTTTTCTTATATAAAGTTTCAACATTTAAAAATAATGCAGTACAAACAATTTAACATCATTATTGATGAAAAGCTATTTTATCTTTTATATTATTTAATAAAAGTCATATACTAAAAGGTATTTCATATATAAGTTTTTAATAGATATTTGACACCCATTTCTAAATAATGATATGTCTATTAGATTCCTTTTTATAAATATTAAGCATTAAAAATTATGAATTTAATAATTCTATTATTATATTATAACTTTGATATTATATAAATATTAGACTTCTACAATAATACCTTTTTAAAAGACAAGATTCTATCATTGTCTTTCTAAGAATACTAATTTAAATGTAAGGTACTATATGATTAAATATATGCACTTATGCAAATTCACACACTCACTCATCAATACCATACTATATATTCTGTCTATTAACTTTAACTTAAGCTTAACAGCTCATATAAAATATCAAATGTTCCAGAGTTTGAATGCTAAATTTGATCTAGAGTTCAAATAAAGCTTCTACATTCAAACTGGATGTACAGTGAATTTTGAACTGGATGTTCAAAATTCATTGCATAAATGCCATCTGTTGTGTATTCAAGTTATATCTTGCTCTTGTTGTGAAAGCATCTCTTGCATTAAGCTTGTGTGTTTTCAGTGCTTTTTTCACCTTATTTTTGGTGTTTGGTTTTATATATATATATAACCCATATCTATTAACCATGGCATCCAAGAAGTGTGTGGAATCAATAAAGCATAAGAGGAAGGTTGTAGTATCAACAATTGAGGTGAAAAAGGAACTTATTACAAAGCACAAGAGCAGGTATATTTGTGATGGATCTGGCAGTCATGTTTAAGATGTCAAAGTCAACAGGTGTGCACCGTCCTTTGTAAAGTACTATTTTTAGTATCTTAGGAAACCGACACTAATTGCGGCCAGTAAAACTTCCGTTAACCTAACAGGTCCTTTACGTGGATTTGAGATTAGTTTGCCAGGCCTGGACTTTTACGCGTGCACCGAAAAAATTAGTAAGAATAACGACAAATATCAAGTCAAAGCAAAAGTTTCAAATATATTTAATTAGTAAATCGAATTTAACTATGTACAATTGTCCATAATCCAAAACAAAATTTATTAACGAAAATCAACAAGTCAACCCGACAATAAAACTCAGCTACTTAGCTTAACTTAATCTTAATTCTCCTTTGAAAACTCAACAAATCAAATACTTAAGAACTATGAACAAAATCTCTTACGAACTAAACATCTATCCGTCACCTCACTATACTAGGAACCTGTTTCCTCAATCCTTTTGCTATCGTCAAATCAAATTCCTCTTTAAACACCTTGGATCGCCTAATTCTCAATCTGGACTTCGCCTCGAATTTTTCACTCAGTAGTACACCTCGATCAGGAATCACCTCGACCAGGAATCACCTCGCTCGTCTTCGGTTAGCGTACTGGTTTTATGCTGTGAGGTGACGTCACAATTCAGCTAGGTTACTCCCCTTATTTACATACTTAATTTTCTAACATCAAATTTTTTTCTGGCAGCTTCAATTCTCCGACAAAATCTTATAAACCGTTTACAAAGCATTTAGCACAATTTTCTGGGATGTTTTATGATGGTTTAGTAAGTATTTCTCTTCTAGTGAGTGTGGGGATTCCCCCTCCATTTTTTTTTCTGCGGACTGTTCATTTCCGCTGGGCAGAGCAAGTGCGCGTGATTTTTTCCTACAGCGCTTGTTCTTTCGTGAGTTGGTTTATTACCTTATTAGTAACCAAAAAAGAAGAGAGTGGTGGGGAACCTTTGTCCTAACTAAACATAAGCCCCAAACAAAATATAATAAAACGAAAAATAATAATAAAATAAAAATAACACTCGGACTCAGTTCCTTACACCTTAACAATGAAGCAATAAAAGCAGCAAATGTGGCTAAAGGTGTGACAACGTTGACCTCCAGTAGATAGATGTTGCTTAGGGTCTGGAACAGATTAATTCACTTTCCATTATGTCTAATGGAAAAAATTGATCAAGACTTCAAATTTAATTTGTTTCAGGAAACCGTTGAAGTATTAGGCACCATTGTACTATAGAGCTGAATATTGTAGTTTTCTGCAATGTTATATAAGCTCAAGTGACAGTTGTAACTGTAATGCAATGTGACCCTTATTGTATCCATAAAGATCTATGTAATTTACATACAATTTTGAAACATTCTGTTCATTTAAATTTATAAAAATTCAATTTGTTGATTGTGTGTATGTTCCACTTTTGTTAAAGATTGTCAGGTGTGTATTTGGATTAAAAATTATTTTAGTTGACTAGTACTTTTCTGATTTACAAGCTTTACCCTTATTATTATATTTCTACTAATCAATTTTTTTGACTCCTGTGCTTTAAGAGGGCCTTTTAATCATACCCATTAAGGATTTGGTTAGGCTCACAATGGGTTCCATATATCCAGAACAGACAATTCCTGAAAAATTCCTTGGGATTTTCAACTGTTTAAATTTGGTTCTGGGTCCCTAGAGTGGTAGGCATGAATGATTTTGTTCACCTTCTTTGAAGCTTAAAAACTCCTGTGCTTTCTGTTGAAAATTTCTCAAATTTTACAGGAAGGTTTGTGTATTAGAGAAATCTATGCTATTCAATTTTGGTGGTTAAAGGTTGATGGGATGGGAAGAGAAAGGGGATTGTGTGTCGTTTCTCAAATAGGGTCGAACTTAATGACAATTTTACTCATTATTAGCATTTACAATTTTTTATAAAACCCATCCCTACCTTCAAAATTATGCTTTTTGGCATTTTATAATAGTTAAAAATATAAAAAGTTTTTCTAATGAAATATTGTAATGGATGGCATCAACACATGCAGTTTTAAATGTTGCTGTAAAAGTTAAGTAACTCATTGCTGGATTTTTTACATTTAAATGGACCCACATTGCTATTTTCAATTAATTGAGACAAGGAATCCAGAAATGTAAAGTTTTATCAAAATTGAGAACAAACTTGATTCTATAAGCTCATAGAAGGCATGCTAATGACCGTGAAACATCACATGACTTTGTTATGCGATTTGTGCATATTGCATGTGCTTGTGAAATGACCTTACATCTCAAAAACAAAGTCATGGACCCCCATTTTTTATTACATTTTTGATTCCTCATCACAATTAATGGAAACTGACAAAGTTTGATCAAAATTGATCAAACAGATTTTGAGAACAAACACAATTCTGTCAGCCACATAGAAGAATTTTTGCTAATGCTTTGCCTCAAATATACAATTAGTAAAAAGCAAAGCAGATTTTTTACGATTACTTTGGCAGCTTATGCATTAGACCTGCAGGTGGAAGTGACCATGAAAGATGCAGAATAAAACCCACATACAACTCATGCACCCTAAAGAGGCTTAAGGAACTTGAGACACAAATTGATCCAAAGAAGCGAATCCATAAACTAAAAGGACTCTGGTAGCATCTTGATAGCAAAATCCTTATATGAGGTTTCCCATAATGCAGGGGATTTTACTCTTTCCATGCAAGGAATTTTGTAAATATGTAAATGAACAGACAGATTACTTGAAAATAATTGTCAAACAAGATATGCAGAGTAATCCTGATTTACAAGCCTATCTCATTCTTGAAAACCTCTTATAAACAGTCAGTCAGTCAAAATAATTTTTATTGTCTGACACCGCCGAGCACAGTCAGACAGAAATACAGAAAAATACATAGTAGATACATGCTATTAGTCATACAAGGAATACAATAATATAATGGCAGACAAAAGGGAAAATAAAATAAAATAAATGAATTAAAATAAAACTATAACTAAAGTAACATTGTTGTACATCAAAGATACATGCTGTTATAGCAGAGCAAAGCATGTGTATACATTGGCACCAAGGCTAGAGTGAATCAGATCACTAGAGAGCAGGTCAACGGATCTCACATTTAATAGAGTAGAATGAAACAAATACCTTTAACAAGTTAAAGTTGCTGTTACTTTGTAAGAAAAAATCAGGCTTTACTGGCCAGTCTATATTGTTCATATTGGCATGCTGCATGCACTGATGCCTGATGTCATCCAGCATAGAACAGTTGTATAAATAGTGTATGACACCATCCTGCACCTGCACCCCACAGAGCTGACAGCAGGCAGAATTAGTGGTGAAACCTTTTCAGGTAAACATGAAAGTGCCTGTGTTCTGTCAAAAATTGGGCTAAATCATGTGTGGGTTGAATCCATTTGCTGTTGTAGGATCTCGTCCCAATCCAGCTGCCAGGTCTCAAAGACATTGTCCCAGATAAGGTATTTAAGTCTTGACTTAGGAATGAGATTGTGAGTATCAGGATTAGGTGTTATGTTTTGCACCAGAAAGTCAGCCTGTTCATTACCCGGAATGCCACTGTGTCCTTTGATCTAATTGATGGCATACTTATTAAAAGACGTAGAAGCTTCAGCGAAAATGTCGTTTGCAACAGGGTGAGTTATCCTTATTCCTCAATGCAGCAACAGTCCAAACACTATCTGTGAAGATGTGCGTTGCGACTGAATGTGTTGTGAATTTATCAGTTTGTTCACAAAGTTAGTGTTGCACCAGTTGATTGCCATCAATACAGTGAAGATCTCAGCTTGGAAAACAGAGCATTCCATGTGTAGAGCAAAGGAATCATTGTAAACCTCTTCACTGGCCTGAAAGATCACAAAGGCACTTGCCATGCTATCCATTGATTTGGATCCATCTATAAAAGCTTCAATCTCTGTAGAGATAACGTGAAGAGAGTGTCCCTTCCTTAACGCAGGATGTGGGAAGTGAAGATACAGGTCTGTCTAGTTCAAACATGGTGGCATTGAAGGTGGTTCCATTAATATCAATACCCCTGTCCCTAGAGATACAGAAATGTTTGCTATTAAATTGGAGGATGTGGAGCTTCCCAGCCACCTTGTAATAGCACCTGGTAAGTCGTAATAAGGCAATCCATTGTGCAGACTTCAGAAGCCCATGGTTATGAGATTGAGAGGCAGTAGTGCTTATGAGATGGTAAAAACAGGCAATCATATATGGCATTAGTTGCCTCAACACGGAGGCCCCAATTGCACCTGGCAACCCTTAAAAGACCATTAAAGGTCAAGTTATTTCAACTAGTAATGTGTTTTATATGCTGTTTCCCGGAGAGTTTATGATCAATCACAACCCCAAGGAAAGTGAGATGACTTACAACCTTTATGGACTCATTACGAAACCTGATACATGGCACATGTCTGTAAAGATCAGGGGTGCCCGGAGAGGAGAAAACGATTCCCTTAGTCTTTGTCATATTAAAACAGAGTTTATTTCTCACACCCCAGTTGTACGCTTTCTTAAGAATGTCAGTAGCTGCCCTTTCTGTGTAGTATCTTGATGGGGCAGGGAAGACCAAAAAGGCATTGTCTGCATAAGCATAGACACAACATTGGTAGCCGAAGTTGGTATGGAAGAAGTTATCGAATAAAATATCCCAGAACGGGCCACAAACAGACTCCTGTGGACAGCCACATTGTAGCTTACGTGTAAATTGAAGATGCCCGAGAGAGATAATTGCTTCTCTGTTCTCAAAGTAATTAGCAGCAAGATGGAATAACTTAGCCGGACAATTGCATGCACCTAATCTGCGTAAAATTTGCAGCCACCAGGCCGAATTGAATGCATTCCTCAGATCTAGGCTGAGGCTAAAGACAAACTTGTGGCTTCATAACAGATGTTTGATAAACAGAAGGAAGCTTTTCCATTATTTATTATAATTGAGATTGTATTTCATTCCAGTGTAACCTTATTCATGTTCTTTAAAGCAGTGGTCGCCAACCTTTCTGACCTGACGGACCACTAAACTCACAATTTTGAACCCCGTGGATCACTATCATGAATTTTTTTAAACAGTACAAACATGTATAAAATAATGATTGTAAAAGTTCCATTTTACTTCATTAATATGAAATTCACTTGTTGGGCCGCAATTTGAAAAAATTGTAGACCTATAAATTCCCACTGTTGTCTGTCCTACCTTAATCTCAAGAATAGAGTTAGATGAAATTCGAGATCAGATGTGGAAAGCTTAGGAGCAGGAGGCCCCAATTAACTAACTATATACAAACTTCTGGTTTGCACAGTAGTTGTGGTATTTCAATTCAAAAACTTCCCCCAAAAGGAGTTAGATGACTGGCACGACTCTATTGTTAAAGGAAAAGTATGATGTACAGGGACAAGACACTCCTAATTTAAAATGGAGAGCATATATTTTAAATTAAGTAAATTAAAAATTACAGCCTTGCATTGTGACAATGTCACAATAAATAATTGTTCTTGAATTTGGAGGTTAAGACTATTTCCAAGTCTTTTCTTATCCTTTTACACAATCACAGAAGTAACAGCTAAATGACTTGAAGAAAAACTTCATTAAAATGACAAATAATACACTGCTGGCCATTAAAATTGCAACACCAGGAAGGAATGATAATATGAACGTCAAAATCGTACGAAAGGAAGAGGTTGCGATATGCAAATGATTAGTATTTCAGCGCATTTAGACAATGCAGGAGAGACAAACGACATCTGAAGCACTGCATAAAAGAAAAGTTGTGCAGTGGATTTCTCATTCAGAAATCCACTGCAAAACTCGTTGGGGTTTCATCAGAATATTGTGTTATGCCTCGAATAAGAAGAAGAAATGCTTACCAGCAAGTGTCGGAATTCGATAGAGGCAGGATCATTGCCTATCAAGAGTGTGGATTATCGTTCTGTGATATTGCCACTCTCACTGGTCGAAATCTAACCACTGTCTTGCAAATATGGAATCAATGGGTTGCTGATGGTCACACTGAACGGCATGCAGGATCTCAATGCCCTCCCATGACTAACGCCCGAGAGGACAGACATATTGTGAGGTCGGCCGTGCAAAACCGTACAACCACATCACAGACCATTAGTCAGGAAATGGGCTTGTTTGCAGCACGTCCAGGATCTGCTCGTACAGTGCGACGACGTTTGCAGCAGCATAGACTGTCAGCACAGCGGCCATTACTTCGGCTTCCCTTGACAATGCAGCATAGAGAGAGACGGCGGCTCTGGTGCGCCCAATGACAAAGCTGGATACAGGAGTGGCACAATGTCATCTTTTCAGACAAGTCTCGGTTCTGCATGCAGCATTTTGATGGCCATATATGTGTCTGGAGGCTCTGAGGAGACTGCTCGTTGCCTGCTTACATTCGATATTGGCATAGGGGCCCTGCACCTGGTGTGATGGTATGGGCAGCCATTGGGTACATGACACACACATCTCTAGTTCGATCGATGGTAATTTGAATGGAGATTGGTACATTTCTGGCATCTTACGTCAAGTGGTTGTGCCTTATCTTTGAGGCCTGCGAAACGCCATCTTCCAACAAGATAATGCAAGACCACATGTTGCATGTCATGTTCTGACCTTCCTGGATACAGAGGGTATTCAATTGTTGCCCTGGCCTGCACAGTCTCCAGATCTCTCACCAATTGAAAACATCTGGTCATGGGTTGTTGAGAGACTGGCCCGCCATCCCTCTCCAGCTAATACGGTTGATGAAGTGTGGCATAGACTTGAAGCAGCATGGAATGAGTTGCCTGTTTCTGTCATCCAAGCCCAGTTCAACTACATGCCTAATCGGATAAGGGCCATTTTAGCTGCCAGGGGTGGCACCTGTTTCTACTAATTTTGCACCCCCGTAAACCCCCAAACTGCTTGCAAATTTAATCATTTTGTCTTCATGCCATACTGTTAATGTACAATAAATATCTTTTTTTTTATTTGCTTTCCTTCTTGGTGTTACAATTTTAATGGCCAACAGTGTAGATAATAAAAATTCACACAAAGTTAAATT
Source organism: Centruroides vittatus (assembly GCF_030686945.1). Taxonomy (NCBI): domain Eukaryota; kingdom Metazoa; phylum Arthropoda; class Arachnida; order Scorpiones; family Buthidae; genus Centruroides; species Centruroides vittatus. Next base: position 243,670 of record NW_027120710.1, on the reverse strand, counting down.
GGTGTCAAACATTGGCCTTTTATTAGAGGATCCAATGCTTTTTTTACATTAAAAACAGAGATTACATTTTCTCACCATACTATTGTGTCCTTAGCCCTTTTTAAATAACTGGTTCTGACCCTCTAATGGTAGTATTGGATATTCACAACTTTATTTGCATACAAAGTTTGAATAATTTCAAACAAAATAATTGTTTGTTTAATTAAAAATTAGTGTGAAGTTTGTTGCTGCTTGTTTAAAATAAGTTTATTGGCTCTTTTTCAAGAAGGATGACAATCACACTCACATTATTATTGTTTGATAATATTCATTTCGTATTTGGTTTTAGATTTGAATAAGAAACCCTTTTTGAGTGAGTAAGCAACTAAACATTTTGCATATCTTTTGTAATATACTTCACATAATCTTGAGTTGATTGATGTCCAAATTTCTCTACGGACCATCAATGGTCCACTGCTTTAAATAATACTAAAGGCAAATAATATAGTTGTTTTGTACAACTGTCAACCAATAATTCTAACTAAAATAAAAATATTGATTAGGTTACTTGTCATTTTAAAAGGAGAAAAGTGAAAACAAAACATGAGTTGTCTGATAAAGAAAATTAACTTTTCACCTATTGTTCAGAAAATAAAATACAGTAAGCAAAAATCACTTACAATTACTTTAACACGTTAACCTGTAATATGATATTTTCCATTTTTTCAGGCCACAATGAGAAAATTTGATATTTAATATTTTATTATGATATAAATAGAAGGGTCATTATATAACAGTCGGTAGAGTGAAGATTAAAAAAATATATCAATGATGACTGGCCATCGTATGGCCTGAAACCGGAGACTATAAGACCATGAAATATTTAATATTAATTACTTTATATGTAACAAAAGAGAATAATTAAACTAGTTTTCGATATTTTTTCAACAATTCACTATTAAAAAAACACTATTAGATATAAAATAGCTTTTTATTTAAAAAAACTACGACAGCCGGCCGTCGGACCACTTCGTGAGGCCATACGACGGCCGGCAGTCAGAAACAAACTTCATAGACGTCCGCGAGAGGCCACCACTAGGATGTAAAACGTCTTACGAAGCCAGGATAATTTAACCTTGAGTGAAACTACATTGGTTATAGCGACGACGGGCGGTCGGATGGCTCTGTACGGCCCTAATTAGTACGACTGCCGGCGCGTCGGATGGCAGTTAACGTGTTAAATCAGCAAACTTTAATTCTTCAAATGCACTTTCCATCATCGGGCTTATTTTTTGAATGTAATGGAAAAAATATAGTCAATAGAACTTAGAATTCTCAAATGTAGTTCAAACTGTTGATAGTTTGGTAAGTTTAAATGTTAAATACTGCACCTAATTAAACAGGATTATATTGACATGTACTTAATTTTATAATTATTTGTCTTATGGTATTTCATCCTAGTGCAGATGTTAAATACAGTATAGGTATAAGCATTTGAGATCTGCCTTTATGTACTCAACAGATTAATTGAAGAAATCAATAGAATCATGAATTTATTGAACTTAATTTATTTTAAACACAGACAAAACACCTACACCAGCATATGTCAAATTAACACATTTATACTAATGTTTTTATCCGTTTATAACAGACATCTTTAGGTATATATAACACTTGGCTGGTGAATATATACGTTATATATACCTGAAAATGTCTGTTATAAACAGATAAAAACATAATTCTTCCGAGACTGCATATTACTCAATAAAAACTTACTCAGAAACCTTTTAAACGTGCAGCCAAATTTATTAACTTCAAACGTTTTCGGTCTTGTTAAAAGACCTTTCTCAAGAAAAAAGCAATGTAAAATTCGAATACTTAGTACGAATACAAAAACAAAAAAGCTTTAGAACGTTTTTGAACGATATTTTGTTGCAAAATCACTTGCGTCGTCTTAATAAATAGCTAATATTACGATATGCGTGTAAAATAGGGAAAAGAGGAATACATAAAAGAAAGGAAAAATAACAATACGAGTAAAACATCGGGATCGGAGTGAAAAAATATCAGCCACCGTTACAAAAAAGGGTTCCTGAAGTATAACGTATAAGAAAGTGAAGGCATATATAAAGTAGAAAGGTTAAAAGCCTGTGCACTGTCTGTTTTGAAGAAGAACATATTCTGCAGTATCTGTTTCTTCCGTTTACATGGGTTTAAATTAAGCTTGAATGCCAAGCCGCAGAAACTTTAGTGGACTTCCAGAAGTTGATGGAGAGACCTTTATGGTTTGCTTTACAGATCTGCCATGCCTCTGCGTAGTGGCGGTGCTTAATGTCCCGAACTACTTGTAAAAGCCGTGCTTTGCACATGGCGACAAAATAAATTGATGTATATTGGAGCCACAGGAAGATCTATTAAGGATAGGATAGCAGAATACCAAAGAAACGTTAATAGTGAACAACCATGCACAGCGCTGGCCACCTACGTGTTGGCCAACCCACAAGAGGTCAAAGCAGAATGGGACCAAGCACGGCTTTTACAAGTAGTTTGGGACATTAAGCACTGCCACTACGCAGAGGCACGGCAGATCTGTAAAGCAAACCATAAAGGTCTCTCCATCAACTTCTGGAAGTCCACTAAAGTTTCTGCGGCTTGGCATTCAAGCTTAATTTAAACCCATGTAAGCGGAAGAAACTGATACTGTGAAACTGATAAGAAAGTGAAGGCATATATAAAGTAGAAAGGTTAAAAACCTTTCTACTTTATATATGCCTTCACTTTCTTATATGTTATATTTCAGGAACTCTTTTTTGTAACGGTGGCTGATATTTTTTCACTCCGACCCCAATGTTTTACTCGTATTGTTATTTTTCCTTTCTTTTCTGTATTCCTCTTTTCCCTATTTTACATGCATATCGTAATATTAGCTATTTATTAAGACGACGCAAGTGATTTTGCAACGGAATATCATTCAAAAACGTTCTAAAGCTTTTTCGTTTTTGTATTCGTACTAAGTATTCGAATTTTACATTGTTTTTTCTTGAGAAAGGTCTTTTAACAAGACCGAAAACATTTGAAGTTAATAAATTTGGCTGCACGTTTAAAAGGTTTTTGAGTAAGTTTTTATTGAGATAAAAACATTAGTATAAATGTGTTAATTTGAGATATTCTGATGTATCGTATTTTACGGACTATAAGATGCACCTGAATTTTGGAGGCAATTTTTCGAAGAAAAAAGTCTCTCTTATAGTCCGTAAAATACGGTAGGTGTTTTATCTGTGTTTGAATTAACATATCCCACTATTGGAAAGCCATTGAACATTATAAAGATGAGTGGTAATTTGAAAATTTGGTACCAATTTTAGGAGCTAACACATTTTATTATAAGATTTTGGTCAAACATTTTTTTATTTATTTTGATTGATAAAATGTGCTAGCTCCCAAAAATGAGCAGCGATTTTTGTTTATTTAAAAATTTTTTCACTTGGCATTGCTTATGCAGATCTTATAATTTACATAGTAAGATATGTTCCTTTCAGATGTATCTAAAAAGAGCCGAAGAAGATAAGAAACGATATCGAGAAGAACTGAAGTTGTATCAACAATCCGAAGGATACCAAACCTATCAAAAGTGGAAAAAATTAAAAGCAATTTCTAGTAAGTCATTTTTTTAATTACATAAAAATTTGTGTATAACTTGTTATTAAATTAATAGAGAAAAACAAGATCATGCCAACATTTTGTTAATTTTTATATATTGTAATATTTAATTTTTCTGAAAATTTTAAATGATAGTTATATTGACCAATTCATTTCATCCAATCAAGGAAATATTACTTTATATAGTATTTTTGGTAATTTTTATTAATACTTCATGGTATTTCTCCTACAGATGAAAATTTAAATTCTTCCACAGATGATTCACCTTCTTTTACTATTCATACCATTGAAGTAAGTTAAGAAAAATAAATTTTACAATGTGAGTAAGTTATATATAAGCTAGCTTTCCTTTTTTCAATTTTCAGGAAGAAGATACGAACGAACTGTATTGTAAAGTATGCGATATTCTGTTTAGTTCTATTCATAATAAAAAAGAGCATTTATATGGCAGACAACATTTACAAGCAGTTACAGGTATGAGAAATATAATGAATAGTATAATTTATTTAAAATTTCATATTCAACATAATCACCGCTGTAAAATAATTTTATATTAATTTACTAGGTGAGATTCATAAAGAAGCAATGGAGCAAAGTCAGGTATCCGAGGATGAATTATTATTTTCGAACGAGGATCATCATTTATCAAAAACTGGTACCACAGGGAATATACCAAATCACTCACGGTTACAGAATACTAATTCTACAAATGTCAATCAAGCGATTCATGATTTTTTTATGTTGAACATTAGTAAGGAAAAGAAATCGCTTATGAAATTTTCTATTTCTATGAAATATTTTAATGCCAGAACATTTTAACTGTTTTACTTTGCAGCAAGATTACAAGAGATTTCTGTTTTGAAAAAGAAACTTGTTGAAAGTAAGAAGAAAAATGAAAAATTACAAAGGGAATTACATGATTGTAAGGTATGTATTTAATTTGGCAAATAAATAAATTATGACACAATCAAATATGGCTAATTTGAACCCATTATTATTCCTCTTGAAATTCATATTTTCAACATTAAAAGAACAGTTAATTCAAATTTAGAAAATGCAAAGCTTAACAAGGGAAAGTTAGCACATGGCCTATGAATGTTCTGTAAATTCCTGGGCTGTGGAGATAAAATTGCCATGTGTCTTGATGACATGGGCAACATGCAAACATCAGATACAGTTTAACTTCTATATAATGAAGTCACTAAATCCTGAAAAAGATTTGCTATAGGCTAATTTCATTATACAGAAATTACACTTTTTTGGTAAATAAAATATTTTAACATAAGTTAATTTTTTCGTTTATATTATTAAATTACATAAAATAATGTAATATAAAAGTTTTAGTTTTAAATAAGTTTACAGTGTTTGTGTTCAAATATCTATAACTTAGTCTAACTACGTTTTCATTAAAAAATGTTCTCTCTTTGAAACATGCTTCACGCGTAAATGAAGCAGTTTAATGCTCTTAATAAATTAATGTAAAACATGTTATAGTTCCTGTATAGGTCTTGCATCATTGGCTAATTTCAAAATTGATACAAGTGTATTATTAGTTAAAAATTGAAGTGATTTAGAGAAACGGAAAAGAAAATTAAGAAAAAAATATGATATTGTTGAGCAATATAAAATACTGAAATTATTGCAGACCCACAGCAAGTTGTACTGATAATTTGAGACAATTAATTTTCTCAACAAATGTGAAATAATATCAAATATTAGGAGTTTTCCCTTTGGTGTTCAAATTAAAATGAGTTTAAATCTTATTGTTATATAAAATGATTAACCAAAATAACTAAGTAATTATATTAAATTCTGATATTGATAAATTTTATGCAACATAAAATTTTTATTTTTAAATTAAGGTTTTAGAAAAGAAATTCCAGCAAGACCTTAAAGTGGCTAAAGAATATTGCACAATGTTGACTTCTCAACTTGACAGTTTAAGGATGGTGCCAGCACTCTTTGGAGTTATTAATTTTTAACGTGAGGAGCAGTTTTTTGTAAAAACTATCATAAGAATATTTTTCACGTTAGTTAGAATATATTTCCTAACTTACCATAAAAATATTTGCAGGATGAAAGGAGAGATGAACGAACGAATTGTCGCACAATTTTATAGTTTTTAGAAAAAGCTTGACATTATCTCTCAATTTGGTTATATGCAAATCATCATTCACAATTCAAAATTGTGTATTTGTAAAATCAATAGAATAAAATTTATAAGGCATTTTTATTTAGCACTGAAAAGTAACTTTTAAAAATTATTCTTTAATATTTCAAATTTTTATTGATTTTGGGAAATGAAAAAAAGGAGAAACTCATATTTTTCTATATTTATACATAATTTCTGTTCAGGAAATCAATAGAAGTAGAAAAATATTTATTCTTGTTGTAATTAAAGTATTCACTAATTAGACTGTATCCAAAACCTCATCCCCGGCCGAAAATGCCATCTTGGCCTCTGGCACGACGGAAGATTCTCAGTTAGACATTTTACCTAGATTAATAATGGTGCTATTGCCATAACATGTTCCTAAGATAAAGTTATTTGTGAACTTTGAACTGCAGCATGTAAAAATGTTATCCATTCTAACAAATTTTTATGATGTAATATAATGTCAACAAATGAAATCTGCTAGTTAAATTGAAGTATATTAACCCTTTCTCATCCATAAATATTTTTCAAAATTATATGGTATACATGTATATTATACTATGTTTACACAACAAAAGTTTTTTTAACTGGGAATAATCTAACTCCAATTAACTTCTATTGTATTATCATTTATCCCAATGAAGTGAAGATGGCCTTACAAAATGCAACTCAAGGGGTTAAATCTGTTTTATGTACAGTAGCATTTCTTCAGAACACAAATTATGGTGCAAGTAAGTTGATTTGACACTGATGAAATTATTCTTCCAGTTGTTAGTTCTAGCAAAGGGCAAATTCCACATTAATATTCTAAATTTAAGTAGATTAGTGATAATTATATTGCAGAAAGGATTAAAATTGTTGTATTTATTGCTACAGCTTTTCAAACAAATAATGCAGTGTTTTAGTAAGCAGTAAATAATCAATGACAAGTAAGAAGCAATACATTTTACAGAACTGCTGTTTTGTTTAATAGTGTTACATTGGAGAGGATATTTTCAACACTGAAAGCTGCATGCATCCTACACATCTATGCACATAGAGGGCTGATAGAAAAGCTCCCGTGTAGAAAAACAAACTCCCATCAATATGTTCCGAATCATCCCATGTTTGTGTCAGTTTTAAAACTATGACTTCAGCTGTCATTTAGTTAATAGTTTTGTCCCACCTCCGAGTGTCTACCTGTTCTGGGTGAGTGTTCTTTACATTGTTTGCCATCAGATAAGATCCAATCTTATAATAGAAAATGCATATATCAAGCAATTTTTTTTATAGGATAAGAAAGGGTTAATACAGTTTTGCCAGTTTGAGAATTTTTAAACAAAATACTGAACAAATTTTAACTGTAAAACTATAAAACAAAATGGTTATAAATCAAATTTTTAGTTTTATTTTAGAATATACATGTTTAGATTTTTTAAAATTTAATTAATAATAAAATTTTCCAAAAGTTCCTCTTTATTGTGGTCATCATGTACATAAATGTAAATTTTTTCTGAACATAATAAAATGTTAAATGTTAGTAAGCGTATAATTTTTAATTTAATTTAATGGGTAATTTGCCATTGTATGGTCTGGCAAATAAACATTTTCTATCCAAACTTTTAGGTTAAATAATGAAGTTTCTAATAATAATAATAATACAGGTATACCTCGAGTTACGTCATTTGTCAAAAAAGTATATGGAAAAATAAAAATCAAGTTTAAGTCATTTTATTCGACTTTACATTCGTCCGCCACAAATATTGAAGTCGTAATATCACTAGAAAAGCGTTAAAAGCACATAAAATCATATTAAAATATGTACATTTACAGTAAATGTTAATATAATCATCATAAATCCTAGAGAACGAAACACGAAAACATCTGTGTTTCTGTGTTGTCGTCTTATTTAGCGGTCTTTAAGTGCTCATTATTGGCATTTTTCACCGTAGTTTCGACTTACGTCGTAACTACACAAGTAAATTTGACTTACATTGCCTCTCCTGGAACCAATTACTGACGTAAGGCAAGGTATACCTGTATATATAAAATGCACACACTGAAAAAACCAACAATTCAACTCCACAGCTGTGGAGGATGGATAAGGTATTTTTGTACTCGTCCTCTCTTCTACTGGTGTCATACCACATACACTACACAAAAGTCTAGAAACATTAAACCTTGATAAAAACTAGTGATGTAACGAATATTCGGTTACTACCCGGTATTCGGCCGAATACCGGGTAGTAACCGAATGGCCGAATACCTAAAAACAGGAGTAAGAAATAACAAAAACACAGTAAATTAATCATTTTTGTTACTTTTATTAATGCTGAACATTAAACTATAATTATTAAAGTTAATAAGAAATAGCATCTAACTCTAGTATTAAATTATTTCATAATTAAATAAATATTATAGCCTTTATCTAGCCCGATATCTTATGGCATTGATGGCGTGTAGGTTAGAATGTATCGGGCATTAATGTTATTGTTTAGTTAATTATGTTATATTCGTATTCGCGTATATTTTAATATTTACACGATATACCATATTTTATGGACTATAAGACGCACTTTTTTCTTCGAAAAATTGCCTCCAAAATTCAGGTGCGTCTTATACTCCGTATTGTCTTATAGGTATTTTTTTTTTTAAATTTGCTTAAAAATTAAGGTGCGTCTTATAGTCTGTAGCGTCTTATAGTCCGTAAAATACGGTATTTGAACTTTTCCACAACTGGGGAGAAACTAGACCATATTATGTCACCACTAAAGTATATCCTTAGGGTACTATTCAGTCTACAAATACGTAGTAAAAACAAAATTTTAGTGTTTAATTAAAGAGTTAAAAAGATCGATTGCAAATAAAATAAGTTATAAGTTATAACTTACATCTAAATACCAACAACTGCCGAATCGTAGCGGGCTATTTACGGCTATTACATAAATTATAAACCAATTTGGCACTAGAGGTAGACGTTAGGCTCCATCTCATATTAACTTTTTAATAATTATAATTTAATTAATTAATTTAAATGATTTAGACCTAATGGAAGAAAAAATCGTAGTGACAGCGGGCCAATAGAGAGCACGGTGCGCGATCTTTGCCATAATGCGGTTTGCGCGCCAATTTTCGTATGTGCGTTAATCAAGCCGAATAGTTTGGCCGAATATTCGGCCATTCGGCAACACTCCTGGCCGAATATTTGGTATTCGGCCGAAGCCGAATATACTATTCGTTACATCACTAATAAAAACATATACGTGGCACTGCAGAAAGCCGCAATATTGAACATGTCACATTGTTTGAAGTTTCTAGACATTGACATCGGGTTTCTGATTTTCCGGTCTTTTGCTTATCCTGGGATTCTGGGAAAAAAGTGAACCGTTTCCCGAGATATAATTAATTATTTAATCATTTAAGTTTGTTAGAAACTTTAATTAATATGCCTTTGTGTCCTTAACTCAATTTAAACTTATCTCATCTACTAGTACTTTATCAATTAACAGGACTTAATTGCTGCATCCATAAATCCAGTATAATAAGTCCAGTTAATTGATAAAGTACTAGCAGACGAGATAAGTTTAAGTTAAGGACACAAAGGCATATTAATTAGACAAATTTTTAATAATCTATAGCTAAAATTCTGGGGAATTTGAGAATGCAGAGAACGGGAAATACAGCAGAGGAAATAGAAAAATTAAAAACAGAAATATGGTATTTAAAAAAATGTAATACGGAAGCCATAAAATTACCAACATTAAGCTTACCTGTGAGTATCAGCACAAATTTACGACGACACGATGTAGAAAAAATAAATAAATTCTAATATTAATTATAAAAAATACAAACTAAAGAAATTACAAAGGAAAAACAAAAGAAACAAAGAAAAAGCAGAATGTGAAAATTCTGGTAAGTTTTTCATAAATAAATATAATAAATTAGTTTAAAAAAATAGGATATCTGACTTTAAAAGAAAAAGAAGACTATGAAAGGAAATTAACATCAAACACGACAGATGTGGAAGTACCAGACTCTAAACCAAGGAATGGACTACAACAGACCAGAAATAATGAAAATTGAAGACATTGCAGCATTCATTTATTATGGGTTTCCAGAAGAAGAGAGAGAACAAATAAGAACAGGTATGCAAAAAATAAAAAACTAAACAAAAAAATGCAGAATAAGGTTAAAAATTATAAGAGAAATTTAAATAATGTTAAAACATTTTTAATTAATAATAATAATTTGGAAATACTTCAAGGTGATAAAACCAAACAAATAATAATTATGAAAAAAGAAAAGAAAATAGAAGTCATCAAGGAATTGATCCAAGAAGGAAGTTACAAACAACTTAACAAAGATCCAGTTAACAATCTAATAAAATCTTTGGACAAGGAACTAAAAAATTTGAAAATACAACAACATAAAACAGAAGAGAAGATAACAGAACACCGAAATTTAATATAAGGGTAAAAACACAAAATTCCCGTTAAGTATAGACCTCTAATAGACGTTAGAAATTACGGTTAATGTTACCTATGGTTCCAAAATGGTGGCTTGTCTCCGATTCCAGCAAATAGAAGAAAGGAAACATTGGGGATGCACGTTCTAACCTGACCTAACCTATTGTAATAAATTACCATTATTATTACCAACAAAATTATTAGAATAGGTTAGGTTAGGTTAGAACGTGCATTCCCATTGTTTCCTTTCTTCTATTTGCTGGAATCGGAGACGAGCCGCCATTTTGGAACCATAGGTAACATTAACCGAAATTATGTATATTACAATTTAGAAAAATATTTAAAACAAGAATGAAAGTGCCAAATTGGATAATTAAATTATGTTTAATTATAATCAAAAACAATTATTTTCAGTTCAATAAAAAATTCTACACCCAAACAGAAGGAATACCTATGGGAACATGCATAGGCCCAAAGGCATTGAATTTTACAACAGGTACGTTGACGACTGCACAATAATTTTTGATAAAAGACAAACTAATAAAAATATAATTATAAAAAAGGCTAATAAGATAAAACACAATTATTTCTTCTCGTTTTTAAAATGTTTATTTGAAATGATAAACGAAAAATAAGATTAAGTGAACATATTCGAGCAATTAGAGGAAAATATTCAAATTTGGCAGTGGCTAAACACTGTAATTCAGAAGGCTGCGAAATTGATTTGAATACCGTGAAAATAAGGAAAATAATTATAAAAGACAATTATACGAACACATCAATATAATTAAACAAATGGATAGAATAAATAACAATACCGGAAGAGAGGTACACCAACTGTGGAGAAGAATCATTGATGGAAGAGAGGGGGAGACATATAAAAGGAAGGATTGACACAGAATTTGTAAGAATTTTATTGTCAGGAATTTTATGTTTATTTACGATTGTAGAAAATGTCTTAAATGCCTGCCGACGAGGGACAAACAGGTCCGAAAAACAATGTTAAAGTATGTGTTCGGGTGATTTAAATAAACATTATTATTTCTGATCTGTAAGACTTAATTGCCGCATCCATAAATCCAATATAATAAATCCTGTTAATTGATAAAGTACTAGTAGACGAGATAAGTTTAAATTTGTTTGAAACTGCTTACAACAAAAATGCCTTTGAATTCAATTGAAAATTTTAGAAAAAAATGAACTTTGATCAAACTTCTAACTTAGAAGGTAATTTTTGCTTTTTAAATAAAACAAAAATTCACAACAAAATTTTAAAAAGCAAAGATGGTTGATACTCAATTTGATTCTTATTTTACTAAAGAAAAGTCCCACTTCCGAGAATGCACTTTCCGATTCAGTTGATGTGGGTGGAATCATCTTTAATGCATTTAAGAAAAGATGGATGTTACGTGTTTTTTCACCCGTAGCCCGGAAGATTTCTAGTTTGTTTTTAAGATGCGTTACGGTACATCTTTTGCCGTCTACTGTTCTCGATTTGTCTACCTCGACTGCTTTAATAGCGGCATCGAGCTTTCGGCTCGATAATTCGGCAGTTTGTTTGGCTTTAATAATCGGGTTTATGACGAAAATCTTCGTACTCGTTTGCACCCTTGCCCAATTTTTTACAACCTAACGTAATGCAGTTATCGAAGCTACTGGGCATGGTTTTAAAAATTAAGACAGCATTGGCGCAATTATTCCAAATATTACAGGTTCTGACAAGTAAAGAATTTTCAGAGTCCTGTCACAAATAGGCTACATATCGATTATTGACAGTCTGTGACATGCCACGACGAGCAAGAATTTAAAAACTAATAAGCAGGCTTAAAATTAATAAATACAAATGTATATTGAGAGTTTATGAGTTAAGTATATTTTCTGTTTGCAAAATTTCCTCAACTTTTTTCTTATTTTGTGTTAAAGTGAATTTTAAGAAATTTGCGGGATTTCCCGGATTAAAAAACAGCCAGGATCCCGTTGGAGGAACACTAATTGACACACATTAAGCTTCTGTGTTATTGGAATACAACACTTTTTGATAGCTATGCCTTGACTTCAGTCCAGCATAACACTTGGCACCAGTATCGGCCGAGCACGACACTTGCAAGGTAATAATAAAAACAGGAGTCAGTCTCTTTCTAACGAGAAACTGTTTTAATAATCAAAGAGTTCTTAATAAATAAAATAATAATACACTATGTTAAAGAAATAACAGTAATATAATGTAAAGATTTAATGAGTCGCAATGCTAACAGAAAATTGCAGTTTGTCTGCATATTTGGAAAGACAGTTATTTTATATTAATTCAGGAATTCTTACAAGTTGATGTTACATAGCAAAAGAAATTCAGTTTATTGATATTCTTAAGTAGTAAGAAATTGGCCATTAAATGGAACAACACAATCTGGCAACTTACAGAAGCAAATTGGCCTTATATGGACAAGTTTCTTGTACGCCAAATAACACTTTTGGACGGGACACCCGGTCAGCAACGTCGGTGACACCGATGTACCACTCAAAAGTGGTCCACACAAAAAGTTTTGTGCTACTTGGCGGTGGGATTCGACGTCTCTCTGCCCTAGATATACACCAGTAATGCTTGTGTAGAAAGCATACCTTTGAAATACAAGGATTTCAACAGGTGAAGTGAAAAGATAAGACTGAGCGGCTCCACTTGGCGATGGAAGTAAGTACAACGTACAGACCCCTCCCTCAGTTTTAAATGCCAGGGCAAAAATTAAAATTGGGTATTTTTGTTTTTGATATTCACTTTGCCAATTCATAAATTCTGTACTTGACTTAAATGCCTGTCTTTAAAAAAAGAATGATCTTTGCATTTTTTGGGAGATGTCTTTCTCTTTCCAAAAAACTTTCGAATTGACTGAGTAGAATCACATTCCTCGTCGTCGCTCCTTCAAAATATAATGCATACGTTTATTCAAATTATTTCGGAATCAAATAGTTTAAAATGCTTACCATTCAACTTCGACGGCTTTCTCTTGTAGAATCTTACTGGCCGTCGACCAGCTGAAGCGTACGAGTTGTGGGTATCCAAATATGGGATCTAAACTTTCGGTTAGAAACTTTTTTGTGACTGGATCTAATTTGAAAAAAAAAACTTAATTAAAAATTCTAGAATATGACAGATATAATTCTAAATTAACCAGTGAACTTATATAGCATTCATAGAAATAACCTTTAAAAATTATTTAATTCTTCATTATTTAGCAGAATTAAGCAATAGAAAGGATTTATTCAAACTATAGCTTGTGACATAAGAGTATAGATGACCATGAAAACTACCACTAAAGGCAGACTTACACATCCTCTATCACTTTTATTTTTAGTTATCATAGCAATGTTAGGCCAGTCAAACTTTTTGAGAAATGTTGACCTTTCTCAAAAAGTGGCCAATCGTCGAAGATGTATATAAGAATGTCACAACTGACGGGAGACATTCTTTTACATTTACTAAGTTTGGCAGGCAGAATCATCTAGTAATGATAATATCTTGCATGGAATGACATATTGCATTAGTCGAGATTTATGCTATACGAGAACCAAACCATTTAGCGTGTATACGTGCACGTTTTGCCACCAGTCCTTCAAATCGTGACGGTTTTGACCGACGTCGATATGATAACAGTCCTTGTGTAAATCTGCCTTAATACGCCACGATGCGTAATACCGACTATTATTTATCCATTATAAGCGCTGATTAGACCAAATTTATGCTTATTCCAGGTGGGTCAGACCCAGAAGGTTGATCAGCACCAATAAGATAAATGATGTCATTTGCTATCAAATTATTTGGATGGGATAAGTATCTAGGTCACACAAATCCAGATAATTCGAGTATTTATTAACCGCAAAGATGCATACAATTTTTTAATTGTCACAATAAGTCAAAGGTTAATAAATCGTAATGGTAATCGTCCACTGCCAAATAATAGCAACTAGCATATAACCAAACTAAGAAATGTTTGGTTACATGCTATGGTAATTTAAGTTACCATACAGCATGCAAACAACAATTAATATTTAAAGCATTGGTCATGACTGACTGTGCATCGTCGGCCACACACTAAAGCCAATAATCAAAAAGAGAGGTTTGAGCTTTTTTAACTGTAAAACCTTGCTTATTAAAATTTTTGTAGTTTAACTCTATGTTTTGCATCTATAGTTCACTGAATCTGGGTTGCAATAACGTGATTTCTTCCATTCTGTTTCCATCTCAGATTTTGGCTTTTGGAGAGCATTTGTTAGGTTAACATAATTGAACTTTTCTCCTTACTCGGGTTCCCATTTTTGCAGGTATTTAAAAGCAAATAGAGTCACTTAGTTTGCATACTTCTCACCAATTAAATTTGGCAAATGAGGTCTTGAAGTAAACCTTGGGCACGTGTAGGTGGCAATCCAACCAGGGTTCGACTTATGACATGAAGGGTATCGATAGCTTGCTTACTAAGCTGCTTACCACCTAGATGCAGCCCTTGTGACCTCCATTCCAGTTTCAGACTGCAGTATAATAATTTTAATGTATTTCGAGACGGTCAAATCATCGATCTGTCAAGCAATCTATGAGCTATCATTATAATCTTTTGCATCTTCCAGTATATATGGTCTGTGTTGTTGTGGCAATTTGGCAATCCACATTCATGGTTCAGTGCTTCATTAAATAGCTATTTTAAACTTAAGGTTAATAAATTTATACTTTCTCTGCTTTTAAGAAGCAATTATCATGTCTGGTGGGTAAATAAAAAGGCATCGTCGTCTTTCTTTTACGCTAAGTTGCGGCCAAAAAAAACCGTAAAAAATTTTGGACAAACCATTAACAGAACTAATCGGGATAAGTTCTTTAAAGTTGTGATTGTATCTCCCATGCTGATGTTAGCTTCAGTTACAGAAACTGAACCCTCTGCATGTCAAGGAGAGTGGCCAATAAGGAATGGGCTTGGCATATCTGGAATTAACTGTCGTAAAAATGCAAAATGATCCGACCTCGGGTTACTCAGAGTTACGGACCGACACCGAAAGTGCTTTGTTCGTTGCCAGCCTCATCTGTAATTAGAGTTGCTTGCATTGCAAATGGAAAATATACATTAGCATTTGCAAAACTTTATAACTACAATATCTAAACACTCTGAAAGTTCTTTTGTAGGTTAAGATTAGACTTTGAATATTCTAATTTAAATAGTCTTAATATTTACCATTAGGATAACCAGAACCGTATTCAAAATCCTCATTCCGGTTCTCTCGGAAATTCCAACTTCTAATTACTCTGTCTCTCGCCACCTGAAAAACAGATGTTTTCATTTGTAAATTTGGAAGATTGATTAAAATATATATATAATTTCAAAAACTTTAAAAAGAAAAGTCACTTTAAAATAATGAATATAGTAAAAATTACTCTGATCTCTTCAACAGTTCTTTATTTGTTGAAGAGATGTACTTACACCATATGCATTTTAAACTGAGTCAATTAACAGTTCCTCTTCGGTGGTAGGAATACACTATAATAGCGTGAACTCTTTAGTATATAAGAGTACCGAGACTTTAAATTCTCTGGAATGCGGGACTCTTCTGCAAGGGCTCAAAAACTCACCTTTGCACAGATACTCGCAGCACTAACAATGGGATAAGTGGAATCCGCCTGTTTTGCCACGGTTATTTTCAAGTCGGGAAATATTTCCGACAGTTTGTTCTGATATTTTTCTGCTATTCCGACCGTATCGAGGTAGACCTTAGAAAACAAAAAGAAAAATTACGAGAAGTACCAATTAGGATTTGGAAAGTAAACGTTTTTACGTACCTCGTCGGCATTTATGCCGGCTTTGATTACTTCTTTAATGAGACCGATGGCAGAATCGTGAGATAATTCGTTCAAGTTATATTTGCATCTGAATAATTAAATTTAAAATCTTTTGAAGTACATGATAAATTTATTAAAATATAAAATGATAATGGTACCTTTTCAACATGCTGTTAGATATAGTGTTTGGAGAAATTATTTCCAGCATCCATCCTATGAAATCGTTATTTTCGTCAATAATTTTGAACAGCCGCTCTCTATTTTCTTCCGTCAGCGTTTTCGAGTCTGTTTTCAAGAAAATTCTTTGCTATAGAAGTATATATAAAGCTAACAGATTGAAACAGTTTACAATACTTTCACCAATTTTATTAAAGTTTCATCTCTCATAACTATAAAAAGACCAAATAAAAAGATTATATGCAAAGAGTAGACTTAGCCCTGCTGACACAAGAAATGCTTAAATCTCAAACATTTATTTTTATGGACTTAAAGGATAACATTCGAAGATCTAAATAAATAAATCAACAGTTTATGACGAAACAGTTGGGTATCACAGACTTCTGGCAATCAAAAATCTACAAGTAAAGTTCTGTGACTGTGGCAGAGTCTGATATGATATTGAGTTTGCCAAAATGTTTTGCAGAGATAACCTGACTTGAGAAGAGAGTGTCTTGTTGCTTCAACTTCTGTTAGCTGGACGGGTAGATTGGCAGTGGATCTGAAGCATCCCAGCACCTCTTTCACGGCCACCAAGAAGTCCCAACCTTATAATTCCCAGACAACCACAAAAGGAAACAGGAGGGCACAGGATTTTCCAAATGTACCATTGTGTTGTCAATATCTCTTGTACCACTAGAAGTGACCATCATACAAAATGGCTCCCAGACCAGCATGCCAGCAGTAAGGGCAATGAACCACTCAATGGCCATTCTGTATATATAATATACAATTGGATATACAGCAAAGCCAAATCTCGATTTATTGCTACTATTTTGTGTTGATGATCTATAAAACTTCAAGTAATGCTCTCCAACTATGTGACACCACTGAAGAATCTTTAAAGTTAACTGTGGTTCCTTTCTTACTAGCTTTATAAATTTCAGGTTATGTCATGTCTTAGACTTAAATATTTTGGAGTGACTTATAGATCTTTGGACACTAGAATCGGGAACGTCGATACACACCATTAAGAAGTGCTTACGTACAGCACATCTGCCTAGGCGGCCATTGCTCGTGACGGTGACGTCGACATTTCTTTCAATAGAGTACGCTTCCAAATATTTAAGTCATGTCATAGACTGATGTAGTAAGTCTCAAAATTTTTATAGGGCTAATAAGAAAGTGATCACGATTAAAGATTCTGCAGTGGTATCGTATGCTTGGAGAGCATTAATTGAATTTTTATAGTTTTATTTATATATCTCTACATTTTATTTTCGTAAATGCACTTTATCACTTGGCAATTGGCCAATGGTAAAACAGGATGAATAAAATTTATATACTATCCCCCAGTTCTGAGAATAAGATAAAAGTTCTTTGTAAAACTCTTACTGGTAATGCAAACATCTAGAATGAGATATTTCCATATTTCCAGAAACTAGTTTGATGCAACAGATATTGAAATAGAATTATATTTGTTACTTAAATGTTATCGTGTTAAAATAGCAGAAACGTTCCTACTGGACTTTTGTTGGTCGGTCGTGGGAATATTTATTTACTTTGAGACTAATATTTCACGAGTTTAAGGTGTAAAGAACATTAACAATTAAAATTTTAATAATTTTTATCCTTTAGACGTGCTTTTACATTGTCGCAAATGTATTCTCGATGTTCTTAGAATTTTGTTCCATGTTAACGATACTAAATTTGAATAATTTTCTATTTCCAAATTACCTAACCAAAAAACAGAATTTATATAACAGTAAACATCATTAAATTTTTAGTGATAAGTTATCTCAAAAATTTTAATGCGTTCCCTTTTATTTATAAAACAATAAACGCTGTTCTGACCGTGCGTGTTTTTGATATAACAAAAACATTTTTGAATCGTTACAGGCCGGAAGTCAAAAGCAGTAGAGACGTTGGCCTGTTTGTCACTCCAAACAACCCAGTTTTAAATCGGCATCGGATCCTTAAGTTTTCGGATTGTTTAACCTGAACGCGTCATTCTCACTTGTCCTGCAGTCTCCACTGTGGGACCGACCATGCGATCAATACAAAACATTTCCCTTCGATCCTATCGAACAAAGAAAGTCGGAAACAAGTCTTTGATAGTTGCCGAATAACTTATGTTTCCGAGCAGATGAGGTTTATCGCCGTAAACAAAGTGGACGCTCTCTGCTGATAAAATAGTATGCCAATAAGATAATTTCTTGCTATTTTTGAACTGTTGAGAGCCAGTTTTCATAAACCTCGTAAGGTATTATTTTGTTTCCTTTCCGAGGATGCATTGCATCGCTGCACTTGCTATTACAATTGGCAATTTTACAATTAATATATTGCAACAATTACATTAATATTTTATATTAATATTAATATATTAATATTTTATACTGATTACAAGACTAATTTTTTATATTTTTGAACTTTTTTCTATTAGTTTGGAAAAGAAAGAATAATACTTGCAAGATTATATCATAAAATGAAAACAATATGCCGAATTCCGAGTTCGTACACTTTGTCTAGTTATAAATAAAATTTAAAAAGTATTCAAAGAATTCGAAACAAATTTTACTGTTTATCGTAAGGAGGCGGATTCAAAAGTTTTGTTTAAAATATATGTATATATAATTTGATAAATTTCTTCGGCCTGCTCCGATAAATTATCAGATCCAATTTAATCTTTTTATTTTTTTATATAAATAACTTCAAACTAGGATATAAGGTTCGAAAAACCCCAGTAATTTTCAGAGGTAGTCCGTCGTGGATACGTAGGGCCTTATCGTCTAGTTACCCATTACGAACCCGACCAAACCAAAGATAGACCCGATTAAAAAAATCGGCCGACTTAACGGTTACCTTATCGTTTTTACGACCCGAGTACGGTACGTTAACGGTAGATAATAGAAATAACTCTTATTCCTTTGATGTTCCGAGAAATGAGAATTTCAATCGAGACGGCTACCTTACCGAGCCACGCGGAAATGAAATTCATATATATTAGATACTACTGAATATAAATTTATAATTTTTTTTTAAATATGATATACAACACAAAGCAACTTTTATTGATTTATATATTAGATAAACAACAATTTTAACAGTTTGCTATTGTACACACGAGAAGTGGACGGACTACCAAACAAATTCGATTAATGTCGAATCAATAAGATACTGCTTGCTTAAAAATTTCAATAAGGCTTATTTTTAACGTGTTATCTACTTCATTATTCTGTAAACAGACTGACACATACTCATAACACACTCGGATATCTTATATCTGTACTATCAGTTGAATAGTTATAAAGTTATCTATATGATAAAGCGTAATCTTTTTTTTTTTTTTTTTTTTTTTGTGATAATTGTATCAGTAAAAAACAGATTTTGCTTTATTAGAAGAGAAATAAGCACAATTGTATATTTAAGTTAATTTTATATAAATTGCATCTTATGAATAAGAGTCACTAAAAACAACCTTAATTCCAGAAAATTACTTAAAAACAGACATTGTTCTACTTATGTCCGTCAGGCAACATACTCAAAAGTTCAAAATTAATCCTTTTATCTTTTTTTTTCAAGTGTTTTGCCTGGTGATGACCTGAAATAGGTTAAAAACACCTGTTTTTGAATAGTTTTGCTGGAATTAAGAAAGTTTATTTTTGTTTTATTTGTTCTTATAACTGCTCTCCACTTGAAAATCATACAATAGTCACACTAGATGGTGCTTATAGAATTCACTTTTGTTATTACTTTCCCAGCTGTTATATATATAACAGAGGAAAAGTACAGAGACTAGTCAAAAAATGATCCCCCAGAGTTTTTAAAAATCAATTTATATTAATAATTGCTTTAGATCCTTACATACTTTAAACATTTCGAACAACAGATTATTGCCAGTTGGATAACTGTTGTTGCAATTAACATGCCTTGTCATAAAATGCGAAGCACTTGTCTTTTAGCGTTCCCAAATCACAAAAACAAAGGAACAACGAGAACGAGCTCGGCGAATATCGGAGATCTCGGCTCCGGTCGTAACGAATACCGGTCGCACGACGTCGGTAGTGTACCATCTAGCATTGTTGCGACAGAGAAACCACCGTTCCGAATGCTTTTTTCAAACATCACGTTTGAGGTCGTACGAGAATCTCTGCATACTTACTCGGAGAGAAATACAAGTGAAACGAGCAATTATTTATCGCGACGTCGTCGCAATGCCGGGTCGCAATTTTTAATCATATTTTTATTAATTTATTTAATTTAAAACATATGCTCTCCACCTGAAATTAGTAGTGGCTTGTCCCCATTCATCATACTTTTCCTATAACGATAGAGTTGAGTCGGTCATCTATCTAACACCTTTCACTTGTAAGCGTATTGACTCAATTCTTAGTTCGTGTTCAGAGAGAAAGCAAACTACACCTAGCTTATATTTCAAGGTTATTGTTAGACTGTAGCCGTTACACAAGTTCGTTTCAGTTTTACTGATTAAGTTATCCGATTTTTTACTAATCGTGTTTTTAGATGTAGCTTCAACAAAAAATATCTTATACATAATAAGATGAAAGGTTATTGATAAATGATAAAAATGAATCCTTTATCAGGTAACTTTTTAGACTATTATACAATAATATATATATAAATTGAATATGTATACCCCTTCAAAAAGGAATTGTAATGCTTTGTAAATTATTATCCATGAGGCATTTCCAAATAGCCAAGCTTTGCCAAACTATTCTTAATCGTAGATGAGGATTGGTCTTTTTACAAAATACACTGTGTGAAAATACGGTTTATTGACGTAGTTGTTAATCTTTTGTATAACAGACGATATACTAAATACTGTAAATAGTCAACAAGCTTGCTATTAATGCAGACTTTCTGATTGGCTTTCGACCTTTGATTGCATTCCATATTTGTATTTCTTTGCTATATTATTTACAGAGAATGTAGCTTTTTGTAGGGAGTCTTCATTTTCATCTATTAGGACTTAGTTGTTGGCTTAACATACCCTATTTTTCATATTATTTACATAAACACCAGTATTGGATATTTCTCTTCATTTTCTGATGTAGTTTTTGCATTTTTCGAAAAGGAATGGCAATAGGCACAGCCTTAAATTTGTTACTGTTAGTTATGAATAACAACTTAGTCATCACTAGTTTCGAAGTTAAATTCTCTTTTTTTTTAATCACAAGTTTTAGTAAAAAGGTGTCATTGTATGGTCATCCTTTCTGGAACACAGTCTTTTCCTAATATATTTTTATACAGCTGGCTTAAAACTGACCAGAGAAGGTTTTGCAGTCTTTATAGAGGAATCGGTCTCCACAATAATCATTGCAATCATTAAATACAGTTATTAAAGATCGGAACTAATAGAGCAAGTCGCTATTGTTCTGACGTAGTTTAAATTCACAAATTCCGACGAAGTTTTTAAGACTGTCACCCACGTATTCTACTATATGCTAAATACGTGCAAGTCTGGCATCAATATATCAAACACAGGGCCGTATTCCGGTCACCGTCTCCGGTCTCTCACGAGCCGGTCGCCGATTGGCTAATCCAAACCGGCGACCGGCTCGCGAGAGACGACGATCAGAATACGGCTCCGGGTATCTTCTTGCATAGTGTGTGTATGTATGTACGATGCCCTTTTTATAGTCTGTGGGCACCGCAGATCAAAACCACGTAGTATATACAAAAATTACCTGCAAATTTTAATTCTTCTAATTTCTGAAGGCAAGAAATGGGGCAGTAAGCTACAGCATACACCATTGGACCTAAATTTATCAAACAATGAGTTTTTAGACAATGATTTAAGAAATGGTAAAGTTGTAGTTCTGAATGAGAAGTGTGGACCTTCCCACAAAATTTTAGATCCCTCAACGTTTCTCGTGTCACGGATCCCTAAAACCCCCCATATCATGATGGACCGTGGATCCGCGAACCACCGGTTGAGAAACGTGGCCTCTACACCACATTCAGAGCTGCATTTTTAGGAATTATATACTTTAAATACACTCACCGAGCACAGGACCCCGTCCAGCTTCGTCGATACCCAAAACACATTTTTCCTTTTTAGTAATTTTCGGAACTTTTGATATAATTAACTTATTACTACTATTATCACATTGAAAACTCGATAAGTCCATAATTTTTACCGCCAACGACAGTGTTGGCGGAGTGATTTTTCTACCATTCAAAATTCAAATTTTTACCGGTCGAAACGTCATCGTTCAACGTAAAATTTTAGTAGTAAATTTGTCAATTATATCAAAATCTTATCGAACTCTGTATTATTTAAATAATTTACGTTAAAATTAAGGCCAATTTAATAGAAAATGCACTTCTTAATTTGTTTAACTTACGTACTATTTCTCACTGCGGACGATTACCATTGACGAGTCGTCTTTTAAACTTCTCGCGTGACGTATACGCGACGTCCATTTTCATTGGTTGATATTTTAATGTCGTAAACAAATTTGAAAATAAATAATCAATTTCGTGTGTGTGTTTGTGTGTGTTATATTTGGGTATTTAAGGGAAAATTTTGCCGAATTTTTCGTATAAAATTATAAATGATTAATAAATAAATGTTTTGACGAAATATTTTTATAATTTAAAACATATTGTAATTATTTATACATTAATTGCACATATAAGTGTATTTAACACAGCATAATGTTTTTACGACGTAAAGGCTGCTGTAAATGGATAACGAAAGGATTTCATTCTCATAAAACCAAACAGAATACTTGAAAATCTGGTTTAATTTTAGAATTAAATCTAACAAGTTTATATAAATTATGTATTATTTTTATTTATTTTTTCTGTTAAATATCCTAAAACATACTTTATACGTATTTTACACGTTTAAGAATTATATGCAGCTATCGTTTAATTTAAAACTTGATAAGAGGCTTAAAAGTATTTTTAAACCGTTTAAGATTAAAATTTTAACCATATTTTTATTTTTAAAAATGCTAAAAAGAATCCAGTGTGAATTATAATGAATATTCTTTATTGTGTGGTATAAGTTTTTATGCACTGGTCAAGCTATTTTAAGTATTGATATATCGAAGAGAGGCACGAACTGTGGCGAGTGTTGTTCTCAACTTTATATTAAACAACATCTCGAAAGAAATGCTTGTCTAGAGATAATTTAAGATGGCCCGAAGGGAAATTATCAAATGGAAATATTTATACCAAGGCTTTCTTAGTACCACTTTACTTTATAGGTGAAGATAATCGGATACGTGTACCGTACATATCCGGTACAAAATACAGAAAATCACCCATCCACGAAACAAACAGTGACTCCCACGCATTAATTCTTATTAGTCATACTAATTACACGAAGGAAGAGAATTTTCAATGACCTAATTATCAAAATCAACTCGTCATTTATATTTTTTTTTTCGCATCACAGAACTCACGTAACGCGTAATTATAATAAATAAACAACCCGTTAAGTGTTATTCTATTTACGAATCGTCTCCCCTAAAATATTAAAAGAATAATCTTTAGCGTGAGGCAATAACCGTGACGTCATTACGTTTGAAATCTGTTCAAAAAACAGACAATAAGCCTTCGTTTCAAGGTCGCTTTTATTTATCTAAATAATTTAAGTGTCTATTGTAAAAGATTAGCTTAAGTAACTAAACGATAAGTCCCGTGATACTGAGTAATAACCGGCAATCTGTACGTTAGACTAACAATTTTAGTAAAAATAACCATTACAATCCTCTCCAGAACGATAAAAAAGAAGGGTCTCAGCCGTGACGCCATTTGCCTGGTAAAGGAAGATAATGGAGGATATTTATAATGGCGTTTAGAACAATAATAAAATTTATGTAAACTGTAACTTTCATTGGTCTTTCTATATCAGGATACTTCGTTTTATATTAGAAAGTTTACATTTACATAAAAAACCAAATCCGTAAAAGGAAGAGTATTGAATCATCCTTATGCTTTACGCGATAAATGATGCAACGTAACGCATCCGCATGGTAACAAATAAAGTTTCCTGTTACTTATCCGAGAAAAAGGACTGGATTAAAGTTAAATGTTATACATTAATTTTTCCTAAAATTTAATTTTGCCGAGAGAAAAATGAAGGTGTAAACATCTGTACGACACGTCTATCGCCATACGATCAATTTATATTTAAGTAAACTTTATTCCTCTTTGTTTAATCATTGCAAAGTATTTACAGATATCTATTATTTCGAGAAATAAAAAAAAGTATGCAATCTCGGTAGATAATTGCTTAAGTATTTCGGTTAAATTCGCAATCGATCAATCGTCTCTTCGTTTCCACATCGAAATCGCATGACGTCATAAGAATGTTGTCCAGACATCATTACAAAGTGTCATCATTAATTATACTTTAATCTTTATTAATAATACTAATTTCACAATTATAACTAATTAAATGAATAAATTAAAATTAAAAAATTCAATAATTAAATTTACATAATGAATTCGGTTCGTAATTAAACCTTTCTTAGTCTCGCAGCTATCGTTATTCTTACTAAAGACGCAGGGGTCGCTGTCCTTTTTTTACTTTAAACAAATTTTGCATTTTATATATTATCGATACAACAAAATATATTTGACTTTTTTTTTTTTTTTAATCGTTTAATACTTCGTACGAAGCGAGAACGAGATGGAAGACGTAGACGACGCCATTTAACTATTATCTGCTGACGTAATTGCGTGTGCGGAATCACTTCCGCGAATATGTCGTTAGCTGACGTCACAGGACACAGAGATAGTCGATGGTTTCGCCATCTGGCGTCGACCTGAAACAACCGAAAGACAGATAGAGAAGGTAAATTACGAGATGCAGGCCGAGCAGAAGTACTGGATTGTTTTATCTCGTTTTTAGTCTTCTATCATATTTGAATTTGTTAACTGTTAACAATTTTAAAGAATGGAATCGATAAGAAAGTGGTTCTGTCGCCCAAAGGTGAGTTATTTAGTTGTGTATGTGGCAGGAAAATATCCTTGAAAAGTCAATGGTGTAGCCTTTAATATAGTAGCATCCACGCTCTCGAATATATGGCGGATTATACGATTCTAAGACATAATTTAAAGCCTCTACACTCGTTGTTTGTATATAATTATAAATTCTGTAGATCGAAACACGTTATTGCACCATTTTAATCGAACAAATGACCCAAAAATCCTTTTTGATTACTAAAATTTGCGCCCTGTTTTGACGTCAAAATTGCGTTTTTCTATCAATATGTAGCGAAATTACGAAACCAAAGCGGAAAAATATATATAAAAGTATCCCGAAGTCAATAAAATTAAATTTAAAATATTTTAAAATATTTTAATAATGTATTATCTTTTTAAATTATCGTCTTTTAAATATATTTAATTCGCACTCTGTACTTTTTATTTTTATATTGAAATTCTAGTATAAAACTTGATACCAACCTGTTCTTTAACTAATGTTATAGGTCTTATGTTAACGCGAAAAATTAAAATTCTTCTTACCGAATTATTAAATGTTATTTTAAATTAAAATAAAATAAATATTTAACTATAAAATTGTTTTATTTAATAATATATATATATTTTTACAGCTTAACAGTTAAAATTTTTTTTTTGTAAACAATTTCCCAGTGTTGTTAGACTGATCAATAAGTATAACAATGGCCCTAAATAACTGCTACTGTTCAGTCTATGAGATATTTTTCTTCTATTTTTCTTCTTAGAAATAAGCCTACAACTGTATAAACTTAATTCCTGTATATATATATCTATACAATTTTTGTTTTGTTTCTTGTTCTACATCACTATCTTCATTGATGTGTGAACTATTAAAAAAATGAGATCACTAACTTTATATATACTTTCGCGTGATTGTTTAGTTGCAGGATTAAGCTGTGAATGAACCTTTTTTTGATAATAAAAATCGGCATAGAATCGAACGGAAGGATGTAATTGAGGATGTTGTTGACATGCTTGGATAAACTTTTGTATTGCCCAACAATTCTTTCCATATTTTTGTTACTAGAAATTAAATTCGACACAAACACTTTTAAATGGAACGTAGAAGACGAATTTCTACTTCTATAAACTATTTTTTTTTTTTGTATTGTTGTTACAGTTCAATTGAAATTATGGACGATGTGCTACATTGACGAATTGAGCCCCGAAAATGTTTTTTTTTTTTTTACATAGCTTCTACCACGAGGAAATGTTATTTATAGAAAACATTCTTGCACAGTTATATTTATTTAATTTTTCCTATAAGAAAGGGTACGTTAGAGGTCCTAGTAAAGGGTGATTATCTGTTAAATAACTGGGGAGTTTCGGATGCAAGTATTTATATTTTTTAAACTTTTTTTTCCCGCTAGTTACCCGAACTGATACTTTATTAATGATAAAAATCGCGATTTTTCGAGCTAAACATAGCAGTTCCGGAAATACTCGCTTCCGTCGATTTGGGTCAAGCCGACTGCCTGTTTATGGACCCATAATAATGTCCCATATAGCAAGCGGCGGATGCAAATATCGCAGGTGATCGGTTAGCGTGCAAAAGTTTCAAAAATCGATAGAAATATGATCAATGAACGTGCTGCAAATAAATCCTCTTTCCTCGTACGAGTTCCTTGGTTGGGGATTAGTAGGACCTTCAGAACCTGTTCGTCTCTCCCTGACGTCATCACGACTGAGGTTTGATTTGCTTTGTCACGTGACCGTGCATTGCACAGTTCGGTGCTGACTTAGCCTATTTTCCGAGTGTATCGCTTGTAAAAAAATAACAGACGACGATTTCTAGCTAAAGATTAAATATAATTTATTAGTCTTACTCATCGATAGAATTGTTTGTTTAAATGTATATTTTTTAAATCGTTCGGAATGAGTGATCCTGATTGGAAGACGCGGAACACGTGAGGCAGCGATGCGGATTGTATCCGGTTACTTAGCAACTGCGTGACGTCATCCTGGACTTTAAAGGACATGACCGGATTCTGGAAGAAGTCGTCTGCTCCCAAAAAATCTAACAAATTCTATTTTGCAAAGTTATAGTTTTTTTGTTGTTATATTATTTCAGATACGTAGAAGTTTGTTATTACTACGTTAAGAATTTACGCGGATTTGTAAGATATATAATTTATGTTTTCGTACTCTGATTATTTATTAATAATAATTCAATTTTTAAAATGCAACAGCGACACGAACTCTGGCGGAGAGAGATGGAATTTTAAATTATTATTAATTTAAAAAAAAATGTTTTACGCATCTAGTGAATGTATTACTATAAAAACACTTTTATTATTTTAAATACAGTATTATTAAGTATCATTTGTAACGATATAATAAAACTTATGAAACCGGTCGTGTGCATAGTAGGTGACATAGGTGTGCCTCATCACGTACACCCACACGTCTTTCGGCTATCGAAAGGTCGCCGTAAACCGAACAAAGTAGAATTTTCTTTTTTAAACGTTTAATTATAATACTCTAGAAGTTTCCCACACGACTTTTTACAATACGCAATTTTTAAAGAATTTTTTTTTTAATCTTTGTGTCAAGCGAAGTGCGTTTCGTGTTTTTTTTTTTTTTTTTATTTTCCGTTCTTCCATCCCAGTTTTGTTTGGTACACGCTCTAAATGTTTGATGGGAGCAGCGAACTTGAAAACTTTCCGCACTAAATAGAAACAAACAGCAGCCAAACGTTAGAAAATGCTGTTAGAAAACCTGTATAGAAATCCCATTTCCTTGGTCATTGCCATCGTGGAAGAGACGAAGTGGAACAAACCAGCAATGCGCCCTTTTTTCCTATACAAAAAAAAAAAATAAAAAAGGGAGGAAACGCCTCGAAAACGGGAATATCGACAATACGGAAAGTTCCCCCGTTTCTGACGTCATGGCAGGGGAAAGGGGAACCGTCTCTCCCCGAATGACGTCAGAGGAGTCAATGCCACGATCGCTTCAGCACGAGCCCGAACGTCATTTCGATCACGTGAACGGAATATTTAATTGCGCATTAATTTTTCGGGACGTTTTTCGAAGGTATTGTTCTTTTATGTTAAGTTGGGAATGGCGTGTCTGCCGGGCATTTTGGCACGAGGAAGGTGCAACAAGTTTCGAATTTCGTGAATCACGCACTTTAACGATCAACAATAGCAATAAACTTATCGTTTATTAGTTTGCCTAGGAAAGTCCATAAAAGAGACAAATGGGGTCAGAAGGCCAAAACCATTTGGTGAGGTCAGGGATTGAAAAGATCACCACGCTAAATTAAAACGAAAGGTCGTCAATTAAAATTAGTTTACATTGAATTAATGTATCCTACCTATGAACGGGGTGGTTACTCTTTCGAGTACTGGATAATGAATGAAATTCTATTTTGTAAATGTCCCCTTATGCATTTTACGAAAAGATGTGTTATCCAATAGAGAAGCTTTGATTCCTATAATCTATAGAATTTTTCTCCCGATATTATGCAGAATCGACAAACTCCGAAACCGTTTTTAAATTAACTTAGAATTTTAATACTGGATTATAAATGATCGAATTCATTTCAAATACACGACGAAGCTTGTTAACAGGTGTAAATTGTTTATACCAAGTGTCCTAAGTCGAAAAGACAGCTGCTCAACCACGAGTTTGAATTGCAGATCTACCGCCGTGTTTTTCACCACTTTGTTCGAGTGAAAAAATAATAATGCAAGTACATCTTAATACTTTTTTGGCTTTTGAGTCCGTCTCAGAGTTTCGTCCTATTATTATAGAAAAAATAAATTCAAAATATACGTCAGAGTCATACAAGCACTTTTACCCCCACCCCGTACGGGTTTAACTAGAAGAGCTTGAGTAAATCTCTCTTTATATTTTGTTTCTTCTCTGGAAAAATTGTCGCGAAAACTCTCCTGTTCAATCAAACCAAGTGTATAGAGTCCATTATGTTGCGAAAGAGTAAATGTTAATTTTAAACATGTTCTATCTCTATGGAAATGTAATGTAAACAGAAATACTTTACCAGGTTGTTATAAATACAGTCATAAAACAGAAAACTGTAAAGTAGTCAGAATTAAACTATAATTATATAAAAACTAGTTTGTTTACACGGGATTAATTTTCAGATTGGTTTCAACGTTAGAAAATGCTCGGTTGTGTTTGTGATATTGGTTGTTCCACTTGGGTGGAATGGTACGAAGATGCAGCGGTCGTGGTGAATTTTTTTGAATGTTTGAGTAACTGTGTCAAACATTAAACAGTGTTTTTTCTCAAAAATGCTTTTGATTTTAATGCACGAAAAAGTGCTCAATGGGTAGTAATGTTAAGTACTGTACATTAATCTAAATGTTAATATTGTTTTATTTAATTCCATATGAATCGACGTAAACCCAAATTAATTCATTCTTGACACACCATAATACATACCAAGAACGCATTTTATAAAGAATAAATATAGTGTTTAGTATTAAAAATAATAAATTAATATTAAATGAATGAATGACTTGTTGGGGAATGAATCCTTCGGCCTCTGTGTAATCTTTGAATTTGGACAAATTTTTCGGCACCAGACTTGTCCAAACTCGCACTTTCGCTGTCTGTGCCAGCGTGCCTCTTGAATTTTTCGAACCCATCTCTGCCGGTCTTAAAATCACTAAGTATGCCAGCACTCGTCCCAGGTATTTTCTTAATAAGATCGGCATACAACAGTCTGGCCTTTTCGCATACGATGGCCTCCGAAACAGAATCGCAATCTAATTAATAATAACTGTTCGACGTCTTTAATTGTTTGCCATCTCTGTTTCGTTAGCACATTCACGCCTTTCGCTACATTATCCTCCTCTATTGCTTCCTTTTTTGCCACAATGGCGACTTCCCGTAAATGTGGTCAATTTCGGCAGTCTTAATGTTTAAAATTTACAAAAGCTCTACAAAAATGAAAATTAGCAACGAGTAAAAAGAATTGCTTTATGAACGTTTTAAGTATTATTTAATGCGGAATTGTATACAAACGTACGCACGACTACACCCGCGCTACTTTTGTATTAGTTTTGAACCGCACGTGAAAGTCCGTTCGACGGAATTTAGACCGTTTGATGTAATTATTTACGTCGGATGGCTAACCACCCAAAACAAATCTAATTCGGAACGTTTGTAACCGTACGTACAAAGATAAATTGCCTATTGTCTATTTAAAATATTCTTTTTCCCGGAAAAGAATCTTTTAATATTTAATCTAGAAAATATTTGTATTGCATTAATAATATATGTTGAAATCTGGTACTGCTAGATTTTTTTTTGTGTGGTGTATGTCCAATTTAGTTTTGGAATTAACTAGATATTTTGAACCAATAAGTGATATATTTTATATCTTGTGTCGAAATATAAAAGACCTACATAAATAAAATGTGTATATTCAAGCGGAGCACCCTCTTGTAAAACATCAATGCATACTCGCGCACCCTTGCATTTAAGATGTGAATAGATCATCTTAAATAAAAAAAAACACCCCTCATTATCTGTGAATTACTATATACTGTTTATGATTTTTGTATTGCAAATGGAATTATCATAAAAAGCTTGCGGGTTGACCTCATTATAATTACATATAATTCTTATTGTTTGAGGCATTTCGGTTTAGCACCGCACTAAACCTTTTGAATTTCTCTTATTGTCTCCGTTGCCAGTTTGAATTTTGATTTATTTCGTCCGTAGTATTGATATTTTGTATTATTAAAATTGCGACGAGTGTAGATTACATTTAAAAATACTTCCGTGTTTGTCTCTCTTTAGAAAAATAAGACTGTTGTAAAATAGACTTAATAATATCAGTTTCCCCCCCTGTTGTAGTGTTTTGAAGGAAAAATGGCAGGTAAATTAAAATAGTTTCTTCTCATTGAAATTTCTAATTTTTAATTTGAAATAAAACGGTTCCTCGCGGTACGAATGCAGCGATGACGAATCGTAGCTTGTTTTGCAAATCAATATTACGTAATACACTGGCGAAAAGTAATTAAAAATAACATTTTAATGGAGAATAATAGGAAATTGTGCAATTTTTTTAAAAAAAAAACAAATGTTATTTTTATATCTTACTTAAAACACCGAGCAGTAGTGTGCATTTAAGTTCTCATTGTTTTGGATTAAATTGGGTAACATAGTACTCGTAGTGTCGGATTAATATACCGGGAGGGAGGGAAAAACTGTCGTGATAACCGGGACTAAATTAGAAGCTTAAAAAAACCTAAAGGCATAAAACGTTTCCTCAAATTAAAAGGAAACATTTAATTATTTTACAAGTAGTTTTTATTTATTATACAATTTTGCCTTAAACAAATTTTTATTCCTAAGTAGTTCATTTGAATATCGGTAAAAAAAAAAAATAATGTAAGCATTTATACAGACTCAAAATAATTTAAATTTGGTAACTTACTATTAATTGCGCTTCAAATCTATTTGTAATAGATGGAAAAATCCATAGAAATTAATTTAATTTCTAGATTTGTATAAATATTTCTGCGTAAAATTAGCCTAAGAAGCGGGCTGTGTAAGAAGTATATTCTCAAAATGTTAGTTTAGTATTATAAAATACAATCTTCTGTGTAATTTATGTAATAATAATGCCTCGAAATGAAACATTAAAGTGTTTCTGTTAATGTTAAAAAAATAAATTTGAATTAATCTAAATTTTTCGTCAAACAAAGCTTCTGGTTTAATAGTGGCATTACGAGAGAATTTGGAAGAAAATATTAAGCAATATGTTTTTCTTAAGCATAATTAATGATTTTTAGCTCGTTACGTACGATAAAAACACTTTTCTAAGAAGGCACGTTACATAAGTAATGATGCAATACTCTTCTAGCTTAACTATTTAAATGTTTTTTTTTTCTTTTTAATTAAGATAAGTGTTATCTATGCAATAATCTTCGTTAAGTTTTATCTAACCCGTGATCGGGAATTAATTACGATAGTAATTTTGTGCAATTTTTGCAACCCGTGATATACAGATAATGGGGGAAAAATTCTTAAAGCGTGACTCACCGGCCTGCAGTAATAATATCCTAAATTGTAATTTAAAGATAACAAAAATACGATGACTCAGATAATGATGCCGGGCTGTTTTTCTTCATAATTTTTCTCCCCTAAATTTATCAATTGTTACCGATAATATCGATCTCATTATGATCTTAATAACGGCTTAAATAGGTCGGTTTGCGTATTGTTAAATTTCACTGTGTCATTTATAACAACAAAGCTTAAAAGTTCATTTATTACCATTTTACTGAATTAATAACATCCCTTTTTATTAACCAGAAGGATGATACTGCAAAATTATCACAGTTCTATTGGGCCGACGAAGAACTGAACATGGTAGCTGCGGAACTGGACAGCTTCGACGGTAGAACGGACCCCGATCTGTGTTCCCAACTCGTCGTCCAACTGAGACAGTGTCAGGATAAGGTACGTTTTACTATAGTGTAATGTGTAAATATAATTATATCCGAAGTTTATTAGCTTATCCAAAATGTTATGGCAGCCTTCCAGATTTAGGTCTAGGACGGGAACAAGGTCTTTCTAGAAATAGTAACCGATGGCTAATTCGGTATCACACAATGGATATCTAATGAATGGGTGGGTAAACCGAAGTTATTGAAGTTTGGAATTGAAAGAAATCTAGATTTTGATAAATAAGTAAATAAAAAATATGGGATTATATAATTAATTGCACAATAAAAAAAAACACAGGGTGTGTACAAAATTTAATTTAATAGTAAAAAATTAATTGTTTGTAAGAAGAAAGAAGGTAATTAACACACGATAAATGTGTTTATTTCTCATTAGTATGACGTGTAAGTAGAATCCAGAACAACGCACTAAGGAGGACAAGGGTATGTGTATGTATCAGTCGTTGTGGCAAAAGATGTTTCAAGGTAGTTCATTTTGAAAAAAAACCTCTTTGTACGATGCTGCCATTTTACACGACCTAATAAGTTGTTTACGATACCGTATTTGGAGGTTATTGGTACAGATTTTTTTCGTATCGAGTATCGTTTTAACGTACAATGTCTTAATTCAGGTGATTGGAATTTGTAACGAGATAATAGAGGAGGCCATTCCCAGTCAGAGGGCCAACAGAGACTTTAGGGTCAAGTTTCCCGACGACGTGCTACACGAAAATTTTGCGGGTCAACTTTGGTTCGGTGCCGAGGTGAGCGTAATTTAAAACCTGGTCGCGAAACGATCTGTTTTATTGTATTACTAAATACGTATGATTTTATTGACAGTGTCTAGCAGCTGGATCTAACATTATGAATAGAGAATTAGAAAGTGCTAGAATGAGGCCACTTGCAAAAGCAGTTACAAAATCACTAGACAATGTCCGTTGCCTCTTAAGGGAACAGTCTTTGAAAAATTCGCAAGGATATTCTGATAAAGTGATTAACATAATTTTTGATTTATTCACAATTTTTAATTGTTTTACGTTTTCTTGAAATTTCTTATTTTCTTTAAAGGTCAAAGGTGCTCTAAAAATATTTGATAGGCTTTTTGCCGAATTTGAATTGTGGTAATTGAAAGATTTTTGTGAAGTTTTTAAATTAAATTAAATTATATGAAGTTTCAACTTTTAAAATATTTAATTATATTTTTCTTCTAGTTACGTAAGTGCTATGGTTCCCGTAAAGTCGGCAAAAGAATATCATTTACAACAAGAAATTGTAATTCTGTTTTCGGAGACATTACAGAGGTGATGGATTTTCAAACCAATTTTATTTTTTTAAAAGCCAAATAAGTACTAAACCAAACAGAAATATTTCAATTCCTGGCAATTATTACCAAAAAAAATGTTTTCAACTGTTTAAAGTTGCCATATTTGCGTTTTAATACTACAATCTAGAACAGGGCTTCTTAAACTGTGGTTTACGACCCAAAATGGGATCGTGTAATTGAAGGTAGGGGTTGCAAAAAATTTGACAATGGTAAAGTTTTGTTCTACGTATTTAGGCAAAGTGGCATTTTCGGCATCGACGATTATAAAATAAAGAAAATTTGTCATTCTTGTCGTCGGTAACAATAACGAACAAATTTCACTATGTTTGTGGTGAGAAATTGAAGTATTCAATATAAATACATAACTTTCCTTTCTAAATTTTTCATTGACTTAATAACTGCGGTGACATTTGAAGATAGGGAAACTGTGCTGGCCCTGGATAGAATCGTTGGAAGCGTTATACAATATTTTGGTATGTAGCATCCACCGGCTAAACCGCCAGGTTGGTGCTCTGTAAAGCACGTGCGCAAATGCCTGCCTTACACGATTCAAACATTTTGGCGTGGAAGCTATCCCGTATTTGACAATACTGCACTTCCGTTGGGAATATGCATATACAAATTTATATTTGAATATACAATAGCAATCTTATCATTTTTTTCACGTGTAGTATACAAATTTGTAATAAGATACATAATGTGGTTATAATAAAATATTAATTTTAATTAATTCAAAGTATGTTAAAATATGAAAATAATAACACGATACGTACTTGTATTTTCTAAAATATAACTTCCGCGGCTTCCACAGATGGCACGCCGCCCGTATAATACGTGTAATTTGTCGACGTTATCCCGGTTGTAATATAAAGTGACGGTAGAATTATGAGGTAGTTTATGTAATACTCCGATAAGATTGGTTCGAACCAGCTTCGAGTCACACAAAACAAAGTCGGAAGCTGTACTCTGTACGAAAATGCCGTATCTTAATTTAGGTTCCGTACATATATGATATATAGTGTAATACTGTCTCAAAGTTTAGGTGTATCGTTAGTTTTTAAAGTATTCCAGTAAACGTATATAAATACTCCTGCATTGAAATCTGATCGGGCCGTCGGAGATTGTCGTCTATTTTGATTCTAGATATTTTACGCCGTTCCCCCTTTGGATATTTGTTATTAATTCTTAATTGTATTTGGTCTAAATTTACTAGTTTATTTCTATTTATTAGGCAGATTTATTTTATTTTCGTTTATACTTAAGTTATGGTTTTTCCATACAGATACACTCGACGGATTTATTAATTAAAAATGATAGTGGTGGTACGATTTAATTCTTTATGTAAAAATAAACAAGCACATCCATCCCTTTAGTATATACTTTTGGTTTTAATAAAAGGCAAAATAAGATCAAACAACTGTTTTGGAATACATTTTTTTATGATTTATCGCCGGAAAGTGATCTTAAACGTCATCCGTCCTTAGGTTTCGAACACACGTTTGTTCACAAATAGAAAGAACTGTAGAACTGTGTTACTGGATATAAGAATTTACAAACTGAAGCAATAAAAGTAAGTCTGTGCTGAAAAAGGTACATATAGCATGGCGTACGTATCTTTGACATACATGGCAAATGGATATGTTTTGGCATGTGTATTTGTATACCATATACTGGGAGCAGCATAACATTTTCTTGGGTAAAAGGGAATTGCAAATATAAAAAGTTTTTAAGACCTGTTCTAGAATATTACACCTCGTGAGTTAGCTTTACAAAATTTTAATTTGTGAATAAGATAAATATAGATAAAAATTTTCTTTAGCTAATAATTGGTTGGTTTGTAAGCATTAGTATTTATATTAATAATTATAGAAATTCTGTACAATTTACATAAACCAAACTGCTAAATTAAGACGACCGATCGTGTATTTATTTGTCGAAGAATGTTTTGGGTTCGGTGCAGCCGTTTTTGGCTTTCTATAACAAAGAATTATTGTTTATATTACACACCATTGCTTATATGATATTATACAAAGCTACAGATGGCTGCGTAGAGATGAATAAATATTGACTCGGTTGCCTTAATTATGCAGTGCTATTTCAATAAATTATAGATACACGCTGCACTGTATTGGTGATATAATGCTGAAAGCACTAACAACTTTAATAGTTTTTGTAATTATTACTGGACATTAAAGTAGTTCACTTTTACTATAATATACTTTTAAAAAATTTTGTATATTTATAAAGTCCAAAATATATTAAAATTGTGTTTTACATATTATAGAGCCTTGCGAATAGGATTAGTGACTCAAGATATGGTAGACGACTACGATCCGTCATTAATGTTTACTATACCGAGACTCGCTATTGTCTGGTAAGATATCCTTAAATGTACTTTTCATTTTTTTATAATATTCTTATAATGGGCTTTTTTTTCCCATATAAAGGGGACTTTTATTATACCCCGAAGGTACATTAAATGTTGACTGTGATCCAGCCGATATGTCAGAACTTTTTAGGCCTTTTTACAGCCTTCTTTATAAAATAAGGTACATTTTTCTATTAAGAATAATTTTTAATACACATAATCTGTTTTCGTATATTTAAGTAATAAATAAATTTAAATATTTCAGAGATTTGTTATGGACTTTATCACAAGTAGAATTACATTTGCTAGAAAAGATGTTGTGTAGTTTAGAGGATCCAAGGACCGTTCTGGTGTCGGAGCGCTTGTTGACTAAAGATAATCAACCCTCCTTAGATTCCGAAGATTATATAAATTTATTTTATCAAAATCATCGCAGTTGCAAACAGTTCATTCAGGACTTCTATGCATACAATTTTGGAGTTGCTCCAGAAAACGAAACGTCGAGCGGTGACGATGCTTTAAAAAGCAATGAAGCTTGGAATGAAGACTACAATCAGTTAGAAGCTAATAAAGGCGAAGAAGAAGTGGAAGTTGTGCCGGAAAATAGTATTGTATCCAGCGAACATATTACATCGCAGTCCGTCGAATTTGTATCCAGAAGTAAAGAATTTGAATCGTCGGTTGGTTTAGATATTAGTGAATGTTGTGTTCAGAAAAACTTATCTCAAGTGGATAAAGTTAGTGATGTGCCTTTAGAGGGTGAATTTTTATCGGCGCTCGAACAAAGTGACGACGTAGTGAATACTGCAAGTGATTACACAGTCCAGATTTCACAATGGACAAATTGTGATAATGATAGTAGTAATGTGACTTCTGATACAGTTCA
Source organism: Centruroides vittatus (assembly GCF_030686945.1). Classification (NCBI taxonomy): domain Eukaryota; kingdom Metazoa; phylum Arthropoda; class Arachnida; order Scorpiones; family Buthidae; genus Centruroides; species Centruroides vittatus. The sequence goes on along the minus strand of NW_027120710.1, from coordinate 206,458 downwards.
AAGTTTTGAAAGTGAAACTGAATTGGTAGATGCGTTAGCCACTTCTTTAGCTCACAATCAGATAATGTGCCTTGAGGATAACGAAAATAATGTGGGCGAATGGTCCGAAGAATGTCTGTGCGATTCGGATGTAGCTTCTTGTTCTGCCGAAGAGATTGCTCTTTCTAGGACTTTGTTATCTCAAGTAATGCAAAGATTAGAAATTGTACCACCGCCAAGTTATGGTTCTTCACCAGAACAAGGAACGCAACCTTTAGAAATCAGACTGCTTAGTAGATCCTTCCCAGTCACTTCAATCTTCCAGAAGCCCTCGTTGCATGACCACAGTCCACAAATCCCTCCTCGTTGGAGAAGAAGAAGGAATGCCATCAGATATAAAAATAGAAAAAGAAATACATCAAATAGTAGTTGTGATAGTAATGTGACATGCAATGAAAGAAATTCCTCTAGACAGTTGTCGCAAATGTGCACGTGTCAAAAACCGGTGTATAATAGACAGCTTAGAAAATTAGTAGAGGATGAAAGTAAACCATTTAATATTCCCAAAGTTAACAGGTTACAAGATTACAGAGAACAGTCATGCTATTGTTCTAGTTGTCCCAGTATGTCAAGTGCCTCAAGTTCTGATTGGGATTGCAGCAGGTGAAAATTTTTCTTAATAATTTTGCATAATTGAAACACAGATCTCATTTTCCAATTCCTTTTCAGTCCCGATACGAGCTCCTATAATTCAGAGTGCCAAGACGATGAAGAGATTGCACTTGCTCTTCAAGCAGCCGAGATAGCTTCTCGTAACGAAGCTAGAGCAAAATTTAAAAGTAGTGATGATCTTTTACATAGGCTATTTGTTTGTATTTCAGGTAAAGAGTTTTTCCCGTTTTTTACATATTTCTACAGAGTTAATTTTCTTCATTCCATACTTCTGTAGCCATTAAATTACACAGTTGAATATAAACTGGTGAAATTATATTGTTTAGTGCTATTCTATCAATCATTAGAAACTGCTAAACATCTTATTTATACTTGTATCAAGGCATAACAGTGCTATTTAATTTTCAATACAGTAATTACTCCAAAATTTCAGTTACCTGCGAGGTCTGTTGAAAAAGTTCCTGAACTTTATTTATTACGGAAAAAATACTTACAATTTATTGGTGAGGGTCTCCTTCAAAGTATTTTCCTCCCCAACGGTGTTTCCACTTTTTGAAACAGTCCGGAGCACTTCTGGAATGCTCATAAGCTCCTTTGTCAAATTTTTCTTTATCTCAGGAATGGTGGCAAATCTTTTTCCTTTGAGCGGGTTTTTTAGTTTGGGGAATGGGAAAAAGTCGCACGGGGCCAGGTCAGGTGAGTGGGATGGGTGTAGAAGCACGGCAGTCTTGTTTTTGGCCAAAAACTCAAGTTCTGAAAGACAAATGAGCTGGTGCATCGTTGTGGTAAAAAACCACTCGCTGCTCCTCCAAAGAACAGACAAAAATGGCCTGAACTATCTCGTAACTCCAGGTAGTACTCCTTGTTGACTGTCTGGCCTGTAGGTAGATATTTGTGATGCACAACCCCCTTTGCGTTGAAAAGAACGGTCAACATCACCTTAACATTTGAGCAAACTTGTCGAGCTTTTTTTGGGGCGAGGGGTTGTTTCACCCACCATCACCATAAACCTTGGCAATCAACTCAGGAAATCCTTCACGGAAACTTTTGAGTTTCACACAATTTCACAGAACAACATTGCTCCTTCAAAGAGCTCATTTCCGCGGATCTGATTTTTCACCGTACCCCACAAACACCCCTTCACATAAATGGATCTAATCACCAAAACAAGATATCAACAAATGGATTGAAGGAGGTTATTCAAGAAGTTTCTGTGGACACAACGCCTCCAAGTGGACTAAAAAATAACCAACTGGAGGCCGCTATTCAAAAAGTTCCCGAACTCTTTGAACAGACCTACGCTGTATTTATTCAAAGAGAAGACACCTTAATTTCCACATGCTCCTCCCCATGGATTTTTTTGAAAAATAGACAACTAGAGAGACATTTATACTAACAGAACTGATTCTGTTGACATCAAGTTGTTCATTATTTATTGCACAGTAAAGTAAGTTACTGTGCAATAAATACCACAATCTTCTGTGGTAGAAGTTGGAAACACCAGATTAGATGCTCACATTTTTCCACATGCAATTGTCCTCTGTGTCATTCGAACCATTGGAAATGCAACACTTTGCAAAAAAAGTCACATGGCACTCTTTTGAGTTTTTTTTTATCCAAGTAGTAATGATAAGCTGTCCTCTTAAATATTTACTGTTACAAATATTAGTCTAATAAAATCATTAAAGCAACACAATGGAATTAGTAACAAACCTTTAGTGTTATGCATTGTATTGTGACACAGGACATCTTACATTTGAGTAAATATTCTTAAAATTACAGCTCATTACTTAATGGATATTAGCGAGGTTGAGGCCAAAGTTTTAAACGAGAAAACGTGTACGTCGGACGTTCAGTGCTGCTTTCCTGTAAGCCTAGAAGTTTGACAACGGCGTTTGGAATTTCGAGTGTGATTTCACTGACTTTCCAAACACCGTTGTCAAAATTCTAGGTTTACAGGAAAGCGGCGCCGAACGTCTGACGTACACGTTTTCGCATTTAAAACTTTGGCCTCAACCTCGCTATTATGTCAAACATTTTAATATTTTTTATACATAACACACAAGAGAATTAATAGAAATCTGACAAATACAGTATATTTAACATTAAGGTTTGTTTTAATTTTTAACAGAAATTAATTATGCCAATTAAAATAAGTTTCGAAATTCTCTTGCAGGAGTAGCCGATCAACTTCAAACCAATTATGCAAGTGACCTAAGAAATATTCTAAAAAATGTATTTGAAATGAACTGTTCGGAATCCTGTAGTACTAAGGAAAATTTGGTTCAGAAGACCGACGGCGACAACGACAGTTTATCGGAAGTCGGCGAATTCCACCAAAACAATAATATCGAAGAAGAAATCGGAGACATTTCAAACATTATTATAGATACGGAAGACACGGACAGGGACAGAACTTCCGTAGACAGTGCGGAAGAAATGGTTCCAGGCATTTCTATATCTTCTACAGACGTTCACTCGTCCGAAAATTTGCAGGGTATGTTATAAAGAGTAAAACTTCTAATAATATATTATTTTACAAAACTGTTTTTGGATATATTGCAATATACTGAAGAGGTATTTATGAAAAAAAATTAAATTATTTTGGACTTGTTTAATTATTATTAGTTGAGGGAAGCTTATGTAGGTGGAAGTATAGGTTAAGTAAAAAAGAATTAATTATATGAAATTTAAAAATGTTCAATAGCTAAGTATCAGTTCTGTTGCCTATCAGAACCTCCTCCGTGGCTTCCCGATAACCTGTCCGCACACTGTATGGCTTGCAAAGCTCCTTTCACCATCATACGTCGTCGCCATCACTGCAGAAACTGCGGAAAAGTAAGCATTTAAAAAATTTTTCTCGTTTAGGGTCTTATTCTTACTTTTAAGTGCATGACAAATTAAAAATTTTGTTAGCGTACCAAATATATCACGGAATTGGATTTCATCGAGATTTTATATATTTACTCGTTTCAGATATTTTGCTCCCGGTGTAGCTCCAATTCTGTCCCGTTACCTCGCTACGGACATAACAAACCCGTGAGAGTGTGCAATCAGTGCTTTTCTTATCAGCTAGCTTGTCTCGTGGTTAGTTCGCAGTACTGACGACGCATGTTCCTAGATACATTTGCTAATTTTCAAGTTTTATGGGTTCTTTACAAAACTTATCACATATTACTGGTAGTACATCCCAAATTGTGAGCGTATCCGGGGATACGCGTGTCAAAAACGATGTCGACATTGTGATAGTAGTGAATGTGTGTGTACGTACGTCTTCCTCCACCTAATTTTAGCAATAATTGCTCAAGTGATTTGGCAATTAGCTGTTTAATTCTCCAGGCTTTACAAAAGACATCGTAAACCTCATCTGAACAAACAAAAAAAAAAAAAACGATCTGGGGACATTTAACTTCCAAGATTTAAATGTGTAATTAGTAGCAAGTGTAGATTGTATAAATTTTCATTTCAATACTTGTGCTTTTGCATAATTTATATATATACATAATATACATATTATTTGCTAATAATTTCCTTTGTTTTCTTGGAAAATGTTGGTGAGTGTACATAATGGATCAGGAATATATATATATATAATTATGTTAAAAATTATAAAAATGTTATAAACAAGGTATATAAGAACATTCAATTTCTGTGATAAATAAATTTTTGTGAAAACTTCAGCTGCCACATTTGTTTCTATATAAACTAATCCTTGTGTGGAAAACAGGAGTGTTGGATTGCATTAATATATAGACTAGAAGTTAACCTTATTGTATATTTGATTACGAGGGTTATTTGAATAGTAGTGAGCCTACCTCCGAAGAGTTGTCAAAGTGCAACTCAGAGTGGCAATCACGCAATTCTTTTCACTTGTTCTCAACACTGTCCTTTCAGATAGTGACAATGGATGTTATGAGACTATCTTTTCCACAGTCTGCAAAGTTTAAAAAGTGCATCATACTTCAGAGGAACTACATAGAGAAGCGTTTAAGTGCAATTTCCCTTGGTCAACTTCACAGGTATGCCTCTGCTCCGCCGAATGGCACTACAGAGTACTAAGACACGATGTTCTAATCATAGGCTGGTCCATCGCCCAGTGGGCACCGAACTCCTAGACATCGAAAATCGGGCCTGGGATAAGTGCTCTGGCTCGGGTTCTGCTGGGTCCATGGGGCCACCAACCCTAATGCCTTCTTTGCTTTCATCGCTCCCAAGTCCGACCCTCTAACACGTGTTTTGGTGCGGTCAAGGCCGCACATTAGAGCACTCTACCAGAGGAGAAGGATACTCTCTGAATGGGTGGTGCGGTCCCCTTCCCAGCAAAGGAGGACCCAGCCTGGTGTAACCACCGGGCTTAAAGGTCAAAGAGACCCAGAACTACTTCCATCATGTCCTTTAAAGTCTCAAAGTTTCCTTTACTTGCTGCAAGTGTTCTAAGTACTTGGTCTGCGGGCTTTGTCCAGTCGATATGACCAGCCCTCATACGGATATCTTCCGTATGGGGGCACTCAAGTACATAGTGCCTCGCGTTGCCGCACGGGCACCCACAGGAGCATTCACAGGTATGCTCAGTATATTTCAAATAACCCTCGCAAGCATTATTAATTTTTCTGCTGGATGTGTCTTCTCTAAGCACGAAGCATTATCAAAATGCAAACAAGTTGCCGTAGATTAAAAATCAACCGTTAGTTTTTTTATTTTGAAATAACTTGCATGCGATTCGTGGTTTCGGAAATCTTTATTTACTTTTCTAAGTCACATGCTATACATCAAATATTTATTAAGAATAAAATTGTGGAATTTTTTTTATAATACAGATGAAGATTTAAGTCGTAGCAGTCGTCTTATTTGTAGTGAATATATAAATGACTGTAAAATTCAATGTTTAGATGCCACAATATGTGGTACTATATACATTTTAAACAAATGGTAGTTTATGAAGCATGTAGATACATACATATGTTGAAATGTTTCAGACAAATTATAAGACAGTCTGTACAATTAATAACAAAAGCAACAAAAAATGGAGAAACGATGCTTAAATGTAAAATTTTCACGTTCTTAAGTTACATTCTGAGTAATAATTTACTTTACAACTCAAACGTCGAGCGACACGTTAACGGCAGTAAGATAATTCAAACGTCGGAAATCGTAATTGTACGAGTCGATCGCAAATTTGTACTCTCGATAATTTTACAAATTTCTTCCTAAAATCTTGCAGATTAATCACAAAAGTGAGAATAATAATAATAGTAGTATTGTTACATATCTATTACTAGAGGAGGAGAGGAAAATCACACAGAATATATCTAAAAATTCTATTTAAAAATATATCTGTTCTCTAAAAATTGCATATGTTAATAACTATACAAGGCTAAGGCTAATTTATAATCAACTAATCAGTAACGTTAATATATTCTGCACAATCCATACAAGTAAACGAGAGCCATTTTAACACGGTGTCGGGAAATAAAAAGCAGCTGCTCGAAGTATGCGTTTTTAACAAAATGGATCCTAGATCACTTAGCAATTTATATATAACTTTCATACCACTACATCTGGCAAAACGAAATACATACAGAACATTCTAATCTACAAAATAAAGATTGCTATCCATCACGTGCCATTTTGCTTAGATATTCTATTCGTTAGTTATCATCTCTGTTAGATATTAATGTGCATTTGCGACGGTGATGCTAACTTGTAATATAATTTAACTACTACCTTATCTATATTAATTATTCTTGATTTCTCTTCGGTCAAAAGAGAGAGAGAAATCCTACCTCTAGTAACTGTTCACCTGGCAACTCCCAACTGATGCGTTGTGAGACGAGTAAAAAAAAATTAGTGACAAAGGTACGAATTTTTACATCTCTCGTGCATTATTTTTACAAAAGTTACTCCTACTTTTCGGAAGTTTGTGCCAGTAAGCTATCGAAGAAAGAAGAGATCCACCGTTGCCTTCCGTTTTAGTAATATTCAATAATAAATTGTGCCGCAGCTCCGAAAGAAGGTTGGAAACCACCATTAATTTTACATCAGAAAATTCAAAGGAAGAAAAATATCTTAGAAGGCATCTCTCCATCATTTTGTAACAATTTCTGTAATTCTTAAAAGTGTATCATAATATAAAGAATAACAGATTGATATACTATTATTTTCCTTTTTATATATTTTTAAAATGTATAAAAATGTGACATACCTGAATTTTAAAGAACAACAATTTTTTCAGCTGGTTTTAAAATTTGTATATAGATATTATGTAAATGGAAACAATGTTTCTTCAAAAATAAGCGTAAAATATGGAGGAGTGGTGTTTCTAATCAGACGGTGGAATTTTTGGCACACGGCTAGCAACGATAAAGCACGTATCATATGCGTTACCTCATAGACGATGCAAGAGAGGAAAGGCTCGAGCGAGACTCTTGGAACTTTCTAGTTTCAATTCGACAAACGGAAAAATTATGGTGTTTGTATTATACACAAAAGGATGCGCCAGTGTTTGTTGTTTAAAAAAAAATACCGTGTTATGATTATACAATTATAGTTCACTATCAAGTACTATTCCCAACAAAAAGTTGCACTCGCCCGTCGTTTTAATTCCGACTTAGTGTGTTCGGGAAAGTAAACCATACAAATTTGAAAAACCTCGACTTGTGGGAACTTTGTGCACAACCGGCTGCAAGAGAGACTTCCCCGAATCTACTATGTTGGAATTTTGTTAAAGGGACAGACAACTGCAACTTTTTGTCGGGTTTAGAACTTTTATCTGTTCTTCAACCGTTTTATGCATTCAAACAAAGGAGGCGAAATCGACATTTTTATTCCGAGTCAAATACCAGATTTCCCGTTTAAGGTAGGAACAACGAAATACCAATGTTTTATGCTGGTCATTAGCATTTGATAGCAAAAGTAACAAATCTAGTTCTACATAATATACACACTGTACATTGAATTTCATAGCTTATTTCTTATATAAAATTAGTCTAAAAACGTAATTTGAACATATTTATTTCTAATGCATTAAATCTGCAGTTTTCTAAATTTGTAAAAATAAGCAAAATGTATCAATTAATATCTACATGCAACACACAAATTTTATATCCAAATAATAGGAAAGAAAATTCGACGCTTTGTGTTTCTTTCTCACAACAATAAGGGAAATTTTAGACTTGTTTAAATAGTCTTAATTACTGTTAAGGTTACCTTTTTCTAATATAAACACTAAAATTGTATAGTTGAGATTATCCGATAATATCAACCATATGATTTTAGTGTTTAGTGTTAATTATTACACAGAAAACCACCCCTCCTAGTTACCAATAACAATTATGAAGGTAACCTTAACATTTGATGACTGAGTTTTATTATTTAAGATTTCTTCTAGTTATGTACGTACTATGGTAAAAATACTCCTCCACATTTTACACCCAAATAATTATTTTAGTTTTGATGTTATTTTCGAAACACTTTGTATGGTTTACAGAACTCGCTACACTACCAAACGTAGGATGCTATTTTGAGGCAGCAAATTGCATTCTTCTTTTACCGTAACGATCTACAACGACAGTGATTACTATAAATAATTGTTTATAAAAGGAAAATACATTACGCAAACAGTAAAATTTGCATTATGCTCTCGTTTTAAAATCAATATAAAAAAAATCTAAAAAAAGAAATTCTTTCAGTAGCAAATAAATTCATTAAATTTGCTTTAAAATTTTGTACAAATGCAATATATTATTCCAATATTTATATAGAGCAATAATTAGTTTCTAACTAGAATATATACTTGTATACGATTATATATACATATATATTTATTTTACTGCTCTAGTATTATTATTATACTCCAGATATAGAAATTGAATTGGACAGGAATTATTTTCAGACAATAAGTTATACAGATTTGCATATCGAAGTTTACTGGATGGTGTGGCGTAAGTTACAGGCATTCGAAAGTATTAAAAGTATACCCGTAGCTAAATTTAAAATTTTGTTATCGTTGCCGAAACGTGGACTTAATGACAAATTTAAAACAAGGCACCTACTTAGTTTCTAAAAATATATCGAATGTACACGTGTAATGCCTGCGTAAATGAATACGAAATAATATTTTTCCAATTTGGAATACGTAAAAAGTATTGCCCAGTGTCAGTGAATTCCAGTGTGGTAATTTAAGACTGTTTAGTCATACTCAATTGTGTTACTGTGTATTTTGAGTGTACTGAGTTGTTTTTTTTTTTTTTAATGATTTTAAAATCAACTAGGAAACTAGAAAAGCTCCTTTTGTTAATACCGATATAAATGACGATAAATATGCATTTTAGTCGTTTAAATTATAATGACCTCTGGCCCGAAGTTTCCGAAGTCAGCTAGAAATTAACATATTTGGCTTATACATACTTCTGATTTAGTCGTGAAATTATATGTTCTGTCGGGTTGCATTTTGACCTTGCGGTGTTGCGACGTCTTTGTCGTTCTCGTTTTCTTCGTCCTCCTCCTCTTCTTGGATCGTTGTTACTTTTGTGCTGTTAACGACTTCTTCGTAACTTGGTGGAAAGTCCTAATAAAAAATAAAATAAGTTCTTTAGTCCACATTGTCACTGTAAATGATATTTATGGATTTAAGACCTAAAATGCAATAACTAAGTGCATTGATAACTAGCAAATATACAGTTTTTTCCTTTTGTGATGTTCATGCTTTAGAATGGTAACATCCATCAATTTAAATAATTAAATTGGACGATGATTGCAGCTTTAATTACAAAAAAAAGTCCTTTTAGAACAATTGCACACAGTGTTTTGTTTAATTTAGAGATATTATCAACTTAAAAATTACATGGCATCAATACAATCAGTTTTGGAACTTTGAACTTCACTAGACAATCAATACAATGTATGCGTTCAAAGAATTTACCTTTAATGATTAAGTAGTAACACAAAACTTAAACAGCCATTGTTTTTATTATAAGAGAAGAATAAAATTTATTCATAAATATCTATTTTATCAAATGTAGTCATACAGATATAGCTTTGTCGTCACCTAATCGTATCATCAATCAAATTCCCACTCGTCAATCATTATAACCGACAGTGTATTAAAGCGTAGAGCTTTTTACAAACAAGTTTTTAAAGTTTCCATCATCAATCATTTACAGCCATGCCATAATAACGGGTGTCTTCTCTAGCATTTTAAATTACTGGCCAACATATAGAAAGTGTAGAGAGACTTATTTGACGTAGCATACATCATACGCAGAGGTGTAGTTAATATAGCTTACGACGAAAAAATAGCGATTATAACACTAACAAAAATGAGTACTTACATTTATTTTTGATATATTGCTAGTCATTATCCATCAATAATCACATTATGTCATAATTTAAAAATATATTTTCTTTCATAACTTGAATTTTGTAACTTTTCTAGGTTAAGTTTTTAAAGTTCAAGTATGGATGATGCATTCTTTAATTTTATATCAAGTTTAGCAAATGTAACAGTGAAACTGCTTACAAAACAATTGTTTTTAATCAAGTCTTCCAAAATAAATTCACATTCTTTTCTGACGACACATGAAAATTGTGGTGCAGAAACAAATGCATTTTATTGACAATGAAGACAATTATACAGTAATGAATGCATAAAAAAAATACATGTGCATTGTACTATGTGTACTTGTATAACTTTATTATCATTTATAATAGGAAATAAAATATTTATAGTGTTGGATTTTGGACTAGTATGTATATGAAATCAACAAAATTCGACAATGTTTTACTCGACATTACAGACGAAGCTCAGACTCTGCTGTAAACTTTGTCTATGACGTCAAAGAAGTCATTGGTGAAGTTTATCCGAATTTGACAACAGCATAAAGATTGGCCGCACATCCAAAAATAAATTCATAAATGTTAAAATGATAAAATTTTATTTTGCCTCATTCAGAATTGATGTTTTTTTTCTTTTTTACTATTTTTATGCACTTTCAAACAATCTTGTTTTCATATTGTTTTGAACTTTGTCTAGCATGTCGACTCCAACCCAATTGTCATGTTCGTAACCTAAAGCTTTGTGTTTTAGCAGGACTTGTAAGAATATCTGGTTCAATGGAAGCACTGCTTGTATTGTACAGTACTCTTCAATGGCTTCTATTGTCTCAGTCTTGTTTTCTTGTGGATAATTTCAAAAAGAATCTGTTTCCAGTTACCATTTCATTATACCAGGTTGTTCAATAAGTTTTGTCGTTCAATAAGAGATGGCGCTATTAGGTTTGTCGTTTTATTACTCTAAAAATAGTACTACATTTTTATAAACACGTGTGAAGTTTCATGTAGATCTGTCAACTCATTTCTATATTTGCAGCTGTTCAAAGTTGACGTGTCAGTGTATTTTTTTACAATGGAAAAAATTGAATATCGTGCAGTGATAAAATTCTTATTTTTGGAAGGTGTAGCACCAAAACAAATTCATGAACGATTGGTAAAAGTGTATAAGGACTCTTCACCTTCAATTAGAACAGTAGAAAGATGGGTTGCTGAATTTAAACGTGGCCGTACAAGTCTTGAAGACGATCCACGTGAAGGACGTCCAAAAAGTGCATCAACACCAGAAATCGTAGCAAAAATACAGCATATGGTTTTGGAAGATCGTCGATTAACTGAGAGAGATTTAGTAGAAGCCCTAGGGATCTCATTAGGCAGTGTGAGCAATATTTTGGCTGATGTTTTGGGTTACAGAAAGCTGTGTGCACAATGGGTGCCGCATTCGCTAACTATGGAGCAAAAACACATTCGAATGCAACTTTCTCAGCAACATTTGGAGCGTTTTAGAAAAAATAAAAAGGATTTTGTGCGTCGTTTCATTACTATGGATGAGACTTGGGTCTACCATTATGATCCTGAATCAAAACAAGAGGCTAAGGAGTGGTGTGAACCCGGTACTTCGGCTCCGAAGCGAGTTAGGGTCCAGAAATCGGCCAAGAAGGTGTTAGCATCAGTTTTTTGGGATGCAAAAGGAATTTTGTTCGTGGATTATCTCCAAACTGGTAAAACAATAAACTCAGACTATTATTGTAATCTTTTGGACCAGCTGGATGTAAAAATTCGTGAGAAAAGACCTGGTTTACAGAAGAAAAAAAATCATTTTTCATCAAGATAACGCACCCTCTCATACAGCTCAAAAAACCATCGCAAAAATCAGCAAATTAAAATACGAATTGTTGCAACATCCTCCCTATTCGCCAGATTTAGCTCCCTCTGACTTCTGGCTGTTCTCACATCATAAAAAATTCATGCGTGGGAAACGATTTTCATCGAACGAAGAGGTAATAGCAGCCGTGGAAGCGTATTTCGACAGTCTTCCGGATTCTCACTTCAGGGATGGAATCCATAAATTAGAAGATCACTGGAACAAGTGTATTGAGGTTCAGGGAAATTATATTGAATAATAAAATGTATTTCAAACCATAAAATTGTGTTTTTTTTATCGAACGACAAAACTTATTGAACAACCTGGTAACATTCCATTTCTTCACCAATTGACTAAAAGTCGAGATAGACTTTGATGGTGATGGTGAGTTTTCTGTATCATTAGAGCCGATGGTTGTGTCTAACCAATCACTTGGAATGAAACCACTGTTGATAAAGCACTTTGTTATATATTTTTTGTAACTTCTGCTTGTGCAGTTTTGATCCAGCCTATGGCATCACTGATAACGACTACTTTTTTCCTATCTCGTGCAGGGACATCATTTTGCATATCTTGGCAATGAGTGACTGCAAGGATTTTAAATGCAAGTATTGTCATAAAATCCATGGTGTAGTGGCTTTTTTTTAAATTTTATTCTGTCTACCCTGTAGGCATTAAGAGTGTCTAAGGCAGAGTGGTGAGGAATGGAGCCCAAAGTATCCAGGATGGCTCACCTTTAGTGAAATTTCTGGAATGTTTTTGACTTTTCTAGATTCATCCTTGGGCCCCTGGAGTGGTAGTAGTTGCCTTAACCATTTGAAAATCTGTCTTGTGGCCATAAACAATGTTGTGGCACAGACAAATCTTACCAAGAGTTGTTTCTCGATGGCACAAAAAATCGAAACACCAAGTTCTGTGGCAAACTCTAAGGCTATTTCTAGTGTCAGAACCTGGATTTAGAGGGCATTAAAAAGGAAATAAATATAAATATATTTAATATAAATTAAAAGAAAAAAAAAAAAGGTTAAATAGAAAGAATAAATTATTTTGTTAAATTGAAGACTTTTAACACATCCCCAACATCGGTCTATTTCTCCATATGATCAAGATGTCATCAATGTATCAGGTATACACGAAGGCAGGAAAGGCAACATTTTATCTTTCCAACAGCTTTACATTTCCTCTGATGGAAAGGATGTCGAAGTTCCTGCCTCGATGACAGATAGTCTAATATGACCTCATCAAGAGCCTGCCCGATTGGCCAGCATATCTGTATAAAAGGGGGACAGTACTCTCTTTTGGGGCGGCTGATGATTAGTTATTCTCACTGCCATGCCATGCCAGTTCCTGACTAAATCACCGATCCAGGCCAAGACGTAAATCCCGAGTGGAAGAAAGACCTTCCCAAGTAATATGCTCATTTTATTGTAAGCTATCTCAGTTGGCGATGGTATCCCACAGTTTAGCCAATCAACCTGTTTTGTTAACAATTTAATTAGCTTTGTTTTATTTATGCTGTCCATGCATATATTGCATATGCCTAATAATTCCTAAAAATCGAACCCCTAATCACTTCACATCGCAATTCTTGAGCAACCATGGAAAGTTCACAAGTTATCTCGCCCAATTCACAGACCGCACCAACGAGAACTGCCCAATCTGTATGATCAAGGATGACGCAAGCCACTATTTTTATGATTGTCCAATAACCAGCAGTGAAAGGAACAAACTTTGTCTTCTCTTGAGCGAGATAAACATCACTTGGCCATGTGGCCTACACGATATTTGGAAGAACCAGGAAATTTATCGTATTTTCAAAAACATAGCAAAGAAAACTGTAATGACCAACTGCAAACTTCTCCTGGGAGAAGCTAATTGACTTTCCTAACGGGCTTTTGGGTACAGGCCAATTGTTCCTCCCCTCCCTTCAATATCTCTGAAGGGGTTTTGATTAACCCTAGGCCTCTCCTTCTCAGGCTGGGATAAGTCTCCCACTTCGGGCATAAGCACTGCCCCCGTTCTCTTGTGTACGTCTTCTCCGGGCATCAAGCTGATGCGCGGATACTGTACTTTCATTTTTCTGTGATTTCCCACTCTGTTGCATCTGTACTCGTCCATGTTCAGTACTATTTCAATTGTAAACTATTTTAATTGTATGTTTTCTCCCTGGTTGTGCCTCTGGCAGGTACAGGGAATTGTAAATTATTTTACAGTCAATAAACATGAATGAATGAATGAATGCATATGCCTAATTATATATAAATAGATTAGTCTAGTTTGTTAGTGGACTTGTCTCTTGTACTAACATTGATCCTGGACAAAGAAAGCTTTTGGCCCAACTGCAATTGAACTACTCCAGAATTGATCTGTTGACATTACATCTTCATATGATTTGATATGTCTTTTATTGTTCTCTTTTGTATTTGATTTCCACTTACTGAGATAAAATTCCTTATTGGCAAGAATTGGTTGGATTAAGTCTTCCCACAGTTAAATTCCTTTGCCAGTTATCATTGCAATTTTACAGTTTCACTTTGCTTAACCACTAAACTCACTAAAATTAAATACAATATGTACTGCAAATAAAATACTGTAATTAAGAAATTCCTTCAGTGAAGGAAGAAGTGGTTACAACTAGAGATGAGCCAATACTATCTACAAATACTAGGAGTATTAGAAATTCAAGATTTCAAATGAATTTGAATACCATGAATAACTCGAATATCATGCCACATACACGGTCATAGTGGTTGGTCATCCATGGAAGGTTAAATTAATTTCAATAATTAATAAGCACCTTTTATTAACACATACATATTGTAGATGGTCTGATAAACCATTGTATATGTTAAATGACATTTCGAAGTTCAAATAAATAAATTTTTGTCGTTTTTATGTCGATGGTATGCTCTTTTATTCGTCACTGCACACTTATGATACCTCTTTTAAACCTCTGCTTTAATTTGTTTAAGAAAAGCAGACTAGATCCCATACATAGCCTAATTATTGGTCAAGTAAAGAGACTTCTTTCAAAGGGGATCATATTACATTGGTTATATGGCCAAAAATCAGTCATATTGAGGGTAATCTTCTATATTACGAACCATTATAAATATTGTAGCATCAATAACAAATGATATTCAAAGCCACTCTTTTGTTTACGAATATTTGGCAATATTACAAAATGAATAGGATGCCAAAAGTTTATGGTAATAGTGAGTAATTAAGATAACTTCAGCAATAAAGTGCTTGACATTTCACAAAATAGAGTACAATTGTGCTTGTATTGTCCACTCCAGATCTTTACAATTCCATCTATCTTTGTCACAAGAAAGACAGTTGTGACTGCAATACAAGCTACGCCATCCTTCTCTTTATGCTGTGATAATCAAAATTGAGTCTTACATCTTGTGGTATGTGAAAGGAATAACTACCTTTACTTTTTTTGGACAATAATCCAACGATAAGAAACCATTTATGTATATTATTGCTAACTAGGCCTGCATATGTATTTTATTACATAAATATACAATATAAAGTACAGTAGAATAAACTAAACAATTCACTTACGTTATGGCAAGCTTCCACTGGAATGAATGAATCGGGAATTGTTGAGTTTGGTGAAAATTCTGTAAATAAATTTTTAATTTATATAAAAATATTATATTTTCTGTTGTTGGAATGTAAATGCAATGCTGACGTGATAGTTATTTATGTATAAACAAAAATAATTAAAAAAAATAAAAACTACTAAGGGAACATTCTCTTACCAATCAAAATGTTCAAAATAAGCTTCTCAAAATATAATAATAAGATTCTGAATTAAACCAGTAACATAAATTCAAACTTAAATCAACAGATTCTGAAAAAATAAAATAAAAAAAGTAAACTTTGTAACTGAGAGAAGACAGATTTGTTAAGTAGAGTATTCTGTTAGGAGTAAATTAGTCTGTCGACCTAGTGAATCCGGCGTACGAGACGGAGACATATCGGATGAGGGATACGGCTGTGTCGGGGTCGAGCCGTTAAGCGTCACCACCTCCTGAGGATGCTGGGGATCTCCACATCTCAGGCTGCTTCTGCTGGTTTGCTTTCGCCTATCATAAAAATTTTGTATCTAATTATTTAATGCCAATAACTACGTATTAAAAATAATGATTAAAACTGATTAAAAAAAGCACCGTATTAAACACTACAGTTACCTCAGGAATTGAAATATTCCGGCAAAACAAGCAAACAGTGCCAAAAAGGCAGCCAGACAGCTCATTATAATTGGGACGCTGTCGCCATTTCCAAAAAAGTGTAAAATTTTGGCATTCTTCTCATACACGGTCGTCCGATAAACTAGAAGAAATTTTGTGTTTTGAATTCAATTACTTCGGAGACATGTAATAATAATACAACTTATAAAATACCTCGAATGCATTTTTCTTTCCCGTTAGAATATCCTTTTTCATAACCAGTAGCACATCTGCAGATGTGATGAGATACTTCCGGATTACTGGAGTACATACATTCCGTATGAGCGTCGTTTACTAAACACTGTTCTTTAAATTTACAGATTTCGCCAAGGCTCGAAACTATGTGAAAGTAAGTTTTAATTCTCAATATTTGATTTTAAAAAAAATGCAGCAAATAACTAAAGTTTGCTTTAAAATGAGAAAAAAACACAACTGTCTTTACATAAAAATCTACAAAACAGCCAAGTTAAATTTGAACTAATTTTTGTTTTCCAGAAATTTATTTCCCATGGTGTGAATAGCATAAACACCAAGTTTTCTTAATGTATATCCATTAGAACTGGGTTCTGATAAGGATTAGTTTACAGTAGACCCCCCCTATAACATGGTAGATAAGTTCCATGTTATATGAATCCGTGTTGTACGAGTCACTTAAATACATGAGCCAATCACAGCTCATTTGCTGGGCTGTGATTGGCTCATATATTTAAGTGACTCGTACAAACGGATTCATATAACATGGAACTTATCTACCGTGTTATAGGGGGGGTCTACTGTAATTATAACCATCCTGTAGATAATATATATTATTATTATTATTAAGAAACAAAAGTGTTTTTAATGCTTTTATTGATGGCCAGATGACATAGGTAGTAAAGGCATCCACCTACTTTGTGGAAACCAAGGTTGAGTCCTGAAATTTTTACTGATATTTTGAATCTCATCTCTAACCCCCTATATATCCCATTATAGGCCAAGTTGGCCCGTAACAATCATAAAAAAGCTCCTATAGTATTTGCAGGATGAAGAGTCCAAGAAGAAGAGTGCTTTATTGATGCGCAAAAGATTCCATTGAGGACAATGTTGCACAATACTTACAACTTAATAAAAATCAAATTTTTTACGCTTCATCCTAATTAAGCCAATCAAGCTTGTAAGACCTTACATTATACTATATTCTGTTTCAACAGTTTAATGGCATCGTCATCTAGCATTTATTTATGTTATCATACAATTCGTGTACGTCAATATAACACAATTAAAAAAAAAATGTATATTTTTTGAAATTATTACATTATTAAGTACATACGTTTTGTATTTGATCATTTATTAAGAAATTATCGGGTACAGAATAAAAGGAAAAGTGGAAGTCTTTGAAATACCACTGATTATGTTACTGTAGTTGATAAGTTATTAAAGACTGTACTGCTGTAGTCATAAAATTTTTGAGCTCATATCCTATAATAGTAAATAAAAAAAATCCCTCTAACCAGGACAACCTTCACCTCGTATTAGTCCGAGTTAGCGGAGATCGATACTCGACCTAAAACTCAACAAGTCTGAATCCAAAGTTCATATATTTTAACAGTTTTAAATAGAAATCATTGATAAAATAAATGTAAAGAAACAATATGTAATTTTAATAATAATAATAAAAAACACCTGCTAGTTGTATTTATCTTTATAAATTAGTTAAGATAAGATATAACCAGCAGGTTTATTCTAAAGAATAGTTTTGTTGTCATATATGCGATACTGACGTTATAACCAAATCCTTTAATCAGATTGAGACTTTTCAGTGTGAAAAGTTTCAAATCAAGAAAATAAATGTTTAGAAATTCTTCTAGGCAGTCTCAAAGTTTGAGGACCAACAGGAGTCAATTAAAAACTCAACCTATCACTCTGAGGATCCAGGACAGTGTCTGGTGGGAGAAATTCTGCAGGAATGTTTAGTGGGCGGTCCATCCCAGATAATTCTGTTTCATCCCTTGTCACTCCATTGCAGGCTTAGTCAAACCCACAATGGATATGAAAAAAAATGGCCCTGCTTAGTGTAAGAGTAAAAAAAGAAAAAAAAAAACAACTAAACTTTGAGTAAATATTATGCATATTTATAGTAAATTTTCTAATTATTTAGTTGATTTATTTCTGTTTAAGATATTTCCTCTCATATAATAGTGCTTCATTTTTTTGTGCATTTGAAGCATCACAAAAAAGTAATGACACAAACAACTATAATTTGATAGTTATAATTAAAGAGGTGTTTGAAAACAGGATATAAATTTTAATTAGTTAACTGTTTAAACTATTAACTGATTAGGATAAAGAGAAAAGAATGATTTATAATTACAATAAAGCTAGTTTATTTACAAAGATACGAGATGTCGTAATTTAAAAAAATATTAATCTTGTGTGTTCTATACAATACAGCAGAGATACCAAAAGGAAAATGTATGCATGATGTGGAAGTAAGAAGCGACAATTGAAATCACAATGCCACCAGTGGAAGGGCAACCACATCTGCAAACAAGCTGCTCCTTAATTTTCTATTGGCTATTAATATGCCTCAAAACGAAACTTATCATGATGACCACAAATGACTTTAAGGTGACTTTTTAAAATTATTTATTATATAATATTGTACCCAAATGAAGAGAGATGATTATATACATCCAAAATGCATATTGGCATTAATAAAAATGAATGATAAAACAGTCACCTTAAAGTCATTTGTGGACATTATGATAAGTTTGGCTTTGAGTCATATTAATAGCCAATAGAAAGTTAACATAGTTATCCAAATGAAAATTAATTTATACTACAAGCTGCTCCTTGATTTTCTATGGTGCATGAGTAAACAGTGATGTAGATATCCAAGATGGATAGAGTTGATTGCCAAATTATTTTCTTAGTGCTCTCACAGGGCAAAAAGACTAATCAAACATCCTTACTACACCCGATACATTTAAAGCTATACAACAACCAAAGCTGAATTTATCAAGAGATGGCACCTAACGCCTATCTCTAATGCCAAATCGTCTATTAAATTATTAGTATTATAGCCATTTCTTGCCCGATAATAATCGGCTTTGGTTGTTGTATAGCTTTAAACGTATCAGGTGTAGTAAGGATGTTTGATTATTTATATACGCCTTGCCAGGGTTTGTGATGGCCGGTTGAGTGCCTTGGGTGTTGCACGTCGTGGGCACTGAATGTGTCCCCAGCCGGCATTGTAATAACTATCGATGGTTATATCGTTAGCTTATATATGCTGGAAGATGAGATCGGATCAAAGGTCCGGGTAGCGTTATTGACAACGCATCTACATGGTAAGCAGGAGTTGCGGGTTCGAGACCCGCTTTGGGCCGATTCTTTTCTTCCAGTGATTCTTAATTATTATTTTAATTAATTTATAATTATTAAGTTTATCAAGAGATGGCGCCTAACATCTATCTCTAATGCCAAATTGTCTATTAAATTATTAGTATTATAGCCGTTTCTTGCCCGATAATATTTGGCTTTGGTTGTTGTATAGGGCAAAAAAAGTAAAAACCTCCAAATAAAGTGGCATTTCAAAAACAAAATAAACCAATTACTAATTATTGTAAACAGAATTTGTTAAAGATAAATCCATGCAAGTAAGGGATATGATATTTCAAAATGGTGGAAAGTGCAGTGATAAGGAAAGGAATTTTTACTTAAATGAAATACTACTGGAAATTGCAAATAAATTTAAATATTTGGGTGTTAAATTCTCTCCAAACTATTTGCCAAGAGGCCCAATAATTTTTCACGAGGGCTTACAAAAGTATTGTTACACCAGTGATACATACGGTATACAAATAAACAATATAAAATTTCAGCGTAACCAAATCTGTTTTCCAAGAGTATTCAATTTTGCTGCAGTTATTTTTATGCTAACTTCAGGCATAAATATTTGCCACAGTTAGAACGACTTTGAGAAATTTTAAAAGTTAAGAAAGAAATGTTATGCATATTTCAAGATGGTCATAGTAAATATAAGAACAAATGGAACTAAATGAAGGCATTAATATACACAAGTTTCATTAAAATTGAACTTTTGTTGGGGAACTCGGCCTCCACATAAATAACAGTTTGAACAAGAATTTGAGACTGGGTTGGAACAAAAGTAATATTTTCAAAATTCAATTTAAAGAAAAATATTCAAAATGGACTCTTAAAAATTGCAGTTATTAATTCAATTTCCTTAAGGTATAGTCTATAAATAACCTGACAAACTTTAGTTTTAATTCAATTTTTTTCAGGATATCAAACAAACAAAAATGAAACGAGATGCCACAGTTACATTGAAGTACAGGTTACGAGATGAGACTCTCCATACATTTCTATATTCAACGGTTGACTCGACGGTGAGAGAACAACGTTTCTAAATGGACCGTTGAGTTCTCCGTTGAGACTAGTGATGTCAGCGCTGTTTCACCGTTGGTCTCAATGAGCTCAAAGACTGTTGAGTATTGAATAAACTAACATGGCGGCTTCCACGAAAAAGTAAATTTCGCCTATAGAAACTATCCATTCGCTGCTGTGGATGCTGTAATAGCGGACAGATTAATGAACAATCTGTATATGATAAAACATGTGATTGCACGATTATGTTGGATAACTTGGTCAATATTGAAATATTAAAATTTTTTCATTTGTCTAAAATTGATTACAACTGATATTTACCCCTCTAATTTTTCCTAGTAATATAAATATTCAAGAAATTAAAATTATTAAAGAAAGACCCAGTATACAAGAAAATGATACAAATATGGGTTCATTTGAATAAAAGGATTTATTCGAATAATGGTTAAGCGAGTTACTTTAATTATTTAGCAAAACAGTGACGATCGCCACCTTCTCGTTACCTAAGTCAGTCATCTTGAAAAGCGACCTCTCAACGACAGCATTTCTTTTTTCTGCAGAACGTGACATCAGATCATTCAATGGAGGGACTCAATGGAAAATTCACTGTTGAATCAACCGTTGAATATAGAAACGTACGGTCTTTAAAGCAGATTATGGGGTAGATGAAGGTGTTTGGGACTGATTTATGAATTTACCAGATTTCACTTTTACAAGTGTACACAAATGTCTACCTACAAATAAAATTAATTTTACTGGATAATATAAGAAAATAATATTGTTAATCTAGTTGTTAATCCAGAAAATTGGTTTTATTCTGTAAATTAATTTGTAATTTTAAAAATTTAATTATTTGTAGATGTGCATCTTTGACACAAATTCTAACACAATAGTAGCCTTCCCAGTATTAGAATCATGTTAGAATTTGAGCCAAAGATGCATAACATCTACTCTAAAATTTCCAGAGATATACCTTAAAGCAGTGGTTCCCAAAGTGGGTGCTATTGCTGCCCCTGTGAGTGATGAGTAAATCTAGGGGGATGAAGAAAAAAGCATATGGGCAGCAGGAGGCAGGGTACTGAACCACAGGCGAGGGTTGGGATCATTGACAACCTTTCCCTTTCCTCTGTTAAAACAGGTAAGAAGAAAGATTGCATTTAATGGTTTCCAGGTGTGAAGAACAACATATGGTATGCGTGAGATTCATAGGAAAGTTTTTCTAAGACTTTTTCAAAGCCTTTCTCACACAAGGGAAAATGGGTTAGGGGTGTTGAGTACAGTACAGCCTTCCTAGTCCGAACACTGCTAATCCGAACATGTTTCAGTCGGTGGAGAGGAAATTTTTTAGCTTGCAAAATATGTTTTTTGTATTTTCCAGTTGAATTTAAATGATAATGGTACAAAAAGATTTAGAATTCCACAACAAAAAAAAAAAAAAAATTGTATTTTATTGAAGTACTGTATTAATACTGTACAAAATTAATAAATCAGTGTTTGACATGGTCTATTAAAACAGCAGATCTATACTTTACTTACACACAAAAACAGAAACAAAAGTCATTGATGGTGTTGGATCTATATAAACCGAACCTATTTTACTGCTTGCTTCTGCATTATTTCAATTATTCAGCTAATCCAAACAGAGCTCGGTCTCAATTAGTTTGGACTAGCGGAACTCTACTGTGTAAGTTTACGGAACAAGAGGGTGATGGCTCGAAAAAGTTTGAATATCACTGACTTAATGGATACAAGAATAACTGTATAAGAAATATATGGGAATTGAATAAGTTATCTGGAAAATCTGAAAATTGTCTGGAAAAACCTGGAAATTTTCTCAAAGATTGTCTAAATACCCTGGATCGTTATTATTCATAATAATAAAGATTAATATTAAAATTTGAAAACATAATTAAGATTTTTGATTAGGAGTTTTCAATATATCAGCTACTATTAATTAATAATTGTGATTTTTCTGGCTCTACATATTAATGTTCTATTTAAACTCAATTAATGGTTTATGTAGTGTCCATATAAGTAAAGCATTTTGAAAAATGTAATTATCTTTATTATTTAATTCATCTAAATTATATCATCTATCTAATGTGATTATTCTGATGACTTAAAGGAAAGTCGAGTGTCGAATAAACCTTTCAGCCATTAAAAATGAGGAAAAATTTATTTAATGATTAAATAAATTCCAATAGAAAACAAGCTACAAATATATTGAACTGTCTTTAATAATATTTATTTTAAAACAAATTGTGCCCTTTTAAAACTTTCTTGTTCATTAAATTTTACCTGAAGTGATATAAGGTGTAGTTTTGTTTGTATTTAGAATCATATTAAACAAATTGATTTATTGATCATCAAAAATGAATAAATCAACTTTTTAAATATTATCGTTATTCAGTGTAAATTTTATTTATCACTTACTCGGTGCACAAAGTTTCTGATTTTCAATTAATGTATCATTCTCGGAACAGCTGCATTTGGATTCTTTGCATACCACATCCACACCCGTAACATTTAAGCAGTCGTCCAATGTTGTACAAGGAATATCTAAATAAAAAAAAATTCTATGTCAGAATTATAACTAATATTTGTATATCTTTTATCGATTTCTTTAACAAATCATTTGATGTTAATACTCAACTGATAGAGCCAGATTAATTATCGGTTAGAACTTAGCAAATTAATTATACATATATTAATCCAAATTATGTAATATTAAATTAATTAGTCAAGGTCTAGACCGATTGTTAATTTGGATATACAATATATCATTTGAGCTGTTGGAGAATTGGTAAGAGCTATTCTGTAATATTCTATAAAATAATTAAATGTACTAAATGATTATTGAAATTATGCATTCACTGTACAAATTAACAAGAAAATAGTAATCTATATATATAATTGACACGAGTTGATAATAATAATAATAATAGTCAGTGCAGAGCCCAAACAGTTAGGAGTTGAAAGTTGAAATTTGGTACACAGTTAGGATACGTCACGAGGACACACACTAAAAAGGGATTTTTCGAAATTCCTCCCCATGAGGGAGAGGGACAGGATTAAGTCTTAACACTTCCATCAACAATGGGAGTGTTACGTGATGATGGAAATGTTAAGTAACAATGGAAGTGTTACATAACAATGGGGAACAAGAGAAAGCGACATGCAAAATTTACCGGTGCTGGAGAAAAAAAAAGAAAGAAAGAAAAAGAGTAATATGTTAGAACATTCAATTTTCAAATTTGAACACATTAGTTCGGTTTTTCTCGACCTTTCTTCTTTAGAACATTCGATGAAAATTGAACGATATAATCAGAACACGTCATGAAAATCAAACAATATTAGAACATTCGATTTTCAAATTCGACCTTTCTTTAGAAATACTTAGTTTGTTGATAAAATTACTCTTTTTCTTTTGTCACTATAACTTAATAATCTTAATTATCGCTATCGTTACTTTTGTCCGAGCAACGCCGGGCCTACCTGCTAGTAATATATAACTGTGTTAATCTATATATGTATTACAGAAAATTTGATTTATAAATTCTTCCAAATAAAATTTTTTTCTATCAAATTTAAAATTGAATAACTACTCTAAATACAAGTAAAATTTAACAAAGCTTTTAAACTGATATTTTGGCTTTTTGAAAGTTATCTTAGTATAGAAAAATATTGGGTTGGCCAATAAGTCTGTGCCTTAAAAGACTTCCAAGTTTGTTTTACGTCACCATTGGAAATGGAAGTACTGTTCATTTATAGAATTTTGAAGGAAGTGAAACAGGTAGTAATCAGAAATGGCAAGATTGGGTAAATATGGACGATGAGGTACAATATCTCACCCAAGCTCCAACAATTTTTGTCAGATTTGCAATGACAAACATGGCTGAGCATAATTATAGTGGAAGTTGCCCTTGCAATTCACCAATTCTGGATGCTTCTCCTGAATCACTGTGTTTAATTTCTCCAGTTGGTCACAGTATAAGCTGAAATTGATTGCTTTGTTTTTCAGAAGCAGTTCTTAAAACAAAACACCCCTACAATCCTACCAAATTAAGACTATGACTTTGCTTGAATGATGTTCAGTTTTAGAAATGGTTTGCAGCAGTTGCCATGCTTCCCCCATGATCTTTTGCAATTAATGTTGATGTACACAATCCACTTTTCATTCCCTATCACTATTCGCTTGAGAAGTGAGTCACTTTCCTCGCGTTTTTTGGGAATTGCGGATGGAAATGCAAATGATGTGATTGACTTCACTAAGTTCATGTGGAATCCAAACATCCAGATTGCTAATGCACTCAAGTTGACATAAATAATTTTCCACAATACATTTCGATATTTGAAGAATATCTGCAATCTCCCATGTCGTATGGCGTGGATTACTGTTGTGGCCGCCAGCGCCAGAGATCCCGAACACTGCCTGGCAACACTTGCCAATGAGATGTTGGCTGGCAACTTGTAAAAAAAAGAGGCGCGAAAAGTTTGCGGGTTTTTGCCTGGATGTTGGCCGAGGATGTCGGTGACAGTTCTCACCTTTTTAATAAAGTTTTTTTGTTACTGTTCGTGTTTGTCTGCTTAGTTCTAAAGATCAGTAGGATCGAATGACAAACTGTCAACTAATTCTTTTATTTGATCATTGTGAAACTCAACTGGCCGACTTGATCGTAGTGTATCTTGAATGAAAAAGTCTCTGGAACGAAAACTTACAAACCACTTCCGAAATACACATCCTTACCATACACCTCACATATTTTTTTGTATGTTTGCACCATGTTTTTGCCTTTTATAAAATAAAAAAACATAATGTGTTGATAATGCATGTATTGTTCTCTCATCTTTGGAATACTGACAAACACACAAAATGAAACTAACCATCACGCCTTATTTTTGACAAGTATTGGTGAAATGTCACTTGTCAAACAAACAAGTGTTTTCAAGGTTACAGCTACTAATAATTGCTTTCAGAGCATCTAACTCTATCTCTATCAGCAAAAACTGCATGAACTTACTGGCCAACCCAATATTTGAATATTGCATTAGTACAGAATGTTCAAATAAATGTTCAATTTAATGTTGATGTAACCTGAAGATGGTTTTCAAAAAGGTTAATATGATAAAGCCTTGATAATTCGTATTATTTTGAATTGTTAATTAAACTCTGATTAATATGCTGGATTAGTGACATTCTACTGTATATCAATGAAAGAAATTAATAGTTTGATTTTACAGGTTTTCAGAACCATTATTAAAAATAAAACCAGCAGCATTTAAAATTTTGGTGGCACTATATGTTATCATATTTTATTAAAAAAACTTCTATTTTTTACTATTATAAAATGGCAGAATGCTTAATTTTGAGGATAGGGGTGAGTTTTATAAAAAGTTTAAATGCGAATAACGAGTAAAATCGTCATTAAGTCCAACCCTACTGGAGATAAACACGACCCCCATTATCTCCCTGTCCTCTCGACCTTTAACCACCAAAATTTAATAGCATCATTCTAGGGGGATTGATGCTATAAACGAACCTCTCTGCATAATTTCAGAAATTTTTGACCGAAAGCTCAGAAGTTATTAAGTTTCAAATAGGTTGAACAAAATTGTGCCACCTCTCACAAATATCCATACATACAGAAATTACTCCCAATTTTTTTTGCATTTTTTGATGTTTTATAGGTGTCCTAAGTCCAAAAATGTAAAGATCAAAGGGAATCAATTTTTTTCAGATCATCATACTTTCTCTGTTATAACAGCCAGGAAAGTGAAAATATGATCACAACTCAGTTTATTAATACATCACATTTATATTTAGAATTAACAGTTATGAGCCAGAGTAAGATGGGAATCAGTTTGCATTTGAATACACAAACATTTTTGTTAATTTGTTAACCTTTGACTCTATGAACATCGGATCGCAAATATCAGAGAAGTTTTTTATTTTTCCTGAAAAATTTAAATTGCTGTGAAGAATGAGTAATTTAAATGGCTTTATTGGGGACTACATGCACATAAAATTCACAAACCATCACCATATCATTAAAATTACAATGTAATAAAATACCTTTTGCTAATACTTTTGGATTGACGAGACATGTCATACACTCTTGATGACATTATCATTAGAAACTCTCTCATTAGATTCAAGAACATAAATAATTCTTAAAGGTTCAAAAATTCTCTCTAAAAGTCTTATTTCATAATTTAAAACTGTACAAAAATGCAATGATATGCTTTTATAATGTGCAACTGCCAGAGGGATGATTTTAACAAGTTTGCACAGTAAGGCAGAGAAGAGCTTTAAAATAAAGGTTGACTGAAGCACAACTGTCATATATCCAAGTTGTATAAAAAAGAACATATTATGAAGATGCTCTTTTAATTTCTTTTGAGTTTCACCTATTATACAGAATTTTCAATTGTATATTCATCCTGTTTTTTTTTCTTTATCAATTAAAAGACTGTCTGAAAGTACTGGCAAAAAGTGTTTTGTTTTTTTTATAACTGGTATAAGACTGTGCGATAAAAACAAACGCATAGACCTTCACACTTTGTATGAACGGTGCTAAGCTTGATCTATTATAATTATTAGGGAGCCTAGCCACTTTATAGCCTCCCGTAGCTACGGCACCGTGTATATACCTAATACGTATTTACAATCTCATCCACAGACCATAACATTACTCGGTGTCGAGTTCGGCATATAATAGAGTGTCAAACACCGACTTCAACTTATTTATAAAGCTTTATAGCTTTACATATATAACTCAAACAATAAATATGTTTTGTTTATATGAATTTCTGCTTGGGATATTAAAAAACAATATAAAAATCTATCATTTCTTCAAACTAATTCAAGTGTATTATCTTGTTTGAATATTTTTGTTATAGAAATTAGAAGAAGTTACTTTTAGCTCATTTATCTGCATTTTTATTCATATAAAAAGCATTTAAAAGTAACTTGTACCTTGAAATTGTATAGTTTATATGTAAAAGGATTACAAGAGATGTTTCAGATGGTTATTTAAAAAAAAATAAATAAATAAACACTTTTCTTTAGTATACTTACGACCATTGGTGTGTTTTAAGAAGGCAGAGATGAATACAATGAATAAACTACACACAAATTTTCTACCTAAAACGACCATTTTTAGACTTGTAAACTCTCCTTCCTCATCTGAAAGTTTACTTTAGACAGAATGAAGAATAAGCCTAAACGCCACCTGGATTTTTTTTCCGAAAATTTTAAAAATTTATTAAATCATTTCTTATTTTAATCGTTTTTTGAAAATTATTTATTTTATTAGAAATTTATTTATTATTTTTTATTTAAAAAGTTTTTAAAACGAAACGGTTAACATTTTATTTTATGTTGGTTTTCCAGTTGACTTGATGAAAGCGTGTCGTGCTTCCTTAATAAGGGTCCGAGTTCGATAGAATCCAAAATAGAATCCTTTTACCTTAAAAATTATAACATAAGTAAAGAGTCTCGTATATTATTATTGTTATTTATTAAACTAAAATAAGAATTTATTTATATACGTGGCTTATGATAAATACTGTATAATTAAAATATATTTATTATTCACCAATCATTTCACTATCAAATTCTACTCGTTTGGAAGAATAATGGCGTCTTAAAGTCATGTGATCACAAACTTCCACTAGAAAAGCGTTACTTATATGGCCACTCTCTTCGAGAAGTGCTGGAGCCATTCCTTCCTCATATTAGATTTCTTACGACGAGAGAAGAGTTCTTGGAATCTGAAGTTTTCACTCGACCCATGTTAATTAACGGTTGTGGAGAGAGATGCTATAAAATGCTTCTGCAAAGGAAAGAAACGTGGTTTATTCCAGACGGCATTTGTAATATTACACGTGCAAGAAATGAAGGAATGCATTCCACTTGGATCTCATATCTCAGTCGTCGACGAAGAAAAGGCACTAAAAGGAAATGTAAGATTCATTTCGGAGATATTTGCCAAGTTAGATTGCTTCATCGAAAGAGTTTGTTTTCCCATAACACATTGCAAAACGGAAATAAAAGTTAACTTGGCTTTTTCCGTTAATTTGAGTAAATGGCTGACGTTCTCTTCCCAACCCAAATGTAAACGGAACGGATACGTTTACTTGTTTAGTCCTTTTTTTTACCACAGATTTTGCCTATGTCGATTAATTGTTAGTATTGCCGAAGAAGATTTAATACCGAAAAATCGAGCGCGTTTTGACTCTCGGGCAAATTTTTACAAGCCGAATAAATGCCGAATTATGTGTCATATGGTCAAATAGCAGATGCATCAGTAAAAGCATTAGCCTGCTGTTCGCACGCCTGGTTTCGAGAACTATTCGAATATTGATGAACTTTCTCAAAACTGTCTGTTTCAGGATTCATCTTTTTTTGACACTGAAATGAGCCCGAACCAACCTACGATGGGTGTAATTAAAAAGAACCTGTTAGTGTCTTCAGGGTGGAGATGATTTGGATTTGGATTCAGGTCTGAAGGAATAAGGGAATGTAACAGAAAATTTGTCAATGAAATAATTTCCGTAAAACTTTCGATCAGTAACCGGCTTTTATTTAGGTATGAAACACGTGAAAAATATCTTGAAAACTCCACATGGACAGTCCATTGGCAGGATTAGAGTTAAAAATGAAAACAGATTTGTTTTCTTGTGTACAAGGTTATTAAATCACAATTAATACTAGGATATGAAAACTGGAAATATCGCTTAATATTGGCATACAACATCCGCAAGAAAGTCAGTCAACATGAATGAAGTACAGGTATACCTCGAGTTACGTCGTTCCCGATTATACGTCGTTTGTCAAAAAAGTATATGGAAAAATAAAAATCAAGTTTAAGTCAGTTTATTCGACTTTAAATCAGTCCGCCACAAACATTGAAGTCGTAATATCACTAGAAAAGCGTTGAAAGCACATAAAATCATTAAAATATGTACATTTACAGGAAATGTTAATATAATCATCATAAATCCTAGAGAACAAAACATGAAAACACCCGTGTTTTTGTGTTGTCGTCTTATTTAGCGGTCTTTAAGTGCCCATTATTGGCATTTCCTCCATTATTGGCGTTTAGTTACGACGTAAGTCGTAGTTTCGACTTACGTCGTAACTACACAAGTAAATTCGACTTACGTCGCCTCTTCTGGAACCAATTACCGACGTGAGACGAGGTATACCTATATATATTCCATATTTTGATCCAGACTGGCCATGAAATTCTGAATTTCCACCAAGGGACTGCATGTTTGCTTTTCACTTTTAAATGCAACTGAGACCTGACTGATATCGTGTGTTTTTTGTATTTTAATGAATATTTTCAGTATTTATTTGTTATTTTCGTGTTAAATTATGTACACTTTCTATTTTGTTTATCGAAATGGGCATTGAATCAGGAAATGAATTATTTCCCTTTTCTTTATTACTAACGGGAAAAATTGACATTTCTCCCTCCTTCGCTCCACTCACAGTTTGTACCCTTCATCAAGTTCTTTAGCTTTATTTTTGTGCCTGCAAAATGAAAAGGAACCCTCCTCTTTTCCTGTGAATCAGAGGAAGTTGAAGATGTCACCCATCGATAAATTTCCTTATTTCTAAAGTAAACCATAATTTTAAACAAAGTCAACTTTAAATTTCTTTTTAAATATCAAAATATTCACTCATTCAATTTCCGGTTCTCAAATTTTTCTTTTTTATTACATAATTATAATAGGGTGCTATCCCGGAAGAATGGAAGAGTTCTTTATTGGTTCCGGTACAGTACATAAGGGTAATTCAAATTTGGTACCTAAAAATTAGAGGCATTTCGATGCTGTGCTGTGTTTCAAAAATGTTTTGTAGAGTTGTATTATAGGTTAATAAGTTGCCTTAATATGAGAGATATTCTGTCAGAGAATCAGTCTGGTTTTCGTGCAGGTTATTCGACCGTTGAAAAAATTTACATTCTGTACGCGATTAAGACATTAAGATAAAAATGGCGTATGGTATATGCGTTTTTTTGCAGATTTAGAATCAGCATTTGATACTGTTGACAGGAATTTATTATGGAGGAAATTATTTTGGACTAATGCAGTTGTAGGCTCCTCTCTTCTCTATGTCTCCGAAGTGTGGGGGTTTCAGGCGGGAAGATTTTGGATATAGTATTACCTACTTTTGTTAAGAGATTGTATGGTCTCCCAAGACAAACTCCTGGATATTTAGAGCGTATGGAGTGTTCACTGATTCCATTGTCTCGTATGATCCTAAACAAATGCGTTAATTGGGTTTTTAGAGTCTTAGCAAGATTTGTTTGCTATTTGTTTTGAAACGGGTAGTGTTACCCTGGACGAAGTATCTGGTTGTAAATTGTACGAGGAATGGAATTAACTTTAGAAATTTGTTAAGTAAATAAACTCCATTAACTATTTTTAAACTTAAATAATTTCGATCATTATATTTCGAAGTTGAATAACAACATATCACTAAGTACCTATTGCCAGTGGTATAAAAATTTGAATAAATTTTTTCGACTGATTTATTTATTACAGTAGTCTTTCTTGTAATGCTATGGCAGTATTAATGCATGTTCGGTGCAACTCATTGAGTTTTTTTTATGTAATTACAGAAGGGACATGTGCATATGTTGTACGGTTGGTTAAATTGTTTATCGCATAATGTTGGCTTTATGGTAATGGTTTTTTTCTTTTTAGGCTTATAGTAAGAATTGTTAGTAATTACATGTTAATTGCGTGTTTGCTCCTTTTTT
Organism: Centruroides vittatus; assembly: GCF_030686945.1. Classification (NCBI taxonomy): domain Eukaryota; kingdom Metazoa; phylum Arthropoda; class Arachnida; order Scorpiones; family Buthidae; genus Centruroides; species Centruroides vittatus. Next base: position 175,211 of record NW_027120710.1, on the reverse strand, counting down.
TTTTTTTTTTTTTTTTAACTCTTTCCGCCCTGTGGGCACTAAGAGGGCCTCTTTTAGTAGGCCCATTATGGGTGCGGCCAGGCCCACAATGGGGCGACCGGGTGGTGAGGGACGGGGCCCGACATATCCGAACGGACCACCCCCCGAAAAATTCCTGGGGATTATTCGACCCGTTCGGATTCGATCCCGGGTCCCCCAGAGCGGTAGGCTGCCACCTTGACCGCTCGGCCATCCGGCCGTCGCGTGTTTGCTCCTCATTTAACCAGCTTTGGATATTTGGGAGATATCCGATTTGTGAACAAGAGAATAAACTGATTATTTTTCATTTTCTAGGTAAGATATAGTCCAGCTTTTTGGTAATTATTTATTTTAATTTGTTTTGTTTTTGGATAGTTCTCCCACTTTTAGGTTTAGTAAAACAAAAATTGGTTAATGTCACCCTAGGTATACAAAATGGCGGCTCGTCTCTGATTCTAGCAAGGAAACAGTGGGTCGCACGTTCTAACCTAACCTAACCTATTCTAATAATTTGGTTGCTAATAATTATGGTAATTTATTAGAATAGGTTGGGTTAGGTTAGAACGTGCGTCCCAACTATTTCCTTGCTGAAATTAGAGACGATCCGCCATTTTGTATACCTAGGGTAACATTAACCCAAAAATTAAATTCATTCTATTGTGTTTTAGGTAAAGTTGGTGCATATATTTGTTTTATATTAATAAATATATTGTATAATCTTGTATGATTTTTATGATTTTCTACCCGTATCATGGTTGTACCAGTATACATAAATACATAAAATATAAATAAAAAAATATAAAATATATTACACGATGAAAATTGTGTATCGTATGTAGAAATTCACCAACATTTAATATTTATTAAAATTATAAATGCTATCGGATATTCTGTTTATAATATTTACGGAATTAAATGTAATCATTAACACAAATTATAAAGAAAGGAAGTAATTTAACTAATATTGGATGGTCAGTGAATGGCCCCTCTTACTCATTCCCCGATCGTGATGAGCAATATTTATTAACGACATTTATTACTTTTTTAATTATACCCAAGAGATTCTGTTTCCTACACGTTTTAACTCTTTTTTATATTTAGCTTTTAGTTCGAACTGTCTTCTTACAGCTTACCTAGCTCAAGGTTTACGGTCTGACCATGCGGCTACATATTTAGATGTAAATACAGTAGTGAACCGAAAATCGGAATCAATTGGGGACTGGGGTTGTTCAGATTAGGGATTTGTTCCGATTACCATTATGTACGAATAAATATATTAACCTGTCCGATGTTCAAATTTTTCTCCGTTGCGTGTCGCTTCGTGTTGAATTTTTCTCCGTTGCGTGTCGCTTCGTGTTGAATTTTCGTCGATTTTAAGCCTAACGAAAATTTTTATAATAATAATCGAGGCTATCGTATAGTTAAAAATTATTTCTGCATTTTGTACAAACAAAATAAATATATTGAAGAATATAAAAACGTGAAAATTATACTTTAGAAGTAAATTTAGTATCAAAAACGTTCGATTCAGCACGACACAGTCCGACTGAAAATCGTGCCGATTACCGGCGATTCCGATTACCGGGGTTCCGATTTACGAGTCTCTACTGTATAAGACTACCTAAACACTCGTCTAAGCAGTTTGCTAAAATACTTTTATGGACACGTTTTAATAACATACAAGCTTCAAAGTTCATCTGTTCTATTGTTTGGTCGTTCCTGGAGTCTCCAATTGGAAACTCGAGAAAGGACCAAGGAAACGGATTGGCAACTTCGTAACCTCTATCTACATCACCTACTTCAAAATCAATTTTACAAAGAATGCCACGTTTCCTTTGAAAATTGAACTCTGAATTGAAAAGAAAAGGGAATGATGAAAATTATATATATATTTCATTATAAAAATGTATAAAAATGTTAAACCATGTGTTAAGATAGGATAGATTTTGGGTGGCTTTGGAATTTATCAAGGTTAAACCCATATTATTATTATTATTTATTAATATTAGGTAAATTATTGTAGTTTGCAGGAAAAAGGTACGATGACATATGCTATTCACAATTCATATTGCGTTTATTAATGAGATAGAAACAGACTAAAGATGAAACAAAAATGTTAAGATTAAAGTTAATAAATTATTTATGAAAATAGTTTGTCTTTATCTGAATTAAATTTCTATGGCTATTTAAATGTATTAGGCCGCGACTCCACTAGCTGTAAAAGGGCCGTAAAACCCCTCACCGTAAAAGCTTTTAATCACGTGACCATGATATTTTACGCCTGAGCAGGTCGTAAAATATCATGGTCACGTGATTAAAAGCTTTTACGGTGAGGGGTTTTACGGCCCTTTTACGGCTAGTGGAGTCGCGGCCTTAGAGCAGTGTTTCTCAAACTTTTTGGTCCGCTACCCCCTTTTGCACTTAAAAATTTCAAAGGACTCCCGAAGAATGAGTATGTGTAGAAAAACATCCCGGAGGGAGGGGGGTTAATTTAAATTCAGAAGGAGATCATTTGTTTTGTTTAATTAATCTATGTTGAAATTTCTCTCCTTTGCGTGTCGCTTTGCGTTGAATTTTTGTCAATGTTAAGACTAACGAAATTTTTTAAAAAATTATTTCTTTATTTTTCACAAACAAAATAAATATATTGAAAAATATAAAAACAAAAAAAACATTATATTTCGGAAGTTAATCTAATCTCAAAACGTTCAGATTCAGCACAACGCAGTCCTCAGAAAAACAAGCAAAACTTACCACTCACGATGGGAAAAAAGTCTCGTTCAAATACTGGCGCGTCCTTAAGTCCCTCTCATGGTCGCGCCAGTGTTGCCAGCTAAAAACGCATATCAACTAAAATAATATCGGAGTATCCTAAGACATAGCCAAATATTGTGGCGCCACAGCACTAGCGGAAATTCGAATTTGCAGACTGAAACGCTTTCGGTTGATCGGTTTTCGGATACGACGCTCTACTGTATTTCTAACTCGACTTGCCTACAGACGCAACGCTGCTGGCAAACACCGTTCCAAATGACAACGTTGTTCTATCATAGTTTAGGCGGAGAGTGGAACTCGGGGATTCTTGTTCTTGTGGGCTAGAAGCGTTTTTGGCAACTCAGGCCTTTACGCTGGAAGAGAACAGAGTGGGAAGAGTCGGCCTTATAGAAGACAGCCAATCCGAGAAGACAGGTGAGAGGTCACGGACGCGACCAAAGTCGGCCTTATATGAGGCGGCCCCCGCGAGAAAGGGAGATAGAAGTGCCTTCCAGGAGGACTTGGGGGAAGCTGGCCCCTATTCAGGCGTCATATGCAAGGAGGAAAACCCGGAAAAAACTCCTGCTGCCAACTCGTCCGAGTGAGGTTCGAACCTCCGATCAAACTCCGGTGTTTAGGGTCTGGTCTCCGCCAGAATGAGCGGAGACGGAGTCCACACGCCCACCGGTGGGGCGTCTCGGGGATTCCCCAATAGCGCACAAATTTATGAATATTATATTTAGGCCCGTATTTAAATATTTGTATTGTTTTTATTATTTATATGTGCAATTTATTTAAGTAAAAATTATTTTATATATATTTTTTATTTCTATTATTTCTAAACATGAATCCATAGTAAATTTATAAAATATTTGAAAAATATTGATCTGGCATCAATTTTTCAGCGACCCCCACTTTGAGAATCACTGTAGGCCTATTAGAGGATAATCTATGGTTTGCTACTTATATTGTCTACATATGTAATAAAACAAAAGAGTAAAATGCTAATTTATTTACTTATTTATTATTACCTGTTTATAAAAGAGATATATTATACACAGAACATTATGTACAAAACTTTCATTCAAAATATGTAGCTGTTACAGTCAAAACCCGTTTTTACTTATAACGCGTTTTAACTAGTTGAAACTAGTTTATACTGGATATCTTTGTTAAGACCCGTTTTGTCTAGTTAAAACTAGTTTTAACTCAAATTCATTTTTGACTAGCAGTAAATTCTAGTCTTAACTAGACAAAACCCGTTTCGTCTAGTTAATTTACTGCTGTACATGATTTGATTTTAGATAAAATTAGTTTTAATTTTTAACATTATTTAAAACTAATTTTAGCTACCTAAATATGTTTAGGGGAAATAAATAAAGTTATGTATAGTGATTCGGGGAAGATGCCTAACATTTTGCTTATGAAGGAAATTATATCGATAATTTGGGTTTTGGAGGCCTCTACGAAAATGAGGTAACGGTAGCCAACTACAGCTTTCCGCACTCAATTATGACCCAACGATTCATCATACAAACACATGACAATATCTGACGTCACCGTTTGAAAATATCAAAAAGTAGGCATCTTCCTCCCCTTACCATCTTACCCCGAATCACTCTATATGTTGCAGTCAAAACCATTTTTTAGTTAGAACGCGTTTTAACTAGCTCCTTCAGCTTTATTCCACAATCTCTAATGGCAAAAAAATATCCTCTAAGAATTTTATTTTTATATCTATTAACTATTTCCACTTAAATACGAATTTAACATTTAAAAAAATTGCCGGGAAATAATTTCCGCGAAAAAACGCCCCCCGAAAAAGTGTTTTTCCAGGAAAATTATATAAAAAGTTAAAAATAATCTTTCAAAAATGCTTTTATTTGACAATTATAGCTGCAGGGAGTGTTATTCATTCATTTAAAAAGCGTGAAATTTCACATGTGTAGTGTATATTGTGAACAAACCGGTTGACCTTGAAAACAGCTGGACGCAGCTTTCCCGGGTACTTCTCATGTATTGTACATATGCGCGCGTGTTATATTAAATCCAAAACTAGTAATACTGACAACAGTAGCTGTGAGAATTAGTAATGTTTGGAAACCCGTGGTTAAATGGTTCGTTTCGCTCACTGGTCCCACTGACTAGGCCCACTTGTTCTGAATATAGACGATTCATAGTGATAATTTCATGACGATTCAACCCCCGCGAGGGTTCAACCCTATTATATCAACTCCCGCTTCCTTTTGTCGATTTCCTGCTCACTTCGTTCACTTATCGGCCTAATCCCCACGACATTTATATAAAAACTATCGAAATTTTGGTTCTGATTCAGCCCGAAAGACATCCTGACACATAGTGCTCGGAAAAACACCACACAAATAGTTTGCCACTCGCGACATATAAAAAACTTGAACCTGGATGAGAAAAAGCCCAGATGGGGATTTTAGAACCCCAGCTTATTTACCCAGAAAAATTCATGATTAAAATGTAATTATAAATACTTTATCGTAGTACATTCATGCTGTTATAATTACAGACACTATAATACAAATTTTCATAAATGATTTAATTACTGTGTAAATTAAGTAATAATGTTATTTCACAGCTACTCTGTTCTTTTTTTTCCATTAACAGTACTGCACAATCTTTATGCTTTACTTGTCGTTTCTTATACCATTGGTGGCAAACTCTTTGTACTGCATTTGTAATTAGTTCGGGTTCGGGTTCATACATCGAACAGCTTAGATTTTTCCTACTGATCGCTTGTTTAGCAAGCAACCTGTTAAGTGTATATGAGTGTTTTTAACCCTACGCGATTCAGGATTCAGCGAATACAGTACCATGCGTTTCGTTTGTTTCTAAAATCTAAACTTCTTCATTATTTAAGTCGTTTTATATTTATTGAATTAAAAGATGTCCCAGACATTTTTTAATTCAATAAATATAAAAAGACATAAATTCTCATGAGCAACAGGTTAATGATATCTTCAGAACATTTGGAGAAAGATGACAATTTCTCCAATGACGACATTTTTCTTCCTGACAGTGACTATGAATCAGATCACATGAGAATGCAATCAGTCCATGATAGTGAAGCAGATATCAAAGAGTTACCGTCAAGCACAGAATCATCTGTCATCAGATTCTGTGTAATTTACCATACAAATATGGAACTACTAAATGGTATAAAGAACCAATGTTCATACTAGAAATGACTGTATAACATTACTATGTATCGTTTTCTTCTGTGGATTTCATGTAAAATACAATGTTCAGGTGCTTAATTTTTAAAGGTATGGCGTAGGAAAAACAAAACAAGCACCTGATCATTCGCTGAGAGATATTTATTCTTAACACAAACGTTTTCAATCCAATCAATGGATCATCATCAGGCGAAATTCGAACATTACAAAAATAGAACAACAAGTTCAAAATACAAAAATATATAACGGCTAACCAAAACGTAACTAACAGCACAATATCATTTCTAAATATCAACAAATTAATAAAAATGCTGCTAAAATTAAAAATAAAATATTAATATATAACAAACAAAAAGTGTATACAAAATATTAATACCTCTGCCTTAAAAAACAGATAAATAACACTAAATAATACCACTGCTTAATAAGCTGTACAGAGTTTTTCATTAAACTGTACATATTAATAAAGCTACTGCTCTTATTAGAAGTTTATAACTGCATACTTCCATGCGGAAGGAAGCCCCTCGGCATCTCTTGCGTTGATGCAATTCCCTTTAAGCTTGCTTTTATAGATTTCTAATTTCTCGGCCGTTCTTGCCAAGGTCGGGGAGTGGATTTGTTTCAGTATATCTGCTTCATTCCATCTTACTACTGAGCCTTCCGCTTGTGCCATTTGTGACAATACTGTGGCATTAGAACCTTTTCTAACATCATATCTGTGCTCTTTTATCCTAACTCCTAGATTTCTGGTGGTAACCCCGACATAATCTTTACTTATTCCTAACATCTGATTCTCGTATGGAATTCTATAAACGCCGGACCTATCCTCTTTCTTAATTAACCCTTTATCATTTCTAAGAATACTGTACAGATTCGGAGCTCTTTTTAAGATAATCTTTGTATCCTTTATGTGTGCGATTTCTTTCATAATGCTTCCTAAGCGCTTGTTGTACGTAAATTTCGTGTATGAAGATGGACCACGCCCGCGACCAGGTGCTGCATCGGTACCGACTTCTAATTTATTGATAATCCCCTTTAAAACATTCCTCTTGTAGCCCAACGCTTCTGCTACCTGCGTGATTCTTTCTATTTCCGCATCCCTGTCTATAACATTTTCGCAGTATAAAAAAGCCCTCCTAATTAACGCTCTAAACGCTGCTAGTTTATACTTATAGGGATCGTTAGAGCCAGCTGGAATATAAAGCGGGCTATGAGTTGGTTTAATAAATACCCCGGTAGATATACGTCCCTCTCTAAAAATAACCTTAATGTCCAAAAAATGTATCATAACAGAGCTTTTTTGCTCTAGTTTTAAGCTTAGGCCATCTTCATTATCATTGATCTTGTCAATAAATCTAGCAATTAATCGATTGCTTTTCCAAATTATGAATATATCATCGACATACCTTTTGTAGTATACGATGCTGTTCTTGAAACTACGCAAAACTTTAACCTCAAGCCTACTGACAACAAGCTCACACAATAGCCCAGAAATTGGGCTTCCCATAGGGACCCCTCGGCATTGTTTATACGTTTGTCCTTCAAACGCAAAGAAAGACTCGCAGCAAACAAGATTAACCATCTCTACCAACGCATTCCTATGATGTGCTAAAGCAGGGTTTACTCTGGTCAGAAAATCCAAAAGTGCTTCTACGCAAGATTCAATCCTGATAGAAGGGAACAAATTTTCGTAATCCAGTACAGTCCCAACTTCGTCATCAACTAAGTAAACCTCTTGTAGTTCTTTGACCACCGTTACCGGATCCTTAGCCACCAATTCATTGCTTTCCATCTTGGAGGAGATATACTCATGCAACCTTTTTTCAAGGAGGAACGTAGGCGCTTTTCGTTTTTCCACAATAGGTCTGATATTTTTGCCCTTCTTATGAGTCTTAGCAAAGGCAAATAATCTAGGGGTCCCTGGTCTAGGGTTATGACATTTAACTAAAAAAGGTAAGATCTTCGCCAGTTTTGATCCTCCCAGTTTTCTAACCCTTCTATCAATTGCTTCAACTATGTTACTATTTATCTGAATACAATCCGTATTTCTGATATACTCCTTCAACGCTTCGTCGTATGTAGGTTTTTTCATCACAACAATCTGCTTGCTTTTATCCGCTCTTGTTGCGATTAAGTTGTTCTCTTCCAGCCATTCCTTAGCATAAGCGATGTCTTTGTTATAACCTCTTCCTTTCCTAGTTTTTTGATTCATTAACACAGCTTTCCAACGTATATAGTCTTTGTCAACCGGATCTAACCCCACGATTCCTCTTTCAATCTCCTGGAGTGTTGTTTCCCAAATCACAGAATCTTCGGGGACGAAGTTCGGGCCCTTATTCAGGATCTCCTTTACCCTATTAGGTACTTCAATCTGGTCCCATACTTCGTAATTCTTAACACCTTTTATAGTACCTTTGGGTACCTGTTCAGCATCGTATACTACAAAAGGTATGTCGATGATATATTCATAATTTGGAAAAGCAATCGATTAATTGCTAGATTTATTGACAAGATCAATGATAATGAAGATGGCCTAAGCTTAAAACTAGAGCAAAAAAGCTCTGTTATGATACATTTTTTGGACATTAAGGTTATTTTTAGAGAGGGACGTATATCTACCGGGGTATTTATTAAACCAACTCATAGCCCGCTTTATATTCCAGCTGGCTCTAACGATCCCTATAAGTATAAACTAGCAGCGTTTAGAGCGTTAATTAGGAGGGCTTTTTTATACTGCGAAAATGTTATAGACAGGGATGCGGAAATAGAAAGAATCACGCAGGTAGCAGAAGCGTTGGGCTACAAGAGGAATGTTTTAAAGGGGATTATCAATAAATTAGAAGTCGGTACCGATGCAGCACCTGGTCGCGGGCGTGGTCCATCTTCATACACGAAATTTACGTACAACAAGCGCTTAGGAAGCATTATGAAAGAAATCGCACACATAAAGGATACAAAGATTATCTTAAAAAGAGCTCCGAATCTGTACAGTATTCTTAGAAATGATAAAGGGTTAATTAAGAAAGAGGATAGGTCCGGCGTTTATAGAATTCCATACGAGAATCAGATGTTAGGAATAAGTAAAGATTATGTCGGGGTTACCACCAGAAATCTAGGAGTTAGGATAAAAGAGCACAGATATGATGTTAGAAAAGGTTCTAATGCCACAGTATTGTCACAAATGGCACAAGCGGAAGGCTCAGTAGTAAGATGGAATGAAGCAGATATACTGAAACAAATCCACTCCCCGACCTTGGCAAGAACGGCCGAGAAATTAGAAATCTATAAAAGCAAGCTTAAAGGGAATTGCATCAACGCAAGAGATGCCGAGGGGCTTCCTTCCGCATGGAAGTATGCAGTTATAAACTTCTAATAAGAGCAGTAGCTTTATTAATATGTACAGTTTAATGAAAAACTCTGTACAGCTTATTAAGCAGTGGTATTATTTAGTGTTATTTATCTGTTTTTTAAGGCAGAGGTATTAATATTTTGTATACACTTTTTGTTTGTTATATATTAATATTTTATTTTTAATTTTAGCAGCATTTTTATTAATTTGTTGATATTTAGAAATGATATTGTGCTGTTAGTTACGTTTTGGTTAGCCGTTATATATTTTTGTATTTTGAACTTGTTGTTCTATTTTTGTAATGTTCGAATTTCGCCTGATGATGATCCATTGATTGGATTGAAAACGTTTGTGTTAAGAATAAATATCTCTCAGCGAATGATCAGGTGCTTGTTTTGTTTTTCGTATTATTTTCTGCTGAGCACACTGTATGTTGTTTGGTATGGCGTAGTTTGATGTTTAATAAACGTTTTCTTAATTCTTCCCGTCGGATCATAATCCGACATTTTTGCTTATTCAACGTTTTGTCCACCCGTTTAGGTTACATAATCCAGACTCTACTGTATATGTAAAAGCATATATATATATATATTTTTTAAACCCATATTTAACAAAATTAGAATAAAACAACCTAGAACCCAAGCGAAGGTCGAAAAACAAAGATCTGAATTTTAAAACCAAGAAGTAATATCCTTGCACACAAAACAAGCGAAACTTACCACTCACGATGGGATTTAAAGCCTCGTTCAAAAATTTGCGCGTTCTTAAGTTCCCTCTCATTGTCGTGCCAGTGCTGCCAGCTAAAACAGGCACACCCACAAAAATAACATTGAAGAAGCTCAAGACATCAGTCCAAAACTAAAGTATCTCCACAAAATTAGGTGGTGAGCTTATTTCGCATTCGTGAAGAATAATATTCCAGAATACAAGATAATTTATTATTCCGTTTAATTATTATACATGAATAACATTACAATAATTTTGTCAATTACCCCTTGCACTAAGGCGTGGAGTATGAAAGACCTCACAACGCATATTTTCAAGTCTTCTGATAACATCACGAGGAAAATTTCGGTAATTATACAGTTTAAGGAAATATGAGTTTTTAAATTACAGTAGAGCGTCGGAAATCGGAATCAATTGGGGACTGGGGTTGTTCCGATTAGTCATTTGTTCCGATTATCGACTTTGTACGAAAAAATATATTAACCTGTCCGATGTTCAAACTTTTCTCCGTTTCGTGTCGCTTCGTGTTGAATTTTTCTCCGTTGCGTGTCGCTTCGTGTTGAATGTTCCTCGATTTTAAGCCTAACGAAAATTTTTATAATAATAATCGAGGCTATCGTATCGTTAAACATTATTTCTTCATTTTGTACAAACAAAATAAATATATTGAAGAATATAAAAACATGAAAATTATACTTTAGAAGTAAATCTAGTATCAAAAATGTTCGATTCAGCACGACACAGTCCGACTGAAAATCGTTTCGATTAACGGCCATTCCGATTACCGGCGTTCCGATTAACGACTCTCTACTGTATGTTTATTAAATATACCTACTTTTGAATATAACTTTCAAAAAACGCATAACATTTTTATGCGTTTTCTGAATTATGTTAAGATGCATTCTGGACGGTGGATGCACACGAACCATGTCACGTGACCCGATGTCGACATCACTCGATCACGTTATATATACATACTAGTTATTGATACGTGTGTTTAAGAGCTACCGCGAATCAATAACCGGTGACGTTAAACAATCGGCAGCGTGCCGGCGGCTCCCCTCCGGGAGCACGTATAGTCGCGACCGCCACCATGACGGTACACAAGAATATAAATTGGTAAAATTTCACCTATTATTGCTAATAATAATTGGTCCATCTAGCACTCGTTTTTCTTCTGCTCACACATATTACGAAAAACATCAACAATAATTAGTCCATTATATAATAAACACGTCAAACGATATGAACTCTTCTCTGATATCTTGAAATCAATTGGCTTAACAATTTGACTTTAACTATCGTCCGATAAACCGGTACTCTCGAGTAATTCTTCGAGATTATTACCAATTATTATTTCAGGTTTTCTTTAAAATTCTGCTAACAATTCGGGAGTAACTAAAGCCATTTGCTATGCGATTAAATTCTTTTTCCTATTACTTTACTAATTAGTCCTCCTGCCATCGACAATAACGGCGCCAGTAGAAGAGATAGGAATCCACTACATTGATTAACCAAAATTTTTTTAGGTATTTAAAGGAACGTGTTTTTCACTTAATTTCCTGATTATTTTTTATATTTTCGTAACTAATGAACATCGGCAGGTATATTTCCATTCGCAAATTATCGCATATTTTACACAAAACCTTAACTTGATCAGAAGTAACTTCTTTCAATATTGCTCTTCGTTAAGAAGTAACAGTTTTGGCGAAAAGCGCCAACATATAATAATATTTTTTTACGTTCTTCATTTTATCGGCAAGTATATCTAAAAAATACCTCGTTCATCCGAAAAACACGAATCCCGCACCGAAAGTTTGTTTTAGGATGAAAATCCAATAATAAATAACCAAATTCCTTTTCTGTCGCTTTTTTATACGCATTCATAAAAAAGTAACATTTGCCGACAAAAGCTTGCCGTTGCTACTTGACTTTCGTCGCGATTATTTCTAAACAAAATCAAATAATGCGTAATTAAAGTTATATGTCTCAATTCTATTTTTTGGAAACAAATTTTACATTATCAGGTTCACGCATTATAATGGTGAGTCTCTGTCGTAAACGGAAATGCAGTTTTTGAACCGAGTTCGTGCATCAAATCATCAATTATTATTAAATCCCATTCTTGCTCGGATTCGGGTAATCCGTAATGAATGTAATATCTTTTTCGTCGCGTACAAACGGCAAATATACAGAATAACACCGTAAAATTTACTTTAATGATTTTTCATAAATTTTACAGCGAATAATTTTTCATACTAGCGTAGTCTTTCCACATTGCGATGGTCCAGCGATTATACAGTTACTTGGATGCTTGAAATACATATCGATCGATCTCATGAACTTTAGTAAATTTATAATGCTTTGATCCACAATTTATCTCTCTATACATTAATATATTCTTTTTATTCTTTTCGACATAAACTTCGTTAATAACATCTGACCATTCCTCGAACGAATATAATTTAATACTAGCTTTGTGTAATTGATGACGTCGATAAAAGAACTAACGACCAAATCTTCCGTCTCCTTTCCATCTTTCTCCGTTAACTTTAAAATAACGCAAAATAGAAAAATTATCGGGAATATCGAAGCTAAAATTATTTACCGCAGCAATTCGGCTATTCAACGACTCGTACATCCGAGGAGAAACAGAATAATTTCTGTCGCAGTGCACGTAATAATAAAACCTTATGCTTCCGTAACCGATCCTAGCATTGAATTAAATTATAACGTATAATATTTTAAAATTTAATTTGTATCAAAAAACCAACCAATCGTATTTCTTACTTAACTAATTCAAGTATTATAAAAGAAGAATTTTTATTTTAAAAAATATATACTCAAAAAATAAATTTTGGGGCCCAATCAGTTTTGGAACTGAAAAATTTAATGTTTTATAAACAGAACAAATTATTTATAAAAATTAATTTTTGTGATTAGTGTGTGCCAAACCACTACTACTATTATGTAGAAAAAAAACCAAAGAAAAAAACTATGCACAAATTTAATACAACTTTTATTTCGAATGTTACACTTCGTCACACTTGAAGGGTTCTAAATCATCAAAATAACTGTGTGTTAAAGCCGCTTGAGCTGAGATACGTTGTGTCGGATTGTAAACAAGCATTTTCTGTGGGAAAAAATATCATTATTACAATAGGGAAATTTCTTCTCTTACTCATAATAAATATCTACTGACCTGAAGTAAATCAATGCCACTATCATCTAGTTGAGATACATTTGTCTCAAGTATATTTTCTTTCCAGCTGGGAAAAGTAGGCTTATAGTCAGGCAACTGAGAAACTCCAGGCCATATATCCTCAGTTGGAGTACCTAAAATTACTGAAAAAAATAATAATTTTTCAAATAATTCAAACAATTGTTTAAAAAAATCAGGAATTTAAAATTTTACCTAAATATGTGGAAAAGCTGATCAATTTCTGAATCACCATGAAAAAGTGGCTCCTTATGAGCCATTTCAAAAAAAATACATCCAATGCTCCATATATCTGTAGGAGTAGAGTAACGACGCGATCCCAAAAGAATTTCAGGTGCTCTATACCAAAGTGTAGTAATTTCGTGTGTATATACTTTTACAGGAATAGCAAATGCTCGAGCCAAACCAAAGTCTGCAATCTTGATTATTCCTCTCTCCCTGTCAATTAGTAAATTCTCTGGTTTCAAATCACGATGAAGAATTCGACGTCGATGGCAATATAATAGGGCTTGTAAAATCTCATGCAGAAAGAACTTAACAGGATAAAACAAAAATTATTTTTCAATTAGCTTCATTATTAAGTAAAATTTATATGCAAATTAATATTAAGTTAAATAACTAATTAATATAAACATTCAACTTATTCTGCAAATCATAAAACTGCATCTAATATTTCTCAAATAAGTTGATAAAATTCTGGCATTATTTCTTAGAAATTAATGTTAACAGAGCAAGTAAACAAACACAGTTATCAATCTATACATATATATATATATTTTATATTTGGAAGAGATCAATATACAAATCATATTTATGGTATATATTGCGTGTCGATACGACAATCTAATATTCTGTGCTGAAATTAGTATTTAGGGAAAAAGTATTGAGTGTATTTAAGCCATAATGCTTTTTGACACTCAGCCCAACAAAATTTTTACTGTATTCCGGTTGAAAATTAAAAACTATAATGCAAGTTTTTATATATCAGAGGAAAAAGATGAGTTTAAAATATTGCTGTGTAAGAATTTTTTAATCGATATAATTGCTTGTTTTGTCTTGCTATTATGGATGAAATGGAAGCAATTTGCCCTGAAATATTCTTCTCAAATAAAGATTTATCATTAAATAAATCTGGCAAAATTAATGTATTCCAAACTGTATTTTTAGAATGCAAGTTCCCTAAAAACATGTACATTATAATATTATTACTAAACTTACTCTAAAAACATTAAATATTTATTTTTTCTCACGCAGTTGAAAGAAACATTGGTTTTGTATTGCTATATTTAAATTGTATGAAAAGTAGAATCTTCAAACGAAAATAATAGAAAGCTCTTGCCTATTGAAAGTCAACCCTGATTCACATTTGCAAGATAGCTGTTTTATACTGAAAAATTCCACTTTATGCAGATTATGTTAAATCATTGGTACGTAAAAATTTCTGTTTTCAACTTAATATTTTATGTAGCAAATTATTTTGTTTCAAATATTCATTCCATTTTGTGAGAGTCCATTTCATATGATTATAATATGAATAAATATGTAGTAAATAAGACAAACAAAAGGTTTTTCTCAAAAATGGACTGTTCAGCTTACTGAAATTTGGAATGTTTCAGAAGAAAATTCTCAATTAAGCAAACGATATTCTGAATGTCTTTTTGAAATTATTAAACAGAAATTGTAATCACTTTGCGACTCACTGGTAACATTATGCAAAGTAAATATGATGATAAAGTCAATCAGTGAAACCAGAAATTTCTACTAATTAATTGTTTTAACATATCCTTTTAATAATATATAAATCTGAACACTTATTATAGTTATTATTAATTAAAAATCATTTGGTATTGTTTTTATCTGCTACCAACTTGGACAACATAAATTGCATAATGCCATCAATGAAAACACAGGTTATTTGCTCACAATGCAAGTTTATAGTTAATGATTTTAATTATTGAGACTAATAACTTTCTTCATGCTAGCCATGTACTGAGACTGTTAGTTTTTTTTCCATGCTATTTATCCAAATACCAATGATTGAATTCTGATTACAGTAAGCAGTTTTTGTAGTGTATTATAACTTCAACATTTTGGAACCTGCTCATTTTAATAATATTAACCAACTGATTATATTATCTTTGATTAAAATAAGTGGAATGTACTGTATGTATATATAAAAATTTAAACCTCAAGCCTGGATAACAAAGCTGATAACATTCCGATTAGATTACAAATTTGAATGTCATTTATTCCAAGTACTTATTAATTTCAAAACACTAATTTAAAAATATTGAAATTAGAAAATAAAATTTTGTAAATTTTAAAATTGAAGTATTCGGTTGAATAAACACCAGCAATACCAAAAAACTGGAACTGTCATTGAAAATAACAATTACACCTTATTTAATTCCTTTGCTGGAAATATTGAAGTGAGGTGTAATTATCAGTTAAATAACTTATTTTTCTAAAATCTATCAAATTGTATATAAATCCTTACAAATGCCAGTTTATTTATTTTAAAATATAGTTAATATTTACCTTGACAAGCCTCTTATTCATATACCACCCTGTAGGAATACTGTCCAAATAATTGTGTAGATCCATCGTTAAATATTCGAAAACCAAATACAGACGATTTTCTCCCAAATGTACTTCCTGTAAACTGAAAAATGAATATTTGGTTAGATAGACTATATATGCAGGAATAATCATCTATGCAATAAATTTCGTTGAAAGTTAAAGTCTTTTACAGTTCACATTACTTTTTATATTATATATTAGAAGAAAAATTAGCATCAAATTATCTTAGTATCCTAAACACAGTCATTAGATTTTGTTGTTCACATAATTGCAAATTATGATTGCATTTTGCAAGTAAGTATTTTTTAAATAAAGTTATTATAATGAAGATTGGCTATAGAATTTTGCTCCCAAAAAAACTAATATTGTTTTCATCTACATTTAAATAATAGTACTTGTATTCATATTTAAATTTATTTTATTTTAAACTAGATTCTATTGAATTAATTTACAAACAATATTGATAAAATATTAACTTTAAACTGATTTACCGAACAATATTGTCATGATTCAGTTCCTTCAACAGTGAAATTTCTCTTAAGCATGTAGCTGGAACACCTTCATCTTCACTTTCAAATTTTATTTTCTTTAATGCAACTATTTGTCCAGTTCTTCTGTTTCTTCCTTTGTATACCACTCCGTATGCTCCTTTTAAGTTTATATTAATTAATTATTAAAAATGTAATTTATGAATATATATATAAATTAATACAACTTTACCTTCTCCAATCTTCTGTATTTTTACATAATTCTCCATTTCAAATTTCTAATTGTCTTTCTTTTCAAACTAAAAATACAGATATTTTTAATAAATACCATTAATAATGCATACTGCTTTAAATTTATTAAAGAAGAGAATATGAAATCAATGGCTGACTGAACTTAATAATAATGTTGCGTAATTACGCATTAAAAATTTGAAGTAAATTAAAAATAATTCTTATTTTACACAAACTTTTCATCAAAGAAGCTAAGAACTTTTTAAAATTTATTTTGCATTTATCACATTTACTTCTAAATATTAAATCAGTTAAGTAAACTGAAGTCCTTTTTAAATTGGATATGATAATTAAATATGAAAATTTATAAAGGTTTATTTCAACTTCCGACTTTAAATATTAAAAAATGTTAATCTGTATGCATGAATTGTCTCATAATCTGTAATTATTAAATAATGTGCCAAAAGCAACATTTATAATTACTTAAAAATAAAAACTGAGATTTTCTCAAAAATAGTCTTTCTTAACAATAACTATGTAATAATGAATTTCAGAGTTATTTTAATCATTTTAATCTACACATCAATTTTCATTTTTTGATCAATTGTTTCGCCACTATACATTGAAAACATTGAAAAAGTTTTAAATTATTTTTATAGCATCCTTTTAACTATGTTTTGACGATTTTTTAAACTTAATTTGATTATAATATTTATTTCTGAAGCAAAAAGAAATTTATTCAACCTATTATATGTTAATGTATTGCAACAGTAAAAAAAATCTGATCGAAAATTCCATTGGATTTTTTTACGAACAAATTTCTTCATAAAAATCAGTAAATTATTATGAATGATGATTCTTATTTATTTATTCCTATTTTTATCGTGATTTATGTATCAAAATATTTTAAAAATCTTTAAAAAGCAATCAGTCATTAGTTTTTTGAGCTGAAGATAAAAACTGTTCTTGTGCTTATTGCTTTTGTTCTGTTATCTAATTAGTTCCGATACATTGCTCAAGAGCTAGAAGATGATCAAACACTGTCTGTATATTGTCATAATTTTGGCTAGTAAATTTTTTATGGCATTTACTTTGCACGAATTAAATTTTGATAAAGTTTAATGCGGTTGCCTGCATAAGCGAGTTTGCTTATGGCATGCAAAATTGGTCATTGGCATTATTCAGACTAATATATTGGAAACACCAAGAATTATTTAAATAATCATCATGGTGCTTTTTTAAAATACTTTTTTTTCTGTATTTCTAGAAATCTCAATTATACAAAATATTCTAACAAATTACGGATTATGTTCTATTGTTATAAATTAAACTTGATTGTTATTAAATTTAATGTCTTTTAATTGAAGTAGAAAGAACATAAAATTATTGAATTTGCTTCGACTCAAATAAAATCAGATGATAGCAAAATATGAAATTCAGAAATTGTATTAGCAAATACGAATTATTTAAACTCTTGATATTGTTAATATGAAAAGTATTTAATCAGATTTTAATTGCAAAATTATACATACAAGCTGTGAACCTAATATAATATCCAAATAATATTATCACTTAAAAAAAATTAAATTACATTATTGTAATAAATCTTTACAATTTAATTTTTTAAATTTTACTTCAGTTCATTAATATCATTCCGTACCATAAAAAAATAATGTAATAATATTTTCCCCACATAAAATAAAATCTTTAATTCTATCTTCAGTAATGGTACTTTGCTCTAATAGGTTTCCATTCTATTGTAATTTAATACGGAAACAAATTCAAACATTCTAACCTGATAATTTACTAAAATTTTACATTTTAATCTCCTTTTTAGTCACTTTTTATTTCAATGTAGTGAGTGTATAGAGAAACTGTACTCAGGCATGGATAGCTTTATCGGCGAAATTGTCATTTTCCCATTATTTTACATTGTATTTAATCAAATAATTAAATTTTCACACGATCCTTAATTTGTCGATTGAAAAATAAGTTTACAATAATTTATATCTTATTTATTTGTCTGAAGATAATATTTTAAACATTTGCATATAACCTATATGTTATTTTTAAAGACAATACCCTGAAATATAAAAGAAAGCAGAATGGTCTCTATAAGACGAGATTTATCATTACAGTAGAGCATCGCTTATCCGAAACGATTCGGGAATCGAGAGTTGTTCGAATAACGAATCATGTACGAAAAAATATATTAACCTATCCCATGTTGAAATTTTCCCCCGACGCGTAACGAAAGTTTTTTAAAATTAATAATCGTGGCTATTGTACCGTTAAACATTATTGCTTGATAATAATATAGGGTTAAAGTTTACCTAGAAAACCACAACGGCCGCACTCCCGGAATCTCGATAGCATTTGCGATTAAAAATGCAATTTTTTAGTTTTCGTGGGCCTAAGGACGCACGTTCTAACCTAACTTAACCTATTCTATTTCTTAATAAATTACCAATAATGGCTGGTGTATCGTATGGCCGCTATCGATGTCCTCACTGTCGATGTCCGACGTTTATGGCTGTCTGCTCTTGATGTCTGTCCTCGTGTATGGCGGTTGACGTCTGTTGGAGTCGTCCGTTGATGGTCGCCCTTTTTATGTCTGATTGACGGAAGCTGACTAACACATCAGGTGATGTAAAGGTTTAGACGATCGCTTGGTCACTAATGAGTGTTTGGGTTAACGCGACGCAAATCGAACGTTTTGTCAAGTATTATTACCTGATAAAGAGTGTCATCACTCCTAACAAATGGAAGAAGTTTCGATGAGTAGTAATTGTTTAGAGTCAATTCGATCTCCAACCGACTCATCGATGTAGTCATTGAGTGAGACGTGTCATTTCTGATCTTTCTGACTTTTCTGACCTTTGATAAACTAAGTGGAAGTACTCAATAATTAATTCGACTAATTAATAATCTCCCTAAGTCCTGGGATTTTCACATATATAAATTCTATAGGCACTTCACATCACTCGCAAAAAAATTGAATAATTAAATAATTTTCGATTAAAATCGTCTCTTTCTATAAATATTATTCACGAATGCTTAAATAATCATTATTTTAATAAATACGTCATAATTTTAACCCCACACACAAAAAAATAAAGTTTAAACCGATCTTCTACTCGCCATGCTAAACGTAGCGAACGCCATATAAATATTCTAGAATTGCAAGATGGCGGCGCTCGACGTCCGACGTTCACGTTTTGGGCTGCAAACGTCGGCCACGATTTCTCTATTATAACTTCTTTTTAATATAACATAATTAATAAATCCCATATATTGTATAATTACCCGAACAGGTTCCGATTCAACCTGACACACGTCCTGACACAGAGTGCTCAGAAAAAGACCACACGAAACAAGCAAAACTCACCACTCACGATAGGATAAAAAGCCTCATTCAGTATTTCTGGTATGCGAGAAAAGATTGTAGCTCACATGTGGCTTTATACTCCAGAAGAAACAGGAGATGATCGCACAGCGACCGAAGAGACGGCCTTATAGAAGACGACCAATCCGGGAGGACGGAAAAGAGTCACCAAAGCCGGCCTTATAGGAGACGGCCACCGCGAGAAGAGGAGATAGAAACGCCTTCCGGGAGGACTTGGGGAAGCTGGCTACTATTCGGGCGTCGTCGGCAAGGAGCAAATTCCGGAAAATCTCCCGCTGCCGACTCCTCCGAGTGTGGCGCGCACCCCCGATCGAACTCCGATGTTTAGGGTCTGGTCACCGCCAAAGCCTCGTTCGAATATTGGCGCTTCACTAAGTACCCTCTCATGATTGCGCCAGTGCTGCCAGCTAAAACACGCCCACGAACAAAAATAATATTGGAGCACAGCCTACAATAAGAATAGCTTAGTTATTTGCTCTGAAAACGTGTGTCGATTCCTGAAGCGGTTTGCACATAGTCCTCACTAGGAGCGCTGATGATTGAACTATTCGATCAAGTGATCAATGCTAATTCTGTTGCAAAGACGATATTGATTTTAGGCAATAGCAAATTATTGATTTTTTTTAATTAAGATTTCGCCCGGATTTCTGCAGAACAATCTAAAACAATAGACATGTTATCAATAATTATCTAGATAGTTTAATGCAATAATAATTAATAGGATAGATGTACTGTACCTATTCTGGCCACATTAAGAGAATTTTCAACTTTAAAGAAATATTTTTATATTCTTACATTTTTTAAAGCAATGAAACAGTAAAAATAATGCAAAAACATGTTCTCTTTTACTTTATTACATTAATATTTATTTATTTTGATATTTTATAAACAAAATTTAAATTTTTTAAAAATATTACAAAAATCACCAGTTTTCACCATGCCCTGTATCAGTTCTGGCTCACTTGTGTACAAGTTGTAGCCACCTCATGTTTACAGAGGTGACAATTTTATTATTTTTCGTGATAAAGGTTTAGTATTTGAAGTTTTGGGTCAACGATTCTCCCGAATATATGTGTCGTTCACAGTTCTCTTTTTCAATTCTGGTTTATAATCTGATTCCAGAAAGTGTGTATTGCAGACAACTGACCAGTCACTTGGCTTCCAAAATTTTGAACTGTTTTCATCTGTAAATTTTAAAAATAGATAGTATAACAAATGGATTTACTGTATAAAGTTTAAAATGCAACTGCAATCTAGCCTAATCTCATTGCAGTTAGGGGTCGTGCAAAAACCGTGCTTGTCCTTATTATGGGGGAGTATATGTATTTAATTTTATTTGTTTTTAAAAAGCTGAAATTAAGCGCTTTTCAAATACACCCATGTGGTTTTTAGCAATGTCTTTCTCCGTTTTTAAAATATCCGAGAAATTCAATAAAAGGAAGCCTTGCTATGCAAAACGTTTTAACAGCATGTTCATCGAGTTATTTACTTAGAGAAATATTAATTTTTTCAGATTTTATAAAAATATTTAATATTAAAAAATGTTAACTAAATATCGCGCCGGATATGTGAGACCAATTCGACTCACGTAAAGTTAATTACGGAGTATTAAATATATCTTTCCTTTTCTGCTGACAGTTTTTATCCATTTTAAACGTAAATTCTCTTCCACGGGATATTCGTGAAAACTTGCTTTATCCCTTTTTTCGATTTGTTTGATATACAAAATGGCACAGAGCAATTAACCATTTTAAATCAAACCTTTTAAAAATTCACCAGTATCTTAATATAAAGTATTTTCGAAATTTTAATTTTTTAAAATCTATCATAAGCATGTCTTTGCAACAGAATTAGCATTGATCACTTGATCGAATAGTTCAATCATCAGCGCTCCTAGTGAGGACTATGTGCAAACCGCTTCAGGAATCGACACACGTTTTCAGAGCAAATAACTAAGCTATTCTTATTGTAGGCTGTGCTCCAATATTATTTTTGTTCGTGGGCGTGTTTTAGCTGGCAGCACTGGCGCAATCATGAGAGGGTACTTAGTGAAGCGCCAATATTCGAACGAGGCTTTGGCGGTGACCAGACCCTAAACACCGGAGTTCGATCGGGGGTGCGCGCCACACTCGGAGGAGTCGGCAGCGGGAGATTTTCCGGAATTTGCTCCTTGCCGACGACGCCCGAATAGTAGCCAGCTTCCCCAAGTCCTCCCGGAAGGCGTTTCTATCTCCTCTTCTCGCGGTGGCCGTCTCCTATAAGGCCGGCTTTGGTGACTCTTTTCCGTCCTCCCGGATTGGTCGTCTTCTATAAGGCCGTCTCTTCGGTCGCTGTGCGATCATCTCCTGTTTCTTCTGGAGTATAAAGCCACATGTGAGCTACAATCTTTTCTCGCATACCAGAAATACTGAATGAGGCTTTTTATCCTATCGTGAGTGGTGAGTTTTGCTTGTTTCGTGTGGTCTTTTTCTGAGCACTCTGTGTCAGGACGTGTGTCAGGTTGAATCGGAACCTGTTCGGGTAATTATACAATATATGGGATTTATTAATTATGTTATATTAAAAAGAAGTTATAATAGAGAAATCGTGGCCGACGTTTGCAGCCCAAAACGTGAACGTCGGACGTCGAGCGCCGCCATCTTGCAATTCTAGAATATTTATATGGCGTTCGCTACGTTTAGCATGGCGAGTAGAAGATCGGTTTAAACTTTATTTTTTTGTGTGTGGGGTTAAAATTATGACGTATTTATTAAAATAATGATTATTTAAGCATTCGTGAATAATATTTATAGAAAGAGACGATTTTAATCGAAAATTATTTAATTATTGAATTTTTTTGCAAGTGATGTGAAGTGCCTATAGAATTTATATATGTGAAAATCCCAGGACTTAGGGAGATTATTAATTAGTCGAATTAATTATTGAGTACTTCCACTTAGTTTATCAAAGGTCAGAAAAGTCAGAAAGATCAGAAATGACACGTCTCACTCAATGACTACATCGATGAGTCGGTTGGAGATCGAATTGACTCTAAACAATTACTACTCATCGAAACTTCTTCCATTTGTTAGGAGTGATGACACTCTTTATCAGATAATAATACTTGACAAAACGTTCGATTTGCGTCGCGTTAACCCAAACACTCATTAGTGACCAAGCGATCGTCTAAACCTTTACATCACCTGATGTGTTAGTCAGCTTCCGTCAATCAAACATAAAAAGGGCGACCATCAACGGACGACTCCAACAGACGTCAACCGCCATACACGAGGACAGACATCAAGAGCAGACAGCCATAAACGTCGGACATCGACAGTGTGGACATCGATAGCGGCCATACGATACAGCAGCCATTATTGGTAATTTATTAAGAAATAGAATAGGTTAAGTTAGGTTAGAACGTGCGTCCTTAGGCCCACGAAAACTAAAAAATTGCATTTTTAATCGCAAATGCTATCGAGATTCCGGGAGTGCGGCCGTTGTGGTTTTCTAGGTAAACTTTAACCCTATATTATTATCAAGCAATAATTTTTAACGGTACAATAGCCACGATTATTATTTTAAAAAACTTTCGTTACGCGACGGGGAAAAATTTCAACATGGGATAGGTTAATATATTTTTTCGTACATGATTCGTTATTCGAACAACTCTCGATTCCCGAATTGTTTCGGATAAGCGATGCTCTACTGTAATGATAAATCTCGTCTTACATAGACCATTCTGCTTTCTTTTATATTTCAGGGTATTGTCTTTAGAAATAACATAGTTATATGCAAATGTTTAAAATATTATCTTCAAACAAATAAATAAGATACAAATTATTGTAAACTCATTTTTCAATCAACAAATTAAGGATCGTGTGAAAATTTAATTATTTGATTAAATACAATGTAAAATAATGGGAAAATGACAATTTCGCCGATAAAGCTATCCATGCCTGAGTACAGTTTCTCTATACACTCACTACATTGAAATAAAAAGTGACTAAAAAGGAGATTAAAATGTAAAATTTTAGTAAATTATCAGGTTAGAATGTTTGAATTTGTTTCCGTATTAAATTACAATAGAATGGAAACCTATTAGAGCAAAGTACCATTACTGAAGATAGAATTAAAGATTTTATTTTATGTGGGGAAAATATTATTACATTATTTTTTTATGGTACGGAATGATATTAATGAACTGAAGTAAAATTTAAAAAATTAAATTGTAAAGATTTATTACAATAATGTAATTTAATTTTTTTTAAGTGATAATATTATTTGGATATTATATTAGGTTCACAGCTTGTATGTATAATTTTGCAATTAAAATCTGATTAAATACTTTTCATATTAACAATATCAAAAGTTTAAATAATTCGTATTTGCTAATACAATTTCTGAATTTCATATTTTGCTATCATCTGATTTTATTTGAGTCGAAGCAAATTCAATAATTTTATGTTCTTTCTACTTCAATTAAAATACATTAAATTTAATAACAATCAAGTTTAATTTATAACAATAGAACATAATCCGTAATTTGTTAGAATATTTTGTATAATTGAGATTTCTAGAAATACAGAAAAAAAAGTATTTTAAAAAAGCACCATGATGATTAGTTAAATAATTCTTGGTGTTTCCAATATATTAGTCTGAATAATGCCAATGACCAATTTTGCATGCCATAAGCAAACTCGCTTATGCAGGCAACCGCATTAAACTTTATCAAAATTTAATTCGTGCAAAGTAAATGCCATAAAAAATTTACTAGCCAAAATTATGACAATATACAGACAGTGTTTGATCATCTTCTAGCTCTTGAGCAATGTATCGGAACTAATTAGATAACAGAACAAAAGCAATAAGCACAAGAACAGTTTTTATCTTCAGCTCAAAAAACTAATGACTGATTGCTTTTTAAAGATTTTTAAAATATTTTGATACATAAATCACGATAAAAATAGGAATAAATAAATAAGAATCATCATTCATAATAATTTACTGATTTTTATGAAGAAATTTGTTCGTAAAAAAATCCAATGGAATTTTCGATCAGATTTTTTTTACTGTTGCAATACATTAACATATAATAGGTTGAATAAATTTCTTTTTGCTTCAGAAATAAATATTATAATCAAATTAAGTTTAAAAAATCGTCAAAACATAGTTAAAAGGATGCTATAAAAATAATTTAAAACTTTTTCAATGTTTTCAATGTATAGTGGCGAAACAATTGATCAAAAAATGAAAATTGATGTGTAGATTAAAATGATTAAAATAACTCTGAAATTCATTATTACATAGTTATTGTTAAGAAAGACTATTTTTGAGAAAATCTCAGTTTTTATTTTTAAGTAATTATAAATGTTGCTTTTGGCACATTATTTAATAATTACAGATTATGAGACAATTCATGCATACAGATTAACATTTTTTAATATTTAAAGTCGGAAGTTGAAATAAACCTTTATAAATTTTCATATTTAATTATCATATCCAATTTAAAAAGGACTTCAGTTTACTTAACTGATTTAATATTTAGAAGTAAATGTGATAAATGCAAAATAAATTTTAAAAAGTTCTTAGCTTCTTTGATGAAAAGTTTGTGTAAAATAAGAATTATTTTTAATTTACTTCAAATTTTTAATGCGTAATTACGCAACATTATTATTAAGTTCAGTCAGCCATTGATTTCATATTCTCTTCTTTAATAAATTTAAAGCAGTATGCATTATTAATGGTATTTATTAAAAATATCTGTATTTTTAGTTTGAAAAGAAAGACAATTAGAAATTTGAAATGGAGAATTATGTAAAAATACAGAAGATTGGAGAAGGTAAAGTTGTATTAATTTATATATATATTCATAAATTACATTTTTAATAATTAATTAATATAAACTTAAAAGGAGCATACGGAGTGGTATACAAAGGAAGAAACAAAATAACTGGGCAAATAGTTGCAATAAAGAAAATAAAATTTGAAAGTGAAGAAGAAGGTGTTCCAGCTACATGCTTAAGAGAAATTTCACTGTTGAAGGAACTGAATCATGACAATATTGTTCGGTAAATCAGTTTAAAGTTAATATTTTATCAATATTGTTTGTAAATTAATTCAATAGAATCTAGTTTAAAATAAAATAAATTTAAATATGAATACAAGTACTATTATTCGAATGTAGATGAAAACAATATTAGTTTTTTTGGGAGCAAAATTCTATAGCCAATCTTCATTATAAAAACTTTATTTAAAAAATACTTACTTGCAAAATGCAATCATAATTTGCAATTATGTGAACAACAAAATCTAATGACTGTGTTTAGGATACTAAGATAATTTGATGCTAATTTTTCTTCTAATATATAATATAAAAAGTAATGTGAACTGTAAAAAAATTTAACTTTTAACGAAATTTTATTTTTCAGATAAACTTATTTATCTTTTGATTATTACTGTACATTCACTTATTTAATTTAATTGTGAATATGGTTAGTAAAATTAAAATAATAAATAAAAGTATTAATATATTAAACATTTCTACAGTTTAAATTGTATGGGGGAAAATAATATTAATTTCATTTCTGTATACAGTACATAGATGATTATTTCTGCATATATAGTCTATCTAACCAAATATTCATTTTTCAGTTTACAGGATGTACTTATGGGAGAAAATCGTCTGTATTTGGTTTTTGAATATTTAATGGAGGATCTAAGACATCATTTGAACAGTCTTACTCCAGGGTGGTGTATAAGTAAGATGCTTGTCAAGGTGAATATTAACTATATTTTAAAATGAAGAAACTGGCATTTTTTAGGATTTATACACAATTTGACTTACTGTAATCAGAATTCAGTCATTGGTATTTGGATAAATAGCGTGAAAAGAAAACTAACAGTCTCAGTACATGGCTAGCATGAAGAAAGTTATTAGTCTCAATAATTAAAATCATTAACTATAAACTTGCATTGTGAGCAAATAACCTGTGTTTTCATTGATGGCATTATGCAATTTATGTTGTCCAAGTTGGTAGCAGATAAAAACAATACCAAATGATTTTTAATTAATAAAAACTATAATAAGTGTTCAGATTTATACATTATTAAAAGGATATGTTAAAACAATTAATTAGTAGAAATTCTGGTTTCATGAATTGACTTTATTATTATATTTACTTTGCATAATGTTACCAGTGAGTCGCAAAGTGATTACAATTTCTGTTTAATAATTTCAAAAAGACATTCAGAATATCGTTTGCTTAATTGAGAATTTTCTTCTGAAACATTCCAAATTTCAGTAAGCTGAACAATCCATTTTTGAGAAAAACCTTTTGTTTGTCTTATTTACTACATATTTATTCATATTATAATCATATGAAATGGACTCTACAAAATGGAATGAATATTTGAAACAAAATAATTTGCTACATAAAATATTAAGTTGAAAACAGAAATTTTTACGTACCAATGATTTAACATAATCTGCATAAAGTGGAATTTTTCAGTATAAAACAGCTATCTTGCAAATGTGAATCAGGGTTGACTTTCAATAGGCAAGAGCTTTCTATTATTTTCGTTTGAAGATTCTACTTTTCATACAATTTAAATATAGCAATACAAAACCGATGTTTCTTTCAACTGCGTGAGAAAAAATAAATATTTAATGTTTTTAGAGTAAGTTTAGTAACAGTATTGTACATGTTTTTAGGGAACTTGCATTCTAAAAATACAGTTTGGAATACATTAATTTTGCCAGATTTATTTAATGATAAATCTTTATTTGAGAAGAATATTTCAGGGCAAATTGCTACCATTTCATCCATAATAGCAAGACAAAACAAGCAATTATATCGATTAAAAAATTCTTACACAGCAATATTTTAAACTCATCTTTTTCCTCTGATATATAAAAACTTGCATTATAGTTTTTAATTTTCAACCGGAATACAGTAAAAATTTTGTTGGGCTGAGTGTCAAAAAGCATTATGGCTTAAATACACTCAATACTTTTTCCCTAAATACTAATTTCAGCACAGAATATTAGATTGTCGTATCGACACGCAATATATACCATAAATATGATTTGTATATTGATCTCTTCCAAATATAAAATATATATATATGTATAGATTGTTTCCTGTGTTTGTTTAGTTGCTCTGTTAACATTAATTTCTAAGAAATAATGCCAGAATTTTATCAACTTATTTGAGAAATATTAGATGCAGTTTTATGATTTGCAGAATAAGTTGAATGTTTATATTAATTAGTTATTTAACTTAATATTAATTTGCATATAAATTTTACTCAATAATGAAGCTAATTGAAAAATATTTTTTGTTTTATCCCGTTAAGAACTTTCTGCATCAGATTTTACAAGCTATATTATATTGCCATCGACGTCGAATTCTTCATCGTGATTTGAAACCAGAGAATTTACTAATTGACAGGGAGAGAGGAATAATCAAGATTGCAGACTTTGGTTTGGCTCGAGCATTTGCTATTCCTGTAAAAGTATATACACACGAAATTACTACACTTTGGTATAGAGCACCTGAAATTCTTTTGGGATCGCGTCGTTACTCTACTCCTACAGATATATGGAGCATTGGATGTATTTTTTTTGAAATGGCTCATAAGGAGGCCACTTTTTCATGGTGATTCAGAAATTGATCAGCTTTTCCACATATTTAGGTAAAATTTTAAATTCCTGATATTTTTAAACAATTGTTTGAATTATTTGAAAAATTATTATTTTTTTCAGTACTTTAGGTACTCCAACTGAAGATATATGGCCTGGAGTTTCTCAGTTGCCTGACTATAAGCCTACTTTTCCCAGCTGGAAAGAAAATATACTTGAGACAAATGTATCTCAACTAGATGATAGTGGCATTGATTTACTTCAGGTCAGTAGATATTTATTATGAGTAAGAGAAGAAATTTCCCTATTGTAATAATGATATTTTTTCCCACAGAAAATGCTTGTTTACAATCCGACACAACGTATCTCAGCTCAAGCGGCTTTAACACACAGTTATTTTGATGATTTAGAACCCTTCAAGTGTGAAGTAGTGTAAGATTCGAAATAAAAGTTGTATTAAATTTGTGCATAGTATTTTGCTTTGGTTTTTTTATTATTATATACATATGATTTAATTTTCGAATTATGTTTATTTTATTTGAAATAAAGTAATTTCTATTCTTAATAAATTCTATAAAGCACCATTTTCTACATACTAGTAGTAGTGGTTTGACACACATTAATCACAAAAATTAATTTTTATAAATATTTTGTTCTGTTTATAAAACATTAAATTTTTCAGTTCCAAAACTGATTGGGCCACAAAATTAGTTTTTTGAGTATATATTTTTTTAAATAAAAATTTCTTTTTTATAATACTTGAATTAGTTAAGTAAGAAATACGATTGGTTGGTTTTTTGATACAAATTAAATTTTAAAATATTATACGTTATAATTTAATTCAATGCTAGGATCGGTCACATAAGGTTTTATTATTACGTGCGACTGTGACAGAAATTATTCTGTTTCTTCTCGAATGTAAAAGTCGTTGGATAGCCGAATTGCTGCGGTAAATAATTTTAGTTTCGATATTCTCGATAACTTTTCTATTTTGATTTATTTTAAAGTTAACGGAGAAATATGAAAAGAAGATTGACGATTTGGTCGTTAATTCTTTTATTGTCGTCATCAATTACACAATAATAAAAAGAATATATATAATAAAAATATAACACATGGCCGACGGTAATACATTGTATAAGTATAAAAAAACAACGTTTAACAAATTACTTTGCTTTTCGTTTATTCTTCCGTCGTTCGCTACCAGTTGACCAGTCCACATTTCCACAAATACGAAGGCGACCTTTCTTTATAGGCTACTGCCGACGTAACAAAATGTAAAATAGGTAAAACGTCCTCTGGAGCTATCGCCACTTTCCGTAAAAATTACAATTTAAGTAAATAAAAATATAACACATGGCCGACGGTAATACATTGCCTATAAAGAAAGGTCGCCTTCGTATTTGTGGAAATGTGGACTGGTCAACTGGTAGCGAACGACGGAAGAATAAACGAAAAGAAAAGTAATTTGTTAAACGTTGTTTTTTTATACTTATACAATATATATAATGTTTAGAGAGATAAATTGTGGATCAAAGCATTATAAATTTACTAAAGTTCATAAGATCGATTGATATGTACTTCCAAGTAACTGTATAATCGATGGACCATCGCAATGTGGAAAGACTACGCTAGTATGAAAAATTATTCGTTGTAAAATTTATGAAAAATCATTGAAGTAAATCTTACGGTGTTATTCTGTATATTTGCCGTTTGTACGCGACGAAAAAGATATTACATTCATTACGGCTTACCCGAATCCGAGCAAGAATGGGATTTAATAATAATTGATGATTTGATGCACGAACTCGGTTCAAAAATTGCATTCCCGTTTACGACAGAGTCTCGCCATTATAATGTAAGCGTGATCCTGATAATGTAAAATTTGTTTCCAAAAAATAGAGTTGAGACATATAACTTTAAATACGCATTATTTGATTTTGTTTAGAAATAATCGCGACGAAAGTCAAGTAGCAACGGCAAGCTTTTGTCGGCAAATGTTACTTTTTTATGAATGCGTATAAAAAAGCGACAGAAAAGGAATTTGGTTATTTATTATTGGATTTTCATCCTAAAACAAACTTTCGGTGCGGGATTCGTGTTTTTCGGATGAACGAGGTATTTTTTAGATATACTTGCCGATAAAATGAAGAACGTAAAAAAATATTATTATATGTTGGCGCTTTTCGCCAAAACTGTTACTTCTTAACGAAGAGCAATATTGAAAGAAGTTACTTCTGATCAAGTTAAGGTTTTGTGTGAAATATGTGATAATTTGCGAATGGAAATATACCTGCCGATGTTCATTAGTTACGAAAATATAAAAAATAATCAGGAAATTAAGTGAAAAACACGTTCCTTTAAATACCTAAAAAAATTTTGGTTAATCAATGTAGTGGATTCCTATCTCTTCTACTGGCGCCGTTATTGTCGATGGCAGGAGGACTAATTAGTAAAGTAATAGGAAAAAGAATTTAATCGCAAAGCAAATGGCTTTAGTTACTCCCGAATTGTTAGCAGAATTTTAAAGAAAACCTGAAATAATAATTGGTAATAATCTC
This sequence comes from Centruroides vittatus, assembly GCF_030686945.1. Lineage (NCBI taxonomy): Eukaryota > Metazoa > Arthropoda > Arachnida > Scorpiones > Buthidae > Centruroides > Centruroides vittatus. The sequence continues at coordinate 144,049 of NW_027120710.1, read as the reverse complement.
GAAGAATTACTCGATAGTACCGGTTTATCGGACGATAGTTAAAGTCAAATTGTTAAGCCAATTGATTTCAAGATATCAGAGAAGAGTTCATATTGTTTGACGTGTTTATTATATAATGAACTAATTATTGTTGATGTTTTTACGTAATATGTGTGAACAGAAGTTTGGAAAAATCTGTGATCATAAGCGACACTAAGATGCTGGCTGAACGAGTGCTAGATGGACCAATTATTATTAGCAATGATAGGTGAAATTTTACCAATTTATATTCTTGTGTACCATCGTGGTGGCGGTCGCGACTATACGTGCTCCCGGAGGGGAGCCGCCGGCACGTTGCCGATTGTTTAACGTCACCGGTTATTGATTCGCCGTAGCTCTTAAACACACGTATCAACAACTAGTATGTATATATAACGTGATCGAGTGATGTCGACATCGGGTCACGTAACAGGGTTCGTGTGCATTCGCCGCCCAGAATGCACCTTAACATAATATAGAAAATGCATTAAAATGTTATGCGTTTTCTGAAAATTATATTCAAAAGAAGGTATATTTAATAAACATAATTTAAAAAACTCATATTACCTTAAACTGTATAATTACCAAAATTTTCTTCGTGATTTTATCAGAAGACTTGAAAATATGCTTTGTGACGTCTTTCATACTCCACGCCATAGTGCAAAGGGTAATTCACAAAATTATTGTAATGTTATTCATGTATAATAATTAAACGGAATAATAAATTATCTTGTATTCTGGAATACTATTTCTTCACGAATGCGAAATAAGCTCACCACCTAATTTTGTGGAGATACTTTAGTTTTGGGCTGATGTCGTGGGCTTCTTCAATATTATTTTTGTGGGTGTGCCTGTTTTAGCTGGCAGCACTGGCACGACAATGAGAGGAAACTTAACCTCTTAACAGTGAGGGACGTAAATAGACGTTCAAGGCAATCGAGTGGCAGTGGTGAGGGACGTCTATAGACGTTAAAAAATTCTTATAAAATACCTGGACCATTTCGTGAAGTCGTAGAATTTTCACGAGTAGTTGGGTTCTCCAACTTTGTTTTGGCATATCCTTTAGTTCTCGAGAAATTACAATAAAAAAGAGAAAATTAAAATAAATATGAAATTTTAGACGGCCATCTATCGACATAAATCGAATTTAAATTTTCCGCCGTCATCCGATTGGTTAAAAAAATTAATATTCCTAGTTGGCTCGCGTCAGAAAAAAGTAGGTGTGCCTTCTGTAAATGACGCTATCGCGAGAACACCGATGCATCCCGAAAAAGTAAACAGCCTACGTCATTAGTCTGACGGTCCTTGTCTGACCTAATTTTTATAAAATCAACATTAGAGTAAGCTGTAGTAAGACGTAGTAGTTTATAGTAAAACGGTCTTCGCTAATATTCATAGTACTTTGTAAAGCTTGGATTTCAATTTAATAAGTATTATTTAGTTCAGAAACATTATAAATACATCATTAAGTAGGAGAATAACGAAAAACTTTATTTTTTAGTATAATACAATTTACAAAATCGAAAGTTCGTATATCGTAATATTATAAAAAACTACATCGAAACATACAAAGTCACCTAATTTACTTAAATTCAGTTCATTATACAACTGTAGATACTCTTGCCTTCCTCAGTTTCCTCAAACAATATTCGAGATCTTCAATTAATCCTATAAATATTTAAGCGTCATTACTATTCGAATGATATATTATTATATCGAGCTGAATTTTACATAATTTGTAACTGTAATTACAAATATAACTGAAAAATATTTTCGACATAAACCCTAGGCCATAATTATCAAAACAAAATCCTTCAAGTATAAATTTTTCTGATCGAGTAATATGTAATAATAGTTTTATCTATTACTCTTGCCATATTCTACTTTCTATGTTCACATCCATTTAGTTTCATGTAATTACACTTTAAATGTAAAAAAATCTACCAACAAATTAATTTGCTAATAAAGGGACTATTTGCTAATTAAAGTTTGTATTCTTCTTTGACGTAGTTCTACGTTTTAGCACTAAATTGGTAGACATGTCTAAACAACACGCTTATAAACACTAAAAACCATAAATGTTTCGAAATTAGAACTAGATAATTATATGCAGAAATAAATTAGTAAACCTATAATACATGCCTTCATTTACATCCAAACAAAGATCAGTTCTCGCAAATTGTCGAAAATAAATTATTTTCAACTTTTCTTTTTGTAAAGTAGCATATTCTGAAAAACAAGTTCTATATTCAGAGTAAAATTTCCACCTTTTATCCGTTAAAAACAACGCAAAATGTATGGATCCACGTAATAAAAAAATTATCGCAGTGAACTTCGAAAAAACGAGAAACAGAGAAAGATTAAACCGCACTGTACGAAATCTGGCAAGAACTGATCATATACAATAGACAAAACGAAAATGCTCTTGTCCAATGTCATCACGTGACAAAAAGTTTCTAAATAAACGCTAAAAGTTTTAAAGAATTCTTCCGCAAAACCCGATGAATTTAATTAATACACAATAACTAAATCTGTTTAATAAAGATTAATAATTTTCCATTATAATTATGCAAATTAGATATAAAAAAGTTCATTGCGCAAATTCTCCCGCGAACCATGGATGACTCTTACATCACCTGGATTGAAGTTTTCCTAAAAAATACTAAAAATTTTATATATAATTACAGTCAAACCTGTTTTTATGCGGGGATAGGGACCGCATTAAAAAGACGCATTAAAAAAAATCGCACGAAAACTTTACGAATGGCTGTAAAAAATAGTTTTCGCAACACAATTAAAAAATATTTTTTCTATGCGGTCAACAGGGACCGCATAAAAAAAGTCTCACATAGAAAATAACTCAAAACCGTACGAAATAGAATTTATTGACAACAGATGTCAGCACTTGACTGCATCGTCTGGTCTATCTTCTGTTTTACATATTTTTGTCCAGGTGGTGTTTTGTTGACTTAAAAAGTAAATTATTTCATTTTTCGCATATTCATGCAATAATATTACTATAATAAGTGCATTTATGCTATAATAAGTTTATTTAGCTATAATAAGTCAACGTGAGACATGACGAATCGCACGAGACTAGTCGCCAACTATACCGCACAAATTAAAAATTAGCATTAAAAAAATCGCACAAATAAAAATCGCACATAAAAAGAGCGCATAAAAACAGGTTTGACTGTATTTTACTAATCCAGTCAAATTTAAATAATATAAAATGTCTAGATCTGTTTAATAAAGATTAGTAATGTACTATCACTCATATGCAAATTAGATATGACAAAGATCAATGTGGGAAAATTCCCGCCAAGATAAAAATAGCTTTCGGTCACGTGATCACCAAGAAATACGAAGAAATATGACTACAGTTTAATATTTGTGTACATATTAATAAATTTTAACTAATGTCATCGTTCAAAATGTAATGTTTCTGTAAAAATTAGTAAAATGTAACAAAATTCATCAAAGAAGACAGAATAATTTTCAGCTTATAAAAACTCTACAATAAATGATTATTTCTTCGAAAGACGTCGATATGCACGAATAAATAATAAATATGTAATAATGCTTTTATTCATTTTAAGTGGATATTGTAAAAATTAAGCTTTTTAATTTGTTTGGCTTTTATATTTTGGTTTCCGAATATTTTACTGTGAAATTCCATTTAGTAAACAGAAACAAAGAACAAGCTATTAATTATAAACAGGACAATAGAATAATTTTTACGTAAATTGAGTGTAAATACAGAAAAAAAACGAATTATATCAAAGATGGGACGAATAAGCTGACATCCCTCGAACAGAGCTCATATACTCATTGTCATTTTCAGCCTGGTTCCCACTTCGACTGTTTTATCTTGGTAAAAAGTTAATTTTTTAAAATAAAAGTACTTTGTTCTTAGTGAAGAAAGATAAAAGTATCGAAATATAATATTCACACACACAAAAATATTCATGTATGTCCATATTAGAAATGTATATTTTTTTCCGATATTAGAAATAATATCACGAGAAAAACATTAGATATATGAAATACGGCCATAAACAATTTCTTTCTGTCAAATAAATTACGGATTAAACAGGTTTATTTAGAAAAATTCAATCGCGAATAACTGACTTTAAATATACAGAGGATACAGTATGCTTGTTATGTGATAGTATCTGCGTTTACAAATTAACAGAATTTTCCGTTTTTTTACACATTATTATGCTATAATCTAGGAAACTATGTTTAATACACAAGACATACTACAGAAAGGGTAAGAAAGGAACGTCAGTCATTGTAACTAATGTATTATTGAAAGTTTCATTCATATAGATAATTAATTTTATCAAGATACATTTCTCCAGAAGAAAATTATCGATATTTCTCGTAAATATAAGTAAATTTTATTATAATTTAGATAAAAACTCATTTTTTCCCCACGCATGGTTTCTTTCCCCTCCTCTTACTCCTATACTTGGAACATTCCATTTCATAATTTGATGTAATAATAACGTTTAAAATGATTCTAAATAAAATATTGACACTTAAAGTAGGTTAATATAGGCCTATATTGTCACGAGTCTCAGGTGTATTCATAAAAATGTAATAATCTATACAATAATACTTTCTCACATGCTCCATGTGTTAAAGTTTGCAGCTGTAATTGAAGGTAATATATAAAGAAACAAAATGTTTATATTATCAATAGTTATAAAAGATATCTTATTTTCACGTAGAAAAACAAAATAAGACAGAAGAAACAGACAATCACACGATATCTCTATCCAGGACATTCTATAATTGATTTCAAATTTCTAATGTCGACATACATGAATATTTTTGTGTGTGTGAATATTATATTTCGATACTTTTATCTTTCTTCACTAAGAACAAAGTACTTTTATTTTGAAAAATTAACTTTTTACCAAGATAAAACAGTCGAAGTGGGAACCAGGCTGAAAATGACAATGAGTATATGAGCTCTGTTCGAGGAATGTCAGCTTATTCGTCCCATCTTTGATATAATTCGTTTTTTCTGTATTTACACTCAATTTACGTAAAAATTATTCTATTGTCCTGTTTATAATTAATAGCTTGTCTTTGTTTCTGTTTACTAAATGGAATTTCACAGTAAAATATTCGGAAACTAAAATATAAAAGCCAAACAAATTAAAAAGCTTAATTTTTACAATATCCACTTAAAATGAATAAAAGCATTATTACATATTTATTATTTATTCGTGCATATCGACGTCTTTCGAAGAAATAATCATTTATTGTAGAGTTTTTATAAGCTGAAAATTATTCTGTCTTCTTTGATGAATTTTGTTACATTTTACTAATTTTTACAGAAACATTACATTTTGAACGATGACATTAGTTAAAATTTATTAATATGTACACAAATATTAAACTGTAGTCATATTTCTTCGTATTTCTTGGTGATCACGTGACCGAAAGCTATTTTTATCTTGGCGGGAATTTTCCCACATTGATCTTTGTCATATCTAATTTGCATATGAGTGATAGTACATTACTAATCTTTATTAAACAGATCTAGACATTTTATATTATTTAAATTTGACTGGATTAGTAAAATAATTATATATAAAATTTTTAGTATTTTTTAGGAAAACTTCAATCCAGGTGATGTAAGAGTCATCCATGGTTCGCGGGAGAATTTGCGCAATGAACTTTTTTATATCTAATTTGCATAATTATAATGGAAAATTATTAATCTTTATTAAACAGATTTAGTTATTGTGTATTAATTAAATTCATCGGTTTTTGTGGAAGAATTCTTTAAAACTTTTAGCGTTTATTTAGAAACTTTTTGTCACGTGATGACATTGGACAAGAGCATTTTCGTTTTGTCTATTGTATATGATCAGTTCTTGCCAGATTTCGTACAGTGCGGTTTAATCTTTCTCTGTTTCTCGTTTTTTCGAAGTTCACTGCGATAATTTTTTATTATGTGGATTGATAGATTTTGCGTTGATTGCGATGGATATTTTAAGGCGTAAAGTTTACTGTGAATTAGTTCTAAATTCAGAAAGAAAAGTTGAAAATAATTTATTTTTCGACAATTTGGGATAACTGACCTTTGGATATAACATATGGATATAAATGAAGGTATGTGTTATTGGGCTACTAATTTATTTGCGTTTATGTGTATTGTTGTACTGTAACTTAGTTTGTTTTACTATGTTAGAGAAAGTAGGTCACACATTGGATTTCTGACATAAAACTGTCAGCTTTTTCAGAGTGAAGCGGACCCTCTCAGTGAAGTGTTTTAGGGAAGTTATGCTTTCATTTCTGATGCATGCCAATGATGAAAATTGTTTTTAAAATTAAATATCGATCAATGACGATAACATATGTTATAAATGTGAAAATGAATATAAAAATATTTCTACATTTCTTTATTGTTTTGTTGTTTCTTAAAGATTAATTCATTTAAATTTATTATATGTCAAGTAAGTTTATTTACAAAATGCTAATATTTTAATCCGCTTTAATATTTCCGTGTAAATTTGAACAACAAATTTTAAAATTTTAAATAAAAGTTATACTGAAATTTTCTTTTATTTACAATGATTACGTCACTTCTACAGAAAGTAGAACACGAGACGACCTTCACTCACATTTCAGTCTGGGGGGAAAGGCCGCCAGTTGTAGTCATAACAACCTTTACGTCTTCTATTGTTGTGGATGAAATTCGTTAACTGTCAATTACATTTTCTTGAATTTGATTCGCAGGTTGGAAAAAATCGTCATGACTTAAATGCCTAAAACTTTAAAAAATTATATAAAATTGAAAATAAATTCAAAAGTTTTGAAAAAATCGTATCGGATGGAAAATCAAAAAAGAATTTAATATAAATTTGAAAAAAAAATTTTTAGCAAAAAATTACCGCGAAAAAAATTCATATATAAAAAAATTATGTGACAATAAAGAACGATTTTTTCTTTAAAAGACGTAACTGTTTAAAAATTTTTTTTCCTAAACGGAAACGAGAAAAACGCGTGGGAAAATTCTTAAAAAATTTCCCACGGTTTATCTCCACAACTAACTGGTAGCGCCGAGTCCGACTGTTCCACTGTTAAGAGGTTTCTTACGCGCAAATTTTTGAACGAGTCTTTAAATCCCATCGTGAGTGGTAAGTTTTGCTTGTTTTGTGTGCAAGGATATTACTTCTTGGTTTTTAAATTCAGATCTTTGTTTTTCGACCTTCGCTTGGATTCTAGGTTGTTTTATTCTAATTTTGTTAAAATATGGTTTTTTATTTTTTAAAATATATGCTTTTACATATACAGTAGAGTCTGGATTATCTAACCTAAACGGGTGGACAAAACGTTGAATAAGCAAAAATGTCGGATCATAGGGAAGAATTAAGAAAAAGTTTATTAAACATCAAACTACGCCATACCTTTAAAAATTAAGCATATTAATTGTATTTTACATGAAATCCACAGAAGAAAACGATACATAGTAATGTTATACAGTCATTTCTAGTATGAACATTGGTTCTTTATACCATTTAGTAGTTCCATATTTGTATGGTAAATTACACAGAATCTGATGACAGATGATTCTGTGCTTGACGGTAACTCTTTGATATCTGCTTCACTATCATGGACTGATTGCATTCTCATGTGATCTGATTCATAGTCACTGTCAGGAAGAAAAATGTCGTCATTGGAGAAATTGTCATCTTTCTCCAAATGTTCTGAAGATAAATTCTCATGAGCAACAGGTTAATGATATGATGTCTTTTTATATTTATTGAATTAAAAGATATCTGGGACATCTTTTAATTCAATAAATATAAAACGACTTAAATAATGAAGAAGTTTAGATTTTAGAAACAAACGAAACGCATGGTACTGTATTCGCTGAATTTTGAATTGCGTAGGGTTAAAACACTGATATATACTTAAGCAACTGCTCAAGCTGTGAAAACATATCCTGCTATTGCGACACAAACAGCAACATCTTATATCCAGCTACTTAAAAGTCTGGTGTCTTACGTGTATTTTGAAATAAACACAGAAATTTTAATAACACTGGGGTTGATTTAACTATTGAATTATCAAAGAACAGGTTGCTTGCTAAACAAACGATCAGTAGGAAAAATGTTAGCTGTTCGATGTATGAACCCGAACTAATTACAGATGCAGTACAAGGAGTTTGCCACGAATGGTATAATAAACGACAAGTAGAGCATAAAGATTGTGCAGTACTGTTAATGGAAGAGAAGAACAGAGTAGCCGTGAAATAACATTATTACCTAATTTACACAGTAAGTGCTGTGTAAAATAGTGTCTGTAATATAACAGCATGAATTTACTATGATAAAGTATTTATAATTACATTTTAATCACGAATTTTTCTGGGTAATTTAGCTGGGGTTCTAAAATCCCCATTTGGGCTTTTTCTTATCCAGGCCCAAGTTTTTCATATTTCGCGAGTGGCAAACTATTTGTGTGGTGTTTTTCCGAGCACTGTGTGTCAGGATGTCTTTCGGGCTGAATCAGAACCAAAATTTCGATAGTTTTTATATAAATGTCGTGGGGATTGGGCCGATATGTAAACGAAGTGAGCAGGAAATCGACAAAAGGAGGCGGGAGTTGATCTAATAGGGTTGAGCCCTCGCGGGGGTTGAATTGTCATGAAATTATCACTATGAATCGTCTATATTCAGAACAAGTGGGCCTAGTCAGTGGGACCAGTGAGCGAAACGAACCATTTAACCACGGGTTTCCAAACATTACTAATTCTCACAGCTACTGTTGTCAGTATTACTATTTGTGGATTTAATATCACGCGCGCATATGTACGTAAATTGAAATAAATAATAACTACAGAACTTTATTAAAAATTAAGAAAATACTTTACAAATATCTTTTATTTTGGGAAACAGTTAGATAGTCATCCAAGTTTTAGATTTTTGGAGAAAATGGGAACTCCGTTTTAAAGTAAATAAATTTCGGAGCTATTGCTTACTCTCCTGGCTTCAGTTTGAATCGTTTAATGCAAGTAAAATATTTTTTAAATTGTGATTTTTTTAATTGCTTAGAAGTAACGTGGGTCGGATTCGGCACGCGGGCCGTAGTTTAGATATTGATATTCCTGCTCTTCTCCATGAAACTAAATCACTTTTTTTACATAGAAATTATACATTGCTACATTTACTGCAAGAATGGTCTTTTCGTCATTTTTGCAATGTTTAAAGAACTGAATACAGGTAGTCCCTCAATTACAAAAAAGTAGTATTTAGGAATCAGTTGTTAAGCATACTGTTATTATAAGTTTATTATTATGTAATGTATTATTGTTATGATTCGGTAATGTAAAATGGAAATGAAAAAACTGCTAAATATTCTAATACAGACTATAAAAACGTAATTGGTTTCGACAGTTGAAACATCCAAATAATAGAAGACACCTTAATAACATCTAACAATGTAAAAAAACCGCAATAAATGATAAAATGTATGTTGATAAAATGTAAGTTGAAATTGTATTGCTAATTTTATATTGAAAAAGCATTTTATTCGAGATTTTCAAGTTGATGTTCTTTTTATGTTATTCAGTCTGAAAACAGGAGTTTTCTTTTCAGTTTCGCAGATTCTAATGGAATATACAATAGTTTAAATGGAAATTATCTTATTCTTATGAAACATAAAGCGTATCTTAAGTATAAATTAGATCAACAAGCAAGTCGTTATTCGACACAACCAAAGAGGATTTCAACCGTAATGACAAAATAATCTAACTCGAGAGAGTTTACAAGATACGTTGCTACCTGATGTTGCTACTGAGGTGATGGATCGAGCATACGAGGACATCGGGTGATCGAGAACTGGGATTATGTTCATTGATAATTCGGACACTCGGTAAGGGCGCCAAACCAGAATGAGAACTAGAGCACGTTAGAGCATGTCAAGCGTATAGAAAAGCAAAACAAAAAGTGACCTTTGTCCTTTCATACGGAATTGACACCCAATAAGGTTGCTCGAACCTAACGTTATACTTCCAACATGCGGAGGAAGTCGGACGGTTTATAGCCGATAGTCGAGTGAGACTATCAAATTCACCTATCGTTTTGGAAGGAACTAAATCGTTTTTCAATATGACTCGAAGTGCTTCCTTTTACAAAAAAAAATAGTTACTTTCTTTAAAGTTAATTTGAGATAATATTTAAAATATAAATTGAATAAATTCACTAAAATTTCTCTCTTCAACTCCATGTTCTCACACAAAATTGGGCTACGAGTAGCAGATTGAGTTAATATATTTGGGCGATTTGCTGCTTTTTGGGCCACTTTAAAAATAATTTGGGCTACATTTAGTGGAATTCTTCTTTACTTTTCATGAAAACTATTTGCCAATCTATGAGGTTTTACCGGACAAGTGCTGTTTACCTGCAGTAGATTTATATTATTATTATAAATAGTTAATTAACGAAAATAGCATTCTGTATACGTAGTTGTGTGTTCCGTTTGCTTAACAAATTACAACAGTTACGTGGCATTTGGCATATTGCGCAGACATTTGTAAATCTCGAATAATTCGAAGTCCCGATTATTTCGTCCGTTAAATTTCGAACTAACGAGGATTTCCTGTAAATATTTCGATGAAAAATTCTTTATTAAGTTAATAAAAACAATTTGTTAAGATTATTGTGTTAATTGTTTTTTTCTGCTGTAAATACTGTAAATTAATTGTTAAATTTTAATTAATCATGTGAAATTTATAATTTGTTCCGATAGAGTATAGTACTTTCGTTCTTATGGTGACATCTTAAAAGGTTTTATTAATTGAACGTATACTGTTTGTGTATCCTTGCATAAGATGCTAACAGACTGTGGGCCCAGTTTTGTGTGAAAGCAGTGAACACAATAAGTCTTTACAAGCTGTGAAAATGCTTTGACAAACTTTACTGTGACAAACTTAATCGACAAAAATTATCTCATATAGAAATTTAAAATTAAACGAGCAATTATTTATTGTGGCATTGTCACAATGCCGTGCTGCAATTTTTAGTCATATTTTTAACTTATTTAATTTAAAATACATGTTCTCTACATCAGATTAGTCATGTCTTGCCCCTGTACTGTAAATCAGTGATTCTCAAAGTGGGGGTCGTGAAAAATTGATGCCAGATCAATATTTTTCAAATATTTTATAAATTTACTATGGATTCATGTTTATAAATAATAGAAATAAAAAATATATAAAATAATTTTACTTGAATAAATTGCACATATAAATAATAAAGACAATATAAATGTTTAAATACGAGCCTAAATATAATATTCATAAATTTATGCGCTATTGGGGAATGCCTCGAGTTCCACTCTTCGCCTAAACTATGATAGAACAGCGTTGTCATTTGGAACGGTGTTCGCTAGCAGCGTTGTGTCTGTAGGCAAGTCGAGTTAGAAATACAGTAGAGCGTCGCTTATCCGAAAACCGATCAACCGAAAGCGTGCATCATACTTTTTCTGCTAGCAATAGAATCGTACTGGTCATATAACACCTTTTAAGGGAAGAGATTTGGAGACTTTAAATAATAAAAAGCTAGTGTCTTTCTTTCTTCAGTAACACGTCACACAAGGAACAGTTGATTTATGTACTTTTTATTAAAGGAAATGCATTTCGTGTCTTAATGACTCTCTCCAATCTTTAGAATAGTTGATTGTTGGTTACAATTGACATTAGAAAGTAAGTTGGGTAATTGACTTGGTAATCGGTTTAGTCGGGTTGCTGCAGAGTTTGGATCACTTTGAGTATGCGGTTGCGTTTTTAGGTTTTTAAAGTATACAAAAATCCAGTAACGAAACTTAATTAGACGATTTTTGGATTGAAATAGCTTGACTTTTTGTGCAAACCACATGTTTTATATAGTTAATCGGCTCATTCTACCCCCTAAGCATTCCATATTTGGTCTCGACTTTCATCTACCTAATATTATTCTTGAGATTAAGGAAGGACGGATAGATAGATAGACAGAAGATGGACCGCAGTGGAAATTTATAGGTCTATCATTTTTGCAAATTACAACTTAAATATAATCTGTTTTTCCGGAAAAGTTGTATTTATCAAAACCAGAAAACCAGAAACAGCTGAGTTTCCACTCAGCTGTTTCTGGCAGTCTGGTTCGCCATGTTCTGTTAGAATAGGAAATGCGAACGTCTCGGCATATCTTGATATAGGTTAGAGACTATAATTGACTTTATACGAATCTCTCTCTGTTCGCTTCCAGAAGACAAGTGATATTTTAATAATAAAAAATATTAGTCCGGATGGTCGAGTGGTCAAGGTAGCAGCTTACCGCTCTAGGGGACCCAAGATGGAATCCAAGCGGATCGAATAATCCCCAGGAATTTTTCAAGGTATTGTTTATACAGATATGTCTTGCCCTTACCTTACCACTATCTTGCCCCATTTTTCTTTCAGCAAGCCCATTACTGGTCTGGCTAAAAGAGACCCTCTTAGTGTCCACAGAGCAGAGACAGTTTAAAAAAAATTAATATATTAATAAGAATTGCAGTCTGCCTTCGTGACGATGTCATAATAAATGGTTGCTCGTTTTTTGTGTCAAATAATAATTGTTAACTTATTTGACAGTTTGGCAAATAGTATCTATACAGGCAAATATTTGTTACTTGAAAAATAACGCATGAAGGGTACAGGCTTTTGATGTCCAGTGAGATCAATCCCATGCCTTCAAGATACTCATGCCTTGATTCAAGTGGGTAGATTTCGTAACAAGTAACTTAACTAAATCATTACACTTTTATCAGTTAGTTTTATAGATACTTAGAGCCGTGTATTTCTATCGGATCCGCCAGATTTAAAAATGAATATATTTTTTATTTGCATTTTACTTTTATCTAAATTTTAATAGTTTAGGTTCCCGTATATTTTCAGTATATATTGTTCTGACTCTGTAATGAATGTGAAGAATGTATTATAAAATCCATTAAATGAAAATATGCTCTAATATAATTTATGTATATTAAACATATTATAAAACAATATTCTAGCTAGAAATTAATGTCACAATCAATTTTAATATTAAAATCCATTAGCGACTTTAATGAATGCATTGAGAAAACAGATAAATGCGTTTAAGACAGTCATAAATAATAGAAATAATTGATAATTGACTCGAATAATTGATACGTATCAGCTACGTTAAGAAATATTTACTAATTTAAAGAACAATTTAAAAGCACACGCTTAAAATATTTGAAGGACACTACATTAAGTGGCAGGTGGCCATTAGCTATAATCAATACGAATTTCCCTAATTTTAAAATGACGTTTCGGCATAATTAATGAGTAGAGCGATGAAGTTTTCGAATTTCTGTTATAATATCTCACATCCATTAAGAGTAATGCCATACTTTTTAGTAGGACAAGTACTATGTAAAGCTAACAAATATAAATAATTCATGCAGAACTTTTCCTTCAGAATCGCCTAAAAGTATATTCCACAGGGGCAAGTATATTGCAATTGACTTTGAAATGACATCTTAAAAATGTACTTAATATAATTATTGAAATTTAAATCTAATTCAATTTAATTTTAACCTTAGCATTTATGCGCTTGTTTGTAATGTATGTATTATAAAAATGCACTCTACGTGGAGATCGTACGCAGTTTAAAATGATAAAATATCAGATTATAATTTATTGCTATTTTTATTTCTTTTAATTCTTTATATCTTATTATCTCTAAAACATTTTTCAGTTTCCGTAATTACTTTGACCAACTCCATAATGGAGGATGTCGGATAGTGAGGGGACACAATACCCGAAATAATCCGACATACCCGGTACAAACCGGTCAGACTATATAAAACACACGTCTGCATTCCTCGGCAATACGCTGAATAATATATTACACATTGCTATCAGATATATATATACAAATTTGCATATTATGATATTATGTTAACGTAATAGTATATGAGAATCCACACTTAAGTTGAAATACACAAAATCTCTACATAACTGCTTATACAATTTAGTTTATCTGAAGTTAAATTAATTTATCTGTTTAAATATTTGTGTAATAAGAGCAGCGTACTTTAGCATCCTATTGCCTTTAATTGACTAAGATCCGCTTGAATGAATCCATAGCTAAATAATTTCACTGGCAATAAAACCAATTTTGAAATCATGGAGATTTTACGTTTTCTACAGAAGATATCTCGTATAACGGCAATTCACTACGTCGAGGAAAATACAGGCGAAGAGAAATTTCGCCGTAATTGCTACAAATTTTACCAGAACATCGTAGAATTTTTTCTCTATTTTAACATGATTTTAACGTTATTTCTGACGTTGCGAATCGACGTCATCTGTGACGAAATTCTTTCGCATTTTTCTGACAAGGCCGAGTTTTACATGGTGACCATATTAATGACGTCCATTTTAACCTGTTTCCAATTTAGTCTCTTTAAAAGAGTTAAATATCCGAATCCGATCGAAATTGCTGGCGACGTCGAACCGAAGTTGTATCAAAATATTTTCATTTCACTCGTTGTCGGTTCCATTTTCTTTGTTTTCTACATAATGTCCTTCGTTTTTTACATCGATTTATATATATTTCCTGATTTGTCGAAAAAGACTTTATTCGAAGGAGTTTTTTGTCATGTCGATTTTACTCTTTTTTTAATCTTCATTGCGTATAGTTTTTTCATTTTCGCATTCTCTCAGAGTATTCTATTATCTTTCGTCTCTGACTACTTGAAGCGACTAAATTATACATTTCTACAGTTGATTAAAGTTCCTGGAAATGTTCAAAGTTTCGAAAATATCTTACGACGTCATTCCCAAATTTGGTTGTTTATCGAAGATATAAATGAAATCGGAAAGTATTTCTTTCCTGTAGTGTATGGCTATGCCATTTATTATACATGTTTTAGTATATGTCTTGTGATTTTCTTCGATTTAGATCCATATTTTAGAATAGAACTTTTAGTAGATTTCTTTGTTGCGTTGTTTTTAAGCATCGTGGTTTCTTATGGATTATCAAGAATAACTGCGCAGGTGAGATATAAAATAATTAACGTAGGATATAATGAATATCATTACAATTATTTATTGTACTTGTTTATTAACTAGCTGTACGGCAATTTCTACGAATGCAACATTTTATCTTCGAGTCGTTGTTCTCTTTTGTATAAACTCAAGGTAGTTCCTATTTTCATTTTTTAATATTAATATTATTGACACGATGCTAATTTATACCTGTATATTTACTTTTGTAAGATCTTGGATTTCATGAAACGGTTTGGACGAACACCAATTGGTTTTTCTGTCGGAGAACTTTTCTATATAAAAAAGGATTTCGTCATCAGAGTATGTGGTATTTAAATTTTTATTTTTATATTACTTGAGTTGCTGAATAATTTCAGTAAAATTGATTTTAAAAACATTTTGAAAATATGGTTGCGAACATAATCGATTTGTATTTTCAGTTGATTAGTGCCATTCACTCGCTTCTGTCCTCGCTCGTGGAACTGGCAACGACAAAGAATGAGGCCTGCAGGACACAAATTACAAAAATCGGAAATCTGTCTTTTGCCGATGGAAATCGATAAAAATCAACTTTGATAAAAACTCTCATAGGTTACATGTTAGCAGCTGAATTACGTTTTGTTAACGTCACATATGTTAATAATTAATTTACGTATAGTACGTGTTATTAGGCCTTGCAGTGGATTTTTTAAAATCTCTAGTTTATAAATTATTCTTTCATAAATTTAGTTTATTAATTTTTACAATGAAGTGCTTATATAATTAACAATAAGATAAAGGAGATAGTGGAAGAAGTTAAAGGAAATGAAAAACTGATATGGTGTATACAAAAGACTGTTTCAATTTTAATTTTATATAAATTTTGCGTTTTTTCAAAATTGCAGAAGTTAAACTTACAAAACCACGTATACGGTGAGTATCTTATCAACGATACAAGTGGGTAAACTTCTGCAATTTTGAAATTTTTTCTCATAATAAAACATTGTTAGATGTTTTCAAGGTTTCTTCTATTATTTGGGTGTTTCAATTTTTGAAAATAATTTTGTTTTACGATCTGTTTCAGAATATTTTTAAAAAACTTTTCTTTTTTTCCTGTTTTAGCTGTATCAAAACATCATATATCTATTTCATATTAGTTATTTTGTCAAAATCTACACGTAATGTGTTATTGAAAACGTTAGTCTATAATTAAAGTAACTAAACAATGTAATTTTTTTGAATTATTTCTTTAGTTCAGCTACTAGAAAATAAATGTATTTAAGCACACAAAAAAATGTAAATTGATATAAATGTATAGTATTATAGTTAAAACGCAATAAATATTCCGATTTTGAAATTCTTTATTGAGAAAATGTTCAATTTCTTAACTTGTCTTTTCATTTTGGAAATCCAGCATCAAGTTACGTAACTGTTCCGGCTGTTACGAGTTTTTGAGTTTAAAAAATGTTTTATACGATTAAGCAAAATAAATAAAATTGTGTGTTGCGCCATCTATTATGAGATTGTGTTATAGAATTAATTTTTATATTTTTAATTTACTATAATATTGCAAAAACCTTAATTTTGTGGGTAAGGATAAATGTTATAAATAAATTGTAGGTTCGAATAACAAATAAAATCGTTGTTAAGTCTAGTCCTACTGGAGATTAATTAAGTCTGAACCTACTGAAGATACACACGACTGACTTTATCTCCGTACGCCCTTGTCTTCTAATCACCAAAGCTTAATATTATTAATACCCCTAATAAACAAACCATTTTGTAAAATTTCAGAAATTTTTTACAAAAAGCCCAGGAGTTACTAAGCTTCGAAGAAAACGAACAAAATTGTGCCCTTCCCACACACAGATTAAAATCCATACATGCAGAAAAAACACTCGAATATCTTTGCATTTCACGCCGTTTCAAGGTCTCCTAAGTCAAAAAATTTAAAAATTTGGGGGTACATGTTTTGACCAATTTTCATTTGTAATATACTAAGTTAATCAATAAAGATTGTTTGTTTTTCTCTGAATAATCCAGTTTCCTTCTGTTATATACAACAGCCGGGAAAGAAAAATAAAATATTCTCTACTTTATTTATTCGAGCAATTGAGATTTTGATGACATTTCGAACTAGATAATCGTTTTTTTTTGTAATTTGAATCTATTAGATTTGAGACCGATATTGCCTACAGTGTGGATTATTTCCTTGGCCTTTAGTTTATTGCACTACATTCTATTGTGTATTCCTCATTTATAAGTACATTTTTCTTATAAAACCACGATTCCAAATACTCTAAATATTCATTAAGTAAAACTGTATGACTTTTTAACTCTTTATTCAGTAATTTATGTTTAGATGAAAATATTCATATTAAAAGACCTGGCCTTATTTAGTTTTTTCGTGTTTTTTTCAAGTTATTGTCTTTCAATAGATGGCACGTTGTCACGCTGTGAAATTATTCTAAATTTATCAACTGGTTGTAGATTTTCGATATTAACGAAGAATTAACATATTAACATACGTCACTGTAAAGAAGCGCTGTGCGATTAACATGACGTATTGACGTTTTCCATTGTTACCTTGACTATACGCGTTAAAAATGTAATTTTGGCTATTGTCAAAGCTTTTCGATGCGAATTCGAATTTTTTTTTCTATATTATGAGTTATTTAAGTAAGTTAATTTATATTTATTAAACGTAATATCATATTTAGTCTTTTACAAAATGTCATAAATTATGAAATATGAAATTAATAATAATTTTCCACAAGACGTTTAAAAAACCTAAAAATATTATGCAGTATTTGTTATATATTTTGTCTACGAAGGCTTAGCCTATTAATAGGACTTAGTTCACTGGTGTTTTGGCTTAAACAACCGAGGAAAAACTTATTCAGAATAAAACAAACAATCCTTATTGATCACCTTGTATTATACCCGGTATAGTAGTTCACGGTGATCAATAAAGATTGTTTTTTTTTAAAACACCAGTGCAATAAATCCTATTAATAGGTTAAGTCTTCGAAGACAAAATATTTAAAATATATAAAAAATATAAAATAAGGACAGAGACATGTGAATTTATATATTATACAGTAAATTGCAATAACCACAGCTGCTACATTCTCTCTGCTAAATAGAAAAGATTAGAAGTAAAAATAAGACAATGTCATTTATAACAATTAATTGTCAAAAATTAATTCTAAGTAATTTAATCAAAGTAAAGTAACGCATTTTCCATTTTTTGATGTTTATGCTGAGCTACAAACAAGGTAAGATTTTAAAACAAACGATTAACAAAAGATAACCGTCAATACGTGATGCTAACCACACATGTCTTTAGAATGGTGTGAGAGCCCGGACTTGACAAAAAAAAATTTTATACAAAAATGTTTTTGGAAAAAAAAAATCCTAAAGGATATGATTATAACTTTTCTCATGGACTTGCTTCCTCGTTTAAGGTGACACATCGAATATGTCACCGGGGACTAACGGAAAAATAGCCATTGGACCGTGAAACTAAATAGTACCAGAAAAGGGAAAGAGCAGTGAGAGGGAGACATCCAGAATAAAAGAATGGGTCCGATGACACGCCAGAGAATTCGCTGTCATCGAAAGTTCGTCCTTTTCCGATACAGTTTGGATACTACTCAAGCCGTTGCCAATCTTCTACCTTCTCAACATCGAAGGTAAGATCTTCTTAGTCGAGTTGCCAGCCAGGGTTCTTATATCTATAACTTCTCGACCCTTAACCACCAAGATTTAATAGCATCAATCTTCTCAATAAGCAAACTTCCCTCCACAATTTCATAAATTTATCAATATTCAAATTGGTAAACAAAACAATTACCATATTTTCGTACTGTTATAACTTATATAACAGCCTGTAAATTAAAAGCTATCATGATGGTGGGATTTGATAATTATCACCCTACTCCAGTGCTACAAGACTATCTTGAACTATAGAATTCTGCATTTTCTAGCAAAAGATATTATAAAGGTGTCTATTCAGAAGTGTAAAGTTTTTTGTTTATTTCGTGCAGGTGAATAGATGCACGTTTGGAATAAACCTGGCGAAATTATGTACCCATTATATCAGGTGGAGCCAGTGCAAAGTTATAAAGTGGTATTCTGGTGTGAGGTGTAATTACCTCGACTAGTTTGAGGATTACGAACGATTTAAAATGATAATATTTTCAATTGTGTTCTAAAATAAAACGTCACTGGAGTAATATAAAAAGCGAACTTTAAAAAAAAATTGAAAGACTCTCTACGCTATTCGTCTGCTATTCGACTCATCAATACCTTTTGAAGGGTGATGACCAGCCAGTATGCCAGTATTGCAACTGCTCCCTAAGTGTAAAATATGTTGTGCGATTGTTCCGCCTTCGAGAAGAGGCGTAGACAGTACTTTGGAAATGCAAGTCTGAGAGAGGTTTTGGGCCAGAGGCCAAATCTTGACAAGTTACTGGACTTTCTGAAAGTCACTAATATGTATAGACAAATTTGATATTAGTAGTAGTGGTTTGGGAAGCTTTCATCACAAAATTAATTTTCTAATTACAAATTTGAATTAAATTAATTTTATTTTAACAATATTAAGAAGATTTGATCACTAAATTAATTTTTAAGATTTATTTTAATATTATTATAAAATTAAGTTGCAGTGATAATTTAAAATTTGTCGAGTAAATTAAATTAAGATTACAAATGATTTTTAAAATAAAAATTTGTCGAATAAATTAAGATTACGAATAAAAACTTGTTGAATAAAATTATTTCAGATCACAAAATTAATTTTTCAGTTCAAAAATTTCTCAAGTAAATTAAATTAAGATTACGAATATAAATTTCTCGAGTAATAGTTTTATCATCAATACCGGAATTAATTTTTTGAAATTATGTTTTCGAATTAATTATTTTCTCAATTGATATTTATTATAAATATTTATTGAGTATATTAAATTAAGGTTACAAATAAAAATTTGTCGAATAGATCAATTCAATTCCTTGCTTCAGTTTTCATATTTAGAAAACTTTTCAGTTCATTTCTTTAGTTTTTATAAAACATCTTGTAACAGTAAAGCAAAGTTTAATTAACATATTTTTTCTAATTATTAAATTTATTATTATAAAATTAATTTGCATTAATAATTTTTACAATTTGTTATAATATAAAGAGTAAATTAAAACACGACAAGTTTACATAACATTTTAAAAATAAGACAAAGTAAAATACAGAAATAGTTCAATATAATAATTATCTAAATTATATTTCGTACTTATTTATTAAATGCCTATACAATGTATTCATTTTCAAAATATCTGTTTTTGTTTAATTAAGAATTGTTTGTAAGATAAAATATCACAAAAAAAAAACATTTCTTTTAAAAATATTTGTGGTAATAATAATTTTTTAAATATTATCCAATCTTAGACACCCGAGAAGTTTGATGTTTAAATAATTGTAGTTCCATTAAAAAAATAAAAATTTCTATCTGTCCATTTTTTTGTCAATTTTTGAGGATTTAGGTACCCCTCAACTTTTCAATGTCGAATGATGGAATTTTTATGTTATATATTGCTTCGGTTAAGTTTAAAAAATTAAATTCAATTTGCCCTCCCTTGTAATAAATTATATCGTACTTTTTTATATAAATTAAATAAAATTTCATATACCCTACTATGAATTCCTAAAATCCAAAATTATAATTTTTATATGATAAATACATCTCTTGTAAGAAATTTCCAAATTTAACAGATTTTTTAATCTCGTGGTGATAAATTATCAAAAGTAATGAATTGATTAACAGTAGTAAAATTTCCTGATTGCGAGGGAAGTACATTTATACATTATTAGAATACAAATTATTAAAAAATTTAACAGAACAATGGTTGTAATGGTTGTTTTATAATCAATTACATTTTAGTTTTACTTTGATGTATTTAACAATAAGTTAAATTACAATTCACTTTTTATATTAAAATAATAGTAATACAACGGTATATATATTTAATAAGCATTATTTTTTCCAATTTAATTTGATAAAGAAATGTAATGAATTTATTACAAAAATCTATCTTTTCAAAATTGTTTGTATGTCTTGCTACAAACCCAATTTATCTACATGAGGTGTTAAATGAAAGATTTTCGTCGCAAATTGTGAAAGCTTCGAAGTCATGGATAACTCTTATGCCAGAAACTATTACTCCATGAATGTTTTTTTTTTTTTTGGTAGTAAAATTAACTTGTCATTGATCTTTCGCTGATAATTGATACTTTTTAACGGAATCCATATAAAGGTCTATTACAGCTTCTATAGGAGTGTCTAATGTTTTTATGGCCAACAGTCGATAAGTTGAAATGCTTGAAAATCTATTAACATTTTCATTCTGTAATTTTATATAAATAAAAATTAGGATTACTATTATTTTATATTAAATAAGAAAATAACGAAAAGATTTCATACATAAACATTTCTTACCGACCATATAGAATGTTCATTGATGTACCAAATGTTGTCTCTTCTTCCTATTTTTGATATTATATCACGATTATATTCAATTATTTCATCCATTTTATCAAATTGTTAACGTGAAATCTATAAAAATATAATTTTAAAAAATTATATTGTAATTGAATTGAAACGAAACTTGTTTTTAAAATTTACAAAATTTAGTTACTATAATGAAATGAAAGTAAAAGATATATTACAAGAATTTTACTCGAATTGTACAGTAGCAATAATGATAATAATAATATTACAAAATGGTCTTTCTTCAAATCAAATTTATACTGTGTGATCCAACTTATTCAACTTTGAATTACTATACGGTTTATACTAAACCATAATTTCTTTGAAATAATATTTATTTAACTGATAAACTCTAATTAAAGATATTAAATTTATAAAATGAAACTGTGATTATATACATTTTTTTTTATTATTATAAACTCATTTCACCTCAATGAAAATTATTATATATCAACGAACTTTAAGAATAAATTTTACAACAATAAGGTGGTTTATTTTAAAAACAACTTATTTAATTAAGCTAACTAAAAACATAATAAAATTGTAACACTATCTGTATTAGTTATATATTATAGTACGTACAATTAGATTAGTTTTAAATACATTTAAAAAATTTATATATGATATGATTACATTTATTTATTTAATATTAACTTATTATCAATAATATTATCATTTAAATTAATTTCTATACATTTAAATTTATATTACTGAGTATTTATTTAAATATAATTAAGAAAGAGTTTAAAGAATATTAAACTCCAAAAAAACGAACCTCTGATTGTAATTCCTAAAAACTTGTTTTTCACATGATAGATGTAAACCCTACAAATAATTGCTGAATTCTTATGTCTAACTGTTAACTTTATAAAAATAATAGATTTGTTATAAAAATGAATTTTGCCGAACTTTTCCCTTCAGTTTATCTAAAACATAACAAATTTCTGCAAGTAAGTGAAGTAATTAATTTACACAAAGTTAGCAAAAATTTTTCGTATTTCAGAAATAATTTATATTGTACTTTTAAACTCTATCACTTCGCGCCCATTCCCTAAAATTTTGTTTCTCATATGATACATATAAAACGTGCAAATAATCTACAGATGAAAAGAAGGAACAGTCATTTAAACAATTTATAATAAATTTTATTTTAACAATAAGTTTAATATATTGTGTTTAGCTATCAAATTTATCGTAATGTCAGAGTAAATTAAAACACGATTTTAATTTCAAATAATATAACACCGAAATTTCTTTAGCTATACTAATCATAAATCTTATTGTTAAAATAATTTTATTTTAATTAACGCAAAGTTTAATATATTTAGTTTAATTATGAAATTAAATTGTGCTGAGTATAGCTAAAGATATTTCGGTGTTATTATATTTGAAGTCGTGTTTTAATTTACTCTGACATTAGGATAAATTTGATAGCTAAACACAATATATTAAACTTATCGTTAAAATAAAATTTATTTACAAACTGTTCAAATAACTTATAATTCCTTCTTTTCGTCTGTAGAAAAATGGCTGAAGGATTCAGCGAAAAAATGCGTCGCCGACTCTACGAAGAATATGGGATAGGAGCTGATGGCTCCGATAACCCAGCTTTATCCAACAACGTAACACTCCAGGTTTCTTGGATAAAGTCCGATGATGGCAAATTACAAAGAGGGTGGACATGGAGTCGGGGAAGAGGACAGAGAATTATGTCAAACAAGCAGTTGACAAGTGTGGCTGCATTACCACGAAGTCGAACTCATTTTAACAAATTTTCATATTAATAATCTGTAAGTAGCAAATTAATACCATATTATGAATAAAATGAAACTACCATCCAATGAGTATAATCAGAGATTCATTTTCCGAAGTTTATCAGTTAAATAAATATTATTTCAAAGAAATAAATAAATTTTAATATAATCCATATAGTAATTCAAATTTTTATGAGTTGGTTTAATCACACAGTATAAATTCGGTTTGAAGATTTAATATTTATTATTATTATTGCTACTGTACAATTTGAGTTAGATTCTTATAATATATCTTTTACTTTTATTTCGTTTTAGTAACTATATATATATATATATATTTAAAAAAACATAAGTTTCATTTCAATTCAATTACAATATAAATTTTAAAAAATATATTTTTATAGATTTTACATTAACAATTTGGTATATCAATGAACATTTTATATAGTCAGTAAAAAATATTTATGTATGAAATCTTTTCGTTATTTTCTTATTAAATATAAAATAATATTAATCCTAAGTTTTATTTATATAAAATTACAGAATGACATGCCGATAGATTTTGAAGCATTTCAACTTATTGACTGTTAGACATAAACACACTAAACAGTGATATACGAGTTATCCTTGACTTCGAGATGAAAATCTTCCATTCAACACCTCATGTAGACAAACTGGGTTTGTAGCAAGACATACAAACAATTTTAGGAAGATAGATTTTTGTAATAAATTCATTACATTTCTTTATCAAATTAAATCGGAAAAAATAATGCTTATTAACCCGTTGAGACTCAGGATTAATTAAATACTGTTTAATTTTAATGTAATTAAACATAAAAACGTAAAAAAAACGAAAGAAATGTGTTAATTTTGAAGAAAAAGCTTCAAAATACAATTTCCTTTGTCTCACCTTTCCGCGAAATCTGACATCGATGAGTCATTGTTTACACAGCTGGATGACCTTGAGAACAGCTGGTGTCGTCTTTCGCGGGACATTCTCATAAACGTCTCAGGAGGAGAAAGAATAAAAAGTAGGGTGAATACTAGGTGGCGGTATATTTCTAAATATTTTTTTTAAAATTACGATTTTAATTGAAATTTCCGACCCCCCGACTTAATTAAACGTATATATAATAAAATCTATTAATTAAAAAAATTAAAAAACTATTGGATGTTGTTTTTGACATCAGAAAATAGCTTTAAATAACATTACCGAAGTAAAATCGGCGCACTAGAACTTTAGAAGGATGAATGAAGTTCCATAAAAAATCCCATAAAAAAACAATTAAGCGTTAATCGCGCGTCATTAAGTTAGTCTGTTAGAAGAAATGTGTTGTATCAGTTACGCTGTTAAATAAGAATTTATTTCAAAATTGCTTGGTCCACTGAAAAAAAAGAAATCATTTGAAAAACCATGGACGAAATAGTGTTTATAAAAGCGTATTTTATTTTTTCAACTAGAATTTCGTCACAGGAAAGTTCTGACGTTTTCCTAAATCTGTACGCAACTTGCGGTTCATTATGGAAGCGATCGAATGCTTTTCAAATTTCGTCGACAAATTTTCTGTGGATTTTTTATGATTGTTATAACTATAAAAGCGTAACTTGTGAAAGTGCTTGGGTTTTTTAAATCTCTTCAAGACTTTGTTACATTTCTTCTGGAACAAGAGAGTTGACTGCGTGTTGTTTACATTTAAGAAAATTAATTTAAAACAAAAATGTTTAAAATTATCCACTTGTGATGTTTTGTGTAAGAGTATCGTTGTGCTTTTTTTAACTCTTTCCACCCTGTGGCACTAAGAGGGCCTCTTTTTGCAAGCCCATTGTGGGTTCGGCCAGGCCCACAATGGGGCGACCGGGTGGTGAGGGCCGGGATCCGACATATCCGGATGGACCACCCCCCGAAAAATTCCTGGGGATTTTTCGACCCGTCGGGATTAGAACCTGGGTCCCCCAGAGAGGTAGGCTGCCACCTCGACCTCTCGGCCATCCGGCCTTTATACCTTTGTGCTTTAACTTATTTAAGCCTAATTCTTAAAATTATTGAACGTATTAAAGCACAAATCGTTAACATTTATGTTTTATTCTTCTAATCAATAAAATTGAAATGCCTTGATGATGTGTATCGTTAAATTTGACAAAGACAATATCTGAATATTTTTACATTTACACCACAAAATATAAAAAATAGTAGACACAATCTTATAATATAATCGAGATGGATTGATAATGATAATAATAATAATAAGTGCAGAGCCCAAACAGTTTGGAGTTGAAAGTTAAAATTGGGTACAGAGTTACGGTATGTCAAGAGAATGAACAGTAAGAAGAGATTTTTGAAAATTCTCCCGCGGGAAAGAAAGAGAAAATTGAGGCTTATCCTAAAGAACTCGGCTTCTACTATACTATTTTAGATGCAATTTATTGTTTTTAACTGCGTTTTGGTAGGGTACCACGTAGGGATGAAAGAAGTGTATTCCTTAACAATGGAAGTGTTCACAATGGGAGTGTTAACAATAGAAGTGTTGAGAAACACTTCTAATGGAAGTGTTAAGAGAAAGCGACGTGCAAGATTTACAGATGCGTTTTTGAGGGAAATCGAACATATTTGTAGACCCATCTAAAAATTCTCTAATTAATCTGGAAACAGAGAACCTAATTTTTGCATTCTGTGAAAACGGGTAAGATTGGCTATAATGTAATCATCTTAATCTTTGCTATCGGTACTTTTTGCCCGAGCAACGCCAGGCTTATCTGCTAGTTTGAAATAAGTTTATGGATTCTTAGCGCTTTTCCACGAAGGACGACAATCGCACTCACAATAGTGTTTATTATTCATTATTTATTGATAACACTCACTTCGTATTTGTAAAATATAAAATATAATAATAAAATATTTAATCCTTCATAATACATGTGTAGCCATTAAATTAAATTTAATCCTTCTTATTAATCTTTCCATAATATTTTTATCAACAGTCACTTCGACTTTTTTATTTTCACAGCATAATATCGTATTATACACACAAGCGTCCATTTTGCTTAACAGGTGTAATGGACGTAAAAGCTGCTTTACTTCACTGCAGCGACCTCTTGCAGCAAACGTTCAGAAACGGTTCGCTACATTGCAACGCTGCATTTAGAAACGAGTTTCAGAGTGTTCGCTGTAAAGCGCTTCTAAAGCGCTCTATCTTCTTCTTTCTCCTCCTCCTCCGGGTTCATATGAAGATTGTAGCCTCAAACCGCTTTCTCTCTGACTGTGTACCTAAGTAAATCGGCCTGTGCGTGAAATATAGCTCTCGAGTGCATTCAAATGGTGTAGAGCGCTGCATAAAAAAACACAGCCCATACAACTGGTTCTAGCCCTCTGGTGACAATTTCGGGTATTCACAAACATTTATTTGCACGAATCCTCAAATAATAGATGGGCGTTTCGATCTGTTTTAACTTTGTGTAAAATGTTTTAATCATTTATTATTGTCATTTAATGAAGTTTTTTCAAGCCGATATACTGTTAGTTCTGTGGTTGTGTGAAAACGGATAAGAAAAGACTCGAAAATGTTATCATGTTTGTAGTCTTCAAATTCAAATATCGGGTGTAATATGAACTGCGCCAAGTAAGACATTACTACAATTTTTGATGACAGTGAAATGTATCTTTTAAAAGAATGTCTTTTGTGAGGGTCTTTTGAGACAGCGTTCTAATCGGCAAATTCAAATGTCCGCTTAGTGATGTGGCGCTACAATTTTTGGCTATGTCTTGGCTACTTTAATATTATTATTGTTAAATTTTTGCGTGTTTTAGCTGGCAACACTGGCTCGATCATGAAAGGAAGGCCAGTATTTAAACGAGGCTTAATTTTATTTAACGACGCTATCCAATTGCTGTTTTTAAAACGTGTGCGAGATTTAACGGCAAAAAAAACGGTGTCAGCTGTGAAACAAAAGAAAATTTTCGACTTCTTTTTCTAATGTATAGGTCTACTTTATGTAAAATATGTAACCCGAATATATATTTTTTTGTTTTATATTTTTCAATACACAGTACAGTACTGTATTTATTTTGTGCAAAATAAAGAAATAATTTTTAACGATACAATAGAGACGATTATTATTTTTAAAAAGTTTTGTTAGGCTTAACATCGATGAAAATTCAACGCGAAGTAGGTTAATAGCGACATACTAATATACTATACTAATAATGTATTTTTTCATACTTTTCGGTTATCCGTTTTTTCAGTTATCCGACCAACCCCAGTCCCCAATTGAGTCGGATAATCGATGCTCTACTGTATCATTATCTATAATTCAAAATTATGCTGAGGAATTATACTAGAAGATATTTAATTTTAATAAACGTATTTCGTTTATATGAGATATTTTGACAGCTTCCGATCGGAATTCAAGATTCACGCCAAAACTATTTCAAAGTTGCAAGGCTCGTATTTTCCTTAATAAATATTAAATCTTAATTATTAATTAGGCGTATTATAATTAAATATAGAAGATTTCGTGTACTGTATGTTATATTTTCAAATTATTAATATTAATTAAAACTTAATAAAATAAAATTAAAGGTAAATATTTTAAATAATTTTAATAATGGCAAAAAAACTTAAATATGTAAAATAAACTTTTTCCTTTAAATGATGCGCTGAATTGAAAGTAAAATGGTGCTTCCTGGTTAAGCACGTGATATGTAGGTTTTTAATCGTTTAAAAATGATTACTCTAAGTAAAATTAACGTTTCAGTTTTAAAGAGGATTATTTTTTGTGTACTCTCTTCGAATAAGAGAATAATCAGTTTTATGTACAGTGGTGCCTCATATAACGTACTTAATCCGTTCCAGGTGCACGTCCGTTAAATGAAACGTCCGTTATACGAAACGCATTTTCGCATAGAAATACATGTTAAAACAGTTAATTCGTTCCGCAGTATAAAATAACCGTACTGTATCATAAAATAATGAACATGGGGTGAGTTCTTTTATTCCTCCGCGTAACTCTGCGCGAGCGACATCCGTTTAAAAATTCCTGCGGAACGCGTTCCTAAATTCCGATGGGAGTGCACGCCCTCGAACGGCAAAAACGGCCGCTTGTAGCAGTAGTTTACGGTGGAAAGCAACATGGCGTCCTCCATGGTTCAGATACTTTCGTTTCCGGGTCCATTATGTGGTTTTATGAATGAGAATTTAGAAATTGTGAAAGTGCGAGTTAGCGCACGAGGTGCTGTAAGTGTCTTTACGAATTTTTTTCGAGGCTATTTTGAATTCTTTTTCAACAAATAATCCATTTTATGGTTAAATTTTACAAATGGGGCCCTTCTTTTGCCTTTTAAAGCTCATATTTAGAAATTATAAATTCCTCCATCACAATACTATCGATAGGGCGGGCGCCGCCATCTTTCTTTCTTTCGCCGTCGTTCCTAAATGCCTACAAACAGCAGCGTAGTAGCGGAGACGCAGAGCGACCGCTATTAAAAAACGCACCCATGGAGCAGTCACCAATTATGCCGGAAAGTCCGTTGTTCGCAGCCAGTCCGTTGCTCGAGTCACGTAACGGCCAAACAGAAAGTCCGTTGTTCGCAGCGTCCGTTATTCGAGGCGTACGTTATACGAGGCACCACTGTATTGCTAATTTCATTTGATAGTGATAAATATTTTAATGTTAATCTGGTAGTTCAGTGTTAATAATTTGTCATGGACTAGATATAGTCCTACATAATGAATAACTATAGCAATACGGATATAATCAATATGCATTCAACTTAATAAATTCATAAACAATACATGCTTTTCTATATTAAATATAGCAATGTGTTACAATGGCAACATATAGTGAAATTTTTTCTTCGATACAGCTTGTGCCCAAAGGACTATCTTTATTAAGACCTACAAGGACCGGTACCAGAATCTCCCCAAAGCTTAGTACCTTCGGCAACATGTTCGCAGTAACATGTCCAGGCATAGCAGTAGCCATAGTCACTTCCGCCATGTTTGTCACAAACGTAATTACAAGTCGGATTGTTCTCACCTAATCCCGAGCATCCAAATTTGCAACCATTTGAAGCTAAAGGATAACCATCTCTCAACGCTCTTATTTCTATACCTAAATAGAAAACGATTTATTTTTAGATATTCTCTAAAATCTGACTTAAGTTCTGGATAGAATTGTACAAATTTTAACAGTCCATCAACTTACCTAAGACTAGAATTGGCAAAGCAACTGCGAATATGAAGTTCATGTCGGAAATTCGTCTCAGAATAGGTCGGAACTAATCATATTTATATCGTTTTCTAGTCGTAAACATTTATATTCCAAATAAATTTTATTGGACGAAAAACAATAATAATTATATAAATATAGGAAAACAGCAACTGTAACTATCGAAAGATAATTTAATCGGAGTAATGTAATTTGTTATAACGTTTTTAATATCAATATTGATCGTAAATATGATTCTACATTTTAGTTGCATTCAAAACTACTGTATCTTTAATTGACAAGATACGCAATAAAATATTTCACAATAGATAAATTATAGGAATTTTTATCTGACTGAAATTTCATCTTTGTAGTTAACTATTAGCTAATAATCTATAGTAACTATCAAATGTCATGTATAAAAATGATTAATATACATAATAGTTTGCTACGTAACTGTGGTATGTGAGTTTTGTGTTCCTTCCAATCTCACTGTAAATTCATTCCATCTTAATTAATAAAAACCCGAAACTAGTTTGTAATATAACTGTAATGCAAACAATTTACTTATCGTCAATGTACATTATGACAATTATTTCAGTAAACATCTGGCGTACAAAAATGTACAACGGTTTATTACTTCCATTAAAGGCTATAACAACTGGGACACTATATATCATTAAAATTACATTTACATTATCTGCATTTTATTACAGATTTAAGTATGAATTATAAATATAGTAATAACGATTCCTCCACTCCCACTTGCTGATATTTATTTCGGATACTCCTATCTAATGTTGCTACGCCGATTTGCTTGCCATCGGTAGATTCCTTAGGCAATTTTCGGTAGATTTCGGTAGTTTCCGGTAGATCGACTTTTTGTGGCAGAAAGGGGGTTGCAAATAAACAATAACATTTTTTTCGTCATTTATTTTATTACTATGAACTATAAAACAATAATAAACAAAAAAACTAACACAGAGCACTTAAGTAAAAAAATAATAATTTACTAATCAAGTACGTACATTTTGTCTTATTTTTCTAACAAAAAAATTACCTTTTATTTTTCGAATATTAATAATAATAATTATTCAATATCTTCCGTTTCTACGTTGCCCATTTGACTAACGTAGGGTTAAAATTATGTTAATATGTTCAGTTTATTATTTTAATAAACAATAACGTTTAAAACAGTAGTTTCTTGATCAATTATTTATTTTATTATAAATTTCATAATTTAATAATAATTTTTAGAATCGATCTGTTTCTTAATTTTTATCATAAATATATCACTAATATTGCTGTATGTTTTTCAAAATTTTACCTAGAATCATATTATAATTGTTTCTTAAATTAATTTATCAAAAATCCTTTTATTTGGGAAAATAAATATTTGTGAATATATAAAACTTATTTCTAATTTTTGCAAATATTGGCTTTATTTATATAAGGCATTTAACTCTTATACATGTCATTACAGTTTTTCTACGTGTAATATAAAATCTCTATTAGACGTATTTCACTTTAAATCGGAATATATAAAGCATATCAATATTAAGCCTAGACTCCACATTACCGTAATCCGCGACGTAATCGTAAAACTAAAAGCCAAACTGACGAAACTTCCGGTTTTGGAACGTTCTGTTGGACAGAAACAAGACTGAAAGCAGAGTTAAAAATTATTTAACTTTTCCGTTTTCGTTCCGCGCTTCTGTCGCACTGCAACCAAAAAAAAAAAAAAAAAAAAAAAAAAAAAAAATACGCGAGGATTTTGTGATGCGTAGTCACGTGTATTAGCACGAGTAGTTTGATTGTCGTAATGGCTGAAAATGTAGCGAAAAGGATGAGGAAACAAATGGAATTATGGAAATGAAGTTATGGAATTATTCATCGAAGAAGTAAGAAAATACAGATGTCTGTACGATAAAAAATGTAAGGAATTCAAAGATATAGGGTTGAAACGCACGATATGGAGTGCGATAGCTGTGAAATTTGGATTGAATGGTAAGAAAGTTTGATATACTGCATTGAACTCCTAAAGTGGAATCGTTTAATTATGAAATGCTTTAAGTAGAAAATGAAGCAGAACAAAAGTGGAAGGTGCAGAGGGACCGTTATAATAAGGAGAGGAAAAAAATTCGAGAGAGTTTAGCCAGTGGTAGTGAGACAAGGGAGATATATAAAACCACATGGCATTTATATGATGCCATGGATAGCGTCCTGAGAGATTATTCGAGTGAATGTGCAAGGTAAGTTTATTAAACATCTATCGAAAAAATTGCCGTGAAGAAAATACCCCTTAAAAACGCATTTTTAAGAAAATCTAACAAAAAATAATTAAAATAAATGCTTTTGGTTGTAAAATATAGCTGCAGGGATTATTATTCTTTCATTAGTATCTATGTTTTTCGACTAAAATTTAAACTACTATCTACCTGATTTGTTTTCAATTTAAAATTTAAATTTTTTTTTCTACAGTTCAGTTAGCAATATGTCCCCATTAAAGGAAATATCAAATTTCATACTTGAAGATGAAGATAATATTGAGATAGTATCCTGCACGTCACTCTCTCAATCAAAGTAATATACTTATTATGCTTTATAATTATTTATGTGAACAAATTATTATTGGTATACTTAAATAAGACACTTATTTTTAGTAATGAAGATATTCCAATGAGTGAAACTCAAATGCAAAAGTATGTACACTTTGAACTACTTTAAATATAATAAACCTATATAATGTACTATAAATTTTTAAACAACTGATTATTATAAATTATTTTCAGCATTTCACAAACAGAAAATTCAGATGTTTTTAATATACCAAGGTATGATTATATTGAATACTAGCTGACCCGGCCACGTTGTTGTGGCTCAAAATGTATGTATTATAAATGTATAACACTTCCCCCGTAAGGGGAATTTCAAAAAATCCCTTCTTAGTGTACATTCTCTTGACGTACCCTATTAAAACGCAATCAAAAACGCATCTAAAATAGTATAATAAAAGCCGAGTTCTTCACAGTAAGCCTTAATCCCGTCACTTTTCCCGCTGGGGAATATCCAAAAATCCCTTTTTAGTGTATATTCTGTTGACGTAACCTATTAAAACGCAATTAAAAACGCAAAAAACCGCACGTAAAATAGTATAATAGAAGCCGAGTTCTTCACGGTAAGCCTTAATCCCGTCCATCTCCCCCCACTGGGGGAAATTTCGACATGTATATTATATAAAAACACGTGCGTATTCGAATGCAACGTTGTGTCAAAATTTCAAAGGAATCGGTAGGAACAAACGAACGTTATATTTTATTTATATAGATAGATAGAAAATGATCTGCTTCAGTCCATTCTCACAGAAAAGCATAATCTCACAGAAAAGCAAACTTAGGTCGTCGGAAGTTAGCGCCATCTGTTGGACATAAAAGCCTTAATTCATATATAAATATATTTTTGAAAGGGGGGAAATGGTGTAGGGGTATGAAAAATAGATAGTAGCCGATTCTCAGACCTATTGAATATGCATATAAAATTTGGTAAAAATCGGTAAAGCCGTTTCGGAGGAGTACGGTAACAAAAATTGTGACACGAGAATTTTATATATAAGATATAATTTATTGTTGTATAATGTGTGTGCTGATGAATCTAATTTTTCAATTCAAGCAAGAGTAATAATTATGAAAAATCTCGAAAGGAAAAAAGTATATATAAGGACTTGGAAGAGACGACAAAAAATATATCAGAGTATTTTAAAAAAAAAAAAACAAAAGAAGAGAAGCAACCAGATCTAGTATCAACGTTTTGTGAATACCTTGATGCCAGATTGAGGAACTTGAATCCTCGAAACAGGCAAGAGGCAATTCATGGGATTGAATTGTTAATGCAAGAGAAAGAAAAAGCAAATGATGATTTTTAATAATTATTGTAGTTTATAGTGTTTTTAATAAAAGATGTTTCAATATAAGCAGTTGATTCAAATTGAACTTCAATGAAGTTTTCATTTCATTCTTTACATAATTTATTTAAATTTGATTCATGTGTCTGAAAATATTATATACTGTCTGTAGGGAACCCACTCTGATTTAACGGATTCTGCCCCGCCGGTTCGACATACAGAACTCGAATAGTCAAAAATTTCTGCACAAAAAAAACCTCTAATCTTTTATTTCACTCTTGGACATTGGCACTTCACACTCCCTCTCTCTACCTTGTCCCTCTAGAATTTTTTCCAAGATTCATGCAATGTAGAATATAAAGTGCAATCATATAACTTTCATCTACATATAACATCCATATGATATTGTTTCATTTAATTCAAAGGCCTCCTGAATAATATTCCCTGCATAAATTATTAGTTTTTATACAGTGTGTTACAAAAGTATAGGAACAACACAAATTTTGTGATTTTTCAAAATGTATTTAAATTTTTTATAGAAAACAGTTTTATATGTTTTAAAAAAATAACAAAAATATCATTTTCAAGCTTTTTATCTTTTAATAATAATAATAATAAGTTATCACAGTTTTTCACTTTTTACTTGTTACAAAAGTATAGTACACTTTCTAAAATTACAGAAAAATAAATGTTAAATATATTTTAAACACTTTTAATATTTGGTTTCATCCCCTTTGGCTACATTACTTGAAAAATTCTGTCAGGCATGGAGTTTATTAAATTTATTAATTGTTCATTCCTAATTTCATCCCATGTATTCATTATTGCAATTTTCAATTGATTTACAGATTCATATTGTTTCCCATTTTGATAAACAATGGCTGCTAAAATCCCCCATAAATTTTCAATGGGATTTAAATCTGGACTACATGAAGGCCAGTCAATTACATCAATATTTTCTTTTTTAACCCAATTTTTTGTTGACATTGAGGCATGAACAGGTGCATTATCTCATTGAAACTGCCATTTATGACCTCCAATTAATGCATCAAATGTAATCATATTTTGTTAACAAATACTAAATCAGTTTTACCTCCAAAAGTTGAAAAATTTTTAAATAATTTAATAATTTTCATTTTAAAATATTTTACATTGTCATTGTTTTTTAAAGTTCTCCAAACAGTTGTATGAGATACATCTAGTGGTAATTCAGCAGCAGCTAGCCTTGTTGACATGTTTTTATTAGTTATAAGCTTCAAAACTTCTCTCTCATTCCTGGATGTTAAACATTTAGGCCATCCTGACTTCCTTTTTTTTGCCCATAATTTTTATCTTGTTGGAAAACATTTTGAATAGCATTATTAAAAATATTTATATAACATCAAAAGCCACCATGACAGTTAAAAATGATGATATCTCACCCTAGTCATGATAATTTTAATTATTATTATGATAAATTAAATTTTTAAGAGACTTTTAAGTGGTGTTCCTGTTCTTTTGTAACAGACTAATAATAGGAATTGTCTACATTAAGAAGTTAAAAACTATATATATAATTAAGATTAACAATTCCAAGATACTTGTGTTTGTTTTATTTTTTCACAAAATAACAGATTTAAAACATTACAGCTACAGGGTATTTACTCAATAAAAATATATTGTATTAGCTCAGAGGAGTAATATTTACTCTGAGCTAATACAACCTATATAAAGTATACTATACTTTAGGTTGAGATTGAATTAATTTTTCTTGCCAAAATACAGCTCCCTCATTACATAAATAATCTTTATAAACATTCCTGAGACTTTTTGCCTCTTTATTGTACATATTGCTGCTGACTTTAAGATTTTCGAGAGTTATATTTTCGGATCTCCATATACCTTCGTTCTGATTATGATCAGAATCTTCATAATCAGCATATCCATTTGGGCAATATGCTGCAGATTTCTGAATAAGTATATTGTGGAGAACGACAGTCAGTCAGTCAGTCAAATAATCTTTATTCTCTGGCACCGCTGAGCACAGCCAGGCAGAAATACAAAAAGTACATAGTAGATACATGCCGTTAGTCATAGAAGGGATACAATAAAATGGCAGAGAAAAGGGAAATAAAATAAAATAAAATAAATAACATAAATGAATTAAAATAAAAAAGAATAAAAATTAAATAAATGATTAAAAAAAAATAAAAGTGCACTATAACTAAAATAAAATTACTGTACATCAAAGTCTAAATGCTGTAATAGCAGAGCAAGGCATGTAAAAACATTGGCATCAAGGCTAGAGTGAATCGGATCACAAGAGAGCAGGTCAACGGATCCCACATCTAATGGAGTAGAGTGCAACAAATTTCTTTAACAAGTTAAAGTTGCTGTTGTTTTGTAGAAAAAAATCAGGCTTTACTGGCCAGTCTAGATTGCTTATATTGGCATGCTGCATGCACTGATGCCTAATGTCATCCAGCATAGGACAGTTGTATAAATAGTGCATGACACCGTCCCGCACCCCACAGAGCTGACAGCAGTCAGAATTAGAATGGTGAAACCTTTTCAGGTAAGCACGAAAGCGCCCGTGTTCAGTCAAAAATTGGACTAAATCATGTGTGGGTTGAATCCATTTGCTTTGAATACGTTCCTTGACCTTTGGGATAAAACGTCTTGTTATGTGTTGTTCTGGGATCTTGTCCCAATCCAGTTGCCAGGTCTCCAAGGCATTGTCCCAGATAAGGTATTTAAGTCTTGACTTAGGAATGAGATTGTAGGCAGGAGGGGTATCAGGATTAGGCGTTACGTTTCGTGCCAGAAAGTCAGCCCGTTCATTACCCGGAATGCCGCTG
The DNA here is from genome assembly GCF_030686945.1 of Centruroides vittatus. Classification (NCBI taxonomy): domain Eukaryota; kingdom Metazoa; phylum Arthropoda; class Arachnida; order Scorpiones; family Buthidae; genus Centruroides; species Centruroides vittatus. Next base: position 107,753 of record NW_027120710.1, on the reverse strand, counting down.
TGTCCTTTGATCCAATTGATGGCATATTTGTTAAAAGACGTAGAAGCTGCAGCGAAGATGTCGTTCGCAACAGGGTGAGTGTTATCTTTATTCCCCAAAACAGCAACAGTCGCAGCACTGTCTGTGAAGATGTTTATCAGTTTGTTCACAAAGTTAGTGTTGCACCAGTTGATTGCCATCAGCACAGCAAAGATCTCAGCTTGGAAGACAGAGCATTCTGGGTGTAGAGCAAAGGAATTATTGTAGACCTCTTCACCGGCCTGAAAGATCACAAAGGCACTTGCCGTGCCATCCGTCGATTTGGATCCATCTGTAAAAGCTTCAATCTCTGTAGAGGTAACGCGAGGAGAGAGTCCCTTCCTTAAAGCAGGATGTGGGAGTGTAGATACAGGCCTGTCTAATTCAAACATGGTGGCATTAAAGATGGTTCCATTAATATCAACATCCCTGCCCCTAGAGATACAGAAACGTTTGCTATTAAATTGGAGAAACTGTAGGATGGGGAGCTTCCCAGCCACAACAGGGAGGGCTGCATTTGAAACAGTGGAATAGCACCTGGTAAGTCGTAATAAGGCAATCCGTTGTGCAGACCTCAGAAGCCGATGGTTATGAGATTGAGAGGCAGCAGCGCTCCAAACAGCAGATGCATATGAAATGGTTGGTAAAAACAGGCAATCATATATGGCATTAGTTGCCTCAAGACCGAGGCCCCAATTACATCTAGCGACCCTTAAAAGACCATTAAAGGTCAAGTTACTTCGACTAGTAATGTGTTTTATATGCTGTTTCCAAGAGAGTTTATGATCAATCACAACCCCAAGGAAAGTGAGATGACTTACAACCTTTATCGATTCATTACGAAACCTGATACAAGGTACACGTCTGTAAAGATCGGAGGCACCCGGAGAGGAGAAAACGATTCCCTTAGTTTTTGCCATGTTAAAACTGAGTTTATTACTCATACCCCAGTTGTACACTTTCTTAAGAATGTCAGTAGCTGCCCTTTCTATGTAGTTTCTTGATGGAGCAGGAAAAACCAAGAAGGCATCGTCTGCATATGCATAGACACGACATTGGTAGCCGAAATCAGTACGGAAGAAGTTATCGAATAAAATATCCCAGAACAGGGGCCCACAAACAGACCCCTGTGGACAGCCACGTTGTAGCTTACGTGTAAATTGAAGATGCCCCAGAGAGATAATTGCTTCTCTATCCTTAAAATAATTAGCAGCAAGATGGAATAAGTTAGCCGGACAATTGCTCTCACCCAATCTGCGTAAAATTTGCGGCCACCAGGCCGAATTGAATGCATTTTTCAGATCTAGGCTGAGGCCAAAGACAAATTTGTTGCTTCGTAGCAAATGTTTGATGTGCCCAACTAAGTCCATCAATGCATCAACAGCTCCACGCTGGCACCGGAAACCATATTGGGAATCATGGAACAGTCCTCTGGATTCCCAAAACCAATAAATGCGATTAAAAAGGAGCCTATCTAAGATCTTCCCCAAGATTGACAACAAGGAGATATTTCGCATGTTTTGAATGTCAACAGGTTTTCCCCGATTTTTCGGAATTAAAACAAAAAGAGCCCTCTTCCATGGCTGAGGGAAGATACCGAACTTGAGGCAAAAGTTGAGAATGCTGAGAAGTAGATCTGGGCAGGTTTTCCATATTGTTAGAATAATGTCTTTGTTTATCCCATCTAGACCCGTGGCTTTGTTCCTTGGGAGACGGTTTATAGAGTCATTGACCTCAGAAAAGGTAAAAGGCGGGTCATCCTCTGAGAGCTCACCATCATTCCTGCATCTTCTAATTGCAGAGTGCTCGGGAGTGTCCTCCACGAGGGAGTCAGAAGGACAGAAATAATCGAAAAGGCCGGAAACTGTGGTCTCAAGACTGGCAGGGCTATCAATATTACTACTAAAAAAACTAGGAGTTTTGAGTTTGTTTACACATAGCTTATATATAAACCCCCATGGGTCTTTACCTGCACCTGCGCAGAAGGACTTCCAAGAATCAAGTTTTGCCTTCTTAATGGCCTCCTTATACCCTCTCTGGTAAGAGAGGTACTGCATTCGCAGTTCCTCCCTCCTTTGATCATGACATCTCTGAAATAGCCTGGCAGAACGCAACTAGCAAGCACCATGCTTTTGACTGATTCGTCGTCATAATTTAACAGTCTCCTTAAGATACGAAATCGTGCTGCTCTACAACACGCCGGCCTCTGCTTAATCTATAATTGAATATTTTTCCGAGCGACTAAACTCAGAATGTCTGGGATAGGGACGCAACAAATTATGCCTTAAAGGAAAGGCTTCATCCCCAATTATAAAATAAGGGAATAGTGTATTTGAATTTGGCAAAGCATCTTCTTTTGGAAAGGTTAACTTTCCATTGATCAGATGCTGACCAAATACACTTTTTCTTAGTATTCCACCATCTGATTCACTACCATAATGCCCATAATCAATCATCAGAAAGCGATAATGTGCATCAGATATGGCTAGTAACACCGTACTAAAAGTTCCCTTATAGTTATAATTCAGACTACAAGTTTTCTTTGGACACTCTCTAACAACATGCTTTCCATCAATATTATCACAGCAGTGAGGTAGTTGCCATCTTCTTTCAAAACCATCAGAAATTTTTTTCCAATCTGCTGGAGTTGATGGAAATGCCATATATTCTTTCTGGAAACATTTCCAAATGGCTTTACATGTTTCAGGTATAATTTTCCGTATAGTCTGCCTTCCAATTCGAAATGAAAAGCTCAGACTTCGTTAGGCCTCTCCGGTTGCTAGAAACCTGTAAAATAGTTTTTTGTCAAAATATACAAAGAAAAAATTAAGGTAGTAGTAATTTAAGTAAGCTACTGCAATGGGTTAAAATAAATATTTTAAAAAATTAACTATATCTCTAAATGAAAAATATAAAAGCAGTGTTTGTGCTAGAAATCATCAATAACAGAACAATTATTAAATTTAAGGCAATTACAAGGGTATGTCACACGGAAACTTTTGTGACTTTATTCTAAATGTTGGCAAATATCAGATTAAATAATAACAACGTATAGGCTATTTACCATAAAGTTAAAGTCAATCTTTCATTTGATGATATGCTTTTTCGCCAAAACGTGTCTCTCTTCTCTACCAAGGAAGAAACCTTCTCCAATATATTATCGAACACATCCGGAGTCATCCGCATAAAACTGAACGGAATATTATTTTAATATTAATATATGTACACATATTATTCAACACATGATAAATATAATAGTTAAATTGCATATTTACTTGAAGTAAAATTCTTGATCCCGAAACCTCAACTCTCTAACGAGGGAAGAATTCAATCCATATTTCTCTCCGTCGCGGAATATTTTCCTCATCCAGAAACGATGATTTCGGCGAGGTTTCGAATGCATCAACAATTGCAATGTTAACAAATGAAGAGAAAGCATGGCAAAATCCATAGCGTCGTCCATGTTTGTAACTTTACGACAATTACCGAACTAATCAACAGATGGCGCATTTACACGTAAAGTTCATTTCGGTGCTAGTGGAGTCAAGTTAAAACGAAAACATAACTGAAACGAAAACTTTGTATGTTTCAGTTCTGTTTCTGAGTTTCTGTTTTCAGGTAATGTGGAGTCCAGGCTTTATACATATACATTTTCACTCGAGTGTATTGTTATGCAGATACTATAAAAGTATAATATTTTGCGACGGAAGTAAAAGTGCCTGAAATCGCGGAAACGGTAGTAAACGTTCTGAGTACGATGACAATCGGAGCAGACAAGTTGAACAAAGGACCAATAATCTAAGAAAATATTTAGGGGGTCGAAGTAGCAGGTTCGCTCCGATGGCGCGATTATCGTCAGTTCGACGGTACATATACTGTATATTCGTTTTCTGCTGTTGGTTTTCTGCTGAAGAAATGAATATGATCCTGAGAATATGAATATGATATAAAGGCAACTACGGCGGGAATTACAGTACTGGTGGGGAAATTGAGAACTGTAATAAAGGTTTTTTGTGTTATGATATTTGGTTGTTCGAGTTCTCTGTGACGTATCGGCAGGGCAGAATCCGTAATTCAAATCGGGTTCTCCACATCACCATTTATGACAGGCTATATGTATGCCATCTTGTAATGAAATTTTAAACCAAAGGCCTTCCCAAATTATTTATTTACCTGTTAATACATTGTAGTGTAAATTTTGTGTTCGCCTTTAAAAAAAACTAAAATATTTATACACTTATTTTTACAGCCTCTCTTTTTGTTAAACAAAAAAAATATGCTATATATAAAGTTACTATTTATGAAAAAAATCTATATATATATATATATAAGAAATGTTACTTCTAATTTGGTTCAAAAAAATGTTAACGTTTAGAATTATGTATTTTCACATATTTTGAATGATGTTGAATTATTTGAATTTTTTAATTAAAAAAAATGAGAACAGAATTGGTATATTACGTTTACATTTCTGTCATCTGGCGATCACAATAGTAACTATCTGTTACATACACAAATAATATATTTTATATATTATAAAAAAAATCAACTTATTAATATATTACAAAATAATAACTAGAATGTATTACCTGTATATCTTATTTTGATAATTTATTATTATTATTATTATTATAAAATTCATCATTTATAATTCTAATATATTTAAGTTTAATTTATCATTAATATCTAAACAATAAAAACTGAATTTATTTACTGAAATAATGCTTTTAAATAATAGAAAACATTTAATATTTTAAATTATTTTGATTCTTAGATAGCTCAACGTCATACGTAATACGTCATAAGTAGGTCACAGGAAATAGAATGGCGTCACCTTACCTGCTGCAGGTGTCCCTGCGGTCACATGACCTGTCACGTGACCGCGGAAGCGGAAACACGTGCTTTTGTTTACAATATTTTTGACTATTATATTTTGTAAATTAATTAACAAAATCGAATAACATTTCAAAAATTACAGAGAGAGATGAATAACAAATGTATAACAGCATAAATTAGTACAAAAACTAACGAAATAAAGAAAAAAATTTACATTAATTACAGCAAATGAATTTGATTATAAAATTTTAAAAAAGTACATTCTAATCTGACAAAACGAATTGTTTAGTCTTAGAAACATTTTCCCAAGTACAATGTAAAAATTACACTGTAATTTAAACGACTCCTAATAAAATAATAAGCTTTTTATTGATAAGAAAAAAAAACAGTTTTCGTACTTTTATATTGGTATCAAAATGACTCTACGTAACCTCCAGCTGCAATTGCTAATAATCCTGACCTTTATAAACATATTATAATCATTAGTTTGAAGTAGAACAATATTTTTCAATTATTACAATATAAAATAACAGAAGTGACTTCTATACATTGCACTTACGATTAAAAAAATAATAATCATCATCATCAGAAATTAGGAAAAGTATAATACAAATATGTGATTAACTAAATAAACACGTGATATCACAAAACTAGCGAAAAAAATTAAAGAAACAGACAGAAAATGAAACACTTACATCAATATAAACATGACCAACTTCTATCTAAGCAGTATGTTCATTTAAAAAATCGAAAATGACGAATTTATTTAAAAATAAAATCCAAATAAAAAATAACTATGTAAAATAAAAACGGAAGTGTACGATCGCGAAAACTGCTTGTGTCTCTCATGTATAGTCTCAACAAAAATTCAATTTAAACTCACAGGCGTATTCTTATGCCGGAAACATTTTAAAACAGGTTCGGTTGGCGTATAAATACGCCGCAGTCAACAAAGGGTTAAATATATATACCGTTGTATTGCTATTATTTTAATATAAAAAGTGAATTGTAATTTAACTTATTGTTACATACATCAAAGTAAAACTAAAATGTAATTGATTATAAAACAACCATTACAACCATTGTTCTGTTAAACTTTTTAATAATTTGTATTCTAATAATGTATAAATGTACTTTCCCTCGCAATCAGGAAATTTTATACTGTTAATCAATTCATTACTTTTGATAATTTATCACCACGAGATAAAAAAATCTGTTAAATTTGGAATGTCATTAGTAAGGTACAGTAGAGAGTTGTTAATCGGAACGCCGGTAATCGGAATGGCCGGTAATCGGAACGATTTTCAGTCGGACTATGTCATGCTGAATCGAACGTTTTTGATACTAGATTTACTTCTAGCGTATAATTTTCATGTTTTTATATTCTTCAATATATTTATTTTGTTTGTACAAAATAAAGAAATAATTTTTAACCATACAATAGCCTTGATTATTATTATAAAAATTTTCGTTAGGCTTAAAGTCGACGAAAATTCAACGCGAAGCGTCACGCAACGGAGAAAAATTCAACACGAAGCGACACGCAACGGAGAAAAATTTAAACATCGGACAGGTTAATGTATTTTTTCGTACATAATGGGTAATCGGAACAAATCCCTAATCTGAACAACCCCAGTCACCAATTGATTCCGATTTTCGACTCTCTACTGTATATGAAATTTTATTTAACTTATATAAAAAGTACAATATAATTTATTACAAGGAGGAAATATTTAATTTAATTTTTTAAACTTAACCGAAGCAATATATAACATAAAAATTCCATCATTTGACATTGAAAAGTTGGGGGTACCTAAATCCTCAAAAATTGACAAAAAATGAACAGATAGAAATTTTTATTTTTTAAATGGAACTACAATTATTTAGACATCGAACTTCTTGGGAGCCGAAGATTGGATAATACTTTAAAAAATTGTTATTACCACAAATATTTTTAAAAGAAATGTTCTTTTTGCGAAATTCTATCTTACGAACAATTCTTAAACAAAAAACAGTTATTTTCAAAGTGAATACATTGTATAGGTATTTAATAAATAAGTAAGAAATATAATTTAAATAATTATTATATTGAACTATTTCCGTATTAGAACAAATTGTAAAAATTATTAATGCAAATTAATTTAATAATTAGAAAGAATATATTAAACTTTGTCTTTTTGTTATAACATTATTTCAAATTGCATGTCTTAAATTTACTGAAATATTAGTATAGCAAATATTCTCAACCGCGATATTTTTAAATTTAAGTAAAAATAAAAAGTAATTTTTCATTAGAAGTTTCAACACGACGAATTGTAAGTACATATCTAGTTGATATATTTTAAAAAGAAATTTAGTTACCAGCCTGCAAAAATTGAACCATTTTAACTTACTCAATAAATTTTTATTCATTTAATAATTAATACAGAAACTTTACCTTATTGTCAAAATAAAATGAATTTAATTCAAATTTATAAAAACATTTAATAATTAATTTAAATTTGTGATCAATATGTCTCGTGAAATTAATTTTGTGATCAGTGCTACTCAAACCACTACTACTTGCATTTATCTAGTTTAAATTGTTATTGTAAGTGAAATTCACAGTTTAATACAACGTGTAAAAATTAATTTGTTTATATAATTGGTTAAAATGATTCGATACCGGAATTGAAAGTTAAACATTATTATTCGGATATGTCATATTTCTAACTTCCGACCTAATTTGCTGTCCTTTATGAACCATTTTAATAATTTAAATTCACAAAATAATATAAAAATTTTGCAATTGATAGGAAGGTGTAAGTATTCATTTACAAATTCCTTTTTCGACAAGCCAGATGCTTCCGCTATTTACAAAACTTGTTACACTTTGTAGAAAACATTGAGGAAGATCCAGCGATGTCTGGTCGACTCACAGAGAAACACTAAATCCCTCAGTTAAAATTACTTTATTATAGCATAATTTTTACAGATGCGTGTCAATTATGATTTTAGAATCTAATTTAACAATTACAATCTTATAAACGACGAATAGATTTGTTACAATTGCTACAGTCGTGTATAAAATATTAAACATAAATAAATGTAAAAGTAAAAATAGAAAAATTAAAAAGCAGTTTTATCGCTTGTAATCCCTTTCTAAGAGCATCCTACTGCTGATAAATGATAACGGCAAAAGAAAATATTTTATTTTTCTAAATATTTTGTGTTTTAAAGTATGATATATAATTTCTTTTATATAACACGTTGTTATAAATGAAATCAATCAAACAAACATCTGTTTTAATCAGCTTGACTATCGTTTCTCTTCCAAAGTCTAAAAGCTTTTCTTCTGCTTTATCGCATTATTTATATAATTTATAACATTAAAATTAAATATAACAGAGTACACACGCATTAAGTTTTAATTATTATAGGTACCGAATTAGAAAGAATAATGGGATGGGATAAATTCCGTAATGCAAAGTAATGATTAAGAAAAATTTCCTAATACAAAATTTGTTATCGGAGATCGAACCTGGATCCTTCTTGTTGCGTATGAATGTCTTATATTAATGAAGGCTCTAGGAATAACTAAAGGAAATGTTAAACGTGTTTGAAAGTATGTAGAAATGTAGACCTAAATTACGAATCCGCTCCTTTTCCACCACTGATTTCCAATGCTAAATTTGTTTCATTCAAATGTTTTGTAACTGTCTTCGGGTTTACATAACGGCAACATAATGGCAATGTTTAGATAACGCTATAGGGTTAATCGAATCGTATTATCAGGAATTACATATTATTCACGTATCCAAATTCTCATTCTAATGAATACGAACAATATTTACTAGTCATATTTACATCGTTAGACACCAAGTAACTAGGCAAAGTATATGCAAAAGTTAAAAAGCGCTGATATTATTCGTTATTTTCGAAAAATATTTGGCCATTTTCAACGCAATATTCCACAGAATGCGAGTTTCCCATTAGAAAAAACGCAATGAATTGCGTGGTGTATTCAATGACATACTGGAAAAGAATTTTTTAAATATTAAATCAAATGTATTATATTCATAAATGGAAATATGTGTTTTATTGGAGTTGGGAACTTATATTAAAGTAACGTATCACTAACATACGCGTTGATGTCCGAGTCAAGTTAGTGATGTTTGTGAATAAACTCCAATAAAGCAAACTTTCGAGTTTATAGAATTTTAATTTTATTTACTACGTGTTAAAAATAAAAATAAAAAACGTGAATTTACTTACATTTAAAACTGAGTGTTTACAGAAGAAGAAGAAATTTTTACTTTTGAACCCAATGTTTGCCTTCATAAGATATAATAATATTAAAGGCTGAAAAACAGAAAAAGACTTTCATAAATATATTAATTAAATACATAATTTGAAAATCGTAATTATTAATAATATTGAATACGTTAGTTTTATGCTGATCTGTCTGAAAATAAATGTCCATAATACAGGAGTGAAATTCTTCCACCTAAGAAAATGAAATATTTCATTAGGAAACGCTTATGATTATTGTTTTCTATATAAAAAACAAAAACAGCTCAGAATACAATGGAACCTGGTTCCTCGCTTTGCATAAGTTTTCTGATTAGATTATTCTTTAGATGAACGTTAACTGTATTATTTAATTTGTTGTGAAACCGTGATTTTAGAAGTGTTGAACACTGCATTATTTAAATTAAAATTTCGAAGATTTTATGAAAACACTTATACCAATTCCCATTCAATTAAGCAGTTCGAAGAATTCGAGTTAACTGGTTTAGTTTAACTAGATTCCTCTGTATTTATCTAATAACACGAAATCGATTTTTAAGATTATTTAATAATTTATGGCTAAAGAACTAAAATAATTATATAAAAAATGCGTCTATAAATATTATTCATTAACATTCCTTGTTAATGCAATTATATTTAATGCTTAGTATCGCAATAAACGTGATAATCGCAGGTTGAACTAAGCAAACTCTATATGGTTTTCGTTTTAGTGTTTGTTTATAGTATAGTATTTGATTTATATAACTGCGGAGTTTATCTTGCGCAAGGGTTTATCACACCGAGTGACCAATCAACACAATTAAAAATTATTTATTCCCTTACTGTAGACAATTTAAAGAATTTTTAAAATGTATTAGATTGGGTATGATAAACCCTTACTTAATATAACCGTTGTAAATATAAACAAAATACTATAATATAATATAATAAAAGGGATAGAATTAGGAAATAATCTGTCTTTATTTTTCTTGACCATCGCCGGGTCCGTGTGTTAGTTATTAAATACATTTGAACGTTTAAAAAGACAATATGCAAAATGCTACATACCTTTGAAGGAATTCTTGTTAGATAGAAAACGTATATCAGTATTACAATTCCCAACCAAGAGGCAAGAAATATTATAAGAAACAGCTCGAAACTTAAGGAATGAGTAACTAACACAAACAGAAAGATAACACTTGCCACCGGTATTATAACAGTTACAATTATCATGTGTAAATTTTGAAAAATTTGATCGACTTCATTTATAAATAAGAAAACACGCGCAATTTCATTAAGTACAGTTGCGATTTCTATCAAAACATGCCTTTGAATTTTTGTTGTTATATCTTCAACATACGTTTCTAATAAACGAACACTTAGGTAAGTTAGTGTGCATAGAAAACCGAAGCCATGGCCGATTACATTACTGAGAATGAGTGAACCCATTACAACATGAAACACGCAAAAGCATTCCTTATAAATGTATATATTATAACCATAATAATTCCTGCCAAATATATATAGACTAGGTAGACCAAGAGATCCTAATACAGCCAAGAAAGTAAAATAGGACATAATATAATCCTGATATCTTAATAAACCAGAGATCATTTGACGCGAACATCTTACATTTAGACTGACGTTCACTATAATTGTTTTGATGAAAGAGGCATTTACATTATACAAAATGGAAAAGATCGGAGATAAAAATAACCAAACGCCAACCATATAGCGTAAATTCTTTCCAAGCATGTTCCAAAATTGAGGAACTCCACAAAATTCGGAAAATTTATCAAATTTCGTGAAGTAAATTGATATATCTTCTGACACGACGAATAAGATTAAGAACATTAAGAGGAAGTAAGTGTGAAAGAATAAGATTTTGATCCACAAGAGATCCTTCCTCGAATTTAAAAATATTCCAAAAATCTGTAAAACCTTAATGTAAGGTTGAATGACATGGAAAAGAGAATGCTCCATATCTGGTGTTTCGATACCTAACACAAGATTAAATTATTCTTGGATATATTGTAAGGCTTATTATATTTCTGCCGGTTCTGCTTTAAACTGAGATGAATTCTCTTAAAATATAAAGAATTGAAGACTGTTAAATATTTATGTAATAAATTAGGCCTGTATGTTAACACAGTTAGCTTAAAGAACAAAGAGGACACTCTTGTTGCAAGAATATCAATTTTGTTTACCCTAACGGGTAAACAAAATTCTCAGGGATTTTCTTAATGGATTTAATTTTAGCATGAAAATCCTTACATTAACATGTAATTATTGATAAAAGTTTTGAAACTGTATTGCTAATCTTATATTGAAATAAAATATTTTAATCGAGTTTTTCAAATTGATGTTTCTTCTATCTTATTTAGTCTGAAAACAGCTATTTTTTCCAGTTTCTCAGATTTTAATGGAATATACAGTAGTTTAAATGGAAATTATCTTATTCTTATGAAACATAAAGCGTATCTTAAGTATAAATTAGATCAACAAGCAATTCGTTATTCGACACAACCAAAGAGGATTTCAACCGTAATGACAAAATAATCTAACTCGAGAGAGTTTACAAGATACGTTGCTACCTGATGTTGCTACTGAGGTGATGGATCGAGCATACGAGGACATCCAGTGATCGAGAACTGGGATTATGTTCATTGATAATTCGGACACTCGGTAAGGGCGCCAAACCAGAATGAGAACTAGAGCACGTTAGAGCATGTCAAGCGTATAGAAAAGCAAAACAAAAAGTGACCTTTGTCCTTTCATACGGAATTGACACCCAATAAGGTTGCTCGAACCTAACGTTATACTTCCAACATGCGGAGGAAGTCGGACGGTTTATAGCCGATAGTCGAGTGAGACTATCAAATTCACCTATCGTTTTGGGAGGAACTAAATCGTTTTTCAATATGACTCGAAGTGCTTCCTTTTACAAAAAAAAATAGTTACTTTCTTTAAAGTTAATTTGAGATAATATTTAAAATATAAATTGAATAAATTCACTAAAATTTCTCTCTTCAACTCCATGTTCTCACACAAAATTGGGCTACGAGTAGCAGATTGAGTTAATATATTTGGGCGATTTGCTGCTTTTTGGGCCACTTTAAAAATAATTTGGGCTACATTTAGTGGAATTCTTCTTTACTTTTCATGAAAACTATTTGCCAATCTATGAGGTTTTACCGGACAAGTGCTGTTTACCTGCAGTAGATTTATATTATTATTATAAATAGTTAATTAACGAAAATAGCATTCTGTATACGTAGTTGTGTGTTCCGTTTGCTTAACAAATTACAACAGTTACGTGGCATTTGGCATATTGCGCAGACATTTGTAAATCTCGAATAATTTGAAGTCCCGATTATTTCGTCCGTTAAATTTCGAACTAACGAGGATTTCCTGTAAATATTTCGATGAAAAATTCTTTATTAAGTTAATAAAAACAATTTGTTAAGATTATTGTGTTAATTGTTTTTTTCTGCTGTAAATACTGTAAATTAATTGTTAAATTTTAATTAATCATGTGAAATTTATAATTTGTTCCGATAGAGTATAGTACTTTCGTTCTTATGGTGACATCTTAAAAGGTTTTATTAATTGAACGTATACTGTTTGTGTATCCTTGCATAAGATGCTAACAGACTGTGGGCCCAGTTTTGTGTGAAAGCAGTGAACACAATAAGTCTTTACAAGCTGTGAAAATGCTTTGACAAACTTTACTGTGACAAACTTAATCGACAAAAATTATCTCATATAGAAATTTAAAATTAAACGAGCAATTATTTATTGTGGCATTGACACAATGCTCGGCTGCAATTTTTAATCATATTTTTAATTTATTTAGTTTAAAAAATATTTCTCTACATCAGATTAGTCATGTCTTGTCCGTGTACTGTACATAATACTTTTCCTGCTAGCAATGGAGTCGTACTGGTCATCTATCACCTTTTAAGGGAAGAGTTTTGGAGACTTTAAATAATAAAAAGCTAGTGTTTTTCTTTCTTCAGTAACACGTCACACAAGGAACAGTTGATTTATGTACTTTTTATTAAAGGAAATGCATTTCATGTTTTAATAACTCTCTCTAGTCTTTAGAATAGTTGATTGTTGGTTACAATTGACACTAGAAAATAAGTTGGGTAATTGACTTGGTAATTGGTTTACCAGAGTTGCTGCAGATTTTGGATCACTTTGAGTATGCGGTTGCGTTTTTAGGTTTTTAAAGTCTACAAAAAACCAGTAACGAAATCCTAATTAGAAGATTTTTGGATTGAAATAGCTTGACTTTTTGTGCAAACCACATGTTTTATATAGTTAATCGGCTCATTCTACCCCCTAAGCATTTCATATTCGGTCTCGACCTTCATCTATCTAACATTGTTCTTGAGATTAAGGAAAGACAGATAGACAGAAAATGAAAGATCTTAGTGCCCACAGAGCAGAAACAGTTTAAAAAAAAATTAATATATTAATAAGAATTGCAGCCTGCCTTCGTGACGATGTCATAATAAATGGTTGCTCGTTTTTTGTGTCAAATAATAATTGTTAACTTATTTGACAGTTTGGCAAATAATATCTATACAGGCAAATATTTGTTACTTGAAAAATAACGCATGAAGGGTACAGGCTTTTGATGTCCAGTGAGATCAATCCCATGCCTTCAAGATACTCATGCCTTGATTCAAGTGGGTAGATTTCGTAACAAGTAACTTAACTAAATCATTACACTTTTATCAGTTAGTTTTATAGATACTTAGAGCCGTGTATTTCTATCGGATCCGCCAGATTTAAAAATGAATATATTTTTTATTTGCATTTTACTTTTATCTAAATTTTAATAGTTTAGGTTCCCGTATATTTTCAGTATATATTGTTCTGACTCTGTAATGAATGTGAAGAATGTATTATAAAATCCATTAAATGAAAATATGCTCTAATATAATTTATGTATATTAAACATATTATAAAACAATATTCTAGCTAGAAATTAATGTCACAATCAATTTTAATATTAAAATCCATTAGCGACTTTAATGGATGCATTGAGAAAACAGATAAATGCGTTTAAGACAGTCATAAATAATAGAAATAATTGATAATTGACTCGAATAATTGATACGTATCAGCTACGTTAAGAAATATTTACTAATTTAAAGAACAATTTAAAAGCACACGCTTAAAATATTTGAAGGACACTACATTAAGTGGCAGGTGGCCATTAGCTATAATCAATACGAATTTCCCTAATTTTAAAATGACGTTTCGGCATAATTAATGAGTAGAGCGATGACGTTTTCGAATTTCTTTTATAATATCTCACATCCATTAAGAGTAATGCCATACTTTTCAGTAGGACAAGTACTATGTAAAGCTAACAAATATAAATAATTCATGCAGAACTTTTCCTTCAGAATCGCCTAAAAGTATATTCCACAGGGGCAAGTAAATTGCAATTTACTTTGAAATGACATCTTAAAATGTACTAAATATAATTATTGACATTTAAATTTAATTCAATTTAATTTTAACCTTAGCATTTATGCGCTTGTTTGTAATGTATGTATTATAAAAATGCGCTCTACGTGGAGATCGTACGCAGTTTAAAATGATAAAATATCAGATTATAATTTATTGCTATTTTTATTTCTTTTAATTCTTTATATCTTATTACCTCTGAAACATTTTTCAGTTTTCGTAGTGAGTGTGGCCAACTCCGTAATGGAGGATGTCGGATAGTGTGGGATACGGTCCTACATACCGTATACAAACCGGTCAGGCTATAGAAAACACACGTCTGCATTCCTCGGCAATACACTGAATAATATATTACACATTGCTATCATATATATAAATTTGAAAATTATGTTAACATAATAGTATTAAAACGATAATTAAAATTGTCTAAAGTACATACAGTTTAATAATCGATCATTATGCAGTTTACAGATACGCACTGTACAAGAAATCGGGTTTGTATAAAAGATTCTTTGAGCTCCGTTGGCAGTCTTATTGAAAAATTCGATCGCGTATTCGTAATTACATGCGACCACCAACCAAAAGACAAAAATCAAAATAGCAACAAATTTGTTTCGTGGCTATTACTGGTATTCTGTACCTTCGTTTCTATATTTTTTGCAGTTGTCTTGGCTATGGTTATATTACCGAAAGAACAAACACTTCCCTATTGTTCGGGGATAATATACAAATCTACAGACCATCCGACAATGTTCAAAATTTTCTTGGTTAACACGCAAAGTTTCACTTTCTTAATCGCTCTGTATCTTACATATTTACAAATGAGTAACACCCAATTTCATTGCCATGATGAAAATGTAAGTCGAGAAACAGCTGCCAAAGTATATAAGTTACAAACTTATTCTGCAAAGGTTTATTATAGCATTTTTGTATTAATAAATATATCTGTACCAATATTACTAATTCAGAAACGTTATCCGTGTATGAAAGAAGATAGTGGAGTATTATTCGCAAGTATTTGTACAGGTTTCCTTTCATAATACATAACATGCCTGTCTGCTACTTTAGCATTTATTCCGATAGGGACGACACTCTTCATGATGATATATTATAAATTGGAAGCATTATTTCAGGAAATACATTTCTTTCAGTCGCGACATCTACAATACATTTATATCATAAAAAGTATACAAGAAGAATACCACAAAATTGCGCTTGAATTGGAAAGAATAAATGACATTGGAAGTATAATTACTTCTATCTCGTATGTATTCGCTGTTACTTACTTAGCTTGCTGTGTTATAATTATTATGCACACGTCTATGGAAGGAAAATACATGATCTATCTTTATCTCTGTATAATAGTTGTTGCTTTGATTACACTTTGTGTAACTGCTTCAATAATATGTACATCGGTAAGTAGTTCAAAAAATTTTAAGTATTGAAGAAAAAAAAATTATTGTACGGCGCGTGTGGCGTGGATTTCTCGTACCCATTGTTTATTCCAAAATTGTAAGATTACATATTTCGAATTAGAAGCTACGAATATGACTTTCATTTCCAAATTTTGTTCTCTCTAACAATGTAAAATACTTTTGCATTGACGAAAATGCGTATATTATGTTTAATTTACTGTAACTTGATTTCATAAAGCAATAAAATAAATACGTCAAATTTCACTTCGCTGTAAATTATTTCATGTGTCACGTATGACACTTGAATTGTTTACAAGTACAGAGGTACAGATTTGCTTTCAAGATTTGCCTAGTAGATCATTATTATTCTAGAGACAGGTTATGGGTATATTTGCCACCGACCTCTTTTGATAATGTCAACAAACTGGTAATATATCAATGTTTCCTTCATATTTGTAACTTGGTGAAATGACAATGCTATTATTTTATTGTACTCCAGAGAATGTTGAATGTAACATGTAAGAATGGGCTGTAATTTTTAATGACATTTTTAATTTACTTAATGTAAAATGTATGCTGTCCACCTTAAATTAGCATTGTAGTTTCTTGTCATCGTACATCAGCAATGGACTCGTGCTTGCCCCTGAAAGGAACTAGTTTGTTTGTTAAGTTATGACAACGCAACACTTGGGCGTTCAGCTAATGGGAGACCCCTTCCGGATAATCATTTTAAGGGAAACTGGCTTCTATCTAGGTGTCACATATGTGGAGAAAACCAGAAAAACTCCAGGTTGCCAGCCCACCTGAGCGAGTCGCGATCCCTCGACCGAACTCCCGATGTCCAGGGTACGAAGACCGCTTGGCCACTGGTGGGCTACCTAAAGGAACTAGATATCTGTTTAGTTCTTTTGCGGGAGAAATTTGAATTAAAATAACACTACTTCCGGTTTGCATTGGAAGTTAAATATATAGTTAATCGGGGTATCCTACTCTTAAGCTTTCCATACCTGCTCTTGGTCATTAATCTAACAGAGTTTTCGATATTAAGAAAAGACAGACGGATGACAGTGAGAATTTACAGGTCTACAATTTTTTGAAATTATAGCCCAATTATACGATGGAAGAATTAATGTGTGGCCTATCAAATATTGTCAATTTACAGAAGTCGACTGCTTAAATTGCTGGCATTCAAATTTGAAAAAATACTAAAATTTTAAGAAATAAACGAGTTTGTCACGATTCTTTTACAATACTAATTCTATTACAATACTTTTAGTAATAAAAAACACAAATTTAAATTGAGAAGGTAGAAAAGTTTTCACATTTTTAAAACGAAATTTAGAATGTTACCAAAGTTGAAAAATATGTGCTCTGTGAACTCAGAATCTCCACGCCGCACACGCAGGGTACATAATTATTAAAAAATACTATTTGATGTTTTTCTATAATTTTTTGAAGTTCAATGATAAAATAAAATAATAATAAATAAATCATAAAACTGTTTTCGTTATTATTAGTGTAAGATATGTCTGGAGAAAACGCGATACTTTGATTATTTGAATTTACTACTCATTGACAAAATGCGGGTAAGTAAGCAACAATTCAACGTAAAATTTTATATTATGACAGTATTGTTAATTGTAGGTCACATTTTATAACACCAAACAATTATTATTATTACTTACAGCTTTTGTGCTTTCTAAAGAGATTGGGATCCAGACAACTGGGAGTAAAAGTACTGGATTTCATAATAACTAAGGAATTTGCTTTCAAAGTAAAGTATTTTTTTAATGATTATTCTCGTAAAAAACTTGTAAATAAATAAAAATTGCTAAATTTCTTCGAATTTCCAATTTCAGATAATGAAAACAACTTTTAATTTGTTCGGAACACTGAAAACAATAAATGGTTTCGGACAGACCGAAGCCTGTCTTTCTGCTAATGGCACCGATAAGTTGAACTTAATGATACAAAATCTCACTTAAATTAACGTATTTACTAAACAGAAAATAAGGACTGTCCACGTAGTGTTCTAAAATATTAACTTGCGAGTCTACACTCTGCCATGGAGGTTCTCTCAGGATGCATTCCCCTTGTTAGTCGCCGTTCTGTTGTATTGCCTTATCTTATTGTATTGTACACAGTACTATATTTAACAATTTGTAGTATTTCGTCTTGAAGAGAGAATAGAATATTGTATACACTAGTTTTAATTGAATGGTAAATGAAGGTCTTGTTAATTGATATATTCAAATGTTTGTAATTTAGCACTCGAAAATCGTTACAAATTGTAATCCTGGGCATGCAGCAGTGTATTTTACTATTTTATATATTCTGCAAATTTCTTTAATCAATATTAGATGGGGCCCTTTAATTTAAATTTTCCCAGGCCCCATGACACTATAACTAGGGATTGCAATTGCTGGATCCCTCATCCAGCAATCCAGCTGGATCCAGCGCATTCTTCGGCCTGCTGGATCCAGAACCTGGTGCTGGATCCAGCGCTGCGGATCCGCAAATACTCAATTAACTTTCGAAATAATGGCGGAAAAGTCTACGTTGTCGCGTTGCCGCTTTACTGCGTGCGCTATCGTTCGGCGGCGAGAGTGACGTTGCTGTTCACTGCAGCACGCGCTACACCCCCCTCTCTATACCGCACCGCCCGCCCTTTTACCTCTGCTGATCTAATTGTCAGTTGACTTTTCGCTCTCGCTAAATAAAGTGTCTTCGCGCTAAATAAAATAAGTAACTCCTCTACTAGTTTTGGTGCATAATTCTCGGTTGTGACGTCAATTAATCACGTGACGGGAACGATTTATGATTATTTGATGACCCCGAAACCAACTAGCATAGAGGCAGAAAGGGCCTTTTCCGCAGCGGGATATATATGGAATTCATTAAGAAGTAGGTTGGGAAACGATACCATCAATGCCATTTGTTTCTCGAGATCCCACTTCCAGAAAAGTCAAAAACATAACAGAAGTGATTGATTTAATTTTATTTAATCTTTTAAAATATTTTTATTCAAGACAAGACTAATATTTTATAACTTCTACTCTAATTCTATTAAATAAAAGTTTTTAACTTTTATTCTATAAGTGGTTAGTGGGCTGGGCTAGGCAATTTTATTGTGAAAATTAGTGAGAAACTGAGACTACCTAGTTAGTTAAATTGTTAATTAAATTAATGAGTATCAATATCTTAGATATATGATGATATGAATGTATGTGATTCGTGATTGTGATAATAATAACTTACTACTAGACTACTACTGATTAATTACTACTTTACTAACACTAATAATTAAATTACTAATAAATAACTACGGACTAATATGTAGAGCCTATATAAAATACTGGTAAGACTGATAGCCACTTAGCCACTGATTATCCGTCCTTACATTATTATAATATATTAAAACAAATTAATTAGTAGAATTACTTTTGCTATTATTTAACTTAAAGATTACATTATAATTATAATCTAACTAAACATTTAAAGTTAATTATCTCTATCTCGAGTGTTAAACCGAATCAAAGTTAAGTTTACTACTTAAATGTATAAGAAGTGTTACTGATTCATAGTGACCAGTCTAAATAATAAAAGTTTCTTAAGTATTTTTTTAAATGTTTTATTTCTTTAAACAAACCATAAATTGCTGGATAGACAGATAGATAACACTTTATTGCACCAAAAATACATCTGCGCTGGATCCAGCTGGAATGATGTCGGTCCAGCAAAAATCCAGCTGGATTGAAAACACTGCCGGATTGCAATTCCTAACTATAACGTGCCACTGATAATTGATTGACAACTTGCTGGACAGTAAAATTTTCTGGGTTTTCTTCACATTCGTAACATCTAAATAGAGGCCAATTTCCCATAAGTCCTCCTATGAGAACCCCCTTCGTAGATTGTTTAAGTGTTTCGTTTCTGTAAAAACTAAACCAATCTTATCGATCATTTTATTGTTTTCAATGTATTTTTACTGAAAACGTTGACATTATTCTGATATTTGTACTGTAGGAAACATAAAATATCTTTTCACACGAAATGAACTAATTGTTTACTTATGCATTAATTGATTGTTTGTTTAGTTGACTTATTTATTGACATAATCCGTTATAACCTCAACAGTAGTGAGAACAGTTACTTTAATTTACATAGGTTCAATTATGAATTTCAATAGTGAAATAAGGTTTAATAGTTTCTATAAAACTATAAGGTTATATATATATAGCTTTATATTAATTAATTATGATTTAAGATTCACTCGGAACTGTTTACAAACTCTCAAAATAATTCAGATAAAATGAGTCCAAATTATTATAAAGAATAAATGAGACATTTTCAAACAAAACAAAACAATTTTTACCTTTTAAGATAAAAATAATAAATAAAAACAACTCGTGGTATCATGAAACTATAAAAATTTAGTAAGCGAGTTTATAACTCATGCACCCTAAAACTCGTATCGAGCAACATTGATTTTCATTGATTTTATGTTAATTGTTTTACATAAACCAGCCCGGATAAGCACTATACAGAATAAATGTTCTTCTTTCTGCCGCCAAAGATTGCGTGCACTTTAAATCAGTACCTCGATATTAAAGTCCACGAGTAATTATTGTTAGCAATATAGATTGAAAGCAAAAAAATAAATCGGTTAACAGTACACGCTGCATGAGACTTCGGTAACTATATTACCTATGGGAGAAAAAAATGGAGGACCTGATTGGATTTTTCAACAGGACAATGCTAGTATTCTTTGTTCACGCTCAACAACTAAGTGATTCGAAAATCATGATATTCAAGTTATTAAGTGGCCTGTAAGAAACTCGGACATTAATCCTATTGAGAACTTCTGGAGCATTCTTGCTCAAAATATTTATTCTAATAATAGGCATTTTAAGACAGTTTCAGAGCTTAAACAAGAAATTATTTTGCGCTTGTTTTAAATGGATCCAGAAATGTTACACAGTTTAATTAAATCAACGACTAATCGCATTTTTGAAGTCATTAAACATAATGGCAGATGTATTTTATATTAAAACAATTTTTATCAATTTAAACTATGAACTATTACTTAAAGTTTAAATTTATCTGTTTTTGGGACATCGCAGAACAAGTATTTTATGTTTAACATTTTAAGTAACTGTCAAATATTGTAAAAACAATTAGATAACGTTGTACTGTGCTATAAATACACAATAATAACCACTCGCATTGCTAAAAATAATTAATATTTAAAAAGATAGAAACATATATTATCTATATTTTTGGAAAACATTGTAGTAGTAATTGAGACCGAAGGGTCGGCACCTCTTTGATGCCACGTCAGGATGACACCACTGTTCGTTCGACACAGGAGCCGCAGCGGCGACTTGTTTTGGGTACGCTCTACAGCTCTGTTAAGGTCCCAATCGTCTCATTAGAAGCGTGAATTGAGTTAAAGGTTTGTAATATTAAAAGCGGGAATTTATTTGTATCTTTGTATTGTTCAGTTTAATATTTAACAACCGTAAAAGAGCTGTGGAAAGACGATGAGTGTAAAATGCATTTTGTTAAAGGTACTTAAAAAGAATTTTAAATAACTGCGTTATAATATACAGATATCGTCGAAAAAAACAACACTATTAGACTGCTGAAATAATAATTTACAACAACAAAAACAAAACGAAGACTATTTAATTTGTTCAACAAAAGCATGCCTTCTGCAGTGCGAAGTGGTTCCGTTCCGTAAACACTGGGAGTTCGGTCGTGTAATCGTGTCTCGCCCGAAGGGCTGACCAGGTTGAGTTTTCCGGGATTTTTCCATGTCTGTAACGCCTGATTAGGGGCCAGTTACCCTTAAAAAAACCTCCCGGATAGCATCTCCGTAGGAAGATCACCCAAGTGTTGCGTTACCATAACAAAACAAACTGTTTACTGACGTAAAAAGTCTTGCTTAATATGTGTCACAATTCAGTGTAAAATATGAAGTCAACGAAAAACTGTCTTTATTCGTAATGTTTCAATTAACATATTGTGAGATCCAGATTTTTATATAGATGTTTTTTATTTAAATCTTTTAAATGATTTTAACTAATTTTCTTAACGCAATCGTTAAAACAACATCGCCGGAAAAAGGAATCACATGTCACCATCCCATCAACAATCGTTAAGAATTTTCCACATCAACTGATAAAAGTTTATGACTCTCTATTAAGAACGTCAACATTCGCTCGTACAAACATTGTCAATATAACACTGCAAGAATCTAATATTACAAATTAACATCCGATTTCACCATCTTCGCCTTGTTCCGGGAACATCTATGACCCGAACACCGGCAAAACTAACCTTTGCATCAGACAACATTCAATCACATGACATATTTTCCGAAGTCGAATCAATATAAGCCCGCTTCCTCCCTGTCAGGGGAGTCTCTCATCAAACGCCAGCTCAGCCACATCCAAAAACTTTTCGGGGGATCTCGGTGACATCGAGGAATCTACCGAGGAGCAGTATCTCCGAGCATCATTTTACTAAGAGCAATCCTCGTCTCAATCGCGATTTTTATAAATTTGTGCGAACAATTAAAGAGGGATTAATTCGTCCTTCCGTGGAATCATCAAAGAGGTATGATAACAATTCATGTAAACTCTCTCTCGGCCCCCTTAAACTTGTAGGGAACCTCGATAGAAATTCTATTTTCGTTATTGTAATCGTTTAATTGCTATCCAATAAATATTTGACTTTTATGTTAAATGGTTCCCTTTGCACGTTTATTGCCTACGCCTTACCGACGACCCTTCTCTCCTTCTCCACTCAACCTGACAAAAAGAATCCCGACCCCTCGGGATCATAAACAGAAACAAGCCATCCACTGACAACTGCGTAGTTTCCACCAAACTGTTGCCGAGACAGAGGCAAGACTTCCGCCATTTCTCTGAGTACCCACACATTAAACTGTCACTTTGAGCTTGGTCTTTGTAATCTCTTATACAGTCAAACCTGTTTTTATGCCGTCTTTTTTGTGCGATTTTTTTTGTGCGATGTTTTATTTGTGCGGTATAGTTGGCGACTAGTCTCGTGCGATTTGTCATGTCTCACGTTGACTTATTATAGCTAAATAAACTTATTATAGTAATATTATTGCATGAATATGCGAAAAATGAAATAATTTATTTTTTAAGTCAACAAAACACCACCTGGACAAAAATATGTAAAACAGACGATAGACCAGACGATGCAGTCAAGTGCTGACATCTGTTGTCAATAAATTCTATTTCGTACGGTTTTGAGTTATTTTCTATGTGAGACTTTTTTTATGCGGTCTCTATTGACCGCATAAAAACAGGTTTGACTGTATTTTGTTCTGTAAAGCGCCCTTATTAGAAGTTTTTGAACTAAATTAATTTTTTTGCAAAATTTTTTTCGCATGCTTTGCTTAGTCTGTAAACAAATTTTGGTGTCAGTTCACTTATTGGTTACAGCTACTAAATAAGGAAAATTTCATTATGGCCAGTACATTGAACGGTTTTCGTTTTATTCCATTATGGTAACGCCACACACGGGCGATCTGCCAAGAAGGAATGTTTTCCGGGAGAACCTTCTATGACAAACTGGCACCTATTCAGGTGTTACTAACGTGAATAAAATCCGAAAAACTCCATGTAATCAGCTCGTTGGCCAGAAAAAAAAAAATCCACGACTAACTACTAGTGTTTATTTTATCCAATCTGACACGAATGGAGAAACATTTAAGGGAATTGTACATTGAATATTTATTTGCAACGTCGGTCAGATATTTCATAACTGCACTATTTCGAAAATTTTAGTGAAAGATTTAATGTTAATGTAAAAGTTTTTGTGTAAATCCATTAATAAAATTTCTGAAAATTAAATTAGCAAGTTGGTAAACAAAATTAATGTTTTAGCAACAAGAATGTCCTCGTTGTCCTTCAAGATAATTGTTTCAATACATTAGCCTGATACATTAAATTAATCATCGATTTTTTATATTTTAAAGGTATTCATTTAAAAGCATAAAACTGAACAAGCAGAACCATAAAAGAGTCTTATAATATAAGAGCAACTAATGATGAATCGCGTGTTAGATATCGAAAGTCTAGATATGGAACACTCTCTTTTCCATGCGATTCAACCTTACATTAAAGTTTTACAGATTTTTGGAATATTCTTAAATTCAAGGAAGGATCTCTTGTGGATTAAAATCTTATTTTTTCATACTTACTTCTTCTTAATGTTTCTAATCTTATTCGTCCTGCCGGAAGATTTATCAATTTACTTTACCAAAATTGATAAATTTTCCGAATTTTGCGGCGTTCCTGAATTCTGGAACAAGCTTGGAAAGAGATTACGCTATAATGCCACTCTTGCATTGTTTTTATCGCCAATTCTTTCGATTTTGTTAAATTTGAATGCATCTTTCATAAGAACGATTATAGTGAACGTCAGTCAAAATATAAGATGCTCGGGTCAAATGATCTCTGGTTTATTAAGATATCAGGATTATATTATGTCCTACTTTACTTTCTCGACTATATTAGGATCTCTTGGCCTACCTAGTCTATATATATTTGGCAGGAATTATTATGGTTATAATATATACATTTATAGAGAATGTTTCTGCGTGTTTCATGTTGTTATGGGTTCTCTTTTCCTAAGTAATGTAATCTGTCATGGCTGCGGTTTCCTATCCATACTCACTTACCTAAGTGTTCGTTTATTAGAAACGTATATTGCAGATATAAAAAAGCAATTAAAAAGTCAGGTTTCGATAGAAAGCGCAATTGTACTTAACGAAATTGCGCGTGTTTTCATATTTATAAATAAAACAGATAAAATTTTTGAAAATTTACACATGGTATTTATAATTGTTATATTACCGGTGGCAAGTGTTATCTTTCTGTTTGTGTTAATTACTCATTCTTTAACTTTCGAGCTGTTTCTTATAATATTTCTCGCCTCTTGGTTGGGAATTTTAATACTGAGATACGTTCTCTATCTTACAAGAATTCCGTCAATGGTATACTGCATTTTGCATATCAGTTTTTTTAATGTTCGAATTTATTTTATAATAAAAATTGCATTAAGATGAATTGTTAAGCAATAATTTTACTTAACATTTGCTTATATTATTATTTTGGTTCTTTAATCATAAATATTTTTATTGAGATAACAGTATATATATATATATATATTTTAATAGATTTATCGAAGTTTTCTGAATTTTTTTATACAGAAAAAATAATTATTATTATTTTCTGACGAATTTTTTTTTTGTTCTTTTAGGTAGAAGCATTTTATTCCTGTATCTTGGACATTTATTTTCAGACCGATCAGCATACTCTGAATGTATTGTTGTTAATGTAATTTTTTTAAATTATGCATTTAATTCATATATTTATAAAGTTTTATTTTCTATTTTTCAGCCTTTAATATTATTATATGTTGTGAGAACAAACATTGGATTCAAAAGTAAAAATTTCTTTTTCTTCTGTAAACACTCAGTTTTAAATGTAAGTAAATTCACATTTACCGTTTTTAACAAGCAGTAGATAAAATTAAAATTCTATAAACACGAAAGTTTGCTTTATTGGAGTTCATTAACAAACATCACTAACTTTACTCAAATATGAAAATGATGCTTGCTGTATGTCAGTATGTCACTTTGACATAAGTTGCCAACTCCAATAAAGCACATTTTTAAATTTTTGAAGTAATAAATTTGACGTAAGTATTTTAAACTAATTTTCAGTATATCTTCGAATACGCCACGCAATTTCTTGCCTTTCTCATTATCAGAACCTCCCATTGTGTGGAAAAGTAAAATTAAAATGGCTAAATATTGTGGAATGTAAACTTCTACCACATTTTATTCTATAATTAGTAATTTTTCACATAGGTTTTTAAAACTGTTGCTACTATGTAGCTTAGTTACTTTGTGGAAATTGCTTGCTGAGTAATGTTACGAATTTGAATAGCAAGGATCGTTCGTATTTGTTGGAAGAAGTTGGATATATGAAAAATATGTAACGACTGATAATAAAACACGATTAAAAATATGGACCTACAGAACCTCACAGCATTAATTATAATGTGTAAAAACGAAGTTGTTACCCTACAGAGTATAGCCATATATGTTATTGTTATACAACCAAGAGATCCGTGTTTAATAGTCAGTTAAATAAGTATTGTATTCTGAGGTTGCCTTCGATAATTATTTTGTTAATTTTTTCATTCCCATTATTTATTCTAATTTGATTTCTATCAGAATTAAAATTGAATGCAATACCTTTTTTATGTGTAATTTGGATGTTATAAATTATTTATACTTAATTATGCACAATACTATGTATGACTTTCGTGACAATTCTTCTGTCAACGCGACACCGATAATCTTCTACACACAACTTTTCAAATGTTTATTAAGATGTTTAACTTTTTAAAGATGTTTTAAGATGTTAAGAACTTTTTGTGAATAAGTTCGGCAAGTCAAAGGGTGCCAACATTCCATAAACTCAAGAAAAATGTAGGAAGAACCCAACCACACATTTTTTGAATTCCAATGGTACTGAAAGCATTGGTGGAAAGGCAAATAGAAGAAACGAAAGGGTTCGTTGAACCTTTAAGTGCAGAAATCACATATCCATTGGCTAAATGGGATTCTAGCATCAGGTTTTATCCTATGCAAAACGCAACCGAACTGGGTTATAAGGCTGGATCAGTAAACTATATAACGATCTCGAATATATTGAAGGGATATATAGAGTTACCTTTGAAGGTAAGTAATAGAAGCTAACCAATTTCGTTTTTGCCAAAAAATGAATATCAATAGAAGGATGAAGAGAGAGGATATGAGGATGGATAATGATTCTTTAGGGGCATAGCCATAGGATGAAATTCTGGCTTCGCGTGTGGTTTCTGTTTCGTTGTTCATTGTTGATCGGTAGCTTTTTAGTAAGGTTGCATTTTCGTGGGCGGAGCTGGAAATAAAATAATGATTGCTTGTGAAAACGTTATTAACCGTGGGTTAAATTGTTAGATAAGGACAAATGTTATAATTTTAAACCAGGAGAAGGTATCAAGTTCCAACATTCTTAATCCTTTTTCTGAAGTGAACTGTTCCTAGAAAAACGACGAAAAGTGAGGAGGCACAGATAACGCTGAAGAAAGAGGTAAAGCACGAAGACAGACTTTTGGCGCGGAAAGAGAGAGAAAGAGGGAGGAAAGTGGAAAACTGGTGTGTCTCAGTAGACTAAAAGATGTTCCGCAAAGTATGGCAAGCACATAGTTTACACTACATTGTAATTATATGTTAAATGTGCTATTTACGTTTAATGTTAAATGTGCTTACGACTATCCACTTGCATTGTCTGACTTAATGAACCTTAATGAACGAACCAAGAATACGGATGCCACAGTTACCTTACGCTCTTCAACACGTAAAACTTCTTTATCTCGAAATTTATTTTTACCCTGCATTTTCAGCCTAAATTAGAACATTTTCCATGTTTATCTCGAATAATTTTTCGTAAATTTCTGTATCTCAAAGTATACACCGAAGTGTCAATCACAATTTAAAACTCCACCACTACATATTGATAGCATAAACTGGAAACACCTGTGGCAATACAGTACATAGTTGGAATTAATGCTGCTTTTTTCTGATCGACTATGACTTTGGCTTGCATCTAATTAGTTGATGAAAGTCGAGCATTCAAATCTATTGACAAATTATTTCTGTTAAGATAGTTGAGAAATGTTTTATTTTTACCCAATATAGATATGTGCTGTACTTGCTATCGTATTAATAAACTACTCTATCTCCAATCAAGTCTCTTACTGTATACTAGCTGACCCGGCAAACGTTGTTTTGCCATATAAATTATTTCTAGGTAATTTTAGCTGACCCGGCCACGCGTTGTTGTGGCTCAAAATGTATCTATTATAAATGTATAACACTTTCCCCGTGGGGGGAATTTCAAAAAATCCCTTCTTAGTGTACATTCTCTTGACGTACCCTATTAAAACGCAATCAAAAACGTATCTAAAATAGTATAATAAAAGCCGAGTTCTTCACAGTAAGCCTTAATCCCGTCACTTTTCCCGCTGGGGAATATCGAAAAATCCCTTTTTAGTGTATATTCTGTTGACGTAACCTATTAAAACGCAATTAAAAACGCAAAAAACCGCACGTAAAATAGTATAATAGAAGCCGAGTTCTTCACGGTAAGCCTTAATCCCGTCCATCTCCCCCCACTGGGGGGAATTTCGACATGTATAATATATAAAAACACGTGCGTATTCGAATGCAACGTTGTGTGAAAATTTCAAAGGAATCGGTAGGAACAAACGAACGTTATATTTTATTTATATAGATAGATAGAAAATGATCTACTTCAGTCCATTCTCACAGAAAAGCATAATGCCTGACAGAAAAGCAAACTTAGGTCGTCGGAAGTTAGCGCCATCTGTTGGACATAAAAGCCTTAATCCATATATAAATATATTTTTGAAAGGGGGGAAATGGTGTATGGGTATGAAAAATAGATAGTAGCCGATTCTCAGACCTACTGAATATGCATATGAAATTTGGTAAAAATCGGTAAAGCCGTTTCGGAGGAGTAAGGTAACTAACATTGTGACACGAGAATTTTATATATAAGATTATGTAAAAATCGCGCCTTTATTACTTGTTCCCTTAAGATTCGAAATAAACAAGTTCAATTGTACACATAAATCCGCGTATTACACCAAGGAAAATAATCATTAACATTTTGTGAAGTACATATAATAATCGACTATTCTGCTGCTTGCACAAGAAATCGGTTTTTGTCCATGATATCTCGAGTTATAAATTTTATTAAAAAATTCGATCTCGTATTATTAACTCCTCAGCTCCTTTTACCATTATTAAAATAACTTTTTCGAATGCATGTTCCTTATTATTATTGAAAAATATTATTCATTTAAATTGAAAAAAGTTGTTTTTTCGAATTTTTTTCAATTTGTAAAAATTGGTTCCTAAATGGCATCTTTTCCTATGGATAGCCAACTTTACAGGGGCCTCGGGGCCTGAAACGGTGACTTCACAATTTTTCAGTTTATGATTCACATTTAATTTTAAAAAATATTTCTTCCAAATTATTTTCGAAAATTAAAATTATCCCTCCAAATTTAGAAAAATTTACAAAATTTTCATTAGATTATTTTAAATTTATTGATAGTTACCAGTTTTTAAATTCTCTCTCTGTTTTAACTGATAATTTTAAAAAATGCAAATTATAATTTTCTAATTTTTAACTATTTTTTTTTTGGTCATTACAAATATAAAGAATTATTAAAAAGAAGAGGAATTTTTCTCCTATTTCTATTTTAAAAACAAACGGATATTAGATGAAATACAGCTACCTTCTAAAAAATGTTTTTATAACGAATTATCAGAAGAAAATATTACAGATGATGATTACAATCATACTCAATTAATTTCGAAAAAATTTCTCTGTAAAACTATTTAAAATTACAACAATATGTCCGTATGATATTATCAGCAGATATGTTCCAAAATATTAGAAAGTAAAGTTTAACATGTTATATTTATAGATCATGTATATTTTATAACTACACCTGATCTAACATGGAATTGCAGTTTAAAAATGACAAAAGTTCAAGTACACTTATTTAGTGATCTCGATATGTACTTTTTTCTCGAAAATGGAATTACAGGTGGGATAACTTTAGTGGGAAAAAAAGACTTGCAAAAGCAAATGATGCACGAGAAAACTTATGATAAAAATCAGCCACATAATTATATTCTTTTTATAGATGAAAATAATCTTTATGGGTTCGTAATAATCGCATATTTACCTGTAAATAATTTTAGATGGCTATTCAAAGACAAAATAAACGCTTTAGATAATTGTAATATATCGAACGAAAGTGATGTTGGATATATCTTAGAAGTAGATTTAAAATATCCTGAAAGCATTCACGGTAGACATAATGATTACCCTTAGCCGCCAAGCATATTAATATACTGTACGATTTAATATCTAATTATCGAAAAACACTATTAAATAAATTAAATTTAAAATACACTAATACTAATAAAAAATTGATTTCTACTCTTTTTGATAAAAACAAACTATGTAATTCATTATAGAAATTTAAAATTTTATCTAGACAAAAGTCTAATAGTAGCTAAAATTCACAGAGTACTAGCATTTTATCAGAGCGTGGCATAAAAAATATATATTATTTAATAATAAAAACCCACCAGTGGCTGAGCGGTTCTTAGCTAAACACTGGGAGTTCAGTCACAGGTTCGCGCTGCACTCGAACCAAGCGCGGCGCGTGGAGAACTGTCTGCGTGGAGTTTTCCAAGTTTATTTCATATTTGTAACACCTGAATACGGGCCAGTTTTCTTTAAAAGACCTCCCGGAAGGCATTTTTCCCCTCGCGTATCATTGTGCCCCAGAGAAGGCAATGGGAAAATCTACTCTGGAAGTAACTCCCCTAGGATACAACTCGGCCCATTACTAACCACTTACTAACGTTTGCCAGGTGTTTTCCAACTTCAGGAATCGAATATGGCATACAAGAATAATAATAATAAAAAACGACAAGAGTTGACTAACGATTTTGACAAATCATTTTTTAAATTAATAAATAATAGTTTTTTTCAGCAAAACGTGTCAAAATGTAAGAAAGCATATTAACTTAAAAGCAGCTAGGCCATTAAAACAATATCACAGACATCTGTCTAAACTGTCTGTAAAAAAATTTCAAATTATAAACGATAATCTCGTAGTTTTTAAAATGATGAAATTTAATTTAATTTTAAACAAACCTATTTAAATAGGTTTTTGCATGTTAGAATTATGTACGTTGCATATATATTAAACATTTTATAAAATATGTACAAACAGACATGATGAAAACACTCATTTATTATATACTGATACAGATTCTCTAACATTTCAAATTTATACAAACGATGTTTATGAGGATTTTAAATCGTTTTCTGATATTTTTCATTTTAGTAATTATCCCGAAATGCATAAATTACATCATGAAAAGAAGAAAAATACATTAGAATATTTTAAAGACAAACGTTCTCAAAACCGATAATTAAATTTTGTGCTCTGAAACCAAAAATGTATTCTTATATTTTCGATAAACAAAATGAAAAAACTGCTAAGAGGGTTAAAATATCTGTTGTGAAAACATTTAATCGTGATAAACATAAAGAAGTTTTATTCAATATAGAGCTATTAAGACATCAGCAATACAGAATTAAAAGCAGAAAGCATATAGTAACGACATATCTACAAAACAAAATTTCTATCCATTTAATGATAAAAAAAAATTTATTCTAGATAAAAACGTAGATGTGTTATTGTTTGGTCATTACAGCTTTTAATTTTTTGCAGTATTATCATTATCACAATACAGATTTGTTATTGTACATAGGGAAAAAAATAACACTTACCTAATACATACAATATCTCATAGAATTTTACAGTGTTTAAAAGAAGTCAGCAATAAAGCAACGTGTATAAAATTACCAGAAAATTAAACATACGAGTGTAATTTTTTTACTAATTAATGAAAAAATTTCTTTCTCCATACTATCTAAATATTTTATAAAATGTGACTATCCAGGATGCCATAATTAACATTTTTAAATTTGTATATTTAAAAATGTAATAAATATTTTTTGAATTGATTTTTCTAGAATTTGTATATTTTAAAAAACTATCCGAAACTGTGAAAATCCCAGAAAAAGCTACTGCAGAAGATGCTGGATATGTTTTGTTTTGTAATCATGACATCATGGTTAATCCGAATGAACAAAAATTAACATTTATAGATCTAGCTGTTGAAATGCCATGTAATTGCTATGGAAGAATTGCTCGAAAATCTTCTCTGTCGTTAAATAATATTTTAATTAATGCTGGAGTAATTGATTGTGACTACCGTGGAAATATTAGAGTATACTCAATTTAAATTTGAATTCAATTCAAATACACAAATAATATAAAAGAATTGTTTGTTTCTTTATAGACAATACTCAACCCCGTTTTGACTGAAAACTTTCTTGTCTTCTTTGCCACTAGAAGAACATACAATTCGTCATTTTAAAAATTATGTTGATAAGGATATCACAAGTCAGCGAAACGATTTATCTACCACGGATATTTCGGAATTCGCGGATAAGTTGAATAGGGAATACATATGAAAAAATTACAAATTTACAATTATATTTATCATACAAGATATTAATTTTGCAAAACAGGATTTAATTTGCCAATATAAGAAATTAGACAAACAATTGCTATCCAATTTTTCAGACTATCTTCATTGGAATAAAGTTGCAGAATTTCGAACTGTTTCTAATAATTTTATTCTTATCTACATGTGTGGGAAACGCCGGGAGGTAGGACGGAGTCGTACCTCCTTTTTGTCGGCGAACAGGTCGGCAAGACCCACCCCACTGTCAAGGATGGCAAAATTTTGGTGATATCCCGACTTGTCGGGATCGGGTAATTATTTGTCAGGTCGAGTGGAGGAAGTGTGTGGGTTCGTCGATAAGTTCAAGGCGATATTCGAAGTAACGGAACCATGAGGAAAACAAATAACGATTTATTTAGACGGTAAACAGATACAAAAGATCTAACGCGTTCCGTTTCTAACCGCGAGAGAGAGAGTTCACAAATGCGGGGGGATCATACCTCTTCCTAGGATTAGTCGAAGAATTAGCTGTAATCGTAGGGTTAATCGTCTCTGTTCTCCTGTCGTGGAGGGAAGCGGGAGGATCGGGCGGGCGGCTCGTCGTCGGCGGGCTTCGGTGACTTCGTGTCTCGGCCCTCGCTTCTCGGGATGGATCCTACGGGTCGGGTGTCTTGTGCGGACCTTCAGCGACCCCGTTCTCAGCTTTTTCCCCCCTTATATACTCCAAGTCCCGTCCGCTGCGATGACGGTAGACGATGAGTCGATCTCCGTGACTCAGAAGTCGAATCCGGAGAGGAGGGAAGCGAGTTTGACGGCGGAAGGCTGCACATCCTTTGACTCGTGATTGTTATCTCTGATTTTGATTGTTATCTCCCGAGAGGATTTGAAACAATAAAATTTTAAAATCGGACCGGCTTAATTCGGTCCTCACATTGCATCGGCCTTTCTAAATCGAATTTGGTCCTAAACGGGACTAGTTTGATTTTAATTTTTATATCGGGGTGTACAGGGAGGGTTACTCTCTCTCATTTGTCAATCCACTCTGCTATAAATAAATATAGCTAGGTTATTTGAGACGCGTTACAATTGTATAGATTGACTTGATAGAATTGTATCGAACATCGTAATAAGATTGCAGCGTATTAAGATTGTATCCAGATTGTATAGATTAACGCGTTACAATTGTATTCTATTAAGAAACAATATTAAAACAATACGATAAATTCGATGGCTAGGTGGACTGGTTACCGTACGTTCGATCTAACTTGTTGATCGGTTGTCAATCAGTTGATTGGTTGGTCGGGTTGGGTGTGAGAGTGGAAGTTCGTATTTTGAGGAAACACGTGGTTGTTAGATTTCCTTTGTTCTTGGTAAGAAGTTGGTCCGTTGGACGAAGTTACTCGGTGGGATGTTTGATAGTCGCAGATTACCTCGGTGATCGGCGGATGGGTTTCATGGAAGTTCGTAAGGTCCAGCGATGCAAAGTAGGAGGCAGGTATTATTATTGTTGAGTGCATTGAGGCAAACGTCGGAATTTCAATCTACGATCGAGCTTTCAGCTTATCAGATGTCGTCAATATTTTAAATATTGACGACATCTGATACAAGACACTTATAACAGAATGAATGGAGAGACAAAAATATAAACCAAACTGGTTTGCTTATTTTTCATTAACAGATATGTTTGTTTGTCTGTATACAGCAATACGACACGTGAGCGATCTGGTAAGGGGAATGCCTCCTGAAATAAGTTTCTGTAGGTATAATCTCTTACGCAAGGATTTTAGTCGTTTATTTTGAAAAATAATTATTATATTATTTTAAATTTAGGCACGAATAACGATTACAGTGCAAATGTGTAAATTTTTAGTTTTGTAATCTATTAAAGACATTTTGTATTAATTATATCTCCATTAGGAGAAAGTGGAGAAATTGAAGGATAAATAAATATGGTTATATTAATCTCTCCATTTATGTAACCTATAGACTATATAAATGAAATGCTTACATGTAATAAAAAATCAGCATAAATTTAGGCCGGTATGAATATTAATGTAATAAATATATTTCTATAAACAGCAAGACATAAAGTTTGTTAATTGAGCTTACAAAGTCGAGGATTCGAAAAATGTTAATTAAAAACATTTAAAAAATGTTTCTACGCATAACGAATTAATTTCACAATATTATTACAATATGAAAATTGATAGCTATCAGCACATAAAAAAATAAAACAAACGAAGTATAGTTACAGACCAAGCTAGAATCACAAAGCTAGTTTTAAGAGAAATTATATAGAAATTAATGAAAACTCGGCCAGTTAGACAGATTTTTATCTGTTATTTTCCAGTTTTTTAGAATTTGGAAAAATATTAAACTAGAAATTGGTGATAAATCTAATTTTAATTGATAAAATTATTAATGTAATTGTGAGGGTCAGAAGCCCCCATTTTATTTCTATGGGATTTGGGTAAAAATCTACTTTATTTAATTATTTATTAAAATAATAATTCTTGCTAAGACGTGTTAAAATCAAGAAGGAAGTGTTGGCAGAAATTGACTGATAGCGTGAGTGTCATTTTTGCTTTCCTTTACATAGCAACTGTTATAGTTGAACTTAAAAGGTCCTAATTTTTATACAGATTGTTGTTAAATGAATTCATTTAACAATCAAACTGTTATGTTATTTAAATTGTAAGAGGACCATAAATAAAGTAATTGTATAATTTTGGAAAAGAGAGGACTTTATCCCTCTTCGTTAAAAAGGAAATGGAGTTCCGTTTATAAGATCGTTATCGTAGATTTAACTTGTTGACATCAATTGTTTTACCCCTTTGTTTTATCCCCGAATGATGTAAGATTGTAATGTGTCGATTGGGTAAAGCACAAGATTATTATCGAAATTTGCTCCTAAATCGGGGAGTCTGCTATAAGTCCTCGTTGTAAACACATCGAGAAAAAGGGTTTCCAATATAGACCAGGAGCTCATCGATAGTTCCGCATGAAATTAAGTATGAATTAAGTCTCAATCTATATAAGTGCCTGATTATTGAGTGGAAGAATCAAGAATTATATTTTGTGTGCCATAGAAAACGTCTAGATTCATCAATGATGAGGTATTATGATCATAGATAGTTATTGTAAACTCTCTCGTGTGATAGGAGAAGACATAAGTTTAATATAGATAAGTTAAAAAGTTACAGTAAGATCCAATTGTAATTATATTTGTCCCTGTATTCCATTTTTACTTTGTTTAAATTAAATTATATTTGTTATTGATATAATTTGATTCATTACTGACTCATATTCATCAGCACGTTCCGAACTTACCCATCGTCCCTCCCACTCGTTATTCCGCGAGATTTAAAGCGCGTTAACCCGCTAAATTTTAAGGTTAACTCGTGTCAGGAGAAAATGTCTTTCTGGGGTTTTTGCGAATTCCTGATAAAGAAATATAATAACTCTAGGAAGCCATCCTGTACTTCCGAGAAACTGTTTAGTAACAGGGTCCTGTAAGTGGTAAGATGATAAATTCCTATCTTCTATACCCTGGCTCAGCTCACATAATGTTCTGTTACTATTACAAACAATGATTAGTTTTTGTTAAACGTAATAGTATAAAATTCGCTTAAGTGAGAAAGATCTGCGTGATAAACTAGCTATACTAACTGATCATACTACAGCCAGAAATTATGCTTCAATTACTGTCATTATCTATTTTAATACTCAAAGTCATAAGAGACCATTATTAGAGTAAACAAATATAACGGTATACACATATGAACTTCATCAGACCACTCTGCTTAAGAAAATATCCATTAGTTATCGGTAAATGCATTAAAATCCCGCATAAATTACCCTAAGCCATACCATTAACGTGTAAGTGGCCATTACTTAGAGGAAGTAAAAATTATTGGAATATTCAAATAATGTCTTTATAGTTACATAAGTACAGAGGCGAATAT
Organism: Centruroides vittatus; assembly: GCF_030686945.1. Lineage (NCBI taxonomy): Eukaryota > Metazoa > Arthropoda > Arachnida > Scorpiones > Buthidae > Centruroides > Centruroides vittatus. Next base: position 71,517 of record NW_027120710.1, on the reverse strand, counting down.
TTTGAATTTTCAATTTTATACTACTCCAATATCACAGTAAGAAGTCGTCAGTTGCTATAGATTGGGCTGTCTATTCTTAAAGCTTTAACTTACAGAATAATTCACTTTAGTTAGATATGTGCCAAAATTTTTCACAACAGCAAGTATATATACAAAATAATAACACTAGACTATTTTAATATAACATCGTAAAATTAATGTTATTAATGGCATTTAAATGTAATTTAGTTTAATTTTCACATTAGAATTAATACGCTAGCATTGTCTTATATTATTATTATAGAAGTTTTTGTTCTGTAAACATTCTACATTGTTTAAAATCAATGTTACATAATAATTTACGTTAGAATTTACTCAGATTTATAGAAATTTGTGTATTTAAATAAATAGCAAGTATTAATTAACACTAAAATTGTAAACTACGTACAATAATCGGCTATTATGCAATTTATAAGTATGCGAAATTGCGTTTGTATAAAAGATTCTTTGAAAATATCTTTTGAATCTTATTGAAAAATTCAGTCGCGTATTAACAATTACTTGCGACCACCAACCCAAAGATAAAAGCAAAGTAACAAAAAATCATTTCCATGGAAATTATTGTTCTTATGTCTCTTCATTTCCACATGTTTTGCCTTTATCTTGGCTATGGCTTTATTACCAAAAGAACAAACGCTTCCTTATTGTTCGGGTTTCTTATACAAATCTACAAACCATCCGACAATGTTTAAAATCTTCGTGGTTAACATAGAAAGTTTTATTGTTTCAATTTCGTATTATCTAACATATTTAAGAATGAAAAATACGCAATTTCATTGTTACGATGAGAATTTAAGTCAGGATACATCAAACAAAGTCTTTAAAGTACAAATGTATTTTACGAAGGCATACGTTACCATTTCTGTATTGCTAAATATATTAGTCCCAATAAACATGATTAGGAAGCGTTATCCGGGTATGAAAGAAGATAGTGGGTCTTTAGTTGCAAGTATATGTATAGGTTTCGGTTCTTTAAGTGTAACTTGCCTGACAGTTTTATTAGCTTTTGTTCCGTTAGGAGTAACACTCTTTACGATAATATATTATAAATTGGAAGCATTATTTCAGGAAATACATTTCATTCATTCGCGACATCTGCAATACATTCATATCATAAAAAGTATACAAGAAGAATACCATAAAATTGCGCTTGAATTGGAAAAAATAAATAACATCGGAAGAATGATTACTTCTATCTCCTATGTATTCGTTATTAGTTCCATAGCTACTAGTGTTATAATCATTATGCACACATCCATAGAAGGAAAGTTAGTCTTCTACTTTTATCTTGTGATACAACTTATTGGTATTATTACACTTTGCGTAACTGCTTCGGTAATATGTACATCGGTTAGTAGTTTCAATGTTTTAAAACATAACATTTATTTTTCAATACTTTAAAATATTGAAAAACGTAATTTAAAAATAATATTTATTAAAATAAAGTAAAATAATAACTTATAAGAATTTATTTTATTGTCATTAGTCAAGGAAATGCCTGGAAGAAACGCGCTATTTTGACTCTCTTAATTTACCATTCCTCGATAAAATAAGGGTGAGTAACAATTCAACAAAAAACTTTAGTTTACGCTGTTATTAAATATAGATAATACCCGATGCACGAAACATTGTTAATATTATTTCCAGCTTTTGTGCTTTCTTAAGAGATTGGGATCCAGACAACTGGGAGTCGAAGTTCTGGATTTCATAATAACTAAGGAATTTGCTTTCAGGGTAAAATATTTTTCAATTATTCTCATCCTAAACTTTTATATAAATAACAATTGGTTAATTTATACGAATTTTGGATTTCAGGTAACGAAAGCAACTTTTACTCTGTTCGGAAGTCTAAAAGCTATAAACGGTTTCGGACAGACTGAAGTTTGTCTTTCCGCCAATGGCACTGATAAGTTAAATTTATTGATACAAAATCTCACTTAAAATATTTAGTGAAAAATCTATTCTATGTACGTACTGTACTGTACAATATAATTTATTTTGTACAAAATATAATAATCAAAAACAATTGAGATATTTAGTTTCTGTGTTACACTCTCATAGATTATATATACATATATATTAAAGAAACATCATTACTAGAGCCGAAAATTTTCGCTTTTGGCTAATTTCTCAGCTATATTCGCCTGGAATGAGTATCTTTCAATTAGTACTAATTAAGAAATCCGGCGTCAATATGACTAAGTTTTGATGGCGAAAATCGGCGAGTTTTGCACTAGCTGGCGAATTTGGCGATAGGTCAGTTTCGCATGTGCTTCGTGCAAAAATATCTAGAAAACAGTCGATTCAGTTTAAAATTGAATCCGTGATTATGGAATTAGGCGGAAATATATTTCTTCGTACCAAAAAACAATTCTCTGTGTTAAGTGCTCTACGCACGTCAACTACAAACGTGATACAATTAAGAAACGACTTTCGGAACATCTCAACAGTGTAAAATACAAGAAACATAACATTCACAAACCTTGTTGTTCGAAAATGAAAGCGATTTTGATAAAGTAATGGTTGAAGCATTCACCAGTGCAGATATTCCGCTTAAAACATTAATTAACGATAAACAGAGATTGTTTCTCCAGAAATATATGAAGAAGCTGATCAAAAATGTTCCACGTAATTTTTTTATTGTAATTAGTTTTTCTTTGAAACGTTTATTTTATAGAAATTGATGCTGCTTTTCGCCATTGTGCTCATAATTAGCCGAATATGATTTTATTTCAAGACTCATTGTGTTATTTATTTTTTAAGCACTGCGGGCACATTAAAAAACTATCTTAAACTCAGTAACAGAAAAAATTAAGGACGAAATTAATGGACATGATGTCTATTTCATTGATGACGAAACTAGTGACAATGTGCATCGTAAAGTGGTCAACGTGCTTGTAGGAAAATTGAATAGCGAGAAAGCAAAATCAATGTTAATTGATGTGACATTTCACTCAACAGTTGACAACATTATAATACGAGAATGTATACTCAATGTGTCTAGAAAATTGTGGCCAAATGATTTAAAATATTCAAAACTGAAGTTAATAGTGGCAGATCGAGCAAAATACATGATGAAGGCAGTGAGTGAGATTAAGAAAAATTCATTGATTTTTCCAAATGTACATCATGTCACGTGTCTTGCTCACGCCTTACATAACGTTGCATTTAGGATTAGAATGAGTACAAATTAACAAATTTGCTTATATCAGAAATAAAGACGTTTTTTGTGAAGTCAAGAGAAAGAAAAATAATTTTAAGAATGACACTGGAGTTAGTAATCTTCCTCCAGAACCAATTGTCACTCGCTGGGGGTCTTCGTTAAATGCTGCAAAGTACTATTTCGATGATTTTGATACTGTTGAGCGCTTTATTTTGAACTATAAACAAAAATCTCATTCAAACGAACCCGATACATTTAAATCTATACACCAGCGATTCTCAACCTTCTTAGTTCCGCGACCCCCAAATAGTAAATATAAATAAAATTAATATTTCGCGACCCCCACCTAAAGGAATAATAACAGTAAGCCTTACTATTACTAATTAAATTTTGACTGTAATTATAAATGTAAATTTTCTAAAATATTATATAATCACATTGTACTAATTTTATACATTAACAACTGTACAAGTCCAACACTGGAAGCGTTCAAAGCCGCATTTCCTTTCGTTACCTTTGCTGGTTTTCTTTTTCCACCTGAATTTGAGGTGTTAAATCCACCCGAAAACTACAATTTCATCATTTACACAATTTGCAAGAATTGTTTTTGTATCTTACGAATGAAGACGTCGTAATAAAATGCAATATTTTTTATCTCAAAACACATTAAATCTTAGACTTGATAAACACTAATGTTGTGTGTTTTTTCTTCAAAGACACTTGGCAAGTTTTCTATCAGATATCTTTATTCGTTCTCGTTGATAAGGTACTCTGTCTGTCCACGTTTCGGGCCCTGTCCCTCCTCAGTCAACTGTTGATTATCTTTTTAAAAAAAAATGTAAAATCTTGTTAACTGTATACATTACGGTTGTAAGAAGTTCATCGACTATAAAAGGTGCATTATAACTTTAAAAGTTCGCTGTAAGACATAAAAATATATTGCAAATATAAAAGATTTTTAAAACTGTTTCCGCCCCCTTTTTCCTTCCACCCCCTTCTTGACGTTTACGTTGGTACGGCTAGTGTTGCCACGTATGGCGTTCGCCGCCTTGTGGTCGTTTACCAAAACTTTTTTGCAGGCTCATTTTTTCCCAAAGAAATTGTTTTTTCCCAAAATATTTTAATTTATAATATATTAAGCCAGTTGTCGTTTATTTTAAGGCTTAGGTTTTTATTTATATTGTCTTTACTTTTTATAATTTCTATGGTTTCTTTAAACTTCCGGTTGTACGTTAATTTTTCTTTATGCAGTATTTTGACGTTATCTTTGTCTATGTTGCAGTTATTTAGAGTACAATGTTCGTAAAATGCAGAATTTATTCTATTGTATTTTAAGTCAGCTATATGTTCTTTCAGTCTAATTTTTACTTTTCTTTTTGTTTCTCCTATGTAATATTTTTTATTTTTGCAGGTACACGAAATTTTATATACTGCACTTTGAGCTTCGGTCGGTATTTGTTGGTTTTTTAACGGGTTCGAGGTTAACAGCTTGCTCTCCATTTTTTGATATGTTGGTGCTAATTTGTAGTTTATTCTTTTTATTTCTGTATTGATTTGTTCATATAGGTCTTTGATATAAGGAAATTTGATATATTTTGTTTTAGTTGCTTGTTTATTTTGGTTAAGCGTTTGTGGGTTATTAAGTTTGGTTTCCCATCGGTTTAACAGTCTTTGCGGGAATCCTGCTAGGAGAAATTTCGTTCTTAATTCCATGAGGTCTTCATATACGTGTACTTCTTGGCTTGTCCGGTTTTTTATTTTGTCATATTCCATTTTATATATATTGTACTTGACGTATAACGGCATTTTTGAGTGGTACCAAAATAAAAAACCGGACAAGCCAAGAAGTACACGTATATGAAGACCTCATGGAATTAAGAACGAAATTTCTCCTAGCAGGATTCCCGCAAAGACTGTTAAACCGATGGGAAACCATACTTAATAACCCACAAACGCTTAACCAAAATAAACAAGCAACTAAAACAAAATATATCAAATTTCCTTATATCAAAGGCCTATATGAACAAATCAATACAGAAATAAAAAGAATAAACTACAAATTAGCACCAACATATCAAAAAATGGAGAGCAAGCTGTTAACCTCGAACCCGTTAAAAAACCAACAAATACCGACCGAAGCTCAAAGTGCAGTATATAAAATTCCGTGTACCTGCAAAAATAAAAAATATTACATAGGAGAAACAAAAAGAAAAGTAAAAATTAGACTGAAAGAACATATAGCTGACTTAAAATACAATAGAATAAATTCTGCATTTTACGAACATTGTACTTTAAATAACTGCAACATAGACAAAGATAACGTCAAAATACTGCATAAAGAAAAATTAACGTACAACCGGAAGTTTAAAGAAACCATAGAAATTATAAAAAGTAAAGACAATATAAATAAAAACCTAAGCCTTAAAATAAACGACAACTGGCTTAATATATTATAAATTAAAATATTTTGAGGGAAAAAACAATTTCTTTGGGAAAAAATGAGCCTGCAAAAAAGTTTTGGTAAACGACCACAAGGCGGCGAACGCCATACGTGGCAACACTGGCCGTACCAACGTAAACGTCAAGGAGGGGGTGGAAGAGAAAAAGGGGGCGGAAACAGTTTTAAAAATCTTTTATATTTGCAATATATTTTTATGTCTTACAGCGAACTTTTAAAGTTATAATGCACCTTTTATAGTCGATGAACTTCTTACAACCGTAATGTATACAGTTAACAAGATTTTACATTTTTTTTTAAAAAGATAATCAACAGTTGACTGAGGAGGGACAGGGCCCGAAACGTGGACAGACAGAGTACCTTATCAACGAGAACGAATAAAGATATCTGATAGAAAACTTGCCAAGTGTCTTTGAAGAAAAAACACACAACATTAGTGTTTATCAAGTCTAAATTATAGAACAAGACACGGTTTTATAAAACAAATCAACATTAAATCTTGTTGCAGCATTGTACATTGTTTTGTGTTCGACTAAATTATGTTTTAGCAACAGTTGAATATTGTACTGAATGGTTTGTTATGGGGTGAATACTCTTAAAACGATCTCAGCAATTATGTCAATGTCATTCTAAACAGCGACGTTAACGCAAAGATAGTTTAAAAGAAATAAATTTGTACGCGTAAACTGTAATGTTAAATAATATAAAATTTAAGAATTGAAACTAGAGTTATTTCATTAATTTTATATTTTTAACTTGTAATTTTAATACTGACTTCTATTGTTGTCTTTGTACTTAGCGTGAATACCGTTTTCAAAATCAAAGCGAAATTAATGTTAAAAAATTTTTGTTAATTAGAAAATTATATTAATAAATCAGAGGGTAAATAAATAGTACTGTATCATGTACAATTTTAAATTTTTTTATTTAATGGTTAAAACAGAAAAATAGGAAATAAATAAATTTGATTTCTTCTATGATATAAAGAATGTTATTCTTAATTAATATTTTATAAATGTCTGAATGAAAATATTTAATTAAATATCATAATATTGTATAAAACGATTGTGTTCCTGTCATGTCCGATGTTTCTGGTCGTGTCCCGTTGTTTGAACTTTTCCGCCGGAGAAGTTTTTAAATTTTCGAAAATAGATAACTTCCGAATCTAAGAAAAGTCTTTCTCGAGTGTGTGGAAAGTTGTTTTTGTAAATGTAACAGTATTTTCATTGTATTTAAGTAGTACTAATTTTATTTAATTTCTTTGCATTATTTAAGTCTCGTTTTTTCAACTTGAAGCTCAATTATACGTAGTCTGTTTTTTCGAGATGAACATAGTCGTTTTTATCGAAACCGTGGTTTGCCAAGTTTCCTTCGAATCGGAGAGGCGAACGTCTGGCCGTCTCTTGTTAGTAGTCAGAGACACTTATTGACTACATATGAATCTCTCTCTCTCTGTTCTCTTTCGGAAATCAAGTGATATTTTAATAATTAAAATGTTAGTTCAGATGACCGACGGTCAAGATTGCAGCCTACATCTCTGGAAGACCCGGGATCGATTTCAAGTGGGTCGAAAATTCTCCAGGAATTTTTCGAACGAATGTCTGTCCAGATATGTCTTGCCCTGTCTTATTTTAGCAAGCCTATTACGGGTCTTGCTAAAAGAGGCCCTCTTAATGCCGACAGGTTGGAGACAGTTTAAAAATAATTAAAATATTAGTAAAAATTGCAGCCTGGCTTTGTGATAATGTCGTAGTAAATGGTTGCTCGTTTTTTTTGTTTGAATAATAATTGTTAACTTATTTGACAGTTTGGAAAATACAGTCGAGTCCGCATAAGTCGACACCGGGATAACTCGACACCATCGGTTAAGTAGTCACTTTTCTGTGGTCCCGGCCGACTTACATAGGCATTAATGTTAAAAAAACTCCGGTTTAACTCGTCACCACTGGATAAATCGACATACTTTTGTTGTCCCACACTCCGATAAGTCGTCATCCCCTCCTGAAAAAAAGAATTCACTCTGCACGTGTGGTGCCAACTCATTTTTTTCAGGAGGGGAAGTCGATTTATTTATTAATATATAATTAATATATTTAATAATATAATAATACATTATTATTAATATATATACATATTAATAAAAATGCCTTAACATTTTATGTATTTTTATGTATAAAATAATAACAGATAAACAAAAAGAGGTTAATGTTACCTATGGTAGCGAGATATGGCGACGGGGAAATTTTTTCTACCCTGCATTATAGACGGCGACGGGAAATTTTTCTTCTACCCTACATTCTAGACGGCGACGGGGAAATTATTTCTACCCTACGTTCGACGTGGCCGCGTTTCCGGTCGCCATCACAAAAAAATAATAATAAATACAAATAAAATATAGGATAACTTACTTTGTCCTCCCGGCATATACCTCCAACGACCCATTTAGTAATTTTCATTTTTCGTCCTTTCTCATATTTACGTTTACATATCACTGTTTCATCTATTTCCACCGTTTTGCCAACACCTCCTATTTTAAACGATGTCAGATTATGTAAAGACACTAACATAACGAAACGTATGTGGTTCGACCAATCTATGCCTGCCTTTTTAGAAATACCCGAGGAAATTGCCGAATTACTCGTCGCGCACTCTAAACCAATATAGAGCATATGAATGTCAAAATGTTCGCACATGACATATTGCCACATTTCCCTTTGAACGTTCCTTCGAAAGCCGAAGTATTCCGCCAGCATTTTCGGCAACGCATCACGCATGATTTCCAGTTGCTGCGATAACTCAATTTACATGTTTGGCCACATTTCTGGCAAACTTCGTCGGTGTGTTGGAGGCCCAGTTTTACGGCAAATTTCAGTCCGCTATCAATTCTTTTTTCTATTCCTAGTTCAGAAGACTCTGCTTCGACTAACTGGTAAAATCGTCGCACAGTACATTCTTTCCAAAATTCGTCCGATTCAAAATCGCAATTCGACATGACTAACTTTGGAATATCTTTCCAAAAAATGCAAAAATCGCTTAGCGATTTTTTCAATAAATAAATTCCAATCGCTTAAATGCAAAATGAAAATTATTATTATTATTAATTACCTTATAATAAAAAAATTCCAAAAGTATCCAAACGTCAAAATAATTTTTTCGCACGACAACACGCCTACTCCACTTTCGGGGAAAAAAAATTTGCATAATTGCCGATCATTCACGTCAAAGCGCCCTCTACAAATTTTATTACTCGATAAAATCCTCGTTCGAGATTATCGGAGAAGATTCAAACTCCTCCGATAATCTCGCGTCTCCGTTTCGAGGTTACAGGAAACGCGGCCACGTCGGACATAGGGTAAAAAAAATTTCCCCGTCGCCATATCTCGCTACCAAAGGTGACATTAACCCAAAAAGAAAATATACAATCTACATCAACGTCACACCAGAATCCAATTTTTCATTTTCTCACGCTAGAACCACTAAAAATCCTTAGACGTTACTTGCCAACAATTGACAATTGCGAAGATGATGTTTTTGAGGCGTTCGTGATCGTTGAAAAAGAAAGTCGGGACAGTTAAGTGCTCAAAACAAACAACACTAAACGAATATTTCAGATTTTCATCTACACAGTAAATGTAAATGGAGGACACAATGTATTGTAAGCCTATACTACTGTATAACTTCCGTGTTTTATTAATTGTAGTTTTGTGGTTTTATTTCCAACTTCACTTTAGTCGTCACATCGGATAACTCGACACATTTCCACTTTCCCTTGGGGTGTCGACTTATGCGGAGTCGACTATAGTACAGTACCTATGCAGGCAAATAGTTGTAACTTAAAAAATAACGCATGAAAAGAACAGGGTTTTCATGCAGCAGTAAAAACTGACTATCACAAGTAACTTGGAAAAACGGACGATTTTATATTCGTACATTGACGCAAAACTAGCGAAAAGTTCTGTTCGGCATGGGTAAGATTAAACCCAAGCCTTTAAAGACACTGATAAGTACTTAGACTTTTATTAGTCAGTTTTGTAGATACCTAGAGCTGTGTATGTTTATCGGATCCTCCAGATTAAAAAATAAATATGATATTTAATTGCATTTTATTTTTATATAAATATTAATAGTTTAATTTTCTGTAAGTCTTCAGTTTATATTGTTCTGACTTTCTAATCAGTGTAAAGAATGTAGTATAAAATCCATTTAAATGAAAATATGCTCTGATATGAATTATGTATATAAAACCAAATTATAAAACAATATACTATCTATAAATTAGCGTCACAATCAATTTTAATATTAAAATCCATTAGCGACTTCAATAAATGCACCGAGAAAACAGATAAATGCGTTTAATATAGTCATAAACAATACAGGTAATTGATATGAATCAGCTAAAACTCGGTAAGGAAATATTCGCCAATTTAAAGAACAAACTAAAACGCACTCGCTTATAATATTCGAAGGACACTTCATTAAGTGGCAGGTGGCCATCAGCTATAATGAATACAAATTTCCTAAATTTTAAAATGATGTCTCAACATAATTAATGAGTAGAGCGACAAAGTTTTCGAATTTTTTAAATAATATCTTACATCTATTAAGAGTAATGCCATACTTTTTAGTAGGATAAGTACTTTGTAAAGCTAGCAAGTAGAAATAATTCGTGAAGAATTATTCTTCAGAATCGCCTAAAAGTACTGTACTTCCCACAGAAGCAAGTATATTGTAATTTATTATGAGATGACAACTTAAGAATTAACTAAATTTAAATAATGACATTTAAATATAATTGAATTTAATTTCAACCACAGCATTTATGCGTTTGTTTCTAAAGTATGTATTATAAAATTGCGCTTTACGTGGAGATGGTACGAAGTTTAAAATGATAAAATATCAGATTATAATTCAATATTACTACCATTTCTTTTAATTCTTTATATCTTATTTTCTCTAAAACATTTTTCGTTTTCGTAATGAGTGTGGCCAACTCCGTAATGAAGGATGTCGGATAGTGAGGGACACGGTCTTACATACCGGATACAAACCGGTCAGGCTATAGAAAACACACGTCTGCATTCCTCGGCAATACACCGAACAATATATTACACATTGCTATCATATATATAAATTTGAATATTATGTTAACGTAATAGTATTAAAACGACAATTCAAATAGTCTAAACTACATACAACCTAATAATCAAACTTTATGTAGTTTACAGATACGCAAAGTACAAGAAATCGGGTTTGTATAAAAGATTCTTTGAACTACGTTGTCAGTCTTATTGAAAAATTCGATCGCGTATTCGTAATTACATGCGACCACCAACCAAAAGACAAAAATCAAAATCGCAACAAATTTGTTTCATGGCTATTACTGGTATTCTGTACCTTCGTTTCTATATTTTTTTGCAGTTGTCTTGGCTATAGTTATATTACCGAAAGAACAAACACTTCATTATTGTTCGGGGATAATATACAAATCTACAAACCATCGGAAAATGTTCAAAATTTTCTTGGTTAACATACAATGTTTCACTTTCTTAATCGCTCTGTATCTAACATATTTAAAACTGACTAACTTCCAATTTCATTGCCATTATACTAGCATTTTTGTATTAATAAATGTATTTATTTCAATAGTGCTAATAAAAAATCGTTACCCGGTAATGAAAGACAGTGGAGCATTATTGGCTAGTCTATGCACAGGTTTCATTTCTTTAAGTATAACATGCCTATCAGCTACTTTAGCATTTATTCCAATAGGGACAACACGTTTCATGATGATATATTCTAAATTGGAAGCATTATTTCAGGAAATACATTTCTTTCAGTCGCGACATTTACAATAGACCTACATTCATATCATAAAAACCATACAAGAAGAATAGAATAAAATTGCGCTTGAAGTGGAAAGAGTAAATGACATTGGAATTATAATTACTTCTATCTCTTATGTGTTCGCTGTTACTTACTTAGCTTGCTGTGTTAAGTGTCAAAACCTGAAACAGTATAAGGCAGAAGAACGAAGTGAGGGATAAACTTAGTCTTCTGAAGACTAGACAGATAACTTTACAACACGCGAGGTGGTATGAAATACAGTAAAAGCTCGGTTTTCGTCGATTTTTCTCGCGAAAAATTTGTCTCAGTTTTTGTCCGTTGCTTCGAATTTAGACTTGGAGCCCACGTGTCCTCGCTGCTAATTTTGTTAAAACACGGCGTTTCTCTTGTTGTGTGAACATTATACAGCGTTCTAGCCAAACAATTACTGTATTTAAATCTCAGCATGCTGCCAGCACCGCTCAATATCTCTGTTCAAAATTTCAGATGCCTTCCGGTTGCTGCCAGTGTGTTTCCAGCAAACTAGAAGCGTCTTTTTTGGTACTCGATACACCAGAAAACATGACGGCAGCCACCACGATGCTCGTAGAAGCTCTATTTTGCTTTGAAAATTTTGAATTTTATTTATTTCTTGATGAATAAGCCCTGAATAAATTAACATTCGGTTAGTACGTATTACTTAAAACTTCTACGAAAATTTAAAAAAATTTTATTTTATTTCTCTTTTCGAAATAGTCGTTTTTTATTAAGCTGTTCTTCTTAAATAAGTTCAAAAATAAATTTAATGTAACGTGGATTTCCCCATCACTGGCCACTTTTATTGTTTTTCTTTCCGGAAATTCTCGGCAGTCAGCGTTTGTGTTCTCTAGAAAACGCCAGCAGTTGCGTCACTTCCGGCTGTATTGATGCTGAGATTTTGAATACGCCCAATACCGTTGCTTTCCTTTCCTTTTAGCTCTACCATGGAAGTTCCTCGTTAAATGTTCATTTATTCTTTACGTTAGTCTTTTATATTTATTGTATATTAATTTCTTATTGTTTTTATTATTAAACACTATTTATTTTTTATAAAATGTGTTTCTGATATGTATTTTGGAGTATTTAAAACGAATTAATTGGAATTATATTGATTCATATGGAAATAATTCCCTCGGTTTTCGTCGGTTTCGGATTTCTCCGATTGTGTTCCGCTCCACTGTTGACGAAAATCGAGGTATCACTGCATTACCGATTTTGAAAATTTAAAAAAACACAAATATTGTAAAGAAAACTGCTTCACACCCTGTCCCTCATCATCCAGCTAAACCATTCACTAAGAGTATGAAAAAAGCCTCTTACTTGTTAGTGTCCATTATCCGCACTAATAAGACGATCTTCATTATCAAATGTCTGTCATCATTTCGGCCAGAAAAAGAGAGTGAGTAACACCACAACATAGCGAGAGAAAAAAGTCAACATAGCCAAACAGACCCCGATAAATTCTTGGAGGTTTCGACTCGTCCGAATTCAATTTCCAAAAGTGGTAAATGTTTAAAGCCGCTCCGAAATTCGAGAAATTCTAATCTTCCTACTGTCAAATTTCATAAGAAATGTTTCGCTTTTATTTATTATTATCTTTCAAAATCGTCAAATATAAGACCAAACAATTTTCAAAATCCGATTTTTTTTTTCTTAATATTATGCGAATGCATTACAAACCCCATCTTACTAACGCGATTAAAATAATGACATCATTCACTTGATTTCTATTACAGTACCTTAAAATATAATTTCTTTTCATGCTAATATAATCTAAAAAATAATATTAGAAATATTTTAAATTCAAATATAAAAAGTTACAAAATTTTTATTTTTTTTGTAATTTAATAAAAATGCAACACAAATAATATTGTTGAATTTTATTGTTAGTGTTCCATTATTGAAAACATTCGATTCAGAAGTGGATGATTAATCTGGTGAGATTTCGAGGCATTTGCTTGCGGGATGTTTGGTGTTTAGTGCAGTGCCTCGGATGAAAGCTACGATATACCCAGCCAAACATCGATGTCCAGACGTGTCCATGACACACGCTTCCCTTCTTAAGTTTTTAATGGGCGTTATTTGTCTCCTGTGGTGACAGAACAGTTGGCTTTTAATATATATACGGATACAGGTATGTATAATGCAATAAATTTCAAGTTTTGAAATTTATTTTCACATTGCGTTCTATTGGGCCTAAATATTAGATATACTCAGGGCTTACGTTTCTGCTCATTCCGACTCTCTGTAATATTTCGTATGTTTTGTCAACTTCCGCTTCTCTTTATATTTTTCCATTTTGCATGTGTACAGCCTAAACTGTCACGTCTGGTTTAGTTCGTACAGAATAATAGGGACTATATCTTCAGTGAAAGAAATATCGATTTTCACAATAAAAACACTAAATTTAGTATATTAAATTGATTCAAATAATAAATTATTCGTATAACTTTAGATGACACGACCTATGCGGATGTTAGTTTGAAGCAATGTTTTTACTCAGCAGCGAAGAAAACTGTCTGCTAGTTTTAACAGGTGTCTTCGAAACACACTATAAAACTAGTGTTTAATACTTAAGAAATACGGAAAAGGACACGGTTTCATAGAATACAATTTTTTTTCTGTTTATTGAACAATAATAACATTATAATATATACACCAGGATATAATGGGTATAGGCTATTCTGGTATAAATATGAATTGAATTAAAACATATCCGAAGATTAATAATGATTCAGTCGTTTGAAAAACGTAAAACAGAACATATCTATACTCGGTGACAACTTCTTTACACATTCGTCAGTTTTAAAGAAACCATTATAATTACAATTTCTGATGTTTTGAAACTCCACATTGTAAATTGAGTCGTATTATCAGGCTTTACGTATTACTCGTGTATTCAATTTCTCATTTGAACGAAGATAAACAATTCTTCCCACTCAAATTCGTATCGTTAGATATCAAATGTCTACGCTGAGTATTAGCAATAGTTTGAAAATAACAGTTATTAGTTATATATATATATAATCTTTATTAAAATGTCGAATCCAACAATATTTAGCCACTTTCATTGCACTTTCCCCATATAACTGAGGTTCTGATTACAAGAAATGCAATCGATTGCGTGACGTATTCAAAGACATACTGGAAAATTGGTTTAAAAATATTTACGTTTATTTATAAATTTATAATATTCATAAGTTTAAAAATATGCTTTATTAGAGCTGGCGTCAATATCAAAGGTTATATCACTAACTTGCATAATAATACATCGATACCTTGATACTTAAAGTCAGTTACAGATGTAAGTTTGATATAAGTTCACAAACTTCAATAAAGCAAATTTTTGAAATTTTATTTACTACCTGTTAAAAATAGTGATTGTGAATTTACTTACACTTAAAACTGAGTGTTTACAGAAGAAAAAGAAATTTCTACTTTTGAATCCAATGTTCCTTTTCACCAGATATAATAATATTAAAGGCTGAAAACAAAAGAAAATCTTCATAAATATATTAAATACACGATTTTAAAATATCATAATAATAATAATACATTTTTATTATATTGATCACTCTGGAAATAAACGTCCAAGATACAGGAGTGAAATTCTTGCACCTAACAAAAAGAGAAACTTTATCACAAAACAATTATTAACTTTTCCTCTACCAAAATAAAAATAAACAACTTAAAAAATATTTAACTGATAACATATTATAGACTTTTAATACATTTAAGTCAATACAAATATTATTTTTACTGTTAAATAATTATGAATTAAAAGCTAAAATAATAATGTAAACAATTGTTATGTAAATATTATTGCTTAACAATTCTCAATGTAATTTTATTATTACATAAATTCAAACACTTAAGAAATTTTGATATGAAAAAATAAACATACCTTTGAAGGAATTCTTGTAAGATAGAGAGCGTATATCAGTATTACAATTCCCAACCAAAAACCAAAAAAAATTACAAGAAACAACTCCAAAGTTAATGAATGAGTAATTAACACAAACAGAAAGATAACACTTGCCACCGGTAATATAACAATTATAAATACCATGTGTAAATTTTGAAAAATTTTTTCTATTTCATTTATAAAAACGAAAACACGCGCAATTTCATTAAGTACAGTTGCGATTTCTATCAAAATATGTCTTTTTATTTTCTGTTTTATATCTGCGACATACGTTTCTAATAAACGAACACTTAGGTAGGTAAGTATCCATAGAAAACCGAAGCCATAACTTACTACATTACACAGGATGAGAGAACCCATAACAACATGAAACACGCAGAAACATTCTCTATAAAAATTTAAATTATAACCATAATAATTTCTGCCGAAGATATAGAGTGTAGGTACGCAAACAGATCCTAATACAGCCAAGAAAGTAAAATAGGACATAATATAATCCTGATATCTTAATAAACCAGAGATCATTTGACGCGAACATCTTACATTTAGACTGACGTTCACTATAATTGTTTTGATGAAAGAGGCATTTACATTATACAAAATGGAAAAGATCGGAGATAAAAATAACCAAACGCCAACCATATAGCGTAAATTCTTTCCAAGCATGTTCCAAAATTGAGGAACTCCACAAAATTCGGAAAATTTATCAAATTTCGTAAAGTAAATTGATATATCTTCTGACACGACGAATAAGATTAAGAACATTAAGAGGAAGTAAGTGTGAAAGAATAAGATTTTGATCCACAAGAGATCCTTCCTCGAATTTAAAAATATTCCAAAAATCTTTAAAATCTTATTGTAAGGTTGAATAGCATCGAAAAGGGAATGCTCCATGTCTGTTCTTACTTCATCTAATACTAGAGTAATTTATTTTTAATACTCTTTTAAGTCTCTGCTTCTTTCCAGTATATTGTCTAATACAACACTAACGATTTCTCATAAAATATAAAATATGAATAATTAATATAATAAATTTGGTTTATGTATTGACACAATTATCTTGAAGGACAAAGACGACATTCTTGTTTCTATAATGTAAATTATGTTTGCTCATTAGGTTCTCTCATATTGGAGAATTTTCTTAATGGCCGCGAGGGAAAGTACGGCGATCAATCACAAAATATGTGACTCGATTTAGTTCACTCTGTTTGAAGCTTAATAACTCCTGTGCTTTTTTTGTAAATATCTTAAATTTTGCACCGAGGTTTGTTTGTTAGGGGGATTAATATTATTAAATATTGGTGGTGAAATGTGGAAAGAGTGGGGAGATAATAGGAGTCGTGTTTATCTTTAGTAGGTCGAACTTGATGACGATTTTACGCGTTATTAGCATTTAAATTTTTTTTTAATTATAAAACTCATCCGGGCTATCCCACAAGTGTTTAGTGGTTTTATCCACAAGGCTACTGGCAGGCAAAAATCTAAAAGAAACAATCAGGAAAAACGACCGAATGGATACCATGTATGGATACAGACATATAAATAAATACTTGGTCACCACCTATCCCGGTGCGTCGGCTTACGAGAGAAATCAGGTATTGTAGAATTTGCTGTAGTATACTGAGTAGTATACTGAATACTACGAAGTATTCAGATACGAAAAGACTCGTATTCACAAAGCACATGGTAAGTTACAATATTGTAAAAATTGTCGCAAATTCTAGTTTTAAAGAGCTGAGATTGAATGAAGAATGAATTTTAATTGAATTAGCTTCTTATTTGCATAAAACACGGCCGGTTCCTTAGAAATTCCTTAGTAGTATTCAATATACTACTAAGGAATTTCTTCGTAAATCACGATACGAGGTGTTTGTGAACCGGCCGTGTTTTATGCAAATAAGAAGCTAATTCAATTAAAATTCATTCTTTATTCAATCTCAGCTCTACAAAACTACGTACACCCTCTAATTCACAACAGAGTTATGGTTTCGGAGGAAGTGCTGTAAGTGGAATACGAGCTAAAATGTATTCAAATGAGTTTCATTCCAGTACCCAAGTGTAAATTTAAATTATTGTGCAGATTAATTACGGTAGTGTTAATTGAGTTAACGAAAAACAGTTCAGTACACGTTCGAGAACAACCTAGTTTACAGCAAACCAACACATTAATTAAGCCCGAAAATAATCTCTTACGCGTGATTTTTATGAATTTTTTAAAAAAATAATGATTATATTATTTTGAATTTTGGTTCGGATAATAGGATGAACATCTAACGTTTAGTAGCCAATTTATCAATTTCAAATACCATAATTTTATAAATTACAGTAGAGCATCGTTTATCCGAATCAATTAGGGACTGGGGTTGTTCGGATAAATTATTTTTCGGATAGCCGATCATGTGCGAAAAAATATATTAACCTCTCTCGTGTTGAAATTTTTCTCCGTTGCGTGTCGCTTCCCGTTGAATTTTCGTCGATTTTAAGCCTAACGAAAATTTGTATAATAATAATCGTTGCTATTGTATCGTTAAAAGTTATTTCTTTATTTTGTACAAACAAAATAAATATATTTAAAAATATAAAAACAAAAAAAATTATACTTTAGAAGTTTATCTACTATCAAAAACGTTGGATTCAGCAGGACACGGTCTGACTGGAAAGCTTTCGGTTAACCCACGTTTCGGTTGATGGGCTTTCGGATAAACGCCACTCTACTGTACTTGTTACATAATTTCCATTACAGATATTTTTGATCACTAATTATATTTCCATTAAGAGATGACGTAAATCAACGCTTGAGTAAATATCATTATATTAAGTTAATCACTTCATTTATGCAACCTACAAAAGTGGAATGCTTTCTTATAAAGATTGCTGCATAAATTTAGTCCATTATTAATATTGATGGAATAGCAAACAATTGTTTCTATACAGAGCGCGATTTATTGACTTTTGTTAATAGAGCTTACAACTAATCAATGGAGTAATCGCAAATAACAGCAGCATAATGAATTAATTTATACGAAATCAATAGATTTAAAAACTACAAACAATACATTTTACAAAATTTCAAATGGAAATTTATGTAAGTAATTTTAATTATTTTTAATAAATCATACAAGTGCATTACATTACGACATGAAATACTATATCGCGTATTGGCGAATTTCGGTTAGGGGAGTGAGTCACAGTACAGTACAAGAGAAAATTACTATTGTTAACATTTAATTCCGTAAAATTATCTCTTGAGAATAAGGTAAAAGGACAATTTAATTGCATCTTACAAATGATACCAAATTCTACGGTGTTTTTTCAACAAATACAATTCTCTATTTGTTATATAGTATTTACCTACTTTATTTATGGTTTTCGTGTTTTAATTAAACTATTATGACATTTAATTATGTTAAGTTATGTATATTTGCTGTTTAAGTTAACCGAAATGGGTATTGTTCGAGGTCTAGAATGAATTAATTAACTTTCCGTTATTTCTAATGCGACAAATTAATTCGGAGTTCGAACGACTTCTAAATTTGAAGTACGTGGCACCACTGTACAAATAATTTTTAAATTGAAGTGTAGCCTGTCTGTTTCATTAAGTAAATCTGATTGTTTGTTATTTGTCTTTATTTGTGACCATTTTTTGGGTAAGTAATCGATTGTAAATCAGATAACCGATACTATCGATGTTTTGCATAGGAGTGTCGATGGATTGGCTATCGATAGTATCATACGCTATTTACTAATCTGGAAATATTGAATAGTTCTATGGATAATCTGGCGGATCGCTTTGAGACAGAAATAAATTTGGTTGTTGCTTATGTTATATAACTATTTAATTATATACAAAAATATAAGTGGGAATTAATTGATTTATAATTTTCAATTTTAAATATAGAATTATATAATATTTAAAAGGTTTATTATATTTTTACTTTTTAACTGAAATCGCTTTATATTATACATTATATATATAGAGAAAAATTATTCCTTATGTAATTTTTTCAGATTAAAGTATACGTAATTAATGAACAGCATATAAATGAAGAAAGACAAATAAAATGCAATTTATTTATAATCAGCAAATATTAAATACTAAGTAATAATGGAACAGGGTAGAAGAAGAATTTGCATAAAAAATTCTTTAAAACACTTTATAATTTTATTAAATAAATTCGATCGCATGATAACCATTACATGTGATCACGAGCCTAATGGAAAAGTGCAAAACAGGTGCATTCCATGGAAGCTTGCATTATCTTGTCTCATTACATTTACTGTGTTTGTTTCCTTTCTAGCTTTTGTTATCGTACCGAAAGAACAAACACTACCTTATTGCTCGGGATATATATACAAATCTAGAGGTCATCCTCTTATGTACAATTTCCGTATGATAGGTTTTCAGCTTTTCGCTTTCATAACTGCAATTTATTTTTTGTACTTAAGTGTAATAAATGCACACTTTCATTTTTATGACGAAAATCTAAATGAGGAGTTATCACGTAAAATATTTAAGATGCAACGTTACTTCGTAAACGTTTATGCACTCTGTGTAATTTCATTACATATCATTTTTCCGGTTATCTTTATTAAGAATCGTTATTCCTTACTGAAGGAAGACTGTATGGAATTTTTAGCCCAAATTTGCTCGGGTTTTATATTATTAAACTACTTTTGTCTATCTTCAATCATATCTTTTATACCATTAGCAGTCATATTCTTAACTGTGACATATTACAAGCTGCAAACTTTGTTTGAAGACATACAATTTGTTCAACAGCGTCGTTTCCAATACGCCATTTTGTTGAGAAATATTCAAGAGGAATATGATAAAATTGCGCGTGAAGTCCAAAGATTTAATGACATTACAAAAATATTCACTTCCACTTGTTATATGTTCATTATTTCTATCATCGCATTCGATGCTATAATTATTATTCACACAAACATGGAAGGAAAAATTGCATTTTATTTGTATTTACTCATGTCGATCGTCATCTTCGACGTTTTATCTTCAGTTTCTGCAATGATATCAACGTCTGTAAGCAATTTTATGATTTTATGTTTATTGTTAAGACACAGAATTTTCTTTTGTATTGAAATAAAACTATATGTAAAATTCATGTATTTATTTTATTTGCAGTCTAGAGGATGTCTGACAGAAATAAGAAACTTTAACTTCATGAACATATCACTTTTGGATAGACTAAGAGTAAGTTGTTTAAATTATACACAGTAGATCCTTGTTAATCCGGCTATTTTTTGTTTGCCGGAATACTGAGAGTTAATAGACACAAACATGTTTTAAAGCAGTGAATGATGCCTTCAGTACTGCTTTTAATTGAATTTAGATGGGAAAATATTATCAATACTGGTCTGAGAGTGTTACTGTACGTACAAAGAATAACACCCGAAAAATGGTAAAATGGATTATTTGACAGTAGTAAAATTTTCATGGAATCGGAAGTGCAGACGCGATCACAGTGTATAGTATACCGGATAATTCAGATGCCGGATTATCGAGGTTCTGCTGTATTTTGTATTACTGGAACAGAATGTCCATTAAAATACACGTAATTATCTACATTCTACAGCTGTTGTGCTTCTCAAAGAGATTAGGATTCAAGCCACTGGGAGTTGAAGTATTGGATTTGATAGTCACCAAAGAATTTGTTTTCAGAGTAAAATTTTTATTAACTTTTGAATTATAATGTTATTTTCGAATTAAATGAAATTTCTAATTATAGGCAATGAAAACAATTTTTTCTTTATTTGGAACAATAAAAAGTATAAACGGTTACGAAGAGACACAAGTATGTCTTAACTCCAATGGCACCAATAAATTGAATTTATTGATGCAAACAATGACATAATTACAGTACTGAAAGCAAGTAGTAGTTTTATTCTAAAAATTTCGATTTTCAAAATGCAATTGTTTAAAATTGTCATGTGAAATTCTTCGCATTTTCTTTTTCGTTTCTAGATGGAACTCGAGTGATGGCCTGTCCGTGAATCTTACTTTATCTTTCGAATTGCCTTTGTAAAAGAAACATGTGATGTTGCGTAGAACCGTATGTAGAATAGGCTATACTTAATGTAGAATGGCAATTTAATGTTAAAAATGCATTTAATAGCGTTTAGGAAAATTTATGGTAGTGCTACATGTTTTCTAAGAAGAAACATACAGTTTACGATAGAAATATCAAATTATTTACGATCGAAAGAGGACTGAAAGCATACTTTGTCATTGCTCATCTTGTTTCTGCACGTGACATGCCAATCAGAAATACAGTTTGTGAACGTCATCGAAACTTTCGCATAATTCAAAACATATGTCGCAAAACAAGCCAGGACATAACGCAGCATAATCAAATTAGTATAATAAAAAAGTGAATGAGACGTGGTTTCTGTCATGTTCCTGATGAACTCGTCATTGTAGTTCACTATAGTTCATTGCAATTTGGCTAATTGTTTGATTTCGTCACGGAATTCATTCCCCGTGTATCGTATTTCCACATACAGCTATATGTAAAAATCGCTTGTTTTCACGTTTCTCAAAATGTCCTGCTTCGCTTATTATCGCTTACTGTAGGCGATTTAATTTAGAATTTGATTTAAAAATTGCTAAATGAGATTATCTACAAATAGAAAATTACAGAGCACCTTGAAATACTTATTCAAAAACAATTGGATTTTAAAACACGGGTTAGATATAAAATATGAAATTCATTCCCTGTAAGCTAATTTCTTTTTAATTTCTTATAGCAAACAAATTTATTTTATTTTAAACATATGCGGTAATTTTCCAAAAGAGAAATAACCTCTGCTAAAACTAATAACCTATGTTTCGTCTTATGTAATCTAATGTTTTAATTAGGTGACAAAGATAAGTTCAAAACACTTTAATCGAACTTATTATAACAGCAATTCTTTCCATGCGCCATCTATAGCGCCAGGAAACCTATCGCATGTTTAACAGACAGTACAACATCTGTCATCTGTCGCGGAATGACAAGAACGCTCACTAGGGGGCGTCTTGGACTACTTAACCTGTCTGCCCATAATGTCTATACATGTACAAAAATGACCCAGTTTAGTACAAGAAAAGTAATTATGAATTTTGAGTGTATGCTAATGAGCGTACACACTTTAATAAACATAATTTTAAATATTAATCTCGAATCGAGAGATCTGTACTAATTCACTTTAACAGTAGACTAATAATAGGCTTTGGGAGAATTTTAGTAACTGTAGTTTGCAAAGTTATGAAACTTGGGAACGTGTTCTTTCACTGTATCAAATTTGAAACAAATAGAAAAAGTATTTGACAAGATTTAAATCCTGGAAAGATATAATTAATTTATCGCGTTTTTTAAAAAATTATTATTTTCGTGTATTTTATTATGTGTTATCCTGTACTAAGCAATCTAATTAATTTGTTAAATTCGATTAATTTCAGATTTACATAATATCAATAAAAATGATAATTATTATATTTTATTGTGTAATACTAAGCTATTGTACTAATCTGTTAAATTGTGCTATCATTAGATTTTATGTAATACTTTAACCCTTTGTAACGAACTAATTTCCATACAATAAAGAATTGAATTGAATTATTTCATCTCGTTAACTTTTTTTTCTTTACAAATTCTTGTAAGAAGCTCATAATCATTAAAATTATCAGATATGTAGTATAAAAGATGCTCCGGTTGTCTCATTCTAGCAATAAAATCTGCCATAAAATAACATTATCATAGTCATACACATATATTCATAAAAAATCTCCACTACGTCCATGAAAAATGTATCATATTTACGAGGAGGAACATAAGAAACAACTAAGAGGATATTTTTAATGTCCATTAAATTTACTAATAATATTATTACAATTTCTTTTTCTATCACAACTAGATGCATAGATAGATACTGGGCATCTTTGACATCACTCTTTATTCAGGAATATCTTGTGGACCGATAGGCGTTTCGGGCATATGCCCCTTTTCTATCGGCTACATAATAAAACATGGACGTAAGTTTTTCATATTACAAAATGTTTAAAATGCCAACTAGATTAAGGAGAACCTTGTAAACACCGACATCACAAGTGTGAGCTAAGGTCCGTTCAGTGTAATGCCGGGAAATTTTAACTGTACATATTTTTAACCGAAAATATATGCAATTTTTAAGCAAGAAGTATATTAGTTAGCACGTCCTTACAAGGTATCTCAAAAGTAAAAGTCCCTATTTTAATATAAAACATTTTGTAATATGAAAAATTCACGACGATGTTTTATTACGTAGCAGACAGACGAGGAGCTTATGTCTGAAATGCGTATCGCTCACACGATATTCCTAAATAAAAAGTGATGTCAAAGATGCCCAGTGTCTATCTATGCACCTAGTTGTGACAGAAAAAGCAAATAAAAGAAAACACAGTTTCACAATAAGCAAAAATATTACTACAACTCTAGACTGATATAATATAGATTTCAATACACAAATACCTTTATTAAGACCAATAATATGTGAAAATGCACAAACCGCTCCCCTCTGCTTCCGCTCCACTTGACCGAAGGGTCAACATCGCACTGGCAATGACCAGTTCGACAGAACTGACATCA
This sequence comes from Centruroides vittatus, assembly GCF_030686945.1. NCBI lineage: Eukaryota > Metazoa > Arthropoda > Arachnida > Scorpiones > Buthidae > Centruroides > Centruroides vittatus. The sequence goes on along the minus strand of NW_027120710.1, from coordinate 47,446 downwards.
CTGTATCTTTTGGACAGACATAGAAACCGTTATGTTTGCTTTTACGCGCGAGCGGTCTCTTTTATAGGTACTTGGGCCCGAGAAGTATATGGGTTGAGAGACAACGAGAAGAAGTAAGTGCACTTCACTACGAATTTAACAATTACCAATACTCCTTTATTTACATATCAGTAATATACATAAGTTACATAAGGAGCTTAGCTTGCTGCTAACTTTATAAAAAAAATATGAAAAAAAGGTAACTCTTATCGTTAATATCGCGGGTACCTGACCGCGAGAGAAAGGAGTTTACAGTCGTCTGCGGGTCGATAAATACCTCATAGCTTTCTAAAATTGAGGTTGATCTTTGTTGGGAATCAAAAAATCAGCGGATCGATGTTTTGTTGGTCCGCATGGTTGTTCAGGAGAAGCGGAAATGTGCGAACGTCTCTGGAGGTCTTAAGGTAGACAGAAGATTGACGATGGCTACTTAAGCGGTATCCAAAAGGGATCAGACGCAACAACTAGTCCAAAGATGGCGAACTCAGGATGACGACAAACACTGTTTCATCGTCAGACTTTGCTTTTTTTCTAGGGGTCTTACCCGTTTTCCCTGGCAATGTTGTAACGCCTATGTCCAATAGCAAATTCTTGTCGCTAAGTTCCTGGTGACACATTCAATCTATCATCTTGAAAAGGAAGTGACTCCACAGAGAGATATAATCATATCGTTTACAATTTTAACAATCGTGAGAAAAATTATAGCAAGTTTTAATTTCAAAAATTAAATTTTCACCAGCAAATTTTTTGTCAAGACCGGGCTCTAACCAATACCTTCACTTGATTTACCAACACCGTTCTGTCCACAAGATTTTATTACCAATATTTCAAACTTTCTATCAGATAAATTTTCGACATTGTCATTACTACGTTTCAATCAAATAAAATATCTCTGCCGAATTAATTAAATTCCAGAACTCTGTAATATCTGTTTTATTCTTTAAACCAGCTTTATTATAAAATTATCTTCAAGTTAGTACAGACATTGTTTAGAAGACATATTTCGTCATCATACGTTTCATTAGAACTTATACTTCTGAAAAATATTTTTTTCTTTAACATGACAGATTTTGCCATCCAAATTATATTATCTACTACTAATCTATTATGACGTAATTTAATTCTTTAAACAGCTTTTAAACGTTAATCGTTCTAGTAGCTACAGAATAATGGTAATTTATACAAATAATAGTACCTTTTAAATTCCTAGTATTCGTATCAACTTTTAATATATCTTAGGGATTCATCACCTCACATACAAACATTCTTTTTTGTAAGTTTGAAAACTTACCAACTTTACAAGCCTTGTTATTATTTACTTCAGAAACTATCTTTAAATATAACACTATTAGCAAATTGACGATGCATAATTATTTATTTCGTTTCTGTCGACAATGGCGATAATCTAAAGAGCCAATTACCGGAATATTCCTTAATAATGAAGAACGTGAAATTCCCCCATTCAGAAATAACCAGATCATATTTATCTGTACAAGACATGATCTAGTTATTTTTGAATGGTGGAATTTAACGTTTTACCGCAAAATTCTGCATAGATGAATCACAGCGAAGAATGTTTCTTACCACTTAAAACAGATATTACAAAGTGAAGTCTTAAATTTACAAAAACTTTTTATCCGTAAAAATTTTGGCTAAATGCTGCAGTTGTAACACGTTAAAGATTTTAAAGCATTCCAAGAGCGAGAAAATATGTAATTTAGTTTAAACAGGGAACATAAATAATCTGTATCAATTAAGAATGCTTTAGAAAATATCCATTAGCTGATCGAAAAATGTACGAAAATGCATTATAAAATACTGGATGTCACACCATTAACTTGTGGTCCATTAAGCTACCAGAAATAGATATTCCTGGAATTTTTACATAATGTTTTAGCTCCTAACGTAAGTGAATAATATAAGATTAAAAATTCTAAAAATTTTGTCTACGTCACACCCTCTAAGAGTCATAACGTGACTTCTTTGAAAGTTAGAAGAGTATTCTAAAACTGGCGAATTATTCATAGAAGAATTCATTTCAAATAGAACTTTGCTTATATTTTCCACAACAGCAAGTACATATAACTTACAATATAAGAATAATACCAGAACTTATTCTGAAATAATTTCTTAGAAATAATAATTAAGTGCGATTAATAGTATTTAAATACGCTTGAATATAATTATAATTTTCGAATTAATGCGGCTGTATCATAGTATATGTATATATATATAATAGAAATTTATTATTTCGAATGATTTTACTTTGCTGAAAATGATAAAATAATATATTATAATTCATTATAGAAATCGCGGATATTAAATAACGATTAAAATTCTGTAAATTGTATACAATAATAAGTATTATGCAATTTAGAGGTATGCGAAATCGCGTTTGTATAAAAGATTCTTTGAAATATCTTTTGAATCTTATTGAAAAATTCGGTCACATATTAACAATTACTTGCGACCACCAACCCAAAGATAAAAGACAAAGTAACAAAAAATCTTTTCCATGGAAATTAGTGTTCTTATGTCTCTTCATTTCCACATTTTTTGCCTTTATCTTGGCTATGGCTTTATTACCAAAAGAACAAACGCTTCCTTATTGTTCGGGTTTCTTGTACAAATCTACAAACCATCCGACGATGTTTAAAATCTTCGTGCTTAACATAGAAAGTTTCATTGTTTCAATTTCGTATTATTTAACATATCTAAGAATAAAAAATACGCAATTACATTGTTACGATGAGAATTTAAGTCAGGATATATCAAACAAAGTCTTTAAAGTACAAATGTATTTTACGAAGGCATACGTTACCATTTCTGTATTGATAAATATATTAGTCCCAATAAACATGATTAGGAAGCGTTATCCGGGTATGAAAGAAGATAGTGGGTCTTTAATTGCAAGTATATGTATAGGTTTCGGTTCTTTAAGTATAGCATGCCTGACAGTTTTATTAGCTTTTGTTCCGTTAGAAGTAACACTCTTTACGATTATATATTATAAATTGGAAGCATTATTTCAGGAAATACATGTCATTCATTCGCGACATCTGCAATACATTCATACCATAAAAAGTATACAAGAAGAATACCATAAAATTGCGCTTGAATTGGAAAGAATAAATAACATCGGAAGAATGATTACTTCTATCTCTTATGTATTTCTTATTAGTTTCATAGCTAGTAGTATTATAATCATTATGCATATGTCTATGGAAGGAAAACTTGTGATATACATTTCTCTAGGGATATCACTTCTCGGTTTGATAACATTTTGCGTAACTGCTTCAATAATATGTACATCGGTAAGTAGTTTCGAGGGTTTTTAAGTGTTACGAATTATAAATCTTATTTTAAAAAGAAATATTAAAGTTTAATTATAGATTTTTTGAGGATAAAACTAAATACAATAACAAAGTTAATCATAAAGTTTTCATTAGTCTAGGAAATGTCTTGAAGAAACGCGCTACTTTGACTCTCTTAATCTACCATTCATCGATAAAGTACGGGTGAGTAACAATTCAACAGGAAACTTTACTTTACGCTGTTATTAAATATAGATAATACCCGATGCACGAAACATTGTTATTATTATTTCCAGCTTTTGTGCTTTCTTAAGAGATTGGGATCCAGACAACTGGGAGTCGAAGTTCTGGATTTCATAATAACTAAAGAAGTTGCATTCAGGGTAAAATATTTTTCTATTATTTTCATCCTAAACTTTTGTACAAATAAAAATTGTGAAATTTATACGAATTCTGGATTTCAGATAACGAAAGCAATTTTCACTTTCTTTGGAAGTCTAAAGGCTATAAACGGTTTCGAGCAGACCGAAGCCTGCCTTTCTGCCAATGGTACCGATAAGTTGAATTTAATGATACAAAATCTGACTTAATTAAAAAATTAAATGTTTAATAAATGTTTCATACTTACACTCTCGAAAGAAAACTATAGTAACGTAACTGTGCCATATTTCGCCTACCCTATCTATTGTTCTCTGATAGGACAATGCGATGAACAAAAAATATGTTACTGACGTAGCCGCCGCAAGGGCCGATGCTCATTTCTCATTGGCTCGCATTAATGGTTCTTCTATGAAAATAACAAGGTAGATTCCTGTCGCCTTAAATCAATTGATGGCATTACACATAGTCGCCAACCTCTGGTATCGCCTGCACCATAGGAGTACGTTTGCATGTTCCTCCACTGGCGCTATTAGGAAACGTGCAACGGGTGGAGTTCGAAATGACCGTTCCTTCGTCTTTGACGTTTGATATTGCCAGTCTGGTCATATACATTACTGTGGTACGTCGTCGGATGCTACGTTTTATTTTCTTCCGCATCAGATTATAAAGTGGGGATTCATGATAAGACTGTATGCGCTTTCTTTCGTAACCCGTCGTTCTGTTTATCACAACGTGTTTTACAAAATGTATCGCTGCCTTTGGTGTTCTTCGATATTGTCGTTACCTGTCACGAGCGAACGTAACTCTTTATGTCCTACCTCTCTGTAAGATGAGTTTGCATCTTATGCTACCGCTTTGGCCTCAACTATCTTAGGCGGTATTAGGTACAGTACATGGGCGAAAGTGTTACAAATATCTTATTTATTTTCGAAAATTTTAATCTTTTTTTCACTATTCTGCATTTTGTATAATGCATCGACACATTTCTCTAGTTTGCGTATTGTCTGTAGCTTCATATAAAGTTTTTTTGTGAATAATCAACACCTTTAGGTTATTTTCTACGAGAAAACACAAAACTGATTTATACACCGCATTTTTAAAATATGGATATAAACAATTTGCAATGTCATTTTAATAATTTCGTTGTACATTTTATAACTGTACAAAAATAACACGTTTCGTACAAGTATTCAAATATTTTATGCATAAAATAGATAAGTAAAACAGGTTTTAGTTGTCTATGTCTCTAGCACTGGAGGACAAAGAAAAAGATGATTCTGTGTATGAAATGTTGAATAGTTCAAAATGTAATGTGAAAAGACATATTTTTACGAAGGTTTGATTAAAAAATAAAAAGACTAAATATGTGAACTCAATTTCAATGTAAAACGTCTTTGTAATCCAAAAATTATGGTAGACAGTCTCACAGCAATTCTCGGTTAGAAATTATAATTTTATTCTCAGATTGAACTACAAATGCATTTCGGGTTGGTATAATGTATTCCAACCGCTCCCCAGTGCTGTTTTGAAAAATAACAAAAACCAAAACAAAAAAATTAGAGCACGACAATAAAAATACCATCAGAATTATTACAGCAATAACTTACTATTTTCAAGTAGGGGAGAGCGGGGCTACAAGTTCCGTTTTTTAATCAACCTTATATTTTGTTAAGAAAACATAATTCTAGCATAAGTATTAAGAGATTAAAATTTAGTAATATATCAAACCTTGCTATAAATACAGTTTTTGGGGTTGATTTTCTGTAAGTTTTTTTATAATTAATAATACAATACCTAAAGTCGGAAAGTAACAACTTTCCCCGGTTCGGGGCTAGTTGTTAACGGGGTGGGGCAAGTTGTTACAAGATCTATGGAAGGTGTAATATAAAAAAAAACAATAATTTATTTAACTAAGTATGTATTTAAAGACTAATCAATAATATCTTATCAATAATTAGTTGTTTTTCTTAAATTTATTATAAAGAAAACATTTTTACGTTTCAACATTTATAACTTTTACTTAAAGAAAAGGGGAGAAAGGAACATCCTTTCCAAGTTCTTGTATAACACCAGAAGTTGCAGGCAAATTTACAACTCCTGATGACCCTGGCTGATCCAAGATTTGTCTTTCGTCAGTAAAGCTTACATTTAACAAATACTCTGCTAACTTGTTTTCCTGTTCTTCAATAAAGATCAATCTTACTTCTTTGTAGCCAATCGTAGCGTTTTCTACTCCAGATTTCAACTTCTTTACAAATCTATATAACGTCATATGACAAATATTTAGTTTTCTGGCAACAGGTTTTATTTTTTAACCATCTTTAATAACTGCATCTGCAGCTCTTTGCATCAACTCCTGAGATACAGAACCCAGTGTTGTTTTTCGAATATAAGTCCGCATACTGAAAAAGGAAAAAAAAAACATTATTTTTACTGCATTACCGGTATAGATGAACTAAGGCAAGTTGTTCCAAGGTCACAACATGCCCCGAAAGAAGGGAACATCTAGCCCCGATAACACATGGGTTCAAAACAGCTACTACTAGATTAGGTTACGAGACATATACAGTTTTAGCGTAGTATATCAAGATACTCAATATATTTTTGAATAAAAATACCAAACACGAAAATATTTACTTATGTGGATCAGCGACGTACAGGCTCTCTTTCCAATGTACCGGACGTCACTGGCCTGATTAAGATAGCTGCCGTCGGTGCGCAGAAACGTTCGATTTCATGATATATTTACTAATTATATATATATATTTTCCTTGTGGAGCTATTTCTATCGGAACAACTTACCCCGGGAACTTTTAGCCCCGCTCTCCCCTATGTAAATTAAAAATGGAGTTGAGAACACCTCTTCCTTATCACCGACCTGCATCTAAATAATGTAGGTTGTAAAGGCAGTGTTAATACACATAATTTTTTCGATTACAAAGACGTTTTACATTGAAATCTAACATACAGCAATCCAATTATAAAGTGAACAACTGTTTAAAATTACAATTCAGCTTAATATACTAAAATATATAGGAAAACTAAGCTATTAGAAACCAGCTGGACTGCTCCCATTCATTGCTATTAACAGAATAACATCTACGATAATGAACGAAAGGTCGGGGTAAATGTAAATAATATGTTTAAAACTTTTATCTTTATTAATTGCAATGTTGCTATTTTTTCTGTGATGAACATGTATTAGGTCCACAGCTGTTTGTACTAATTATGTATCCAGAAACATAGCGACAGCTTAACACGTCGCACATCTTAAGTAGAAAGTTTCTGACAGTTGTATGTGCAGTATTATGATTATTTTCTATATAACAATGTTATTATTTATGGAAATAAAACGAATCAGTAATTGTTTATGTATAGCTTCTGTTATTTAAATATTTATTTAATAATATACGAAGTCTCATTCAATGTTTACTCTTAGATGCACCTCGTAACCCCTTGTGGCATTCAAATATATTCGGCGCAATGTTATAATCGAAAAAGACTTCTGGCATTTATTGTAGTGAGTCAAGAAATTTATAATTCTCTTTTATACTTGTAACTTAACTTTCAAAATAATTTTTAAACATTTTTATTGTGACTTGTTAGAAATTACAGCGAGAAACACTCAAGTAAACATAAACGCACTATAAAATAATTTTAGAAACTTTTCAGCACAGCTCTTTTTATGAAATCGATACCAATGCCACAATTCAAGTGATTTATTAAATAAAATTACACACATAGCTTTCTTATACAATATTCTCTTTTCAGAAAACGTTCTGAAACTATGCTACTGAATATTGCTGTACACAACTTTTTCATACAGAGAACAATCATTATTCAGGATGCGGGGCTTCATTTGGAAGCCTGTTTTCAGTTTTCTACAAGAATTGGAATAATAAAAAAACTAAATGCATTTTCTGAATATTTGAGTAACTTTAAAACTTTCGTTATAATTATTACATGCACTGCATTGCAATGAAAAATGGTTGCATATTAGCAGTTTTATCATTCGCAGATCAACAGATAACACTAACTCAGCTCTGCGTAGTACGGATATTATGGTGCCGACATGTTCGATTTATCGTAGATTTCATGAAAGTGGTTTCTATGTTAAGGGATTAGTAATCTGAGTTTTTCTCACTACGCCACGAACAGGAATGTGTAAACTGGTGCAATTCTAAGTCTGCTGGACACAGGGCATCTGTTCTTTTTACAAATTAATCCAGATCAAAGAGCGTTTAAAATGCCCGTACACAGCTCTCATTAGAGGCATTCTAAACTCTGTTTGATCGGGAGAAGAGATGCAATAATCCCTTTAACATCCCAAAACAGATACTTATAGAGAAGGTGTTATGTTCTGGATTGACATTTCCTTGCGCGCACACAATGTTCTTTACATGATTTTTAATTTATTTTCAGGTTGGAACAGCGGGAACGAAATTCTTCATCAGTTTGTGGAACTTTATGAAGATACAATAAAAATGCATTTTATTTTATTTGATAATAAAGCAAATTCCACAAAGCAAGGATTGTACATAAGTATGTTTATGCAAATATTCTCTTCCTGCACTAAATGGCAATCGCGTTTTTTCAACATAAATTTTATAAATCACTTTTGGGATGTTCTAGAGAGACATTTTAATTTTTTAACCTTCAGATACTCCTATTCTCACCACAATGAAAATGCAAATATTTCAGTATACATTGTATTCCGTTTTTTTGATTGATTTATAAAAAATATTATACAATGCTGTCATTCATTTATTGCAAAAGGTAATCATACGTTATATCAAAGTAAATTATATATTTCACATATACATGTTGACTCTTACGATTAACTAAAATGCATTTAACTGACGTTTTATCTACGCTGGTACAGATGCAAAAAAAAATTCTTTCCAACATGTGGCTGTAACTGTTTTTTTCTTATGTGCAAGTTAACATGTAAAACTAATACAGGAAATCTTCGTTAATTCGAACTCAGATAGTTCGGAATGACGAAAGTTAGTAATCGTATTTTTGTCCTGCCGGGAATATATTTACTCCTTAGGGAATTCAATTAGTTAGAAATTCGAAGTGAAAATTCAGTCCGAACCGTGGTATACGTACGTTAACTTATTCTGTTAGATCTAAGTGCTTTTATGCTATAATAGAACAACAGACCAAGAACAACCCTAATATGGTCAATATGTCTGTGCTTTTACAGCGACACATTTTTGGAGTCATCTTGAACTGCTCTTTTTTCTTTTATTGCATAAAATACGGCTGGTTTACGGGATCGCAATGTTGAGATACGAGTAGAAGATTGGCTATTTGTAGGAACTAGGTTTCTACATTTGTGTTACTTGCTACTTTTTGGACTGCTTTAAAAATAAATTGGGCTAAATTTTTGGGAATTCTGCTTTACTTTTTATAAAACTTATCTGAGACATATGAGGTTTTTGTCCGATATGTGCTATTCACCTTTACATTTATATTATTGGGCTGCAATTCGAAAAAATTGAAACTAGAAACAGTAACGCAATTAACGTAATTGTAAAGTAATCGTTCGATAAAATTTTGTAAGTAATGATCTGAATTATTTTCTTATACATTTAAAGAAGTTATGATTCATTAATATTCATTTCATTTGAACGATTTCTGCACACTTTTTGTTTATGAACAACCCTTTAATTCGTAAAAGCTTATTCCTCAAGATGGAGAATGTTTTATGTATTTGTAATACGTTTCGTTTACTGTCTTGATCACCTTGACCAGCGGAAAAAGCGCGGAGGGCCTTTAAAAATGTCACGAAACGGTTCTACGGAGATCAACGATTTGTCTTACAGATACACTTCATAAGAATTAAGACAATCGAATGTCCAACAGATGTCAAAGCTACATTTTCTGCACGAACATTAAGATTTTTTAGTGAAGTGAAAGAGCAGAAAGAAAGATTTCATCAGCATATTAAACAGTTAAAACACCGCTATGGTGGAGATTGTGAAACGTTCTCAAAATGGCAGATTAATCTGAATAAAGATCGGATACGAATCCGAATTATTGTAAGAAGTAGATGTTGGATTGTCGAACAATTTTTTAAAACATTTAGAAAGTATTTTCAGAACCCTTTCTGAAAAGCTGTTGTTGTATAAAAAAGCTAAATGTAAGAAATTATTTAATGTGCAACATGCATTGAAACTATGCATTCGTTTAGTTATGTGCAATCAAACATTCTATATGTGTTCCTATTGTGTTTAAGAATACCTAGTCAATTGTTCATTTCGCCCGTAATCTGTCGATATCGAACAATATTAATTTTATTAAAAATTTGCAGTTTAACTTTCTAGCAACGTGCAATAAACATTTAAAAAATATTCAAACAATTTGGTTAACAATACGAAACGGAATTACAAATTTCTGGACACATATTCGAGACCGATATTAAATTGCCTTTTAATTGTTACAAATTTACGACCATCTATGAATTTGCTGAAATAAATTGTTTTTCTTTCATTACTAATGTTTTCAGCCTACTCTTATTAACCCTCATTGAGTTTCTAAAAACCGTTTTTAGAAACTATTCCATGAATAGGATATTCAATTTAAATTTTAAAATTTGAAGAATTCTAAATACACATTTAAATGTAAACGAATTAACTAAATGCAGTAGACCCCCTTCCCTATAACACGGGTTCATATAACACGGTTTCCTATAACATGGCGATAAAATTGCGATCGGGTTTGTTTAACATGCTAAAAGAGACTCGTATAATACGGCAAGACGTCATCGCCGACTCGTGTCAAGACGGGATTGGTCGATTTTGGACCAATGGTGGACGAGCAGCCGAACTACTTGCTACTGTCTAGCGCCAGGCGTATATACGGAGAGTTTAAGCGGAAAAGTATTGATAAATTTTTATACAGTTCTTGTGAAAACAACATTTACAATATTATTCAACGGCCATAAAAATTATATTTCTATTAATGATGTTTCCAAAGTTCAAAAAATTCTTGACAAAAAGAATAACTTATCGAGAAACGCATACGCCGTTCTATGAGTCGCTCCGCGACGAAAACAAGCTTAGGCGATGGCGTCTTCGAACGGTACACACTCGGTAAGTAATCCAACAATTTTTTGTTGATAGCATAATTTATATGGATTATTCGCAAAAAATTATACATGATTTGGAAATGTTCAGTCAAATTATTCTAAAATCGATTAATTTTATGGAAGAAAACCTTCCTAATAGCCGTAGCCCCTAAACTGCACACTTGCCGGGCTGTGATTGGCTCATATATTTAAGGGACTCGTACAACACGGATTCATCTAACACGGAACGTATCTACCGTGTTATAGGGGTCTACTGCAACTTATGAAAAATATAAGGTTAACAATAAATAAAAATAAACTTAAAAAATATACAAGGCTAACAAAATACAAGTAAATACGTAAATAAGAAAAACGTACAAAAAACGGTTAATGTGAGCACAAAACGATGAAAGTATAACACAAAAGCTAAATATCTCAATTGTTTTTGAGTATTACATTTTGTACTGAATAAATTATATTGTGCAGTACAGTACGGACAAATAATAGATTTTTCACTAAATATTTTAAGTGAGATTTTATATCAATAAATTTAACTTATCAGTGCCATTGGCGGAAAGACAAACTTCAGTCTGTCCGAAACCGTTTATAGCTTTTAGACTTCCGAAAAAATTAAAAGTTGCTTTCGTTATCTGAAATCCAGAATACGTATACATTTAACAATTGTTATTTATATATAAGATTAGGATGAGAATGATAGAAAAATATTTTACCCTGAAAGCAAATTCCTTAGTTATTATGAAATCCAGAACTTCGACTCCCAGTTGTCTGGATCCCAATCTCTTAAGAAAGCACAAAAGCTGGAAATAATATTAACAATGTTTCGTGTAATGGGTATTATCTATATTTAATAACAGCGTAAACTAAAGTTTCTTGTTGAATTATTACTCACCTGTATTTTATCGATGAATGGTAAATTAAGAGAGTCAAAGTAGCGCGTTTCTTCAAGACATTTCCTAGACTAATGAGAGTTAAATAAATTCTTTTAAGTTATTATTTTATTTCATTTTTATAAATATTATTTTTAAATTAAATTTTTCAATACTTTAAAGTATTGAAAAATAAAAGAAAAATTATGTTTTAAATCATTGAAACTACTTACCGATGTACAGTACATATTACCGAAGCAGTTACGCAAAGTGTCATTAAACCGAGAAGTGATATCCCTAGAGAAAAGTATATCACAGGTTTTCCTTCCATAGACATGTGCATAATGATTATAACACTACTAGCTATGAAACTAATAAGAAAAACATAAGACATAGAAGTAAACATTCTTCCGATGTCATTTATTCTTTCCAATTTAAGCGCAATTTTATGGTATTCTTCTTGTATACTTTTTATGATATGAATGTATTGCAGATGTCGCGAATGAATGAAATGTATTTCCTGAAATAATGCTTCCAATTTATAATATATTATCGTGAAGAGTGTTACTTCTAACGGAACAAAAGCTAATAAAACTGTCAGGCATGCTATACTTAACGAAGTGAAACCTACACATATGCTTGCTATTAATGACCCACTATCTTCTTTCATAAGTGGATATCGATTCCTGATCATGTTTATTGGGGCTAATATATTTAGCAATACAGAAATGGTAACGTATGCCTTCGTAAAATATCTTTGTACTTTAGAGACTTTGTTTGATGTATCCTGACTTAAATTCTTATCGTAACAATGTAATTGCACATTTTTCATTCTTAGATATGTTAGATAATACGAAATTGAAACAATAAAACTTTCTATGTTAACCACGAAGATTTTAAACATCGTCGGATGGTTTGTAGATTTGTACAAGAAACCCGAACAATAAGGAAGCGTTTGTTCTTTTGGTAATAAAGCCATAGCCAAGATAAAGGCAAAAAATGTGGAAATGAAGAAACATAAGAACAATAATTTCCATGGAAATGATTTTTTGTTACTTTGACTTTTATTTTTGGGTTGGTGGTCGCAAGTAATTTTTAATATGTGACCGAATTTTTCAATAAGATTCAAAAGATATTTCAAAGAATCTTTTATACAAACGCAATTTCGCATAGTTATAAATTGCATAATAGCCAGTTATTGTATGTAGTTTAGATAATTTTAGCGTTATTTAACACTTGCTATTTATTTAAATACACAAATTTCTACAAAATCTGTGTAAATTCTAACGTAAATTAGTTTGTAACATTGTATGATTTTAAACAACGTAGAATGTTTAGAGAACCGAAAATTTCTATAAGAAACATATAGGACAATGCAAACATTAATTTTAAAGTGAAAATTAAACTAAATTAAATTATAACGCCATTAATAACATTGATTTTGCGATGTATATTAAAATACAGTCTAGTATTTTTATTTTATATATATACTTGCTGTTGTGAAAAAATTTTGGCAAATAACTAACTAAATTGAATTCTTCTGCGAGTCATTTAATAGCTTTAATAATAGTCAGCCCAATCTGAAGCAACTGACGACTTCTTAGTGTGATATTGGAGTAGTATAAAATTTAAAATTCAAAATATTTGCCTGTGTACTTACGTAACTATAAAGACATTATTTGAAAATTCGAGTAACTTTTACTTCCTTTTACTAATGGCCACTTACACGTTAATGGTATGGCTTAATGGCTTAAATAGATAATGACAGTAATTGAAGCATAATTTCTAGCTGTAGTATAATCAGTTAATATAGCTAATTTATCACACAAAGCTTTCTCGTTTAAGTAAATCTAATAATATAATTTGATTTTTTTCTTTCATCACTTATCAAATTTTTAGTTTAATATTTTTACTGAATTTTAAAAAACTGGAAAATAACCAATAAAAAACTATCTAAATGGTCGAGGTTTCATTATTTTCGATATATATTTTTCTTGAAACTGACTTTGTGTAGGTCTAGCTCGGTTTGTAGTTATACTTCGTTTGTTTCATTTTTGTGTGTTGATTGTTATCAATTTTTATATTGTAATAATCTCGTGAAATTAACTTCTCGGAGTGCTTTTTATTCTTGAACGATGCATAATAATTTAGTATTGAATTAAGTATGATACAAAACTGTTCCGTAAATACGTTTTACCAACGACCCTGTTCTTTAGTCCAAAATTTGGTACGACCAGAATTAACATTTTAGAAATTTGCCATATAATCACAATTGCTTTAGGAGAAAAACATTAATTGAGCAGACCTCTTCATAAGTCAGAAAGTGTTTTTTTTAATCTGTGATCGAAGTTCCGAGCAACTCCACGACCACTAAACACGATTTTTGCAAATATGTAAACTCTATAAAGGCAACCGGTAAAATGATATTTATTAAAATTACACAAAATGAATAAACGTTTATAAAGTAATATTGAATCTTAAATATTTTACGTGATAATTCCTGATTTAGATTTTCGTCGTGGAAATGAAATTGTGTATTTGTTACTCTTAAATATAGAAAGTAAGCTGTACTGCTGAAAATTAAAAGCTGAAAACCTATCATATGGAACATCTAGATTTGTACATATATCCCGACCAATAAGGTAGTGTTTGTTTTTTCGGTACGATACCAAAAGGTAGAGAAAAACAAACACAGTAAATGTAAAAAGACATGATATTGCCAGCTTCCATGGAATGGCCCTGTTTTGCACTCCTCCATTAGGCTTGTGATCACATGTAATGGTTATCATGTTATCGAATTTATTTAAATAGTCACATTACATAATCGACCGGATTTATTCGTTGAATAAAAAGCTATTTTTCAGGCTAGTGAATAATTAAATACAAATTAATCTCGCTATAAGTAGGCGATCACATTTCCATGACGTTCGAAGTTTAATAATAAAATAAATTAATTCACTACTTAAAATGAATGTTAATATGAAATTTACCGTAAAAAAGACAGCGTAACCACTTACTTCTAGCCAAATTAATTTATATTTAATTATTTACTAGTCTTACAATACCCCGCAGATAATACGGTGGATCGTTTAGGTATGAATAAAATGATTTTAAATTAATATTCTTGTGTATTGTAGTATAAGGTAGATAAAATTGGGGTTTCTATACTTGAAGTTTATTCTTTTTCCGGTTGTAAGGGTCATGTTAAAATCAAAATTTTTATTCAAATTTATACAAGAATATTAGGTTTTTGCGTACATATTGACGTTGACATCAATTACGAGTGTATGCAAGGAAAAGTCTGCGCAAATCACACCATTCGGACAGACTTTTAATATTAAATTTTTCGTGGCAACGCAACAATAAAACTCTGTAATAACAAATTGTCAGAGTTGTATTGTTGCGAGCACTCGGTTATTGTTATTGCCAACGGTTGGATTTTCAGTTCGTGGAATCAAAATTTTATTGTTTTAAGTGTTTTTTTGGTTTTGTTTCGTTTGCGTCGATTTTTCAATGGACACAACCGTATAATGTGAAGAAACTGATTTCTCTAATTATATATCGAAGATTAAAAATCGTTTTAAAGTTAAAATCTTTGTTAAATATAGTAACTTTATTATAATATTGACTAGTGACTTTTTGTTATACTTAAGAGACGATCTGTCATATTTATAAAATTCTTCTTACAATTTAAATTAAATAAAGTTAACAAAACGAATGTTCTTTTAACGAATACAAGTTGCATTTTGATAATAGTCGTTTTTTTTATTGCACAATGGATAATTTCAAGGTATTAAAGAACTGGCAGACTTCGGCCGATGATAAGCAGGAAGAAAGCTCCTCGTCATCTTCTGCTTCGGTTCGAGTGATTCGGGTGCTTCCGAAAGATGTCGAGGAGAGCGGAGAGTGAGTCAAACGGGCGGATGTCATTACTCCCGACGATAGCGCCTCGACTGTGGTCGACTACCTGAAACGACGATATTCGTAAGTTGTAGAATAGACGATGGAGTGTCGATCACGCGACATAGGACTCGACCGACAGGTGTCAGAAGTGATCGTGGAAACACCTCTCAAGCAAAAAAAGCCTTGGTGGAAGAAACTTTTCTTCTGCTGCATAATATAAACCTTTTCTCTGCCGAGGTCACTTTCTCCGATTTCCGCTTTTCACTCAATACGAATTTGTCACCCGAAAATGAGCATTCATCCGGCTAAGATTTAATTCACTACACTTGAATTTTCAACCCGAATTAGAATTTTTCATTTTGAATTTACGAGCAGACACTTTGGCAATACCAGAGAACTGCTTTTTCTACTTCGATTAGCCGAAAGTCCGTAGAACAACGACAGTCTGATGGTCGGCAAAGTGACAACGTAAGCACAAGGCAGGTTTTTACCAGTTTAATAAAAAACGTAGCCGAAATGTTTAAAAATTTATACAGCGATACGAATTTATTCGCGGCTTGAATTAAGCGCAGTAAAATTTATGCTTTTTGATGAAAAGCGTAGCCGAAATGTATAAATATTTATACATTTCGGCCCCTTCGAGAACCCCCAGAAATTTTTCGGAAAGTGGTCCGTCCGGATGTGTCGGGCCCTGTCCCTTACTATCAATACGCCCCATTGTGGGTCTGGCCGAACCGATTATGGGCTTGCTTAATCTGTATTACAAACAAATTCTGAGAATTGGTCCCCTATTTAGATTTTACTAAAGTTAAGAAAACCCACAAAACGATCGTCACCAACCCGTCGACCACGACCAAATACCAGAGTTGAGTTGTTTTATTCACTCGACTCAAAGAATAAATGTGAACGAAAATACATTCTAAAAATATTTCTGATTTCTTCTGCCGGGTGAAGTTAATGACAGAAAATAAATTCCATTTCAAGTCACGGAACCATCGTCAAGGTCTCGTCTCACTCCGTGGGTTTCTTGTTCCTCCAGAAATCCCGTAATCTATAGGCAGCATCGACATTACGGAATAAACTAGAATCACTTCGTTTCCAAAACACAAATGTTGATAATGGATTCGACCGTTTGTTTAATTAATTAATAATTATTGCAGATTGGTATGATGCATAATATGACCAACGCACTATACACTTGCTTTCGATCGCTTGCTCGCAGGCTTATACACACAATTTCCTATGACAGGTTTCTTTTTGACACAATGTATATACTGTTTTATATTTACGTATCGCATTGTGGGTGAAATATTATTCCACGCAGTTAAATTAAGTCTGTACCTGAAATAAAAGTTAAATTATAAGTAATAAATCAGTAATATGCTAATTATGGACACGTACTTCCCTTTCTCCGTTTGGACTACTTGACACCTGAAAATGAAAAGATTTCGCAATAATAATAACTCTTGTGATTATTAAACAATGGATTTACACTTATCTTTTCGTTATGAAAGCATCGCCTATCTTGAACTTTAAATATTGAAAGCCAGAAACACGTAATAAGAAAATCTCGTAATTGACATTAAACTTGAAGATGAATTTTTCACAAGAAAACAGTTCTAATAAATAAAATTCATTGTTGCTACTTATTCATTTCTGATGCATTGTTTTGAATTAATTGTTTTTGTAATTACGCGGTTTTTGAAATAAAATTACTTAAATGTGGCATATACGTAAATAAACATAAATAAATATAATTGAAAATATTAAAATATGATTTTATTTTTCAAAATAGCACAAATGTATAAAAATTTATACAGCGATACGATCTTATTCGCTGCTTCAATTCAGCGCAGTAAAATCTTCGCTTTTAAAAGACTGTTAATCGTCTATAAATGCACAAGGCAACTTACATTGTACGGACATTCACACTGTATTTAAACCGGTGTTCAACCGTCATTGTAGTCAGTATACGTCCAAACCGGAATTATAATTACTTTAACTATTCAATCTGTAAATCGAATCGTCTGAAATGTATATAGACTTTCATATTTAATAAAGTTTAATATGAAATTTAACTTTTAAGATTCGATATTTATAAAATAAATATTAAAATTGCACACTTTTAGATTGATTAAAACGTGTTTACTGGTATGAATATTTTTATACCAGTCATCGTTTATTTTTACAATTACATGAATTTTTTAGTATAGAAACAGACGATAAAGTGATTGAAACGAGTACTTTTGCAATGAATTAAAAAATATAATAGGTGTTCGGGGATTCACGAACAAAACTGCCTTTTGCAGCACCGAGTTAGTCAATTCCGTAGCAAAAAGGCCGTTCTGCCGTATCGAGAGTTACGGCAGTCACACAACCCCAAGTGGAAAATTCACCGACTGACTACATATACAGAATGAAACTTGCCTATTTCTCCGTCTTTCAAACGTCTGTAGTAAATGTGAATATCTCGTTCGAAAGATACTTGTTTTCTTAGGTAGCGTGCAAAATTTCAATTTTTTCTATAAACGGGTTGCCGAAATATAAGCAGTTGAAAAGTGCAAGGATCGCCATAAAAGCTGTATCTTTTCTTTTTCTTCTTTATTTGGCAGAACAGATGATTCTAGAGAATGAACACCACTGGGTTTAGAGAGCTCAAATCTTAAACTTAAGCCTTTCTCGTGATCAGTAATGTGCTGGCAAAACTTGCGGGTGGCTAGATCAAACATGACAGGGTCCTATCCCTTTCTTTTTTCGCTTCTTAGGATAAAATTTATTTAAACGAATGTTCGAAATGTTTTTTAGAATAATAAAGGCTCAAATTTATGCAAATTAAAGTTTTCTGTAACGACTACACTAACAGAATACTGAAAGCATTCGGTGGGTGGCCTTCGTGTCCTTAGCGCCCACGGAATTGTTGGTCATAGCTGTTTCGGGTTTGAAACTACAAACTATAGGGATTTCGGAAGTTCGTAGTTTAGTTAACTTTTATAATAAATAACTGTTGTTTATTTAGTTTTTTTGAAGTACCTGTAGTATAAAAAGTATATTAATTTTTCTGATATTATTTAAGGATTAATACGTTTAGACAGTACAGGCACTTTCAATAGTTACTTAGAAGTAAATAAAATTTTTGTTTTTTTATAATAAATGTTTTATTTAAAAAAATATATTTGTTTTATTTTGGTTTATAGTTAATAAAAACGGATGAGGCACCATTCTAGAGTGCTTTTCTTATTCCTAATAATATATTTATAAATAAATATGTAGCCTAGCTAAATCTATGTAGTCTAAAAAGTATCCCATGTGCTAAATGATATTTTTTACGCTAAACTGTACAATGGTACTCAAATTTGACTCAAAGTATTTAAATCCTGTAACGCTGATAGCAGTACCTTGTCTTAATGTTGGGCATGAGCTATCGATACTATTCTATGACGCCTCGTGGTGCGTTTTTACGATGGACATGTTATGCGACGTGACTAGTAGCTGTATATGTTTTGTGTTTATACGAAGGAAATAATACTTTCTGGGTGGTTTTTTAAAAATACATAGCCGTTATTGAGGCATTACAGACGTAGATAAATCCCGGTAAACTCCATCCTGTCCCAACCCATGACCAAACCCCTAGTGTTCAGGGAACAAACACTTGAACACTAGTGGGCCTCGCAGTGTGTTAATGGCTGCCAAGATATACGCTCTCGTGTAGCAGATTTCGAAAACACATTCTGGAAACTTGTGGATAAAACGATTCTCTCCAACGGTTAGATTGCGAAGATATTATTGATCAATTCTTTGAAATGGAAACCAAAAAAAAGAACTGTTTTAATTCTTTTAAAAATCTGATTAATCAATATTATTATTATTATTATTATTTTCTATAATATAGTTATACTAAAAACTCTTTTCTTATACAAATAATATTGTATTAGTGTTTGTATTCTCAATTATTAATAACAATTTTAAGTAATATTATGATTTCTTGAGAACCAACTTATTTAAATGGGGCACCAATTTAAATTTTGTCTAGGGCCCGACAGAGGGTTAATCCAGCACTGGCCAGACGTTACTTTTCGCAATTTTAATTTACAACAGCGAGATTCAAATGCTACAGTACACAAAGAATGACACTTTATTTGACTATAATATGTATATCATATTGAACAAATATTTAAATACAAGAAGTCAAACATAAATGTTAACAAATTTAGTTTATTTCTCCGAAACTATAAAATTGATACATACAAAAGAATTATACTAGATATATGTAATATATAAAAGTAAACTCACTCAGCAAAGATAACATTCTATCAGAGTTGTTTTGATATATGTAATATAACTCACAGAAACTGATTACCTAAGACGTCTGTCTTGTTACAATAACTACTGTGTTTCTGGGTAGAGTCAGAACCTTTGCTTTGTACTTAAAAAACAAAACCTGTTCTAATTCTTGCATTTACTCATTAACATTATTATTTCATATTTTTAATATTATCGTTTTGTAAAATGTACAGCAAAATTATTAACCTCGCATTTGAAGTTGTCATAATTGAATTGTAGGAAGTGTTCCGGAAATCACCTTTGTCTTTTCTCGCAGAAAATAAGACGAAGGATTTTGTATTTTAATCAAAAATCACGAAAAGTTCTTTGAATGGAGAAATGGACAATTCATAATCCTAAATCCGTGGTGGAATTATGCATTATCACAACGGATTATGCAAAATGGAACCATATCACAGAATTTTCAAATTGATGTAATTTACTTCGGCTTAATCAGTTACTAGGTGTTTGCTGTTCAGTAAGGGTCTAAATTTAAGTCAGATTTTGAATCATTAAATTTAATTTATCGGTGCCATTGGTAGAAAGACAGACGTCGGTCAGTTCAAAACCATTTAGAGTTTTTAAAGTTCCGAACAAATTAAGTTCTTTTCATTATCTGAAATTCGAAATTCGAAAATGTTTAACAAATTTTTATTTCTTTTCCACGATTCGTACGTTAATAACAGAAAAGTATTTTACCCTGAAAGCAAATTCCTTAGTTGTTATAAAATCCAGAACTTCTACTCCCAGCTGTCTGGAACCCAATCTCTTGAGAAAGCACAGAAGCTGCAAATAATAAGAATTACGCGGTGTTTCAGATTTAATCAGTACTTAATAATATTGTCAAATAAAGTAAAATTTTATGTTGAATTGTGTGTCACCCGCATTTTCTCCATTAATGATAAATTCTGAAAGTTGAAGTACCACGACACTGTCAGACATTTTTTAAGACTGAAAACAGTAAAATAGAATTTTATAACTCATTTGTAAACTTCGAAAATAACATACAAACATGAAATAGTAATTTAATAAATTTTCCACACCTAAAAACTTTTGAAATTGCATACCCTTGTAGGTATTATTGAAGCAGATGCACATAGTGAGATCAGAGCAATAAGTGTTATTAACAAATAAATATAAAATATATATTTCTCTTCTGTAGACGTGTGTATAATGATTATAGTATCAGTAGCTATTAAAGTAAAGACAAATACATAAAAGATTGAAGTAATTATACTTCCAATGTCATTCACGCCTTTCATTTCGAGAGAAATTTTGTAGTGTTCGATTTGTATGTTACTACATGAATGTATTGCAGTTGTCGCGACAGAATGAAGTGTATTTCTTTTAATAACGCTTCCAATTCGTAATATATCATCACGAAGAATGTTGTTCCAATTGGAACAAAAGCTAAAATAGCTATTAGGCATTTTATGCTTAATAAAATAAAACCTGCGCATATACTGGTGAATAGTGCCTCACTAGCTTCTTTCATAAGTGAATAACGTTTCTCAGTTATTAGTATTGGCGCAATTATACTTATAAATACAGCAACACCAGCATAAACCTTGTAAAAATAATTTTGTAACTGAAATATTTTATTTGCCGTTTCTTGTCATATATTTCTGTCGTGACAATAAAATTGCGTGTCTTTTATTTTCACATTAATCACATAAAGTATGATTTAAAAAACTAGTGATGCAACGAATATTCGTTTACTATTCGGTATTCGGCCTATTCGGCTTATTTTTCTCTATTCGGCTGAATACCGAATACTTAAAAACAGGAGTAAGAAATAGCAAAAACACAGTAAATTAATAATTTTGGTATTTAGAGTTAATGTTATCGGGTTAGTGTTATTTGTTTATATTTATTTATCGTCACACATCTGAGGGTCTGACCCTGCCTATCCTTCTTTTTAAGCGCTCGTCTTTGCTGTTCTTTTTCTCTTTCCTCTATCGCTCTAGTCCACCTATGCCTATGCGTACATCATAATGTGCGCGCAAGATACTTTCGATTCGTCACTTTTCCGTCGTAGATCTTCCATTTTCCAATTAGGTGACTCATAGACTGGTGATAACGGAAAGAAGAGACAGATAGGACGTCGGTATAAGTCACAGTTATGATTTCACAAATTCGAGACAGCTCGGTAGTCCGAATGGCCCAAGACTTTCGCCCATGCACGCTAAGTGACTTTCATTACGAGCATTTAGCTTTCCGAAATCTATGAGAACAATTATTTGGCATTGACAGCCGCGAATTTCGCGCCAATAAGCTGCCTCGACTCGTTCGATTATATTATCGACTCAATTTCATATTTATTTTAACATTTTCATTTCGCGGTTCTTCTCTGTTCTTTTTCCGTTATTTAAAGTGTAGGTCATTTCATTCTTATCCACATTTGATATCATCATTTATCACATACTGCCATAACGCTGTTGTCTATGCGCTACAACTGTCAAGAATTAACGCGATTGGCGAAGTTTAGTGACAGTGGGCCAATAGAGAGGAGGGTCGTTGCCACAATGCGGTTTGCGCGCCAATTTTCGTACGTGCGTTAATCAAGCCAAATAGTTTGGTCGAATATACTATCCATTGCAACACTATAAAAAACATCAAACCTTGTACGTTAAAGATGACAATTTTATCATCGTGGATGTTTTGAAATTTTGTGTATGATCTCCGAGCAATAAGGAAGCGTTTGTTCTTTTGGTAATATAACAACAAACCAACTCAGAGACATAATATATAGAAACGAAGATACATAGGAACAAAAGTTTCCACCAAAAACTTTTTGTCTTTTCTTGTTTGTACTATTTTTAATAATACACAGAAAAATTAGTTTCCCAATCTTTTCTCACGTATGGAGGCTGAGAACTCACAAAACTCTAATCTATTTACTTAAAACTGAACTTGAGCTAGGAGTAAAAAATTAAAGACTGACAGGTTAACTTTGTGAGAAGTTTTTTATATAGTTTAAGTTACCCCAAATGCATTTCGCCGTTATCGGCCTCCTCAGTAGGGATTTTCACAAAAGGAACTTGGTACAAATTAGCCATTAGTGGTAGAAACATCACCCATACGGTGAACATCGCGCTTACAGTTGTTATATCTGATTAAGCTAACTCAGCATTTCGCTGGTATTACATCAGTATTCAAATTCATTACACTAGTTTGCATAATGATTGCATAATGTTCTTTAAATTTTTGTTTAACCACATTTTTTTTCTCGATGTAATCTATCTATATATACAATCGAGACAAGTTGATAATAATAATAATAATAATAATCAGCGCAGAGCCCAAACGGTTAGGATTGAAAGTTGAAATTTGGTACACAGGCTACGTCACGAGAACGCACACTAAGAAGGGATTTTTCGAAATTCCTCCTCACGGGGGAGAGGGAAAGGATTAAGGCTTAACACTTCCATCAACAATAGAAGTGTTAAATAACAATGGAATTGTCAAGTAACAATACAAGTGATAAGTAACACTGGAAGTGTCAAGTAACAATGGAAGTGTCAACAATGGAAGTGTTACGTAACAATGGGATTGTTAAGAGAAAGCGACGTGCAAGACGCAGATGCAGCTTTTTTCGTTTTTGCGGGAAATCGAACATGTTTTTAGACCCATCTAAAAATTCTCTAATTAGGCTGGAAACAGAGGGACCCAATTTTTGCATTCTGTGAAAACAGGTAAGGTTGACTATAACGTAATAATCGTAATCTTCGCTATTGTTATTTTTGCCCGAGCAACGCCGGGCCTACCTGCTAGTAATGATATAATTCCATTTTACATCTGCCGATGTACAAAGGGACAATACCCTCAACCAAAAGAGAAAAATTCGTAAACAGTTCGAGTTAAATGATGTCAAATTTGCAGTTTGTAAACTGACACGCACTTTTTTCCTTTTTTTTCCCTCCCTTTTCTTTTTATTCCTAATTCTGCTTAATCAAATAAGAAAGTAAAATATAACGGCTGATTAAAAATCTCTACAAATTCAGAATAGACCAAATCGAGTAAAAATGAGATTCGCCGTTTTTCATTTCATCATTGTTCGTTCCTGACTGGTGACAATTTACTATTGAATTGAAGAAGTCAATCATGTATGTGTATACAATCATAGTCGACCATGTATGTATGACTATCTAACAACACTTACAGTTATCAGTGTATTTGATTTCTGTTGAGATAATCAATGTTTAACTATCCTCAACTTCCATTATAATAACAGAGTTGTCAGAAATCTATGACAGTGTAGACGTAAGCAAAAATGTTGCATGGTTGACTTTTTGAATTCACTACTAAATGGGCGCTTCAGTAAATTCTCGAGAATTTGACACACACAACAGAACTTTGGGCGTATAGTCCTTTCTTTCACAAACGTCTTGCAACAGTTTTACGAGATATTTTAGTTCCTGTGGCTGCCTGTAAATGACTTGCCAGTTCACCAGCTGTGTTGCGTCGGTTCCTTTACACTGAAAGAACAATACGCTGATCTTCTTGGCGCGTCGTACTGCAAGGACGACCTCCTGTCTTGTGCCTGCTGCACATTCCACTAGTTTGAAATGCTGCTTATAGCATAGAAATGATACTGTGCGCAATGTTAAATTTACAGACATCTCTTATTTGCCCCCCTTCTTCCAGCTTTCCGATTAGTCTTCGATGAGTAAAATCATCTAAATAATGCCTGGAATAATGTCCAGAATTTCTTGATTGTAACTTCACTCCTTCCTGTTCAAATTTCACATCCAACGAAAACTGAGTGTACATGTAGATTGCCTGAAATCTCTTACCTGTGCTGTCACGTCTTCGACACGTGTGGAACTCAAACATTTGCGTAAGTTTTACATAACAGAGTACATCACGATTTCAAGCATATTTCAACAGTCTGCTGCGGTTTAATTTCTAATTGTAATTGTTGAAAATAGCATCGTTTCTTAAGTTTCGTCCACCAGTGTATGTATTTTAGTCTTTCTTCTATTTGGGTACTAAAATGGCATGTTTAAACGGATGCCGCGCATGGAGTTTATCAGAAGCAATAAAAACACGCAGCCGGGACGCCCGTAGTGGTTTTTCTAGGCATTCCGTTACAGATTACAGATATACAAACAGTGCGATCCATTGCTTATATTATTCGATACTGCGTATATAATGAATTATTATATAAGTTAACGAACATTTTATTCAGTAGGTTTAATTGATAAAGATGTTTTGTGTATTATTTGAGGCTGAATTGTTCGTTTGTTTGCTGGGTTAATTCGGAATTTTTAAGGACTTTTAATATAAAAGTGCATAGTTGCACTAAATAATGTAAAATTTATTTCGGTCATTTAATTAGTGCAATACACGTAAGTAAAGTTAGAGTTTTAGTACGTTCCGGCATAGGAGCTATTCTCAGGATCGAATCGAATATACGTGTAATCAAATTTAAATTTAAAAAATTCTTAGTACTTGATTGCTTGTCGTTCTCTTAATTAGTTGCAGTGTTCGATATACAGTGTGTGATCGGTTAACGAACAAGTCGGATAACGAACACTTTCGCGAAAGATTTTTATGTTCGGATAACGAACACCTCACAGAACAAGCACAAGAAGTAATGACGTAATAATGAATACCGATTGGTTTTCCCTCGTCTTCAGGGAATAATTCGAAACTTTTCGGTGCGCGGAGAACGGTATTCTGTGAGGTGTTCGTTATCTGAACATGTGTTTGTTGTCTGAAGATAAAAATCTTTCGCAAAATTTCGTTATTCGATTCGTTCGTCAACCGATCACCCACTGTATATCGAACACCGTTTTTAACTATAAAATATACTATACGCGATTGCCTCAAGATTTGAATTATTGCCACAAGATATCCGTCTTAGAATGGCATCGAAACAGGTTGAGGTTAATAGGCTTAAAAATCTCTACAGTTAGAATGCTATTAATTACATTTCAAAATGCTGGATAGAAAAGCAATCGACATTGATCAGATACTTTAACCCCCACGAACGGAAAAACATGACTAATAAAACTGTGTATATGTATGTATGACTGTGTATATATGTATTTTTATTATTACATATAAATAAACGTAATAAGAAGGTATACATTTTTTATTTTTTGGATTTTCCGGACTGAATTAATCAAATTCCCATAAAAACCTATGGTAAATTGATAATCGGTTAACGAACAATTCAGATAGCGAACAAAGTCTTGAAACGAATTATGTTCGTTAACCGATCTCCCACTGTATTACTAAATGCAGTATACTAACATCCCGATAAGGATTCATACAATACGTTTGCATTTATACAACGTGCAATTTGAAATATCCTTAATGGTCGAAAGTATAATTTAGAATAAAATTACGAAATATAGGGAAAGTGTATAGCCTATTGCTAAATTTCATTATAGACATTTCCTTCTGAGTAATTATATCCATTAAGAAAAGATGGAAAAAACCAAGGCATGAGTAAATATGATTATATCAACTTAATCTCTCCATTTATATAACCTACATAAAGGGAATGTTTCCATATAATAAAGAATGCCACATAGGTGCCTTCGTTAAAGAATGCCTTTGTTAAAAATAATGGAATAGCAAACAAATATATTTCTAAACAGAGCGAGACTTAATTGCCTTTTATTAATAGAGCGTCGTTTAGTCGACGATTCGAATAAGATCCGTAGAAAATTTGAAAATGCTTTTAGTTAAGCATTTTAAAAGTTTTCTACGGATAATGGATTGATTTATGCGAAGTCAATAAATTTAATAATTATAATTGATCAATTTTGCACGTGTTCAAATAAAAATTTGTGTAAGTTATGTTAAGTAGCTTTTATGAAGCATGCAAACGTTTATCAAATTACCACGTGAGATGCTCGATAGCCTATGATCAACTTCGGTTAAGGGGTTCACAGTATATCTGAAAACTATTTTTAAACTTTAATATCGTAATATTTTCTGTTGAGAGTAAGGTAAGAGGATGATTTAGTTGCAACATACAAATTACTGTAAGTACGAAAGAAATTTTGAACAGAGGGATAAAACACTTACTTGGCTGGTTGCTTACGAAACGTTAATGAACCGATCTTATAAATATTGCAAGGTTAGAAAGTAAATATTACAATTTCTTTAATGTTAAATAGTCTATTACAACGAAAAGTAAATTTGTAACTTAAGTTTTAGATTTTATTCGTGTAGAGTTGTTTAGAAATTATAAAATTGAAAACGTCCTTTAGACTTGTATTTCAGCTTCTTTACTCTTTTCGTTCAGTGAGCAGTATGAGTGACTCGTATAAGTCCTTGATGGGATTATCGAGTGATGAAGGTTTGATTTTTGATCGATCAATAAAGAATCGCAATGCGTGGGAGATGCGCCCGGTAGATTTTCCATTATGACTGGCTCCCATTGAAGTATTAAAAATGTAAAGAAAATCAAGAAAACTTCGCGCGGCCAGTTCGCTGGTCAGACACGAACCCGTGACCAACTGTCGATGTTCAGTAGTTTTTTTTTCTGTTCGGCCAACGGCCGCATAGGTGGTGAGGGACAGGACCTTAGAAATTCAGGGTAGACAATTTACGAAAAATTTATCATGTCTTTTGACTGTTCAGATTCGGTCCCTGGTGCCCAGAGCGCCTCAACTCCATCAGCTTTGACTGTCCATATTGAATTTATTTATTAAATAAAAATATTTCTTTCCACTATCCTTTATTTATTATATTTTAATAACAGTTCAAACATAAAACTGTTGTTTTTACAATTGATTTAATAGTTATAATCTGACCACGTGTAGTAATCACAGAGTAAAGAATTATACAATATTTAAAAGTTTTATTATATTTGTAACTTTTTAACTAAAATCACTTTATACAATACATTTTATATACAGAGACAAATCATGCTTTGTTCAATTTTTACAGATTGAAGTACGTAATTAACGAACAGCATATATATGAAAAAAGACAAATAAAATACAATTTATTTAAAATCAGCAAATATTAAATACTAAGTAATAATGGAACAGGCTAGAAGAAGAATTTGCATAAAAAATTCTTTAAAACACTTTATAATTTTATTAAATAAATTCGATCACATGATAACCATTACATGTGATCATGAGCCTAATGGAGAAGTGCAAACTAAACGCATTCCATGGAAGTTAGCACTCTCGTGTTTTATTACATTTACTGTGTTTGTTTCTTTTCTAATTTTTGGTATTGTACCGAAGGAACAAACACTACCTTATTGCTCGGGATATGTGTACAAATCTAGAGGTCATCCTCTTATGTTTAAATTCCATATGACAGGTTTTCAATTTTTCACCTTTGTCACTGCAGTTTATTATCTGTACTTAAGAGTAACAAATGCACGATTTCATTTCCACGACGAAAATCTAAATCAGGAATTGTCGCATAAAATATTTAAGATTCAACGTTACTTTGTAAACGCTTACGCACTTTGTATAATTTCAATAAATATTATTTTACCGGTCGCCATTATTAGAAAACATTATCCCTTGCTGAAAGAAGACTGTGGGGAATTTTTAGCCAAAATTTGCACGAGTTTTATATTATTAAATGTATCTTGTTTATATTCATTCTTACTTTTCATACCATTGAAGGCCATATTTTTAATCGTCACACATTACCAGCTACAAACTCTGTTTCAACATATATACTTTGTTCAATGGAGACGTTTCCAACATGCCATTTTCTTGAAAAATATCCAAGAGGATTATAACAAAATTGAGCATGAAGTTCAAAGATTTAATGAGATCGGAAAATCATTCTTTTCCATTTGTTATATGTTCATTATTTGTCTGATTTCATTTGATGCTATAATTATTAAGCACACGAACATGGAAGGAAAAATTGCATTTTATTTGTACTTAATCGCTTCTGTCCTGGCCTTCTACGTGTCATTTTCGATTGCTGCAATTATACCAACATCCGTAAGCAGTTTTTTGAATTACATTTTTCTTGAAAAGAAAATTTTATATGTAAAATCATGTATTTATTCCATTTTCAGTCTAGAAGATGTCTGACAGAAATGAGAAACTTCGACTGCATGAACTTGTCATTTCTTAATAAATTGAGGGTAAGATTATATACAGTAGACTCTTGTTAATCCCGCCATTTTTGCACAGATGAGTGCCGGATTACTGAAAGTGTACAGACAGAAACTTGTTTTAAAGCAATGAATAACGCTACCTGTCGACCTTCGGTATGAATTCATGTGAAAAAATAACAGTACGGTTTTCTGACACGTGATATTGTACAAAGAAACAAAACTTAAATAAATGGTAAAAGGGGATATGTGACATGACTAATATTTACATATAACTGAAAAGCTGTATAATCGAGAGTCTACTGTATTTTATTTTACTAGAATATTGTGTTTATTATTTAAAATGTTTACATAGCTGTTTTCCCTCTACAGCTTTTATGCTTTGCAAAGAGATTAGGATTCAAGCCACTCGGAGTTGAAGTATTGGATTTGATAGTAACCAAAGAATTTGTTTTCAGAGTAACACTTTCGTAATTTTATTATCTTTTAAACAATATTATTATATTCGAATTTAATTCAATTTTTCATTTTAGGCAACGAAAACAATGTTTTCTTTATTTGGAACAATAAAAAGTATAAATGGTTACGAAGAAACAGAAGTATGTCTTAACTCCAATGGCACTAATAAATTGAATTTATTAATGAAAACAATGACATAATTACAGAAGTGAAAGCAAAAAGTAGTTTTATTTCAAAATTTTTTTTTCAAAATTCAACTATTTAAGATTGTCATGTAAACTTTTTACAGCATTTCTTTTCCCGACTGTTATATATAACAGAGAGAAAATATGGCGATCGATCAGACAATAAACCCCCAAACAACTTTGTATTCCCAGACTCTGGACACTTTGTAAGTTGAAGATATGTTGAAAGAATTGTCTACGTGGACTTATTAGGACTATTATACTGGTGTTTTGGTTATCAACACAAGGAGGTGTTCATAATCAGAAAAATTTAAAAAATCTTTATTTTATTATTTGTAGTAGTTTTTCCTGTACACATAACATACATGTTTCGGGCTAATTGGCCATTCTTCAGCAGTGTTACTACCACGATGTTTTAAAAATGTATATTACAGTATTACAATAAATAAATAAATTACAATAAAATCCCGACACTAAAACATTAAAAAGCTTTAGAATTTTCGTATCTAATTACTTCAAAATATGCATAAATCATACATAGAAGTATCATTTTAAGTTTGCACAAATACATGTTGCTATATTAAAAACAAAGGAAAATTTAAAATTATATTCCCAAAAATTAAAAATAAATATCACAAATTTAACCAATTTACTTAAACGTTGCTTTCATGAATCTAATAAATTAACCGTGACTTTACATCTATTTATACCCTTTGCTTTTAAATTACGTCATTGATTATGCTCTGCTATGATTGGTGGATTTTCACGTCCTAACTTAATAGGGAAGTTGAAGCCGAAGTTTTAAACGCGAAAACGTGTACGTCGGACGCTCAACGCCGCTTTCCTGTAAGCCTATAAGTTTGAAAATGGCGTTTGGAACGTCAAGCATGATTCCACTGACTTTCCAAACGCCGTTGTCAAACTTCTAAGCTTACAGGAGAGCGGCGCTGAGCGTTCGACGTACACGTTTTCGCGTTTAAAACTTCGACCTCAACCTCACTAATGTTAATTCTATTGCTTTGTCTTCAACGAAACAATAAAACTAACAAAACATTATGATATTTCAATTTTAAAATATTAAGATTACTAGCAGATAAGTCCGGCGTTGCTCAGGCAAAAAAGTAACGATAGCGAAGATTAAGATTATTACATTATAGCCAATCTTACCCGTTTGCACAGAATGCAAGAATTAGGTCCCCCTGTTTACAGATTAATTAGAGAATTTTTAGATGGGTCTAAAAACATGTTCGATTTCTCGCAAAAACGCAAAAACACGCATCTGCGCCTGTAAATCTTGCACGTCGCTTTCTCTTAACACTTCCATTTTTAATGAGTACACATCTTTCATCCCCACCTGGTACCTTACTGAATGTTTTACCCTACTAAAACACAGTTAAAAATATTTAAAAAATTGCATCTAAAATAGTACAGTAGAAGCTGCGTTCTTTAGGATAAGCCTTAATCCGCGGGGGATTTCGAAAAACCCTTTCTTAGTGTACATTCTCGTGATGTACCCTATTAAAACGCAATCGAAAACACAAAAAACCCCGCATCTAAAATAATAAAGTATAAGTCAAGTTCTTCAGGATAAGCCTTAATCCTCTCCCTCTCCCCCGTGGGAGTGAATTTCCAAAAATTCCTTCTTAGTGTACGTTCTCGTGATGAACCCTAACAGTGTACCAAATTTCAACTTTCAACTCTTAACCGTTTGGGCTCTGCGCTTATTATTATTATTAACTCATCTCAATTATATACACTCCACTCCGCATAAGTCGTCACCCCGATAACTCGACACCATCGGTTAAGTAGTCACTTTTCTGTGGTCCCGGCCGACTTACATAGCCATTAATGTTAAAAAAACTCCGGTTTGCTCGACACCGTTTAACTCGTCACCACTGAATAAGTCGACATACTTTTGCTGTTTCACACTCCGATAAGTCGTCACCCCTCCTGAAAAAATGAATTCACTCCACACGAGTGGTGCGAACTCATTTTTTTTTCCAGCAGGGGGAGTCGATTTATTTATTAATATATAATTAATATATTTAATAATAGAATAATATATTAATATTATTAATATATATACATATTAATAAAAATGCCTTAACATTTTATGTATAAAATAATAACAGATAAACAAAAAGAAAATATACAATTTACATCAACGTCACACCAGAATCCAATTTTGCATTTTCTCACGCTAGGACCATTAATAACTTTTAGACGTTACTTGCCAACAATTGACAATTGCGAAGATGATGTTTCGAGGCGTTCGTGACCGTCGAAAAAGAAAGTCGAGACAGTTCAGTGCTCGAAACAAACAACACTAAACGAATTTTTCAGTTTTCCATCTACAGAGTAAATGTAAATGGAGGACACAATATATTGTAAGCCTATACTACTGTATAACGCACTACTGTATTTTTCTAATTGTAGTTTTGTGGTTTTTTTTCCAACTTCGCTTTAGTCGTCACATCGGATAACACGACACATTTCCACTTCCCCTTGGGGTGTTGACTTATGCGAACTCGACTGTATATAGATGTTCAAATACTTGATGTTTAAAATTATTGGTTTTTTTCTTTATTTTGAATGTGTTTAATTTATTTCACATCGGTTATTATTGCAGCGTACTACTGCAGAATTTGCATAATTTTCCTTTATCGCGCATATTCTTATTCTTAATTTCCTTTTAGTTTCTCCTATGTGTGTTTTTACTGGATTACAATTACAATCAAAGGAATAAACCACCTCTTTTTCTTCCATTATATAAGTTTTTTTGTCTGACCTATGATGTGATATAAATATCTCTTAAATAAATCATCTTTTTCTGGTATTAAATTTACTTTTCCATTTAAGTGTTTTTACTCTTTCAAAAAGTATAGGTATATAGACTAAATTTATACATTTTTCATCTTTATCAAATGTTTTATTTCTATTTACATTACTTGTTATCCAATATACCTATTTTTCAAGTAATTTGTTTATATAACTGTTCAATAGAACATCTTTATAAATTGTTCTATTTCAATTTCTTGATTTGAAATATGAAATTTAATATTTTTAAAATGTATACTGATAAAATTAAAAATAGAACAAGTAAATTACAAAGTTGATCGTGATAACATTGGTAGATATAAAGTATATTGTGTTGCATGTGCGAAACACCAAGTAGGAACGGTTCTGGTAAGTCGTTAAACACACTGCATTGTCTTCAAATTTCACACTTAAATGACGGTGAAGATAGTAAAGTACGTTCACTGCATTGCTAATAAATCTGTACATTACACTCATAAATCCCGATAATGAACGAAGAAATGCATTTTCGTTGTCTTTCTACTGTTTCGGTTGCAACGTCATTTAGTAAGAAATTTTATTACTATATTTTTCTTTGCAAAATCATTTTTTCCGCATCGCTTGAGTAGCGTATACGTAAATTTTGATTCAAATCATTAATCCTAAAACAAATCAAGATGTTAAAAATATTTAATGAAATTTATGAAAAACTAATCATTTTCCGAAAAATTAAAATAATTAATTCTAATATGTCGTTTGAGAAAAATAAGAACACACACCCTAAATATTACATAATTCACTCAGAGATATTGAATTTCCAGCACGTTTGATTTCAGAACTGTGCCGAATTAAAACAAAATTTTTTTTTCCATAAGCCAAATCGTCCGATCCAGAATTCAGGATGTTTTAAGAAATATTTTTGTCATTTATTATTACAATTGTCAATAATTAAAATATGGAGTAAGATTGGAGATGTGAATGACACTGTTGGGAACTTAACAGAGCTGTAGACTATGCCCAATAGGAGCAAAATGTATAAGGAACCCTCACCTCTACATGTAACCCTTAGAAAGATATGTTAACAGATATACCAGCACGGTTAATCAGACATTCTAACGATGTTTATCGGTAATGAATAAAGAAAAGTTCGATTGAGACCCTTTGCGAGATATTCGCCTCCAAATATGGAACTCCAATGGTGGCAGTTCCGGACGCAATCTTGTTTGCAAACGTCTTAATCTATTGCTGTAGTATAACTAATTTGTGTACATAATTTATAACAGAAATATTCTTATTTAAGTCAACTCCATACTCTAATTACTCCCATTGGAAATTAAAACTACGAGAGTGATATGTCTGAAATATGTAAGAACTTCAGCGTGTTTCGCAGTGAAAATGTGTTTTTTAACACGTTCGGTTTTGTGCTTTTCTTGAACAGCAGTATTAACAGCCGGAAAAGTAAGAATCCTAATAATAGTGTTTTACCAAAAAGAGACTCCGTTATACATAACAGAGAAAAAGTATGGCGATCGGATGAAAAACGCTCGCCCCAAATTTTTACATTTTTGCACTCCGGGCACCTTGATACGTCAATAAATGCATAAAATTATCGGGCAAAATTATGCATAAAATCGGATGTTTTTTGTATGTACAAATACAGTGTGTGAAGGGCAAGATTTTGTACACCTTGTTTGAAGCTTAATAACTCCTGTGGTTTATGTCAAAAATTTCTCATATTTTCCACGGAGGTTTGTTTATTAAGGGAATTGACGCTATTAAGTAAATTCTGGTAGTTAAAGCTCGAGGGAGTGGGGAGATAAAAGTGGTCGTGTGTCATATGTCCGTGAGATAAGACTTAATGAGGATTTCACGTTATTAGCATTTACATTTTTATAAAACCCATCCTTCGCCTGAAAATTAAGCTTCTTGCCATTTTATGGTTAAAAATATAAAACTTTTTAAAATAAAATATCATAACACATGGCACCACATGCAATTTTAAATGTTGCCGGGAAAGTTAAGCAACTCGTTGCTAGATTTTTTTTTCAACTTACCTAAGCAGGCCACATCACTCTTGAAAGAAAGAATTTTATGTGCATGTAAGAGTATAAAACAAAGAGTAAATTTAAAATAACAATTAACTTGAAATGTTTATTTTATACTTTAGTTTCATAGAGATAAAAGAGGCCCACATGTAGCTGAGTTAATTACACCACCGGCCACTTGTGTTAGATGTTCGAGGGTTCCCGCCTGCTTAAAGGACTGGTCATGAAATTTCCGCGTTCTCTTCACGTTTGTAACACCTGAAAGTCCTCTAGGGAAACATCCCCTCGACAGATGGTCTGCGTGTCTTCTTGCCATAAACAAATAAACCAAGCCTACGGATAGATTTTATTTTAAAAATGATATAGGCCTAATAAAAAACTAAGTTTAGAATTAACAAAAGAAAGATGTCCATTTAAAATTTGAAATACAATCAATCTATTTTTGAAATGCATTGAAATTTCAACTAAAAAGACAGGACAATGCGAAATAACTTGCTTTAAAATACCCGGTATATATAGGTTGGTCTGTTCAGAACATAGTAGTTGTAACTAATAAGCAAATTGAAAATTTGTATTTCCGACTATACTAGTTTTGCAGAAAAGGATTTTGAGTAAAAAAACTAAGTTGAAAAATTTCCGTTATGAATCGATTTACAGTAAAATGTACGAATTAAAACAACAGAAACAAAGCAAAGACGAATTTATTCGTTCCGCAAGAGACATGCCGTCTAAAAACGTTCTTTACTGACAATATTGCAAAATGTGTGTCCCGTTGTTTAGGTGTAAAATTTGAAGGCCATAAACAGCTGACATTATTCGAAATGATTAAAATAACGTATTAAATTGCCAATATAAGGTTAACCTTTGTTATTAACTGTGTTTTGTTCAGTCTATTTCTTTTGTAAAGTGCCTCTTAATAGAAGTGTTTGAACTAAATATCTTTTTTAGTTTATTTCCTTTCTTGCAAAATCTTCTTTCCCATTGTTTTCATATTCAGAATACGGACTTTTGTTTAAAAAATGCTTATTCGTTAAGCTCAGAGTGCTCTGAATAGAAAAAACTTTTATTATGAGCGCTCTCTAACTCGAACGGAAATTAACATTGAATATCAGCTTTTAACATCGATCAGATGATTCAAAACAGTCTACTTTAAAATGTTCGTCTAAAATTTTATGTTCACGAAAGAATTTTCATGCTAAAGTTAAATCCATTAAGAAAATCCTTCAAAATTAAATTAGCTAATAGGTAAACATGGTTAATGTTCTAGCAAGAAGAATGTCTTCGTTGTCTTTTAAAATAGTTGTTTCAATACATTAGCCAGATATATTAAATAAATCATCGATTTTTCATATTTTAAAAGAATTCATTTAAGCATAATGCCGAACAAGCAGAACCATAGAAAAGTCTTATAATATAACAGCTATTAGTGAATCTCGTGGTAGATATCGAAAGTCTAGATATGGAACACTCTCTTTTCCATGCGATTCAACCTTACATTAAAGTTTTACAGATTTTTGGAATATTCTTAAATTCAAGGAAGGATCTCTTGTGGATTAAAATCTTATTTTTTCATACTTACTTTTTCTTAATGTTTATAATCTTATTCGTCCTGCCGGAAGATTTATCAATTTACTTTACCAAAATTGATAAATTTTCCGAATTTTGTGGCGTTCCTCAATTCTGGAACACATTTGGAAGAAATATTCGCTATAACTTGAGTCTTATGTTACTTTTATCGCCAATCTTTCTAATTTTGTATAATGTAAATGCCTCTTTTATCCAAACAATTATAGTGAACGTCAGTCGAAATGTAAAATGCTCGCGTCAAATGATCCCTGGTTTATTAAGATATCAGGATTATATTATGTCCTATTTTACTTTCTTGACTATATTAGGATCTCTTGGTTCACCTAGTCTATATATTTTTGGCAGAAATTATTATGGTTACAATATATACAATTATAGAGAATGTTTCTGCGTGTTTCATGTTGTTATGGGTTCTCTCCTCCTAAGTAATGTAATCTGTCATGGCTGCGGTTTTCTATGCATACTTACTTACCTAAGTGTTCGTTTATTAGAAACGTATGTTGAAGATATAACAACAAAAATAAAAAGACATGTTTCGATAGAAAGCGCAGCTGTACTTAATGAAATTGCGCGTGTTTTTATTTTTATAAATGAAATAGATAAAATTTTTCAAAATGTACACGTGGTATTTATAACAGTTATATTACCGGTTGTAAGTGTTATCTTCCTGTTTGTGTTAATTACTCATTCCATAACTTTCGAGCTGCTCATTACGATTTTTCTTGGTACTTGGTTGGGAATTGTAATACTGATATACGTTCTTTATCTTACAAGAATTCCTTCAAAGGTATGTTGCATTATTTTATATGTTGAAATTTGTTTAATAATCAAATTTCCATAACGCGAATTGTTAAACAATAATATTAAGATAACAATTTTCATATTATTATTTTAGTCTTCGAGTCATAAATGTTCCAACTGAACAAAATTGTTTGTATTAATTTAAATCAATAATATATATATATTAATGTTAATAAATTTCTATAACCACATTATGCTGCTTTCCTATAAAATTCATCAATTTGTAGATATGGTAAACAGATACAACAATGTTGGGGTATGCCTAAGACAACAGCAAAGAAGTTTCACAAGGATTTAATTTTGGACATGGACATAGAATTCAGAACAGTTGAAAAGAAGTTCTACATAAAACCTACATACAATTGTAAACAATGAGGCTCGAACGACTCGTACAATTACAAATTCTTCGCTTTTCGAGAACTTCTTAGAAAAACATACTTGTATTGTGTCTGTAAAGTATACTTGCTAAAGTATGCTTTACAGACTCATAGTACTCAACGAAAGATAAAAACAGCTATATATATTGCGTCTAACTGTTCGCCTCAATGAGCATAAATATAACATTGACAAACAGCATTGTAACATCGTGTTGTCCAAAATGGCACGACCAGAAGACTCTACAGTAAAAAGGAGTGATGAAAATATCATTAGAGCACTACATTCCTCATATTGACAAATAACATTTTAATATATATTTATATGTTTATGTAGAGAAAATATACTGTGTAATGAGAATTATTTTTTGATAAAATTTCTCTTTTTTTCTTTTTTAGGTGCAAGAATTCCACTCCTGTATTTTGGACATATATTTTCAGAGAGATCAATATAACATGAATGTATTATTATTAATGAGTTTTTTAAAATTATGTACTTACTTAATATAATTTTGATGGTTTTCTTCTGTTTTTCAGCTTTTATTAATGTTATATCTTATGAAAGCAAACATTGGATTCAAAAGTAAAAATTTCTTTTTCTTCTGCAAACACTCAGTTTTAAGTGTAAGTAAATTCTGGTTTACTATTTTTTACATGTACAAAATAAAATTTAAATTCTATGAACTCAAAAGTATGTTTTATTGGACTTAATTAATTAATTTACATCAAAGCGATACATCACTAACTCACCTCGTGTTAAAAGCTCATGTGTGACATAAATTAGAGATATGTGAATTTCATATTTATGCCAGCTCCAATAAAACACACTTTTAAATTTCTGAATATAATAAATTTGATATAATATTTTAAACCCAATTTTTCAGTATATCCTTGAGTTCGCCACACAATCGCTTGCTTTTCTTCTAATCAGATCCTCAAGTTTTGTGAAAACGTGCGACGAAGATGCCTAAATATTGTGGGATTAACATTCTAATAAAATTCATTATAAACTAATAATTTCAGTATTTTTTAACTGTTGCAAATATTCAACTAGAGTTGTTTGTTTGTAACGATACAAACTGGAATAGAGAGGATCATTCCTATTCATTGGAATGAATTTATATATGTTAATAACGGGCAAAGCCTGATAATACTAGTGGATTAACAATATGGAATTTGTAATTATGATGGTTATATAAAAGTGGCGAGTATATAAAAAAGAAGACGATTATAAAAGACAGGAAGGAAAGATAAAATGAACAATCGAAATCAGAGAGAGAAAAGAAGCAGATTCATAATTTAGGACTAGTTTTCTCGAAATTCACTGATATTTAACATTCTCTTTTCTTACCTCTGCCATCCACAGCAATATAAGTTATTCATAGACAACCAGAAGGAACCGGATTCGATTCCGTATTGGAAAGTTGTTCTTGGTCGTTACATTGAATTACAGAATTCTTTTTCATATCATTAATCGTTCCTAATTGTTTTCATAGGAATTAAAATTAAAAGGAAATGTTTAATTTGAATGTTATAAATTATGTAAATTGAATTATGCACAATATTATGTATGACACGCATACTAAATTTTTTGTCAATCCACACAAAATATTACAAAAGTTTATTATACTTTACACCTGATACTACACAATTTGCAAGACATGTATTACTGTACTCTAATGCATTTTCACACAATAAAAATTATATTAAGCAATATCTCTATAACATTAATTTAATACTAGTCTTCATATCCTTATCATTAAAAGCCTGTTTGTCTTTCGCGAGAAAGTACGAAGAACTTGCAATGAACTCTTTAGGGAGAAAAAGTAATAAGAGTTTAATTTTTTAAACCATTCACAAACTTTCGATGATGTAAATGTAAACTAGAGTTAGCGTACGTTTTCTTTATTCCTGACATATGCAGTTAATGAACATAAAATTTTTGTTCCACGATAAGTATGGAGGAATGTGTCTGTTAGTGGCCGTGGTCATTTAAATTCGTATAAATAATTTATTTTGTAAAATAATGTCATAAAATGAATTTAGTATTTTTTAATGTGAAAGTCAATATTTATTTCTCTAAATATATAGCTTTTGTAATATTCTGTACATCTACAATAGATACTATTCTGTTGGCTATATAAATGCGGTGCGAAAAAATATACCGAATAATACGTATGATCTGATTGGACAGAAACTGAAGCTCGGGCAGAAGTTACGATGTAGATTATATATATATGGATCAACAACCAATAACAGAAACGATACAATTTGAACGCTTTTTGTATTACACGTACAAAATGTAATTAGAAAATGAATACACTTTACATTAACATAGGTGTTAATCGATTACTGTTTTGTTTTTCACTTAACCGTTATTGCTATACTTTCTTTTCTATCAAAAGAAGTATGAGTGCTCACAAACTACACGTATTGAAAGTGTATTTAAAATATGTTTTAATTATATTTCGTAGTAATTTGATTATCCGTAACATTAAAATAGTAAAAGTTATCTTTCGCAATGTTCTCGAGCGGACGATAAAGTAAAAACAAATTTATACATAAAATGTAGTTTATGTATAATTGTATATGTATATCTTTGTCTCGTTGTCACAAAGACAGTCTTTTAAACAAATCTTTTACGGGTTCTGCTAATTCGGTTTAATTCCATTAGTATTTATCCACAGATATGTATTATAAAACGTGCCTTTCGTAGAGATCGTGCATAGTTCAAAACGAGAAAAAAAAAATTATAATTTTTTATTATTATGACTATTTTTACTGCTTTTGCTTTCAAGGCTCTAAAAGGACATTTTTCGTACCCGTGGTGAGTTTGGATAACCTTATAAGGATAATGTTAGGTACTGATTGACTATATAAAACACTTGCTAATATTCGATCTTTGCTTTCCTAGTTCAAAAATATGACTCCATAAATGCTTGGCTATAATGCTCTGTCAACTGGGCTACCGCGGACTAGGCGCCGGACATCCGGACAACAAAATAAGAGACAAACAATAGTCAAAATAATTTGTATTCAAATAACTACTTTCCTTTAGTGTGCTTTGTGGTTAACACATAAAATAATTAACGGTGCTAACGTACGTTGTTCCAAAACATTTCCTTTTTTCTAAGTTGGAAACAACTCGTACCTCGTAATTCTTAACCGTATTTATGTTTATATATATTTCACCGCTATTTACAAAAACACAAATAAATAAATAATATTCTCCCAATCGTATGCTTGTGTGAGAATTCTAATCTACCGGAAAAATATAAATTTAAATTAGTCTTTACTTTGACATCAATAACCAAATTCCAAACCAAAAGCCGACCTGTCTTAGGGGAATGACTGTATTTCATCTCCCCTCGAAACTCGAAACTGAGTCACGACGGAACTAAAGACAAAATTCGCTTATTGGCGAGAAAATTAACAAGGGGACGAAATAAAAAGGAGGGGAGCAAGGACAGAGGGGTCGTCGTCGTTCGTAGCTCCCGCCTCTAGTCGGACTCGAAGCCTCTACGCCGAAATTCTACGCTCGAAGTCTCTACGCCACTACGATTGGATTCTGTATTGACTCAGTCCTTAGACTCCAATACTTGTTGAGGTATGACGACCACTTATTTGTAAACTCTCTCTCGGGTTCGTACTTTCCTAATTTAGTACGTAATACCTCTGTCAATGTTATTCGGTGTAACTGTTCTTTATTGTCTCGTAATAAATTCTGTTTGTTATTGTAACGGGTGTCATTTATTCGACTCTCGCCTCTGTCTTATCAACGAGCTCACTCTCCTCCTCCACTCGACCTGACAAGTAATTAGTTCCAGACTGGACAGCCCTCCTCGACAGTGGGCAGGTTCTACCGACCTGTTAACCGAGAAAAAGAAGGTCCAACTCCGTCCGACCTCCCCGTGGACCCACACTTGCTAAGCGTGCTAAAATTTTTAAGTTTCTGTCACCCAGATGACAGTCGCTCGGTTAATCGTTTCCACTTCACTATCGCCTAGTTGACCGTCGGCCAGTTGTAGTGTACACCTTCAGCCGTGTTCTAGTGTCGGTCTATAGTTACGCTCACCAATTGGCACAAAGAAACGATACAGATTAATTATTATAAATGTAAGTAATTATAATACACATATTTTATTCACATTACATTAACTCGGGCACATTTTTACCTTTTATGACTGTCCACAGTATACAGGCGTTTTTAAGTTTCTTACAAATATCAGAAGAGTAGAGAATATAAATGCGCTGTTATCGTAATTATATACGCCTGTGTGTATATCAACGAAATCTTTTAAATGTTATAAAGAATGAAAAAGTTTAATAAAAACATGGTGTTGGAATGGTTTCTATATATTATAATGAAGAATTTCATAAACTTGAAAAATGTTCAGAAACTGTTTATAGGAAATAGACGATTGAATGAAATTCACCTGAATGAATCTTAACTTCTTTAAATGTATAAATAAATAATTCAGATTATTACTTACAAATTGTGTGTCGAAAAATTACTCTACAATTATGTTAATTACGTTACGTGTTTCTGGTTTTGCTTATTGAACACCTTCTCTTCGAAAATTTTTAAAAATAATTTAATTCCTCTTTTCATTCTTTCATATTTTATACTTCAATTCTCTACTGTCTGGATTAGGATACGGCAATTGTATAAAAAAGATAAAGTTGTGTACTATGATTTTGTACATGAATTTATTAGTTATACTTAAGATGTGTGTTTTCTTACACGTTTAGCGTAGATACATGACAATCGTCTCATATAGAGTAACAGTTAACACTAGTAGTGTAGATTTTCAAATTACTGTTAATTAGTGCATCCAGATAACTATAATTCAACACTTGAAAATGGATTACAGGTTGTTATCGTAGATATGCAAGAAAATATTTTTCTGCCTACATTATATTCTGAAAGTTTCTACGAAATTTTATTGTAAACATAAAGATATGTTTCGAACGTTACATTTTAAAAAAGATAGATACCTTGTTAGTGGCACAGCCAGAGGAGTGCAAGACAGCAATTCCAGCCTCCTTTGGACCTGCAACTAATATGTATTTTTGATCAACTGCAACTTGTTTGTAATTGCAGAAGTAAACTAATGTCAGTCGCGCAATAATCGTATCACTGATAGTTTTCAAATTTTCTATAAACAGTGAAAGTCAGCAATACGTATAATTTTATAGAATATTAAAATTCCACGCATAGACAGTCACGTATCAGATACCGGAGAAGCAGTGGAAATAAACAAACCTAAAGATCGTCGTTTGTTTACGTAAGACATCTTTCCACAATTCCATCAAACGACAATAAAAGGGTCCTCTTGATTGACCACACAAGCTAATAAAGAGACGAGGAATCGGATTAGAGTGACTTCTCCAGCTTTAAAACACAACGAAGATGCGTTTCTTTACAATTGTCAAAACTACGGCAACATTAACTACAGTCAAATCTGTTTTTGTGTGGGGGATAGGGACCGCATGAAAGAAAATGCATAAAAAAAAATCGCGCGAAAAACTTCACGACTGGCTATAAAAAATAGTTTTCGCAACACAATTAATAAAATATTTTTTTATGTGGTGAATAGGGACCGCATAAAAAAGTCTCACATAGAAAATAACTCGAAACTGTACGAAATAAATAGGAATTGCTTTTTTAACTCCTTGGGCCTTTTTCTGCAACACCTAATGGGGAAAAAATCCTCTAAGAATTTTAATTTTTATATTAATTAATTATTTCCACTTAAATACGAATCTAACATTAAAAAGTTAAAAATAATCGTTAAATAAGGATTTTATTTGATAAATATAGCTGCAGGAAGTGTTATTTCATTTAACAAAACGTGAAATTTCACACCTGCAGTCTAAAGCTGGAGGGGAGCTAACTTACCGCATCTGTTTAAATATAACATAATATTTATGGTTTTTATGCTATTAAAATAAGAGGGGACCGAAATAAACGTATGAGAAAATAATTTTTCCGAATAAAAAATGAAAAAACCTGCTGATGTCATAGAAAACAACCAATAGAGTTTTTAAAAATTTTACAGGGGTCAATTATGTTCCAATTTGATTGAAATTTTCATATACCGCACAAAAAAAATCGCACAAATAAAAATCGCACAGAAAAAGACCGCACAAAAACAGGTTTGACTGTATTACATAATAAATTTCATTAAACGTCTACGTATTTTTACTCTACCCTAAATATTTGGATTAGATTTTCCTCGTTTTGTTTAAACTGAATCGAAAACACATTTGTATTCCAGATATAATCTTTGATATCTCGAGTAAATTTATTCAACAAATCTGAGATTGGAGTCAATGTTTCTTCCTGGATGATACAATAATAATAACGACGCCCTTGTTCTAAAATGGTAAAAATTCAATTTTTCTATTTTAGAATGCTTAATTTTACTTATTACAACCGATTTATGAGGTATTATTATGATTATACTGTTGTTATGTGATTCTGTGAGATTATTATTTTGATAAAATAAGTTATTATTGTATTTAATACAATATAAAGACATAATTTTATGTATTTCGGTTGCCTGTTTTTCAAACAACCCTTGTCGATATTTCTTCATTACAGTAATTTACTTAGATCTCATCTCTTGCTTAATTTCTGGCTTGGCTGCCATATCTTGTCACATACTTAGTGAATAAAATTATATAAAAATAATAAAATAAATCCAATAATAAAAACAGATAAACTGTACATCTATCACTTGAAAAGTATTTTCTTTTACATTATGAAAGAAGATTTAAACTGTAAATGTTAAAAGGTTTTGTAAAACTACCAGAGTTGTAAAATTCAAGTATGTAAGTTTTTATGTACTTTTGTATCAACGAGTAATATAATTAAATAAGTTAAATTTGTAATCCGAGAAGCACCCGTGGTTGCTGGACTTTACAGTTTTAATTCTTCACCTATTTCAATATCGGAATTGGAGCACTTAAAATACCGAAGTACTTGAATCACAAATTTAAGTTATTTAATTAATTATTAATTAATTACATTATTTTCGATTTAAATGTTATTGAACATATCAAACAAATAATTTCACGTAAATTTCATTATAACAATACGATTATATGCTCTAAATATATAGTTTTATGAAAGATAATTTTAATCAAAAATAGTATAATTTTAATTTTAATTTTGTAATATTATATTTCTAATATTATTGTTTACCAACGACACGGAATCTCCGGTGGATAATGGCCACTTTTCCTTCTCGTCTAATGATATTGCCAGATTGTAGCACTTTCTATAGCTAATGTATTGACACAAAACTATTTTCGGCAAACTGACGTCTTTCAATAACATCTCACACGCTTGCTCAATTCGAAAAAGACACAACGAGTAGCAATGGGTAGCAGTCAGGTCTAGCTTCAGTAACTCACTAGTCTTGGGGGAAGATGATGATGATGATGATGATGATGATATCCAAAAATCTGTAAGAATCAAGAGTAGAAGCTGTAATGACCAAACAATACCACATCTATTCCATTATCTAGAATGAATTTTTATTATAAAATGGAAAAGCGAAATTTTGTTTTGCAGGTACGTTGTTACTACATGATTTTTGCTTTTAATCCCGTATTGCTGA
The DNA here is from genome assembly GCF_030686945.1 of Centruroides vittatus. Lineage (NCBI taxonomy): Eukaryota > Metazoa > Arthropoda > Arachnida > Scorpiones > Buthidae > Centruroides > Centruroides vittatus. The sequence continues at coordinate 2,594 of NW_027120710.1, read as the reverse complement.
TGTCTTAATAGCTCTGTATTGAATAAAACTTCTTTATATTTATCGTGATTAAATGTTTTATAACAGATTTTTTAATATCTTTAGCAGTTTTTTTATTTTGTTTATCAAAAACATAAGAATACATCTTTGGTTTTAAAGAACAAAATTCAATTATTGGTTTCGAAAGTGTTTCGTCTTTAAAATATCCTAATTTATTTTTGTTCATTTCATTATATAATTTGTGAGTTTTAGAATAGTTACCAAAATCAAAAATATCAGGGAATGATTTAAAATCCTCATAAATATCATTTGTATAAATTTGAAGTGTTAATGAATCTGTGTCAATATATAATAAATGTTTGTTTCCACCATCTCTGTTTTTAAATACTTTATAAAATTTTTCATACATATGTAATTTGCTTAATTCTAATACACAAAAACCTATATAAATAGGTTTGTCTAAGCATAAATTAGGTTTCTTCATTTTAAAAATTGTGAGATTATCATTGATAATTTGAAATTGTTCTACACATGGTTTAGATAGATAGCGACAATATTGATTTAATGTTGTAGCTACTTTTAAGTTAATACGCTTTCTTACATTTTGACACGTTTTGCCAAAAAAACTATTATTCATTAATTTAAAAAATGATTTGTCAAAATCATTAGTTGATTCTTGGTTTTTTTATTATTAAAAAATATATATTTTTTAAGCCATGCACTTTGACAAAATGCCAATACTCTATGAATTTTAGTTACTATCAGGCATCATACTGAATGGCAGTGTGTCCAACGGCTAGCAACAAATTATCGTGTCGGTCGTGAATATATTCGGGATATTTTAAATCAACTTCTAAGCTATATCCTATGCTATTTTTATCAGATATATTAGCTATGTCTAAAGCATCTATTTTATCTTTGTGCAGCCATCTAAAATTAATTACAGGTAAGTATGCACTCATTACAAACACATAACTATTATTTGAATCTATTGAAAGAATATAATTATGAGGTTGATTTTTATCATGTCTCGGGTATTAATGGATTATTAGCTTGCACAAATCTTTTCCTCGCTAAACTTATTCCCCCCTTATTCCATTTTCAGTAAATAAATACATATCAAGATCATTAAATAATTCTAATTGAATTTTTGTCATTTTTAAACCATAATTCCATCTTAAAGCAGGTGTTGTTAAAAAATATATAGGATCTACATTATAATATGTTAAACTTAATTTTTTAAAATTTTGAAATATATCTGCTAATAATATGGTATCGACATATTGATATAATATTATATAGTCCTTGAAAGTTTTACAGCGAAATTTTTTCCAAACTAATTGTGCATGATTAAAATCATCATCTGTAATATTTTCTCCTGATAATTCGTTATAAAAACATTTTTGGGGGGTAGCTGTATTTCATCTAATATTTCTTTGTTTTTAAAATAGGAATATGGAAAATTCCTTCTCTTTTTAATAATTATATAATAATATAATTATAATAATATTTGTAATGACGAAAAAAATGATTAAAAATTGGAAAATTATAATTTGCATTTTTTAAATTATCAGTTAAAATAGAGAGGGAAGAATTTAAAAACTGATAACTGTCGATAAATTTAAAATAATGTAATGAAAATGTTGTAAATTTTTCTGAATTTATTGGAATAATTCTAGTTTTTGAAAATAATTTAGAAAGTATATTTTTAAAAATTAAATGCGAATCATAACCTGAAAATTGTGCAATATAATTGGGATAAATGTTTTTAGTCTATAATTTAAATTGCATTCATTATGAGCCCATCACCAAAAACATCCTGTTTGGTGATTGTGGTCCATTACACGGATATCATCATCATCAAATTTTTTATTACAAATATGACATAAATATCTTGAATTATTAGTAACAGTATTTTAATTAATTTCAACATTATGACTTATTTTACTTAACAAATTATCCAACTGGTTTTGAATATCAATTAAAAAATTATTAACAGCATTATCACCACAATAAAAATTAGCATATGTTATTTTATTCGTTGTTTTCAATAATTATAATCGAGTAACATATAGGTTTATGAATTTCAACAATTTTAGTAAAACTTTCTTTAGGATTTATTTCATTAAAAGAAACCTTTTCCAAAATTGATTCAAAATTTGCAAATATGGATATTAGGTGAAATAATGAATTTTCATGAGAATGAAAATTTTGTGATTGCTTCTTTTCTTTTCAGGATGGATACTTTTTGATATTTATAATTAGAACAAAATTTGAGATGGTCATTTAAAGTACATTCTCATTTAAAACCGTTTAAACATCTTTTGCAAAATTTTTTCACTGAAGATTTGCCTGACATTAGTCTATTAAAATTTCTAATTAAAATATAATGAGATTTATATAATAACAAATTTATTTCTTTTTCAAAATAAAATTTGCTTAAATAAATCGGATAAATTAGTTTGTTTTCGTATCCATATACATTAATATTTGAACAATTATTTTTTTCAAATATCAGAATATATTTAACATTTACAAAAAAATTTTTAACTGTTTATATTTAAATAATTTAAATATTTCCTATACAAATATATAGAATTTTTGTTGGTATTAAC